>NC_042623.1:23665446-24309065 GCF_901001135.1 Rhinatrema bivittatum | reverse complement strand
CCCACCGCTGATAGAAGAGAGAAAGTCGGCCCCCTATCTCCTCTTTCCGTAGATGGGTCGGACAGTCATTGGGAAGTTCAGGTCGAACTTGAGCACGAACTGTTCCTCTTTGGTTGTCTGTTGACTGAAATGACTAGTTTCTGTAGGGCCGGAAGTGCTAGGAGCCCCTGGCCCTACCCCTCATGGGCAAGGGGCACTGTGTCCTATTTTTATCATCTTCCAGTAGCTGGGGCACTGGAGATTTGCCCCACTTACTAGCTAGCTTCTCCAATTCGCTTCCAAATAGGAGTGATCCCTTAAAGCAGGGGTCCCCAACCACCGGTCCGCGGACTGGGCCGTGGGAGTTTTTTGCCAGTCCGCGGCGCCGCCAAGCATCGGCAGGTGTGTCGCGCGCTCCCGGTCTCTCCTGCTGCTCTTCCTTCCCTGCTGCCGTTGCCGCTGGGCTATCAGCACGTTCAAGCCCAGTGGGAACGGCAGCGGTGCAAAAAAAAAAAAAAAAGCTGTGGCATCCGCGGCTGGCCTTTTCTTCTTCCCGCCCCCACCCCCCCCTCCCTCTGACCCGGAACAGGAAGTGATACGCGGTGCATGGGAAGGAGAAAGAGCCGTGCCGCATGAAAAAAATAGCAGCGGCGACAGCAGCATCAGCCCCCGAGCAATCGAAGCAGCTGATAATAGGTAAAGGAGACAGCAACGTGAGCCTCCCGTGGCCGATGGGATTCTTCTTTCTTGGCCTGCGGGGGCTGGAGGAGGAGGTGGTGCAGCTACCGTTTGTGCTCGGGGGAGGGGGGGGGGGGAGAGAGGAAGTGAGTGAGAGAAAGAGAGAGAATCAGGCAGCCAGCCAGCCAGCATGTGTGTGATTGACTGGTCAGAGAGCTGATGTGTGTGTGTGTGTGTATATATATGTGAGAGACAATGAAAGTGATTGCTCAGGGAGGTGACTGATGTGTGTGTGTGTGAGAGAGAAAAAGCATGGAAGTGAGAAGTCTGGGTATGTGAGAAAGCATGGGCGTAAGAAGCCTGGTGTTGTGGGGGTGAAAGAAAGCATGGGAGTGAGAAACCTGGGTGAGTGTGCATGCATGAGAGAGAGAGACTGCTTGGTAAGGTGATGGTGTGTGTGAGAGAAAAAGACTGGTGTGTGTGAATGTGAGAGAATGTGATTCAGGGAATGAGAAGCCTGTGCACGTGGAGAGTGAGCATGGAAATGAGAGAGACTGGTGTGTGTGTAACAGAGAGAAAGTGATTATGGGAATGAGAAGCCTGTGCATGTGAAGAGTGAGAAACCTGGGTGTGTGTGAGACACATCATGGGAGGGAGAAGCCTGTATATCTGAAAGAGAACATGGGAGTGAGAGACTGGTGACTGTGTGTGTGTGTGAGAGAGAGAGACAGAGAAAGTGATTATGAGAGTGAGAAGCCCATATATATAAGTAGAACACGGGAGTGGGAAGCCTGTGTGTGTGTATGGCATGAGAGAAACTTCAGGAAGGTGACTGGTGTGTGTGTGCCAAAGACTGTTTGGGAGATGATTGGTGTGTGAGACACAGAAACTGGTCATGGGGGCATGACTGGTGTCTTGCCCCCATGTGTGAGTCATGGGCACTAAGGAAGAGGACCATAAGTATAGAGCTTAGCTTCTACTGCTGCTTCTGGTGTGTGCCACGGCCTGCAGGGAAGGGGAGTAGGACAGCTGCTGGAGGGGGTAAGTAAAAGTGGCTTTTTAAGTTTATTTTTCTTGACTGCCATTTTAATTGTGTGATGTCTGCTTTTTTGAAATATTTTATTGGTGTTTGGAGAATGTTTAATAGTTTTTATGAGTTTTTAATTGTTGGATGTTATTCTGTTCATAGCTGTTTTGAAACATTTATTCTGCTTATTAGTAGTTTTACAATTATTTCTGTGTGGGGATCTATAGCTGCTTGCTAGTTCTGTTTTCCTAATAAGAGGTGTATTGGTTTTTAGGACCTGATTTAATATTTGTAGTGTTGCCTTTTCATAGATAGGGTTGCTCCTGTTTGAGTGTATTCCATAATACAGGTGCAACTGTGTGCAGATTAGTTTATGTGCATTACTACAGATCCTGGGAGTATGTTAGGTCGGTTCTGTGTCTGTTACCGAGATGAAATATTTTGCTAGCATGTAAGCGTTTGTATCGGTCTTATTTGTTGTGTTTTCTCAAGAGGACATGCATTGGTGGTAAACTGCTGTCTTTTCATAAGTAGGGCTATTGAGCCTGGAAGTAGAAGGAGTTTGAGTTACTGTTACTGAGATGTCACCAAAACCAGAATATCTTTTTTGTAGGGTGAGTTGTATGGGGAATGTCATAATTCTGCTTTACATCCATTATTGTGGGTCAGGGGGGTTCCCGTGGATACAAACTGTACTTTTACATCTAGCCCCATGACGATCATGGGTCAGTGTGCCATGCATATGAGAACCTATGGTGAGTTGAGTCACATTCACATTATAAATGTCATAATTAAATGATAAGTGTGCACTAAAATCCAACCCCCTCCATAACCCCGCTCTCATATGACCAAAGCCCCGCCCTGCCCTGCCGGGCCATGGAAAATTGGTCTTGCTTGAAGCCGGTCCCTGGTGCAAAAAAGGTTGGGGACCACTGCCTTAAAGGGCATCTTTGTGAGGGTCGCCTTAGAAGTTGTGCCAGCTGAATAGTTTCGCAACCATAGCTGTCTTCTGGCTGCCACCAGTGAGGCTGCTCCTCTTGCCGAGGTATACACTAGGTGCGAGCTTACATCCGCCAGGAAGGCTGCGGTGGGTTCAATCGCCTCTCCGGCATGTGCCCCGGAGCCATCTGCCTCTCTCAAGAAGCAGACAAGAGCGAGCCTCCAGGGCACAACAGGAAGCGATTTGCAATGTCATTACTGTCACGTCAAAGGCTTGCTTAAGGATGGATTGCAACCACCTATCGTGAGTATCCTTCACGGCCGCTCCTCCCTCTACAGGGATAGTCATTCACTTCAAGATGGCACAGACCAGGGTGTCCACACTTTCAGGAAATGCATGCATTCCTTGACCACTGGGTCCAGATGATACAAGGCTTCCAAGGCCCGACCTCCTTTAAAACTTGCTTCCAGAGTGTGCCATTCCAGGTCAATCAACTCCTGGATGGCTTCCAGCATCGAGAAATAGCAAGAGGTTTTCCGAAGAGACACCAGGATGGGGTTCTTCTTTGGCTCAGACATAGGGTCCGTGCCCAGAACTCCCAGTCTTCAGGGTCTGGGTGACTAGGGCCAGTAATTCATCTTTGTGGAAAAATCAAAGCATGGTCCTGTATGGCTCCAGGCCTGGAGGGATTTTCTCATCCTCCAATGAATCCCCATTGTCATCCGTGGTGTCTGGGTCCCCTGTCAGTGATACCCTTGGTGAGGCAAGGCATGTCCCGAGGCATGCTGACAGGGCTGGGAGCGCAAGGCCTTCCCAGTTGGGGCTCAGCCTGAGCTGACTGTGCCTGAATGAAGGCTTGGAGGCCCTGAAAAAATTCCAACCAATAGGCCGCCAGGTCCATATCTGGCCCAGGAGGAACCGGGGTAGGGGCCGCTGAACTGCCCTCTTCCGGGAAGGATGCAGCGGTGCTGCCAGATATTGGTTGTGGCTGACCCGTCCTCCGACTGAGATGAGCCAAACTTGGAAAAGTTTTGAGAATCCAGCCCTCCCTGGGCCTCCCCTCACAGTGCTGACACAGGCAGGATTCCAGGTCAGACTGTGCAGCCCTAATATGGCAGGCTGCACAAAGGGAGTGTCGTCTGAGCTTCTTTGCTGCCGGCGCCATAACCTCTGTAGCTTGTGCATTTAGCCGGTTAATGCCTCTGAAGCACCCAAAGACTTGCCTCGGAGTGTGTAGATTTAAGCGGCCAGTTGTGCGCACGCTCATGCAAGCAGCTATGCGCGCATTTACGCACGTTAGATGCGCAGAAGGTCGGCACCACGCGTACTGACAAGGGGGGTGGGAATTGCACCGCACTAAACTGTATGCAAAATGGTGCCTCCTTGGATTGCCATATGGAGAGTTCACAGAACCTGAAGCGGGGCCTAGCCCATCTGGGGTGGGGGGGGGGGGGCGGGCTGCTCAACCCGTTCGGAAACCCCCTTCCCTCACCTGAACGGGTTTGGCGTGCCAAGCAAAGAGACCAGAGGAAAGGCTTACCGAAGCCCTTCCACATCTCTGGATCAGAGGAGTTCTTCTCTACTTACCTGGTCTCAATGCTTACCAACTGAGTACAGAGACTGTCTCCGGCTGCAGGGAGAGAGGGCTTAGGCCTTCACTGACGTGCTCTGCTTCTGCATCCACTGCATTTCAGCTGTTTCAGCAGCAAGGTCCACGGCACACCTCTGAGGGATCTCGGAAATCATCTCAGGCATTCTCTACTGGGGGAGGGACCCTTCGGTATCACCGCAGGAGAGCAGGGCTCAATATTCCTTTCAATTTGAAGGTAAAATTTTCTCCTTTGGTTTAGTGCTGCAATCCTGCTAAACACCACTGCTTGTGTGGTGATAGCATTCACATCTGCTAGGAGACAGAGATACTGAATGGCTGAGGTCACTGCAGGGGTATATCTAGGGAGACATCAGCTTTGAAACCTGACTGTCTCCATCTGCTAACAGGGGCGCACATAACCCACTGGGTCCTGAGTCCATCTGGCTACCCGCTAGGAAAGTTATATTTAAGGATGAAGAAACTCAAGTAATTTAAGTACAGTTAGCCATAAAATGTGAACTAGCTTCAACCAATCTCAACAGGCTGTTTACAGTGTATGCTATGCTGTTCCTCGCTTATTTGTATATTACTGCAATATTTTACAGTGCATGATTAAGCAGTATGACATCTAAAATTAACTTAAAAAACAATTCAATAGGCTTTAGAATTTAGATGTTTAACACAGTTTAGTTAAAGAATGCCTTTAAAAGTAAAAGACAAGCATATTTGGGGAAAAAAAAGCACATTTATTTTTAGAAATGAAAGCATAGGAGCTTACGTTTCTGAATTTGGCAGTCCATGAGTCCATGTGATCCAGCAGCTGCCTATTCATTGCGACTCTTGCCCAAACCTACGGAAGCAGGATATTGGCTTGGCAAATAGGTAGGACCACCAAAAGGACAAAAAGATCTCAGCCAGAAGACAAGATTTCATAGACTGTTGACCACTCTCAAAAAGATGTATTTGAGATCATATTTTAAGGAAGGTTTCAGAAACAGGGTCTAGTGATTGTGATAGGAAAATTTGTTCTTACCTGCTAATTTTTGTTCCTGTAGTACCACAGATCAGTGCAAACTCCTGGGTTTTGCCTCCCCTCCAGCAGATGGAGAAAGTTTCACAGGCACCACCTCTTAACCCGATGTGCCACCTGCAGCTCCTCAGTATTACTAAATACCCAAGCATAAAAAAAGTCAAAAAAGTTTCCAACACCATCGAATTCCCTGGAACGAGAAAAGGAGAGAGTAAAATTTATAATTCAATTCAAAAATTCTATTGAAAAGATTAATGAGAAACCTGTGCCACTCTTCAGAATTATTCAAGAACAAAAACAGATCTGAGAGGAATCTCTAAAACTTCTCTCCACCACTGGGTGGGATTCTGGACTGATTTATGGTAGTACAGGAGCGAAAATTAGCAGGTAAGACCCAATTTTCCTTTCCCTTTACATACCCAGATCAGTCCAGACTCCTGGGATGTACCAAAGCTTCCCTAACCAGGGTAGGACTGTGAGAGTCTTGCTCAAAGAACAGTTTCACCAAAGCTGTCAACGTCCGGGGCCCAGATATCCAAATGGTAGTGCCTGGCAAAAGTATGTAAAGACTTCCAAGTAACCACCCTGAAAATCTTTTGCGGCGACACCAGGTGGCATTCTGCCCAGGATGCCACCTGGGAACAGGTAGAATGAGCCCTTAATCCCTCTGGGATAGGACAACCACGGCAGATATATGCAGACCCAATAGCCTCCTTCAACCACCTCGCAATTGCATGGCGTTTTCTGACCCTTTTTCGCACCACTCCATAGCACAAAAAGGTGATCTGAATCTGAAACTATTAGTGACCTCCAGATACCACAAAGCCCTTCTGACATCCGTCTTAATTGTTTTGTATAAGGCGCACCAACCTCCAATTTTGTAAAAGCCAGAAGCTCCACCAACTGACTTAAGTGGAACGCTGAAGCTACCTTCGACAGAAGAGATGGAACAGTCATCGGAGAGACTCCGGAATCCGAAATCCACGAAAGAGGTTGTCCACATGACAGGGCTTGAAGTTCAGGCACCCTCCTGGCTGAACAAATCACCACCAAAAAATCCACCTTCAAAGTCAGATCTTTTACAGTGGCCCTCTTCAGAGGTTCAAATGATGCCTCACACATGCACTTGAGGACCAAATTAAGGCTCCAAGAAGGGCACACCTGATGAACAGGGGGGTGCAGATGCTTTGCCCCTTGGAGTAAACGTGCCACATCTGGATGTGCAGCTAGGGCTGTTTCATGAACCTTGCCTCACAAGAAGCCCAGGGCCGACACCTGCACTCTTAAGGAACTAAAGGACAAACCCTTCGACAGGCCTCTCTGCAAAAAGGCCAGAATCTGCATCACCGAAACTTGCCGAGGATCAACCCCCTGCTCTGTACACAAAGCCTGAAAAACTCTCCAAACCCTGACATATGCCAAGGAAGTAGAAGACTTACGAGCGTGCAGAGTAGAAACAACATCTTCAGGATATCCTTTCCTTAATTGCTTCCTTTGAAAAGCCAAGCCACTATTTGTTTATTTAGATTTTTATATTCCACTTTTAACACTTTTTTTTTCAGTGCTTCAAAGTGGATTACGTTCAGGAGCGATCCGCTTGATCTGAAAATATAGGGCCCTGTCTTAGAAGCTTAGGCAGATGGCCCAGTCTCAAGGAGCCATGCACTGCTAGATTGACCAAATCTGCAAAACAAGGCTTTCGTGGCCACTCCAGAGCCACGATAATCACTTTTCCTGAATGGACTTGGATGGATCTCTATTCTCCTCAGAATCTTGTCCACCAGTGGCCATGGCAGAAACACATAGATCAGAATGTCATGCGGCCAAGGAAGAACCAGGGCATCAACCCCTTCTGCTCTGTGCTCTTCTCCAACTGAAGAAGTGCTGCGCCTTGGCATTCCTCTGAGTTGCCATGATATCCATATGAGGAACGCCTCATCTGCAAGAAATTAGGTCACTGCCTCCTTCAAGAGCTCCCATTATCCTGGGTCCAAACGTTGCTGGCTGAGAAAATCCGCTTGAATGTAGTCAGATTCCGCTATGTGCAAGGCAGCTATCAAGGACAGATTCTGATGTCCTGGGCAGAGCAACATCTCTGCTTCCACAGCAAACACTTAGCTCTTGGTACCTCCCTGGTGATTGATGTAGGCCACCGTCGTCGCATTGTCGGACAGGACTGACTGCACAGTTGCACAAAAGAGGAAGAAACTCCTGCAGGGCCAACTGCACCGCTCTCATCTCTAGGCGACTGATGGACCAGGCCGCTTCCTCCGCCAACCATTGTCCTCGCGCAGACTGGGACTGACACACAACTCCCCAACCAGAGAGACTGGCATCTGTAGTCACTACTGTCCACTGTAGCACCTCAAGGTCCACCCCTAGGCACAAATGGTCCCGGCCAAGCCACTGTGAAAGACTGAACCTGGCAGACTCAGTAAGCAGTAGTGGAAGATGAAGCTGCTCTAATATCGAATCCCACTGGGATAGCAATGCTTTCTGTAGACATCTAATATGAGAAAACACCCACAGGACTAACTCCCAAGGTTGAAACCATGAAACAGAGGACCTGCAAGTTATCCCAGACCCTGGGAACTCTGACCTCTAACAGGTTCCAAACTTGAGCCCACAGCTTGACAATCCGCTCCTCCGTGAGAAAACCCTTCCCCACTCAGGTATCAAAGCTTGCGTCCAAGAACTCCAGAACCTGCGAAGGAGAAAGGTGACTCTTGGACAGATTCACTATCCATCCCAATGAACTCAGGCGTTGCACCACCATGTCCACCACTTGTTTGCAAAGGTCTTATGACTTCACCTAAATGAGCTAATCGTCCAGTTACAGGTGGACCAGCATGCCCTCCTTTCTGAGGGCTACCGCCACCACCATCATCGCTTTGGTGAAGGTCCTTGGGGCTATTGCTAGACCGAACGGGAGAGCGCAAAATTGAAAATGCCTCCCCAGTATCATAAACCGGAGGTACTTCTGATGATCCTGGTGTATCCCAATGTGCAGATATGCCTCCTCCCGATCCAAGGAAGCCAAAAACTTCCTGCTTCTCACCACTGATGGACCTCAGAGTCTCCATCCGAAACAGGAAACTTTTAGAATTAAGTTTTCCTATCTTTTTTAATTCCAGAACTGGACAAAAGGTTCCCTCTTTTGGCACCACAAAATAAATGGAATAACGCCCCGTTCCCGGTTCGTCCTGAGGGTCGGGAATAATGGCCCCCAGCATTCGCAGCCACTGAATAGTCTGTTGGACAATCAGCTTCTTCTCCACCAAGGCACAGGGAGACACCATAAACAGGTTTCTGAGCGGCCGAGCAAATTCTAAAGCATAGTCTTGTCCTATCATGCTTAGAACCCTCTGGTCCGACATGATCTTGACCCACTCCTCATAAAAATGAGTCAGATGACCTCCGATAACTGGAACAGAGGAGCAGGCTGGCCTCGCCTCATTGTTCAGTTTTGACTCTGCCACTACCCTGGCCAGAGCCATCTCAGCCAGCTGAGCCCCTGACATGGCTGGCTCCTGGACCGTGACCTCCCCAAGGTGTAACTTTGGCCAGCAGCCAGAGCTCTGCTCTGACAGAAATGCCTTTGCCCCTGAAACAGAGAGTGCACTGGGAGAAATCCTTTGGAACCTTTAGGCTTGTCCTCCAGTAGCTTGTGTACTTTATCTCCCAGATATTTGATCAGCTGCTCCAAGTCTTCCCCAAACAGACGTTTTCCCTTAAAAAGGCAATGCGCCCAGCTAAGCCTTTGATGAAACGTCCACTGACCAGTTTAACCAAAGAAGCCTGCTAGCGGAAACTGTGGACGTCATGGTCTTGGAATAACTGCAGATGAGGTTATACATAGCAGCCGCACCATAAGCCACCGCAGTCTCCAATTGCTCCATCTATTTGGACTCCTGTGGTGACATATCTCTGGCACTCTGCAACTGCTGTACCCATCTCAAACTAGCCCGGAGCATAAAGCTGCTGCACGGATGCCCACAGTAGACACTTCGAAGATCTTAAGATGTACCTCAAGCTTCCTGTCCTGCAAATCCTTAAGAGCTGCTGTGCCAGCTACTGGAATGGTGGTCATTTTTGTAACTGCTGAGGCTGAAGCATTCACCTTCAGCACCCTCAAGACCTCCAAAGTGTCTTTGGGCAAAGGATAAAGCTTATCCATAGCCCTGCTAACCTTAAGGCCAGTCTCTGGAGTATCCTACTCCCTGACCACCAACTCTTTATCTGACCTGTGAAAAAGAAAAGTCTTGGCTGGACCCCTCAAGGTGGTCATGACTGGATCCACTTCCTCCAGGTCAGCCTAGTTCTGTGGAATGGTTATTCCTAATTCCGCCAGGACCAGAAGCCCGAGCTCCTCCCTTTGAAACAAGAAAATCATCTTGGGATCATCACCTTCCATTGTTGGGACTTTTCCTACGTCCTCTTCCAGATCCTGTGGGAATCAAGAAGGATCAGCTTCAGGAGAACCATCTCCTGATGGCAATACCCAATCAGACTCCTTCGAGAAACCCTCCTCAGTGGCCCTTGACCTGGAAGGACCAAGGACCCTCTGAATCTTAGTGGCCCCCAAAAATCTGGAATTCTTTCTGGGGGGAGGTTCTGCCATCTTCCGCTTAGGAAACGGCTGCTCCACGGCCTTGCGGGCTAAAAATGCTTTGTGCATCAACAGCACAAACTCAGGTGAAAAAGAAGAGGCACCATCAGAATCTGCTTCCAGAGGATCAGTCTCCTCCTCCAACTGCCCCCCATGGGCCCCTCGGCCTCTTTGGAACTGAACTCGGCTGGAAAAAGCTCGGGTGGGAGATACCCTCCCCCGCTGCAGCCTTCTCTTTAATGGCAAGCGTGTCCAAGGTGGCTGCCGTTTCCACACTCAGCGGGAACAGATAGTCAGCCCCTAGCATTGCAGCCTTCGGCCCACCAGGGCCACACTGTTTCAGAGCTACCGCCGCAGTCCCTCCCAATGTGCCCTCTCCAGAGAGGCAACAGGAACAGCAGCCAAAACGAGAAAGGCGTATGGAGCTGTCACCACATGCAGTGCATTGGCACCCCTTCAGCATGATCAGGACCCGGCTTCAACTGGGCAGCAGACACCCGAGGTACGAAAGCAGTGAGAGCTGAACACAAAATATGTGCTGCTAAAGCTGTCTCCATCTACCACCGGTGATGGGAGATTAAAGCAAAGTAAACATACCTGCTTCCCTTGATTTCTTTCTTTTTTTTAATTTATAAAAGATACCAAAAGAACAATCTTATCTGAAGTGCGGCAGAGGCTTCTCCCAATACTCCTGGAGGCGAGGTGAAATCTAGTGAGCAATCTAGGGTCCCCAACCCCTGCTCATCCACCTCTATGACCAGGAGGGATGGTCGCACCAGGACCTGCCAACCTCCTTCCTGGGAGAGAAATCTTCACTCAATCGAACCACTTTTTTTTTTTTTTTTTTTTTTTTTTTTTTTTTTTAACACGCCAGGTACACAACTGCAGGTTTTGCACTTCCTCCATCTGCTGGAGACAGATAAATACTGAGGTGCTGCAGGTGGCACACCATGTTAAGAGGCGGTGCCTGTGAAACTTTCTCTGTCTCCATCTGCTAAAAGGGAGGATTCTGGACTCATCTGGGTACGTACAGAGAATGTAAATTATAACATGTGAGGATCAGGATTTTTCAAACCCAAAATTGTTCCAGGATATAAGTTTTCGTTTAAAAATTCACAATTCTGGAGCGTGATCCAAAATCAGGATTCTGAAACATTCTTTGCATGAATTTAAATCCTCAGCTAGTGAAATCTCTAAGAGTCTTGACCAAAACTGTTCCTGAATTTTTTATGACTATGGCACATTTCAGTCTATGAAGATGCAGCAGCTTTGTGTTATCTATCAGAAAAAAAATGTTTTTAGTGAAAACCTCAAGTCAATTGCATGACAGGACTGGCAAAGACAGTAGCCAGAGAAAGCAGGACCCAAGTTGTCACAGCAAGAGAAGCCAAGAGGATAAACATTAGAACAGGGCTTCCCAAACCTAAGAACATAAGAACATGCCATACTGGGTCAGACCAAGGGTCCATCAAGCCCAGCATCCTGTTTCCAACAAGGCAAGGCAAGTACCCAAAAACTAAGTCTATTCCATGTTACCGTTGCTAGAAATAGTGGTGGTTATTATCTAAGTCAACTTAATTAATAGCAGGTAATGGACTTCTCGTCCAAGAACTTATCCAATCCTTTTTTAAATATAGCTATACTAACTGCACTAACCACATCCTCTGGCAACAAATTCCAGAGTTTAATTGTGCGTTGAGTGAAAAAGAACTTTCTCCGATTAGTTTTAAATGTGCCACATGCTAACTTCATGGAGTGCCCCCTAGTCTATTATCTGAAAGAGTAAAAAATCGATTCACATCTACCCGTTCTAGACCTCTCATGATTTTAAACACCTCTATCATATCCCCCCTCAGCCGTCTCTTCTCCAAGCTGTCTCGGGGATCCCCACAGCTAGTCAGGTTTTCAGGATATCCACAGTGAATATGCATAATATATTTGCAAATCATAGAGACTCCGTATATGCAAAATTTCTCATGCATATTCACTGAGGATATCCTAAAAACCTGATTAGCTGTGGGATCCCCAGGTTAGGTTTGGGAAGCCCTGCATTAGGAGCAGCTCCATTAGGTTACTGCCAGATCCCATAACATTAGATGGCTTAAGAAAATAATCTTCGTTGCAGCACCTCTCACTTCTGTCACCAGTTCAGGTCAATATAAACTTAACGTGCCCTCTGTGAAATGAATCTGTGGTCTCTATCTAGTTCTAGGGCAATAGCAGAAGTGTTCACATCACAGTCCCTGTCAGATTCTTACACACCTAAACTCTTCTGCACACCTCATCACAGATTTGTGACAAGCAAAGTCCCAGTGGAAAAGAGCCTTGAAAGGGGAGAAAGTAATCAAAGAGTAAAGGAGATTGGAGGTCTTTCCCATAAATCTCTCTCCAAGCTGTGTTATGCTTGGTACTCCATGGCATCAATGCCCTGAATCTCCCTCTTCAGTCTTGTTAACTGTACCACTTTAAGAATACTGGCCATTTTTCCCATAGTTTCAGAGGTTCCCTCCACCCGACAACACCCAATTCTCATGTACCTCTTCTGCAGCCTGTTTGGAACTCAGATCAGCCTCATCTTTGTGAGCCGACGGAGCCTGGGAGCGGCAAGCTAGTTGGTACTGGAACTTCCTCAGCGTCTGGGCATAATCCCCTATCGAGCGGCTGTAGTTCCAGAAAGTTGGGCTGCTGGAAGGAGAACTGGAATCTGGACTCCCTGAAATTTACATATTCAATGCATTTCAGTTTCTTCCTCAATTGCAGACCAAAGAACTTTCAGATCTCCTATTGCTATTTTATTCCTACCTTTATTTTTTTTTTGGCCCTGTATTCTCCTCCTGCTCCTTTGGGATTCCAGCTCAATTGGAAGCTGACCCAACAGCACCATAAGCCTTCTATTCACAACTACCTGGTGCTCCTCCATCCTCCCCTATTTTTATTCTTTCCCCCTCCTCAGTCACAGCAATGATGACCCTTTCTAAGGGAGAGACAGATCAATTCCCTGCAGAGCCCCAAACGAGTGCATGCTAAAATCAGACCCCCAGATGTTGCTCTGGTGTATTGGCCAACATTCTACTCCTCCCCACAGCTGCAACAACCCCATGAGCAGAATGTGGGTCTGGGAACCACTGTACGGTCAATAAGCTATTGAGTAAGTCATATAAGCCTTGTATAAAAAGTCCACCAAAAAGAAATTAAACTTTTATAAAATTAGTTATCCAAGTTTAAAGTGAATGCTAGTAAAATAATAAAGGGATGAACTGTGGCAGAGACATTACCATGGTTTGTGTTTCCACACTGTTTGCATAAATTGATAAAATTTACAGACATAACTGGCAAAATATTCTTAGATGCCATGTCATCATGTGGTTGGGAGCAAATCATTACCTCTCCTACCCACAGGGCTGGGCACACCCTGAATGTTTTCTCTCTCAACTCTTCACATTTCTCTTTCCAGTACTAATCTTAAGATCCAACCAGTACCATAGTCAGATCACTAATCAGCATCATGATTAGCTTTACTACTCCACTTTCTAATTCTATACCTGATGCCTCAGTATATGGAAATGTGGTTACATAGACCCAGATCTTTTAAAGAACAATTACTTTCTTTAAACTCAGATTTCTCTGGCAATACTTTAGAAGACATGGTTGACATTTGGCATATCATTCAAAGTGCAGCCGATCAACTTGCTCTCACCCAAGAAAATTCTCCCTCAAAGAACTAAGGCACCTTGGTATTCACATTCACTAATAACTCTAAAGTGCACTCTCTGCATGTCCCTGGAGAAAACATAAAACCCCTACAAACCAAGCAGCATACACCCAACTCTCCCTATATAGGAATGCAGTTAATTTAGCAAAGAAACAATATTTCGCTAAATGCATTATAGCCTCAGGTAATAACCCCCAGGTTCTACTCAACATGGTAAAGCACCTTACTACTCCTCCCGAGCTGTAGTAATTGGGCAGCATGTAAGAATTTTAAATAAATAAAAATAAATATCCCCCAGCCAGCTCTCTGACAAATAAGCAGGTTATTGAGAGTTATTTTACCATAAGTCGAGGAGGATGGAGCAAGAGTCAGTAAGAAGCTCGGAGATAAAATTCCAGCCTGATAACACTAAGGAAACCCAGGAAGATGTCCCTAAGAGACCACACTATTCCCATATCCCCAACAACTGCACAGAGATATAATACAAGTAAAGATGCAGGACATCAAGGCCACCTCAACCCTTAGGTAACTGCAAGGTGGATAATTTAATATGCAGGGCTTTTCCTCTCCAAAGGAAAAAAAAAAAAAAAGGTGGTGGCACAATACTTTTTTAGGAACCAGACAAATGAGATGTTGAAATAAATATTGTAAATGGGGAGGGGGGGGGAGGAGTACATACATTTTCATCAAATATGCCCTTCCCCATAAGGATAAAGGAAAAGCAGTCCAACGCTGTAATTCAGAATACAATTGAGAAAGAACCTTGGTATAACTCAAGGTATATAAGTCAAAGATTAGGGGAGACCAAAATCACCAAATATCGCAAATTAGGATTAGCTAAAGTCCCCCACCCTTTGCACAAGTTGATTTGAAGGCCCAATCGGAAAGTATACAGTCTTAGTATAATTAATTCCCTGTACGTTCCCGGATCAGACCAGACCGTGGGTTATGCCTCCTTTCCAGCAGATGGAGACAGAGAAAAACTTGAAAGGCACCCCCTCTTAACCTGGTGTGCCACCTGCATCCCTTCAGTATTTCTCTGTCTCCAGCAGATGGAGGTGGTGCAAACCCTGCAGTCTTGCCCTGCTCTTGGGTTTAAAGCGATTTCCCTTATATTTAAAAAAAAAAAAAAAGTTAGTTTTTTTTTTCTGACAGGAATCAAGCAAACCCCCCCCCCCCCCCCCCCCCAAAAACGAACTAAGGCATCGAATCCTCCCAGGGGATAGGGTAGGTCTTGTAGGGCAGTCTCCCCTGGTAGTAGGTGGAGGAGTTGGGGTTGGTTACCCCTCGGGGCTCCAGGCAGGTAAGGCATCGGAGTAAGACACCAGTAGCCCGGTCCCTCTTCTCCCTACGCTGATCAGCCAGATGGCAAAATAAAAAAAAAACCAAAACACAGATTTTGCCGAAAGCAGCCTGGCAGTTTCCTTTCTTTAGCGGCTGCTTTCCGTTCAGCTTTGGGCGCAGCACAGGCGTGTTTAGTAATTATCAGGCTCGCTGCCGCACCATTTTCCCACGATGCCACGGCCATCTTTCGTTATTTATTTAATTTATTTTTAAAAATGTTTCTATATCGTCATGTTAAATACCATCACAACGGTTTACAGAAGGGCACGATAAGGAGAAATATGGGTGGTATAGATTACAAATTACTCATGTGCCATCATAGTATGGTAACAATGTAAAATAATAAACTAGGTGTGTAAATTAAACCTGATTGTTAGGAACAAATTAGGCAGTTTGATTTTAACATTAATATGCTTATGTAGGTTACTAAAAACTTCTCGCTTGATGCATCCTTATCGCTCAACTATTTTTCTCCTTTTCTTTATCTTTATAAAAAGCTTGTTTAAAAAGCCAGGTTTTCAGATTAGTTTTGAATAATTTCAGATTTGTCTGTAGCCTTATTTCGAGTGGCATGGTATTCCAGAGTACAGGACCAGCCAGTGACAGTGCTCTTTCCCTTACTTGCGTGAGATGTGCTGATTTGACAGAGGGGACAGTTAGTAGAGCTTTATTTGCAGATCTCAGGTTTCTTTGTGGTACATGCACGCGCAGTGCCGTGTTAAGCCAGTCGGCTTTATCATCGTGGATTAGTTTATGGATTATACAAAGTGCTTTATATTGTATTCTTTGTTCAATTGGAAGCCAGTGGAGTTCAGCAAGTGTTCCTGTAATATGGTCACTTTTTTTTTTTGACTGTCAAAACTCTGGCAGCGGAATTTTGTAATATTTGCAGAGGCCGAATTGTAGATTGAGGTAGTCCTAACAGCAGGGAGTTACAATAATCTGTGCTAGCGAATATCATTGCTTGTAGAACTGTGCGAAAATTGTTAATCGTTAGAGGTTTTAGTCTTCTTAGGATCATTAGTTTTGCATAACCTTCTTTTATTTTCTGGGAGATTCTGCCTGCGGGGAATTTTCGTCCAGGCCTCTGCTCGCAGTGCTTTTCAGGAGGGGAAGGCAGTTCCTTTTTGCCGGTGGGAAGCAATTTAAAGCCCCAAGGTGCAGCTAAAAGATCAGCACCTTGGGAGCCTCGGGCTGATCAGTTTCCCTCTCAGCGTGGGAGCTGCAGCCATTTTAAGTACTTTTGCAGAGGCTCAAGCCAGAGCAATGGGGACAGGAGGGCTCCCGCCCAATCTTTCCCCTGTCTCTGCCAGTCCTGGGGATCACTCTGATCCAGACCAGGAGGATTTTGAGGAGGTGCCAGATCCCCTTTGGGGGGGGGGGGGGAAGAGGCTGGCTTCTAATGCTTTTTCTTTAAATTTTGTGCTCCTTATGCACAAAGCTTTTTTGGCTTCTCAGTCTTCACAGGGTACGGCTTCTTCTTTGACCCGCCCTTCTGGACCCCCCCCCCCCCCCCAAAGTGGCCAAGCGACTGGACGCACCGGCTTCCCTGTGGGTCGCTAAATTGCAGGGTCCTTCTACTGCACCTGGATCCGCCATTCCAGATGCTGTGGATACTGGAGCTACTGACGCGCTCTCTGCTAGCTTGCCCCCACCTGGCACGGGTGGCGCAGGGTCAGAGGAGGACCTGGGAAAGCAGGCTCCTTTGGACAGGGACGATCCGAAGGTGGTCCGTTTATTTCACCAGGGAGGAGCTGGAACCTCTGATTCCCTTGGTATTGTCGGAGCTTGGAGTGGGCCTTCCTCAGCATCCTCTCCCACAGGATTCCGTGGACCCGGTCCTGGCGAGGCTAAGAGCTCCCACCAAAGTCTTTCCTCTTCATCCCATGCTCCAGCAGCTAATGACCCAGGAGTGGGATGTTCCAGATGCCGCCTTGAGGGTAGGTCAGGCTATGGATAAGCTGTATCCCTGGACTGAAGAGTCTCTGGAGCTGTTAAAGTCCCCTAAGGTAGACCCTTCAGTTTCAGCTGTCACTAAAAAGGACCACAATCCCAGTCGCAGGAGCAACAGCGCTCAAGGATCTTCAAGATTGGAAACTGGAAGTTCTCCTCAAGCGTATCTTCGAGGTGTCGGCTCTGGGCATACGAGCGGTGGTGTGTAGTAGCTACATGTTCCGGGCGAGTCTCCGCTGGGTCCAACAATTGTTGTCCAGAGACCTCCCTCCATGCAAATCTGAGCAGGCGGAACGTTTGGAAGCGGCGGTAGCATATGGGGCTGATGCTCTAATTGACCTTCGTACCTCATCTCGTACAATGTCGTCAGCAGTTTCGGCAAGGTGGCTCCTCTGGCTGCTTAACTGGTCAGCAGATGTATCATCCAAAGATCAGTTGGGTGCGTTGCTGTTCAAGGGAAAATTTCTCTTTGGTGACTTGGAGGTCGATTACATATCCTTGGGGTGAGAACAGAGTCCATAAGCTCCTGAAGGACAGGCCAAAATCTTTCAGGGTTTTCCTTCCACCCGATCACATTTCCGTGGCCAACGGAGATTTCATCAGGGTAGACCACAGCCTGTAGGACAAAGGCAGCCATCGACTAGGCCGCAATCCTGGGCTTCCTCCTTTCAAGGGCGCAGACCCACTCGTCACGGTGGCACCGGTCCGGCCATTGGCTCCAAGACTTCTCAATGAGATATGGCTGGCCCATCCCTCGAGTGGGGGGACGATTATCCCAGTTCCACGAGGAATGGGCCAGAATAACCTCCGACCAGTAGATTCTAAGCATCAAAGAACATGACTACACTTTGGAATTTGCTCGGCCTCTCCAAGATTATTTTTATGGTATCCACTTGCAGATCACGCGCCAAGGCCCAGATCGTCCAACAGACCCTCGACCGCCTCCTAGGAGCAATAAAACCTGTCCCACAGGACGAATGGAAGATGGGACGACACTCCATCTATTTTGTGGTCCCAAAAAAAGGAGGGTTCCTTCCGCCCTATTCTAGACCTGAAAAAGGTAAACAAGGCTCTCAAGATACCGCACTTCTGCATGGAAACGCTACGCTCTGTTATCGTGGCGGTTCGCACAGATGAGTTCTTGGTATCCCTGGATTTTATGGAAGCCTACTTGCATATACCCATCCGTGAAGACCATCAGATGTTTCTTCGCTTCATGATCCTGGGCAGGCATTTTCAGTTTTGCGCTCTACCGTTCAGTCTGGCCATAGCTCCGCGCATATTCAAAGTTATGGTGGTGGTGGGAGCAGCTCTGAGGAGACAAAGTCTTCTCATTCATCCCTACTTGGTCGACTGGCTCATCAGGATGAAGTCGTGGGACCTCTGCATGGAAGCAATCAGGAAGGTGGTCAGTCTCCTGGAGTCACTTGGTTGGGTGGTCAACCAATCCAAAAGCAACTTTATCCCATCGCAGTCAATAGAGCCCGATTCGATACCAAAATAGGAAAGGTATTTCTTCCACCAGACCGGATAACCAAATTGAAGGAGCAAGTTCGGCACCTGTTGTCACTCCCACTCCTCGAAGCCTGGGACTATCTTCAGGTCCTTGGATCCATGGCATCCACCTTGGAGTTGGCCCCCTGGGCTTTTGCTCATATGAGACCATTACAACGAGTATTGCTTTCCCGTTGGGACCCCAAGTCAGAGGAGTTCCAGTTCCCTCTACCGCTCACCGATCCTGCAAGATCCAGTCTTGGATGGTGGCTTTGCCCGCACAATTTGACGCGCAGCATAGATCTCGAAGTCACGGCTTGGATAACCCCCCAGACTACTCCCCAGTCTCTCCGGCTGGGGGGTAGTTTGTCAGTCCCACTCAGTCCAAGGCCACTGGTCAGAGGAGGAATAGAGTAGGTTGATCAATCGCCTGGAGACCAAGGCAGTTTGGTTAGCTCTATGGCACTTCCTCCCTTTGTTATGCAATCAGGTAGTCAGAGTTGTGTCAGACAACACGACGACGGTAGCTTACATCAACCGTCAAGGTGGCACAAAGACTCAAGCCATAGCCGAAGAAGTAGAGCAGCTCATGGTTTGGGCAGAAAAACATCGTGCTCTTCTTGCAGCATCTCACATCGCCGGAACAGACAACATACAGGCGGATTTCCTGAGTCGGAAGCGCATAGGATCCAGGGGAGTAGGAACTTTGACAAAGCAATGGATCTTATTTCTCTCAGGTGGGGGTCTCCCCACATGGACTTGAAGGCATCACGAGAATGCCAAGGCTCGTTTCTTCAGGTCACAGAAGGGATCACAGAACAGAGGGAGTTGATGCGCTGGTGCTTCCTTAGCCAACCACAGTACTCCTGTATGTGTTTCCTCCATGGCCTTTTGTGGGCAAGGTTCTCCGCAGAATAGAGGTTCATCCAGAAAGCGTGATCCTAGTCGCTCTGAAATGGCCCCGGCGGCCGTGGTTTGCGGATCTTGTCAATTTGGCAGTAGGCAGGCCCCTGAGGCTCGGCCATCTTCCAAATCTTCTATGTCAAGGTCCTACATTTTTTGACCAGGCAGATCACTTTTGTCTATCGGCTTGGCTTTTAAAAGGAGACTTAAGGAAGAAAGGTTATTCGGAGGAAGTAATTACTACACTACTCCAGGCCAGGAAAACATCTACCTCTCTGTCATATGTCAGGATCTGGAGAGTCTTTGAGATGTGGTTGAGAGCACGACATTCTTCCCAGACAGGCTTCCATGGTTCATATTTTGGCGTTCATGCAAAGCAGCTTATCCAAAGGCTTGTCTTTTAATTCCCTCCGTGTGCAGGTGGCAGAGTTGGGTTCTCTTGTTGGCAGTTCCGTAGCGTCCCATCTGGATGTGGTGTGTTTCCTCAAAGGGGTGAGGAATTTGAATCCATCTGTCCATCCGGTAATTCAGTCCTGGAGCCTTAATTTGGTGCTTAAGAGTTGTGTGATCTGCCCTTTGAGCCCCTTAAACAAGTCACGTTGAAGGACATCACGTTGAAAACGGTATTTTTGGTGGCTATTTGTTCAGCACGCAGGATCTCGGAGCTGCAGGCCCTCTTGTAGGGAACCTTTGAGGATTTTTTATTCCTGAGTCTCTCTTCATACTGTACCTTCCTATTTTGCCAAAGGTGGTCTCCGCTTTTCATTTAAGCGGATCAGTTGAGCTCCTGGCTTTTCCAACTTTATCGGCCAATGCTCCGCACGCGAGAGAGCTTCGTAGGTTAGATGTCAGGCGATCTCTGTTAAGTTACTTGGATGTCACAAATCCTTTTAGACTTTCAGATCATTTGTTTGTCTTGTGGAGCGGTCCCAAGAATGGTCAAAAAGCTTCTAAGCAAATGATTGTGTGCTGGTTGAAAGAGGCTATTTCATCCGCTTACATATGTAAAGGGCGGCCAGTTCCTGAGGGTTTGAAAGCTCATTCAATTCGTTCACAGGTAGCTTCTTGGGCTGAATGTCAGCTAGTTTCGCCACAGGAAATCTGTAGGGCAGCTACATGGAAAACACTTCATACATTTGCACGTCACTACCGCTTGGATGTTCAGGCTCCAGATGTCACTAATTTTGGCAGTGGAGCTCTTCGCGCGGGACTCTCATTGTCCCACCCTGTATAGAGAAGCTTTGGTATATCCCACAGTTTGGACTGATCCGGGTACATACAGGGAAAGGAAAATTGGTTCTTACCTGCCACTATCGCCGCAGAACTCGCCCAACAAGAGGCCACGGAGGAAACATGTCCAAAAGATCCCCGTCAGCGGGATTGACAGCCGATGCTCAATTTTGCCGGCGTCGGTTCTTGAGCCCGCTGACAGCCACGGGCTCGGAAACCGGATGCCGGCAAAATTGAGGATCCTGGGTTGTCTTTGCCTGAAAGGGTCTGGGATTTCTTTCATAAACACGAGTAAATGCTCTCTCGGCTACATTATGGAAAATGGATATAAAGTTCTGTTACGATGATACCTAACCGCGGAGAGATTACACACAACGTACCCACATTTAGATGATAAATGTTGGAGGGGTTGCAGAGAAATGGGTTCTTTTTTTCATAAATTGGTGGTTGTGTGGTGTTTCAGAATTTTGGAAGCTGATAATAGCCTAGACAGTAGATGCTCTTGGTGTAGAGATTACTCTTAGCCCTAAATATGCCCCCCTGAATATACCTGTTCCTGATGTTACAGGCAATCTGCAGAAATGTCAAACCTTCCTATTCAAAAAGTGTTCCCAAGCGGTCTGAAAAGAATCAGACCGCTCTTCCATCTCCAGGATTTCAGAACTATCCTACAAGCCATCATTTTCTCTAAGATCGATTACTGTAACTCTATCTTTCTAGGCCTCCCTTCCTCCTACACTAAACCTCTTCAGATGATACAGAATGCTGCTGCACGACTACTGACAAACTCTAGGAGAAGGGACCATATAACTCCAATCCTCAAAGATCTCCATTGGTTGCCAATTCACTTCAGAATCCTTTACAAATCTCTTTCCATAATATACAAAACCATCCATCAACACACCCCACTCGATCTACAAGTCCCTCTCCAAATCTATACATCCTCCAGACCAACTAGAGATGCACTCAGAGGATCTCTTCAAGTACCCACTGCCAAAACTACCAAACACATCACATTAAGAGATCGGGCTCTCTCAACAGCCGGCCCCCCCTTTATGGAACTCAATCCCTCCGGACCTCAGACAAGAACCCAGCCTCCCGACCTTCAGAAAAAGACTTAAGACCTGGCTGTTTAAACAAGCATTCCCAGACACTAACTAATATCCTACCATCATCTATACATCATACAGCCAGTCCTTTTCATGTTCTTTTATGTAAATATCTACAGCTAATGTTTAGCTAATTTAAATATCTTTATCGTTATCAAATGTTATCCTATCCTTTTTTTCTCTTCTCCCAGTTTCATTTCCCCTGTTATTTGTAACTGCTTACTTCCTCACCAATAAGTTATTCAATTGTTCATTGTACACCCCTTGTTTTATGTAAACCGGCATGATGTGATTGTATCACGAATGCCGGTATATAAAAATCTTAAATAAATAAATAAAAATAAAACCTAAGCGGTAATGGATTACCTCCGCATGTCCCTCCTGAGGAAATGCTACTTATAGCTGTCTTTAGGCCACACTACTGGCCCCCTTTGTCATGATAGAGTGAACTCCCTTGTGTTTATGTGTTGCCCCTCCCCCCTTACTGAAGAATTATGTAATGTTCTGTCTTACTTGTTTGATTGTAAATGTTTATATTGTACCCCGCTCTGAATGTAGGAAGGGCGGGTGATACATAATTTTAAATAAATTATTTCTGGCAGCAAGATGCGAGATTGCAGTGTCCTAGAAAAGTAGTTGCTGTTCTTTCCCATCTCCGTGTTACCAGTTATCCAGGATTTCTGCCATACAACACAATTCAACTTTCAAGTTTGATAAAATCTGGATGCCTTATGTTACTTGGAGGGAAAAGCAACATTTGTTTGTTTTCATATATAATTAACATTTTGTTACTGTGCTCTCTTGCTTTGCTGTGGTACCTTTTGTGGTTTGAATGCTTGTAGGTGTGGGTGGTGGGTTCTTTAACTGTGGGATTGGGTCTGTTTGCTAACAAAAAAAAAAAGATGTCCATGTGAACCTTTTCTTGTTGCTTGTTTTATAAGATATTCACAAAAATGAAATGTTATTTAACGTGTTTTGTATACAGTCATTCGATTTCGCCAAACGGTTTACAGTAGTCAAGAAATAATATATTGGCTACAAACATAGCTGCAAACTGTCATACTGAATGAAAGTTTGGGTATGAAGGTTGGTTAATTACATATTAAATTATTACATTTTATCCATCTTATATAGCAGCAATATATAGTCAGTCTTATACAGCAGCAGAGTTACTAGATACATTAATGTTGATATCTTTTTTTTTTTTTTTTAATTTGAAAAGGTTTTTTATTAAAGCAAAAACCAGTTGCAGTAAACCAGAAAATGATTAATGTTGATATCTTAATTGTAAAAAAAAAAAAGTGTTTGTTTTTTGGGCATTTTTAAAACCTTTCAAATCTGTATCTTATCCCCCCATTTGATAGTTTCTCAGCTCCTTCCTTACCCAGCTGAACACGGCGGTTCTTCTCCTCTTCACCACGAAGGAAGTTGTCTAGGGATTTCAGCTCTGTCATATAATCATCTTTACCACTGGGGGAGCCATATAAAGAGGGTGAAGTCCGGTATCGAGATCTCAAACTACTGCCTTCCGAGGGACCAATACTGCTGGGGTGCGTCAAGGAGCTAGGAGACTGACTGTAGCTAGTCATCTGAAGGAGAGAAAATATAAACATAAGAACATAAGTGCCGTGCTGGTTCAGACCAAGGTCCAGAGAGTGCAGCATACTGCCTCCAATCCAGGTCACAAGTACCTGGCAGATCCCATCCCTGTTACTCACTCCCAGGGATAGCATAACAGTTTACTAGCAAATTGCTGCAGCAACCCAATGACCAACAAAAAAGGATGCAACCTTCTGGTCAACTATGAGGCATCGCTGTAAGAAAACTCCTTTGTACAAGAGCCCTGTCCTCACCCTGGTCCCTAAAATTCTAATCAAATCTGTTGCATCCATAGCATTTCCTAAACTGTGCATGCTTCGCAGATTGAAACCTATGCTGAACCCGGATGATTTCTGCAATATTTTGCAAGCTCCGTATTTTTACCGCTCTAGATTACTGTAACTTATGTATACTGGTCTCCCTGAGAATTCTCCGGGGGGGGGGGGGGGGGTGTCATTCAAACCATCCAAAATCCTGTTGCCCGTATTTTGACAGTATGACGGAGCATGAGACACCTGTGCTTTTGCTCACTCCGCTGGCGAATGAAGTTTAAACTTGCGATACTCATACATGTTTCTTCACCCTGGGTTCAATTCCATTCTATGTATTTATAGACCCTTCACTGGGGCCTGCTCGAGACACCCTCTCATGTCACGACTAGCCCACCTCATGAAGACTCGCGATTGAGCCTTCTCAGTTGCTGGCTCGCTATTCCGGAACTCATTATCCAAGCAACTCCATATCATGGCCAAGCGTTCAAAAGAGACAAAAACTTTTTTAAAAAGTGCCTTTAACCTGGTAAACTTTTTTTTTTTTTTTAAAGTAACTTTTTGGGTCTGAACTTTCTCTGGTACCTTTTGCTCTCAGCAATTTTTTTTTTGTTTTAGTTCTACTTTTCACTTTTATGAATACAATCCACAGAAGTTCTTCAAATAAATGTCACCTAATCAGACATCTAATGGAAACAGATGATCCTCACATAGAACAATAGAAAATACATTTAAGAAGTACAACAGAAATCAACCATAAAGGATAAAATGGACACATTTGGGCAAATCCCATAGAACTGCATGTAACAGCCCCACATGATTTCAAATTTAAATTGTTTCCCCTTCCATTGGAATCACAATAGTTCAATATCTGCTTGCTCTCTAACACTATTTTCTCCAATAATCCAAACATGGGTTGCCTTTCCAGGCAGAGAGGAGAAGTCGAGTTAACAAGGAAGCGATATTTAAGAGGGACCAGGGGTATCTGCAATCACTGGTGCCATATTCCTCTCTGGCCCTCTTCAGGGTATTTGCTAATCGTTGATGCTGCTTCCTTTCTGGGAAATCGACACTGAGTATGTGTCATCTTGATTACACGTTGTATTGTGTGAATTTTGTAGGTGTTGAATCGTACCCCACCCTGCACTTTGGAGGGTGCGTGTTACAAATCTTTTAAACAAATTAAAAAAAAAAAAAAAAAGATACTAGTGGTAATTCAGCACTAAAGGGTCCACGGAGCATAAATATGACTGCGGCAAAAACATAGCTTGCCTCATGACAGCACCGAGTGCCAAAGAGCCTACTGCACGAACCTCCATACCAACTGGTATTCTCTGCTTTAAATGTGTTGCTCCTAACGGGCCTCATTTTTATTAAAAATTAAAGCATTTAAAAATTGTAATCTTGGCAAAACAATTTTCAAGGGTTTCTGTGATCAGGCAGATAAAATTGTAGGCATTACTGCCAAGGTGCACAGGATACTAAAATGGGGAGTAGCTTTGGAAACCTCACATTGGGGCATGAGATAAGAATTTGAATTCGCAAATGGAAGAAGAATCTTGGGTCGGGTGTTTTACTAAGTTGGTAGGAGCTCTGTATCTGCATAGAAAATGGATACAGGTGGTATTTTAACAGTTACAAAAAGACTGGCTAGTGTTGTTAAACTTGCTATTATATAATCAAAGTATATCACTATTTCATGCCAAATTTCATTATTTCATCTAAATTGTAACTTTTATAATTTTTATTTTCTAAGATTTTTGTCACTACTCTGTGGAAAAAGACCTCAGCACTGGTTGAAAACATGGCACATGGAATCCAAACCAGTTCAATCATGGGTCTAAAAAACCTCTCTCCATTTTTATTATAAAAAAATCTAACTATTTATTAAAAGTCTATTTCTCTTTATGGTTATTAATTCACATTACTTTATATCAACAACTGTAACCACTTGAACGCAACAGTATATTACTTAACTATCCGTTGCTGTTTTTCTTCTGGTTTTTTTTAAAATTCATACAGAGTAGTGCGACACTTAATTCTCTCTCCTTATATTTTGAACATAGATTAAAACTACAGGATATTGTACTTATCTTAATGCGTCCCGATGTTTTTTTCTCTCATATTTTAGATACTAGTGTATCCCTGATTGCGTGAATTAATTTACCAGGTGGTATTTAACCCCCGAAAGCCTGCATAAAGTCTTGTTGGAGGGACTGCGGGTACACTGGCTCCTTCTTCCATATTTGGAGGGAATGTCCCATAGCTATCTATCTCCTACTGGAATATGATCTTGAAATTGGTTAAGAAAATTGTAGAGGTGGAGATTTCAAGAGATCCCAAAGATAATGTTAATGAATATGGGGGCCAGAAAGGCAGAATATTTCATTTTGATAACTTTGATAAATCACATATGAACTGCTGCCAAGTGTGAAGTAGCTAAATGTTGGAAGTAGCCCTCTTAATGTAGCGAGACAAAGGGAATCCATGTGAGGGAACAGCTTGCTGCCCTTAGCCGGGCTACATCATTAAGGAGGTTTAGTAAGGTCTGGGCAGCTTGGGAGATCCTTCTCAGGATCTTTGCTTATAGTACTCCCTATAATTTCCATGTTTGCTAAAGGCTTCTGCTATATCAGTAGCCTCACCATTCCAGTATTTTCCTTTGTGTATTTATATAGTGTCTGCCATATATGTTCAGGTGCAGGGTATCAAGGAGGCAGGAATGTAGGGGGGGGTTAAGGGGTGAATAACCTTTAATGTTATATGGGCTATTGGATGAATAGGATATAGGAAAGAACAGAGGCGATAAATATATTTTTCTGCTATGTTTTACATTAATCTGTTGTTGACTAATGCTGTTAATAATCATCCAGATTCATGTTTTGATTACCTATAAAACTCAAAAAACTAAATTACTAAATTACTAAAAATAAAAAATTTGTGATCTTCACAATTTTACTCCCCACCCCAAACAATTTATCAGTAAAGTACATAGCCAATAAGTTCCACCCTTTTTGTAGTGGGTGGATGGAACACATACTGCAGTACAAGAGTATAAGAACCAGAATGTGATTCAAACGTCCTGGGACACAAGTTTGCATTTCGCTACCAATTATGTATGACCTTGGGGAAATTATGCTATTTTAGTGCCCCTGTGATCCAGTTGGCTTAAATTTGGTCTCCCTGCTCAATAAATTAAGTTTTTTGATTTATATAGCAGTACCAGCATGCACAGTGCCAAGCAAGACAACTTAGTTTCCTATAACACCCTTGGCTCTACACAGTTCAGTACAAAATCTGAGTATAAGGAGATCACCAATTTTGAGAGTCGGATTAACTATTGTATGGTGGGAGAGCAGCGGAGATGGAACCAGGATACTCAGATTCTCATTTCTCTCTTTGTACTAAGCTATGCTTCCAGCCAGTTAAGACTCCCTATTCAGTATAGTGCTGAAATTTCATCACAAAAACGCGCTGCTAGGGAAGGTCTTGATGTTTTCCTTCCACTCCATACAAAAGAATATAATTTACACACATATGTCAAGTCTTGAAACACCAAGCACTGATCCAGAGGATTTCCTATCCACTGTGCTGCCCCTTACCTTGCCGAAGCTGCTGCCAGGGGAATAGTGTCCCGTAGTGCTGAAGGAACCAGCGCTGCCAGGTGACAGAGCCTGTAAGGGAGGGCTGTAACCAGTCAAACAGCTGGAGGGAAACTTGGGACTGGCACTGGGGGAACGGGAAGGGCTGTAGCTCAGCACACTCTGACCCTGGATTGTAGGACTCGGGGTGGAGGGCGGGACTTTGCTTGTTGGTAGCTCGCATGGAGGAGTGGTAGGTGCCGCAGTGTCTACAAGAAAAAGGAACGGCTGAAGTTTAAAATGAAAGAGCAAAAGAAGAGCACTGCAGAAACAAAAAGCTTTCACTTTCCATTTACAAAAGTAAACAAACAAAAAATTAAACTGCAATAACTTTTTAGTGGACTTAGTATATTGGAGAAATTACTTGCCTGATAATTTCATTTTCCTTCGTGTAGACAGATGGACTCAGGACCAATGGGTTATGCTCCCTGCTAGCAGATGGGAGACAGAGTCAGATTTCAAAGCTGATGACATAGGTCCTTGGACTTTATGCAAATTAACCAGTCACTTAAATACAGGTGGACCAGGATGCCCTCCTGCCGCTACTACTACCATCATCTTTGTAAAGGTCCTTGGTGCTGTTGCTAACCCGAAAGGCAGGGCACAAAACTAAAAATGATTTCAGAGGATCATGAACCTGAGAAACTTTTGATGGTCCAGACAAACTGGAATGTGGAGATAGGCCTCGGTCAAACCTAGAAGCCAAAAACTCCCTTTTGCACACTGCAGCAATCACCGACCTCAACTTTTCCATCCAAAAATGAGGTACCTCAAGTGCCAGATTCACCTTCTTTAAATCCAGAATTGAACGAAAGGCACCGTCCTTCTTTGGGACCACAAAATAAATGGAATACCTTTCTGGTCCCTGTTCGACTGGTACCATGGCCCACAACAGACGTAGACGATTGATGGTTTCCTGAACTACCTGCTTTTCTGCTCATAAGTGCAAGAAGACTATGAACAAATCTTAATGGCTAAGCATATTCTATCACACTTAGGACCCACTGATCCGAAGTGATCTTGGCCCACTCCTCGAGAAAGGATGTTAACTGACCTCAGATGTGCAGAACAGAGGAGCAGGCCGGCCTTGCTTCATTGGGAGGACTTATCACCAGGGGCTCCATGATCAGAAACCATTTCTGACTGGTCTACGGTCTCAAAAGGACTTATTCCAAGACTGCTGCCTCCCGGCTCCTTGTCTCTGACCTCCACCCGAAAGATGAGGCTGATGGAGACGCTGGCTCGACCGGAAACGAGCCCGTGTCAGAGAGAAGCCTCTACCAACCTTCGGCTTGTCCTCTGGCAGCTTGTGCCCTTTAGTCTCTCCGAGAAGCTTCACAAGCTGCTCCAAGTCCTCTCCAAAAAGCAGCTTCCTCTTAAACGGAAGCGATCCCAGCTGAGACAGAAAACATCCACAGACCAGTTCCTTAGGCACAGAAGTCTTCTAGTGGAAACTGCTGACATCATGGAACGAGAGGAAATGTGTATGAGATCATACAAGACATCCATCCCATAGGCTACAATGGCCTCTAGCCTCTCGGCCTGCTGCGCACCCTCCAGAGATAAAGACTTGGACTGCAATTGCTGCACCCAGCGCAGAGCATTTTAGAGTTTCTTCTATACCGATAGCAGTTTGCACATCTTATCGGTTTACAAACAACGCAGAACTTTCGGGCATGGCCCTTACATAGAACAAATAATTGCATAAGAGAATGAAACAGAATAAAACATCAAAGATGTTGGGAGGGGGGGGGGGGGGGACTATGTAAAACTGGGTATCTTAGGCAAATAAAACTGCTACATACAGCAGTGCGAATGCCCAATGCCAACACCTCAAAGATCTTCTTGAGATACACCTCCAACTTCCTATCCTGCATATCCTTAAGTGTGGCTGAACCCGCTATCGGAATCATTGTCTTTAGTCACGTGCTATCAGCTGACCTCCAGCACAACCGACGACCCGCGGAAAGCCGAGAAAACAAAAGCACCCGACCAGCACAAGGAGCGAAAGCAAACCAAACAGAGGCTCTGTCATTTTTTATATTAAAAAAGCAACCACAACAACTTTATTCTTGTGGCTGCAGGCTCCAGCTGTGCACCTGAGGGAGATAGGAGAGGGAACTGGCCCCACTAGTTATTTCCCCCCCTCAGCAGGTGAAGGATCCGGGCAGACCCAGGGGTTCCCAACCCCTTCCACTCATCAGCTCATCCACCTGAAAGGATAGCCCCATCAGGACCTACCGACTTTCAGGGAAGGCTAAGTAGCAATTAACCCTAATACTACTTTTTTTTTTTTTTTTTTTAATTCTCCTCAGACTGCAGGATCTGCACCACCTTCCATCTGCTGGAGACAGAGAAACACAGGTCAAAACTGTCAGACTGCAGGTGGCACACCAGGTTAAAGTTACAGTGTCAGTAAAACTCTCTCTATCTCCATCTGCTGGAAGGCAGGCAAAACCCAGGAGTCTGGACTGATTGGGAACATACAGGGAAATAATTTATCCATCGCTCTATCAACCTCCAAGCCAGTCTCAGGAACATCCCACTCCCTGAAAACCAATTTCTTGACTGATCCATCAGAGACTGATCCACGTCATGGGGGCACTATGCAGGCGGATCCTCACCCTCTGAAGCCTTAGAGAAGTTATCCACTATGTTCGGACTCATTGAACCCTAGTAGCTCCAGCAGCCTGCAAGGGTCTGGCCCTCTTCCTGGGCCGCAGACCTTCCGATACCACCTGTTTGGCCCCATGCCGCCCCGCAGCCTTACTGGCCAAATAAGCCCTGTGCAGCAACAGGACAAAATCGGAGGAAAAAGTAGAGGAATAGTCAGAAGCCTCCCCTAGGATGTCCTCTTCTCCCCCTAACTGAAGCCACTGAGCCCCACTGGTCTTCTGCGGGGCTCATATCAGCTGGAGACAGCGGAGGAGGGACAGCCCAACCACAACAGTGTCTTGATGGTGCCAAACTATTTCCACTTTACGGTGATGGACCCCCAAGCTGTACCTTTTAACGTCGTAATCCTGGAATTCTCTTAGCAGCTTCTCGTTCAATGCGTTTTGACATTTCCTTCAAATTCACTTCATAGGACCGAAACAGTTTGAGTCTTCATCCAGGGAGTATTCAAAGCAGCTCAAGTACTGTGACTGGACACAGGTGGGAAACTCTAATTTATTATGGGACTTAAGATGATTCTTTGAACTGGACCTAGTTTGGATTTGTTAGGACAAAGACTTAAGACTTATGCAATCAAGACTGTTTTTTCATTCTTAATTTTGAAATCTCTATAATTCTTCTCACAATGAAACTGTAGAGAATCTTGTGTAGATCAATGTCAATGGAGAACCGCCTCCTACTTTAATGCATTTTGATTTGTATTCTTTAGACAGCAGAATGTACAATGATGTGAAGATTTTGCAAAGCACTGTTCATTATTTTGAGAATTTTTTTCATCCTATATGAAGTCATAAAACACCCTATAAACGTAGTGCTAGTATGAACACTAATAAACACTACTCAACAAAAGCACATAGATCCAAAGCACAAATGCATTCCAGTCCACTTTGTCCTGAAAAAATCTTAATTTTCTTGGTCACTGAGAATGAAAAATTGTTTGTCAGGTTTACATACTTTTTAATCTAACCTATTATGTAAACATTTTGTTCCCCCTGCAATGCCAAGAAGTTTATTCTGTAAATGAAATAATGCAAAGTACAAATGACAGTAAAACCCTGTATTAACGTTACTATTAAGCCAGTGAAGTTTTGTAGGTCATTCAGCAACTTCTCCCCACAATTCTCTCACACTTCTGGAGCAGCAATGTTAATAAGGGCCTGATTCACTAAGCTTTACTCCCCTTAGACAAAGGATGAGAGAATAGCCTTAGTGAAGCAAGCCCGAAGAGCCAGAAATTAGTGCACACTCACTGCATCCTACTAGTCCATCCCAACTGTAACACCACAAAAGTGCACGAGTCATTCTATTCACAAGTCATGCGAGGGACTCTACATTACCACTCCCAGAGTTCATGCAGAATTGCAGTGAAATATTTTTTTTTTTTAATGCCTTCAAGAATGACTATTTAGCAGGAAAGTTTGATAACAGAATTACTGCCTGCTACATATTCTATGAAGACACAGGAAGATACAGCTTCCTTTTAAGTAAATGTCTTCAATTAACCACCACTGCAATTTTTTGGAACACCCTATTTATGGAAGTAAAAATTTGAACGCTGTACTTACAAGCGTCAGGCAACCCCAAAAGCAACTGCTGAGAGGGGCTCAGGACCAAGCTAGTGGGAGCCACGGTGTATTTGAAGTATCGCCAGAAGTCAAACAAGGCATTTAGGCTGAACAGAGACGCAAGAGCCAGTTCTGAAATATGCAAGACGAAAAGCATTATGCACATTCAACAAGCAATCCTGTTCAGGTCCCAACTGAAGCTGCTCATAAGGTCACTTTAGTAAAGATTTATTTTATTGGTAGAGAAACAAAGGGAAAACCTCTACACTGCATATGTAAATATTTAAACTTCTTAAGTTATCAGGTGTTCATCATATTAGGAAAATTGGTTCTTATCTAATTTTCGTTCCTGTAATATCACAAATCAGTCCAGACGAAGGGGGGTTTCAATCCCTACCAGCAGATGGAGGCAGAGAACAAAATCTTTGAGGCACTGCTACATATCCGAGAGTGCCACCTGCAGTCCCTCAGTAGTGACCTGTACCCAAGCCAATGAGTTGATACCTTCCCTCTTTTCAGGGCAAACAGGTAACTCAGGGTTGGAACCCCCTGAACTGGAGCCTCTCCTGCTTCCAGAAAGACACTGATAACCGCTTAACTTCAACATCTCAACTTATTTACAGTCTGCAAATTTCTGATATAAGCTTTCCTAGAGGAATGAAAATTAGCAGGTAAGAACCAATTTTCCTTTCCTGTTCACACCCAGATCAGTCCAGACAAGTGGGATGTACCCAAGCACTCCTAGACTGGGCGGGAACCCGAAAGACTTGCGTGCAGAACACTCACTAAAGGTCTCATCTTCCTGCGCCCAAACGTCCAATCGGTAATGCTTAGTGAAAGTATGAAGTGAGGACCACGCCACGGTTTTGCATATCTCCTAAGGAAACAGACACTCTGCCCAAGAGACTGCCTGCGCCCTAATAGAATGCGCTCGCAGACCTTCCCGAATTTCACGACCCGTACAATTATAAGCGGAGCAAATGGTCTCCTTCAGCCAAAGAGAAATCGTGGCTTTATAAACTCTCCTTTCTTTGTGCCACCGATCACAAAAAGATGATCTGACTACTGAAAACTGTCAGTGACTAAGATACTGCAATAGGGTCTGATGCACATCCAAAATATGAAGCTCCCTTTCCTGCAGTGACTTCCTAGACCACTCCGGAAAGGCCGGAAATTCCATCAACTGATTCATAAAAGGAAGAAGCCACCTTTGGTAAAAAGAACGGAACCGTTCACAGCGTCACCCGGTCGTAAGAAATACGAAAAAAGGAGTCCCTGCAAGACAGAGCCTGAAGCTCTGAAATCCGTCTGGCCAAACATATGGCTACCAGAAACACTGCCTTCAAGTCAGGTCCTTCAATGACACTTCCCATAAGGGCTCAAATGGACACCCACAAAGCACTCACAGCATTAAGCTGAGATTCCAATCCAGACATAACTTCTGTGCAGGAGGACACAAATGATTGACTCCATTCAGGAACTGAACAACATCAGGATGAGAGGCCAAAGACCTCCCCCGCAACTTGCCCCTGAGGTGACTCAAGGCTGAAACCTTAACGCGGAGCAAACTATAAGCTACCCCCTTTGACAAACCCTGCTGTAAAAAGGCCAAGATGTGAGGAATGTCCAGTTAGGGGACCCAGCTGCTGCTGCAAACACCAAAACTCAAATACCTTCCAGACCTTGACGTATGCCAGACAAGTAGAAGGCCTTCTAGCCTGAAGCAGTGTGGAAATAACTGGCTCAGAATATCCTTTCAGGCGCAACCGCCACCTCCCAAAAGGCAAGCGGTGAGACAAAAGTGGTCCTCCGAATCCGAAAATATAGGTCCTTGTTGAAGCAAACCTGGCAGATGAGCCAACCTGAGAGGCCTGTCTAACGTGAGACAGGCCAGATCCATGAATCACAGCCAACACAGCCACTCCGACACCATCAGCACCACCTTCCCTGGATGCATCTCTAAGCTCTGCAAGACTCGATAGACGAGTGGCCAAGGCGGAAGCACATAGCAAGACTCCCATCAGCCACAGGCACACTAGAGCATCTAGCCCCTCCACCCCCCCCCCCCCCAAAAGAGCCACCACGAGAGATTGGATTAGTCTCGAAGAGGTAAAGGCAAGGTGATATTCCTCAGACCACAGATTCCACCTAGACAAGAGCACCTTTTGCAAAAGGTTGCATGCGAGCAAAGGCCCACAGAACAAAGTCCAACATGGAAGCCATGGAGCTGCAAATAATCCCAGACTTTGGACACTGGCAGATGTAGCAGACGCTTCACCTGCACCTTTGTTATTCTGAGGTCAGAAACACCCTGCCTCTCTGGGTATCAAATTGCGCTCCCAGATAATACAATGGCTGGGTTGGAACCAGATGACACCATCAAATTTATCACCCAACCCAGCGAACTCAACCTGTCCATAACCCACCGCACTCCTCCGTTTTTGCCCGAATAAGCCAGTTGTCCAGATATGGATTGACCAATTTGTGATCCAGGACATCCTTCAGGGCAGCTGAACCAGCCACTGGAATAGTTGTCTTCTTGGTAACAGCGGAAACTGCAGCATCCACTTTCGGAAGCCTTAGCAGATCCAGGGTCTCCTCCATCAACAGGTAAAGCTTCACCATTGCCCTACCGACAGGAAGTCACATTCTCGGTTTACCAGTTTCTGAATTTTCTTAAGCAGCAGGAAGGCACTATGAGAACCTCGCAGCCCATCCAGGACCAGATTCACTCTGTCATTATCCAACTCTTAAGCGACCTTAACCCCTAGCTCCTCCAAAACCTGGGGAATGAGAAGAGACAGCTCTTCCTTCTTAAACAAGTGGACCACCCTAGGTTCATCTCTCTCCATCACCGGTATCACAACCGGATCATGGTAGTCTATTAGCATTCAGATCTGCATCCACATCCGGGTCTGCTCCATGAGGATTTGCTGGATCATCCTGCGGGATCATCAGTCTTGTCCAAATCCATGGCATCGTTCTTGGTTCCTGCAGCAAAACCAAGGCCCAGGCACTTGAGTAGGTCCCCAGAGCCTCCTGAAGAAACCATCTTCAGCTTTTTGGAAGAGCAATATGGCTGCCACTCTCTTGATCGCTTCCCCTCTGCTCCCTTCCTCGCAAGAAAGGCCTTACGCAGGAGAATGACAAATTCCGGAGAGAACTCCTCCAGATCGTCAGAACCCTGACCTTGCACACTCCCATCTGACTATCCTCCCTTGTCTTGATCCTCTACTGTTCCACAGGAGGGGGGAATCCCTGGGCTCCCTGAAGGCCTCTGACTGCGGTCCTCCTCAGGCATGGCCACACTATTCAGTCCTCCTGGGACAACTGCCATGAGCCCTAAAGATCTGGAGATCCTCTTTTCGCCAGCTGCTCCTGAGGAGGTTCCCTCTTCCCTCGAAGTACAGCTGGAACACAGGGAACACGCATTCAGCCTCCAGGTCCAGAGACTGCATGCTTTACAAGCAGCCTTGAGTGGCTTCAGCACCATTGCTCACACGGCAAAAGCAGCGGCACTACAAAAGAAAATCCGCCTGAGCACACCGAACAGAAAAAGAAGGCAGCACACATGGTTTGACCACCGAACCACACAGGCCCGACCAGCGCACAGCAAACCTTTCCCACACACCCGGCTCCCCCAATGATAGCTCGCTTTTTCCTATTTCTCTCCCTCCTCTCAGTGCAGACAGTTCCTGCTGCCGAAAGCGCCCCCACCACCCAGACTTTTTTTTACTTTTAAAAACTTAAAGTAAACAGGAGTACTTTCTTGTCAGAGGACAATGGCGTAAAAGGAGACTACCTCAGAGGCAACGAGGGAACCAGTCCTCTGACTATCAGGGCCGCCGGAAGCAGCGGGCTGCAGCCAGACAAGGGTTACCAATCCCCTGGTCGCCCAGCTCCACCTGAGGGATGGTCCACAAATTTACCTCAGGGAGCCTCAGTCCAAACTCTGACTTTCCTTCTTATCTCTACCTTTTTTTTGTCAGACTGCAGGTTTCACCTCTACCATCTGCTGGAGTCAGAGAAATACTGAGGAACTGCAGGTGGCACTCATATATAGCAGTGCCTCAAAGTTTTTGTTCTCTGCCTCCATCTGCTGGCAGAAACGCAAAACTCACTTTTGCATTTTTTTTGCATTGTACATTTTTTTGCATTGTTTTGCATTGTTTTCCATTTAGTCCCCCTTGTCACTCGACCCAGGTTATGCATCCTTGTTTTATGTAACGCATTCGTTTGCGCTGGTTGCTATGTTATAATGTAAACCGAATTGATTTGCAACTTGTTACATGAATATCGGTATATAAGAGTCCCAAATAAATAAATAAAAAACTCACTTGTCTGGAGTGATCTGGGTAAGAACAGGAAAGGGTCTTTCCCCTTTGAGAGATTCCTTTTCTCTTTAAAAACCAGGTTAAAAGAAATCCACACAGTAAACAGTGCCCATATTCTTCTCAGTGCAAACACCCCTTAATACTAGGGCTGACTACGTTTATATTATAGTCCAGTCAGTCAAATAAAATTATGCAGTTTAGCTAATGATAGTGGGAATCTTAATACTTAAGATTTTTTGGTTACATTTTTTCAAAATGAAGCGCAGCAGCACGGAAGATTTACAAGTCAGAAAAGTTGACCTGGGGTGGGAACACACAAAAGTTTGGCAATTTCTCTGCTACAACAAAGAAGCTTCTCTGTGCAGTGATATGCAACCACATAAGCTGGCCAATCCATTACTGTGCTCTAGCCTCTGCGCTTGGCTTAACATGCAACTGGATGCGTGTCCATAACCCCCTATCCAATACGGGGATTAGTGCTTCCAAACCGTGACCAGATCACCGCATAGCTAATAGCACTCATCACATGGAAATTCATGTAGATGAGGCTATTAGCTAATCGCTGCAATCCAAAAGTTTTCCCTGCAGCCAAATACACCCTTGCAACGTGGCAAATTTAATGTCACACTCAAGGGTACATTGAAAGAAAAAAAAAAAAAAAAGTCTTTGAAAAACAAATCTTGATGTCTAATACACACACACGCGCATGGTCCAGGCCATGTATATGCCGGTAGCGGGAGAAAAAAAAATGGACGCTTGTAGATTGAACATCCATTTTCCCAACCCGTTTGACAGCCACCTCTCTTGTGCACTTGATGCCTTTGAGGTGCTAGGGACACTCATTTGTCCCTAGCACCTCCTTTTTAGCATCACCCCTCATTTAAATATTCGATCACGCGCCCTGGAGAGGTGGCTGGGGGTGCGTTAAGAAAGCAAATGCTAAACACCGAGCACCTGTTTTCCGCGCATATTTATTGGATCAGCCTGAAAGACGGTAACTTTTAAATAGGGCGCACTTTCATCGACCCGCCTCAGACGTGTGGTATTTTATAACATGTGTTTGTATATAAACTAGGCTGGACGGGTGTATGCATGCACACATATGCCGCATCTACTGTGTAAGTGGGGGAATTTTACAAGGAACGGGCACCAATGCCATAGCTACTTTTCCCAGTTAAGGGATAGGAGCTCCAAACTCCCCTAATTTAATAGCCTCCCTTTCCCCATTAGCCCCAACCCTTAAAGCCTGACATGCCTAGATATTTGTGTTTTACTACTTACACGCCATCCCTAGCAGAAGTAAGTTTACGCGGCAGGGGATCCCAGCACGAGGAAGGACGAGCACATTCCTTGGCCAGGCCCCGACACACCTACGCTCCGCCCTTTCCGTAAACTTTTTACTTGTGTGCAGCGGGCAACACGCACGTCCTTGGGGGCTTTTTAAAATCCGCTCAACGTGCACGGTGGCCCAACCTGTGCACATATCTCCCGGTTTTGGCTCGCGCAGGCCTTGTAAACATTTTAAGGCAAATTTTAAATTAAGTCTAGAGTGTAAGACAAAGTAATGAAAAGCTCCGAGAGCAAATTACAGATGCCAGAACCATTTCCAAGCGTATTCTTCACCCATCACTTCCTTTCTCTCTCCCCCATCAAGAGTGGGTGAACATTTTTACAGCACCACCAATACGACCAAGTATTGCCAGGTATACCTGCATTGCCTTCGACATGGCGCAACATAAAGAAAGCGCTTACCAATATACCAGAGTGGCCAGTAAGTGACGTTATAGTATGAGCTTATCAGTTTACCAGTCCTGTAAATTTAAAACAAAAAAAAAAAAAAAAGACAATTAAGAATTTTTTTTGTAAACAGAATGAATTAGAATATTTAAGTAAACTGTTTTTGAGAGGTTCTCTGCAGTCTTCCTGAATGTCAATCCATTTATAAACCATTAAAAAAGGGCCGAGCCTGGTGCTTTTGCAAATTCCAGCAGGAGTCCTTGCTTCATTAAAGTACATGGAATATGGGGGGGGGGGGGGGGGGGGGGGGGGGGAGGGAGGAGTGTGTGCACACATGGACATGAAGAGAAGATGCACAGCAAGGCACAGATCTACTAGACGAGGTTTTCCCCCCATTTTAGGGACAATTTTGAAACTGCAGGTCCATGGATATGCCTGCAAATTAAATATCCAAAGTTTGCCTTTCAAACCTCAGGCAGTAAAACACTGCAAATACAGAAGTACCTGCGAAATCTGAAATCCCTGCGTGTACCTTCTGCTCTTTCCACTCGTGTCTAAAGTACACAGGAGGTAAAACAGCACGTGCACTTTCACCCACCCACAGGGATGCGCGTGTGTTACATTTGTCTTCAGAAGTCCGTGCATGTAAATCTTTTGCACACAAAGTCTGATTTTAAGTAAACAAGAACTTGCATGCAAAAAATCCAGTTTTGTACATGTACATCAGAATTTATCTGCATACACTTTTGAAAATAGGAATTTTAGAACTAGTGTGTTGAATTTTTGTTTGAGCCAAAAATGAATCAGATGAAAACTTTCTGGGCACAAATCCACACTCACCAAGGAGAAGGCAATTTTCACCTACTGGGATGTACCCAAATAAGTCCTCTCTCACCAGGGCAAACTGATTTGAGAACTGTGCTCCCGAGTCTATGGGGAATCAAGCTTCGTCCATCTGGCCCCCAACGATTTGCAATTGCAAGCACCGATTTCTATGACATCACATATAATCAAACTTCATAATACTTCAGTCATGTTTCTCTCCTATACCTGCTTCTATTAAGTAAAACGAGATTATTTAAGGTGTCGTCCTCCTCAAAATGCTCTCCCCCCTTTGCTTTTAAACAAGGAAGGCAAAGGAAAGGAAAAAAAAAAAAAACTCACCAAGAGCAGCACATTCCGAGTTCTCCTCTCCATCACCCATGTATAAAATCCCAGAAAGTGACAAGAGAACTCAGCCATATGCTATTTCGAGAAAATTTGCCCTGGCAGCTTATGAGTATATCCTTGCTTTCTTCGCTTTCTTTAAAACCGATTCTACTACAACCGATTGACAGGAGATTTTTTGCACCCTGTATAGAAGGCCAAGAGTCCTTGCTACTCGAGTGCAGGTAACAGGATCTCTCTCACATTCTCATTTATAGCTCTTGCAGGATTTGATGGCCCGGAAGAGCTGCTGGCTTCCTCTGGCGTTTCCAAAATTTGGAGGAGACCCAAAACATTTGTGCGAGGGTCTTTGTCCTTACAGACGCTTACTCCTAGAGCTTTTCCCAATTTGTCCATAAATCTGGAATATGAGAAATCTTCCAGAGGAGACACGTGTTCTGGGAGTTATGGAAGGGGGAGGGGAAATCAGAGTGTAAGCCCGTTGAACCCGCTTCACAGCCCAGAGGTGATGGAATTCTAAACCAAGACTCCAATGATGAAGACTGTGACTGACAAAGGGTCCTCTGTCACCTCTGAATGGCTAGAATTCGCTACAAGTGGAAGCTATGGGCTAGAACCCCATGCGGGGGCTCCGGTGGTGTATCTGTATGGACAACAGCCTCACTAATTCTGGTAATAAGAAACTAGGGGGAGGGGAGGAAGAGCCTAAGTGTTGGATTAAGTATGAGATCTTGTATGCTCATCTACTCAGGATGGTAGAGAATCAGTAAGAAATAAGGAGCAAAATTGTAGTGTCGAGTTTTAAATGGCTGGCAGCTGGGATTTAACACCCCTGCAGTGTGGAAAAGAAATAAACTGGGCTAATTGGTCTTTATCTGCCATTACCATGTTTAAACCACTCATTAATAGATACAGACTTCTATATGTGTTAACTCTGTTTCTTCACTGATCCGATAAGCTTTCAAGATTTAGCCTGCCTATCACACACGTACTAACTTAATCCAATAAAAAAGGTATCACCTACTGGTTTACTGACCCTTAACTCCAAGGATCTTGAAAACCAGATATTATGTAACCTATAATTACAGTTCATTCAGAAAGTATTCAGACCCCTTTACTTTTTCCACATTGTTAAATTACAGCCGTATTCTAAATTGAATATGCATTTTTCTCCCCCCTCAATCTACACACAATATCCCATAATGAAAGTAAAATCAGGTTTGTAGAAATTTTTATTAATTTGCAGAAAAACAACTGAAAAGATCACATTTATAAGTATTCAGACCCTTTACTCAGTACTTTGTTGAAGCACCTTTTGCAGCCTCTAGTCTTCTTGGGTACAATGCAACAATCTTGGCACACCTGGATTTGGGGATTTTCTCCCATTCTTCTCTGCAGATCCTCTCAAGCTCTGTCAGGTTTGATAGGGAGCATCAATGCATAGTTATTTTCAGGTCTCTCCAGAAATGGTCGATCAAACTCAAGTGTAGGCCACTCAAGGACATTTACAGACTTGTGTCAAAGCCACTCCTGCGTAGTCCTGGCTGTGTGCTTAGGGCCGTTGTCCTCTTAGAAGGTGAATCACTGCCCCAGTCTGAGGTCCAGAGTGCTCTGGAGCAGGTTTTCATCAAAGATCTTTCTGTACTTTGCTCCGTTCATCTTTCCCTTGATCCTAACTAGTCTCCCAGTTTCTGCAGCTGAAAAAAATCCCTTCAGCATGATGTTGCCACCACGTTTTACCATAGGGATGCTATTTGCTAGGTGATGAGCAGTGCCTGGTTTCCTCCAAACATGACATTTGGCATTCAGGCCAGAGCTCAATCTTGGTTTCATCAGACCAGAGAATCTTGTTTCTCATGCACTGAGAGTCCTTTAAGTGCCTTTTAGCAAACTCCAAGCAGGCTGTTATGTGCCTTTTACTAAGTGGCAGCTTCTGTCTGGCCACTATACCATAAAGGCCCAACTGGTGGAGTGCTGCAGATAGGCTTTAGGAAGAGTCCTGGTGGTTCCAAACGTCTTCCATTTAATAATGGAGGAGGCTTCTGTGTTCTTTGGGACCTTCAATGCCGCAGCAATTATTTTGTACCCTTTCCCCCAAGATCTGGGCTTCCTCGCAATCCTGTCCCAGAGGTCTACAGACAATTCCTTCGACTTCATGGCTTTGATTTTCCTGACATGCACGGTCAACTCTGAGACCTTATATAGACAAGTTGTGTGCCTTTCCAAATCATATCCAATCAATTGAATTTACCACAAGTGGACTCCAATCAAGTTGAAGAAACATTTCAAGGATGATCAATGGAAACAGGATGCACGTGACCTCAACTTTGAGGGTCATAGCAAAGGGTCTAAAAACTTATGTAAATGTAAGGTTTTTGTTTTTTATCATCATCAATTTGCACAAATTTCTACAAACCTGATTTTGCTTTGTCATTAAAGGGGGATTCTGTGGAGACTGAGGAAGGAGAACAATGTTTGTCCATTTTAGAATAAGACTCTAAAGTAACAAAAAGTTTAAAAAGTGAAGGGGGGCTGAATACTTTCTGAATGCACTGTATATATTCAGGCATCATCCTCCTCAGCACATGTATTATAAATGAAGGTAGTATAATTTCCAAAAACTAATAGTCATCAATATATTAATGTAATACATCCAAAAAGGTTACTGCCTACAACTTGTGTGCAGATCTTTACTTCCATATATCTAAGTGAACTAACTAGTATTATCATTTTTAAAGCCCTATCAGATATATGCAGCACTGCAGACACACAGAAGAGTCAGTCCAAGCTCCAAGGAATTTACAGTGTAGTCAAGACAAACATTTATTAATATCTGATATTCCACTTTTCCCCCAAAGCTCAAGGCAGATTACAGTGTTTAAAAGAAGCATTAAAACATACATAACACAGGCTGATGCAGTAATCTCAAAAAAGATATAGTTGCGATGGAGAAGGTACAGAGAAGGGCAACCAAAATGATAAAGGGGATGGAACAGCTCCCCTATGAGGAAAGGCTGAAGAGGTTAGGGCTGTTCAGCTTGGAGAAGAGACAGCTGAGGGGGGATATGATAGAGGTCTTTAAGATCATGAGAGGTCTTGAACGAGTAGATGTGACTCGGTTATTTACACTTTCGAATAATAGAAGGACTAGGGGGCATTCCATGAAGTTAGCAAGTAACACATTTAAGACTAATCGAAGAAAATTCTTTTTTACTCAACGCACAATAAAGCTCTGGAATTTGTTGCCAGAGAAGGTAGTTAGTGCAGTTAGTGTAGCTGGGTTCAAAAAAGGTTTGGATAAGTTCTTGGAGAAGTCCATTACCTGCTATTAATCAAGCTGTCTTAGAAAATAGCCACTGCTATTAATTGCATCAGTAGCATGGGTTCTTCTTAGTGTTTGGGTAATTGCCAGGTTCTTGTGGCCTGGTTTTTGGCCTCTGTTGGAAACAGGATGCTGGGCTTGATGGACCCTTGGTCTGTCCCAGCATGGCAATTTCTTATGTTCTTAATCTGAGCATTAACACACACATGTCACCACTCATTTTTAACAAGCGGATTATTTTTTTAAATTCCAGTTGTACTAAGCTGATGCTATGCAAATGAATTGAGTCCTAAGTGGCAATGACGTGGAAAACCTTTTTTTTTAAATTTTAGATGTTGGCACAATAGTGCTGGAAACTTAACACCCTCTATGACCCAGGAGTTAGGATTCCAGTGCTAAGAAAGCATGCACAGCACAGGTCTCTGAATCGAGGAGTAGTAATTAATGCCCTCATTTGCATGGGATTTCCATGTGAAGGCTAAGCTGTATTCCCCAGTTTTACCTACACATTTTGGGGCCGATGCAATACAGTGTGATATTAAGTAGGAGGAAAAACAAAATTAAAGTTAAAAAATAGGAGGGGAAAAAAACAACACACACTGGCAGTCAGGTACAGGAAATAGACACTCAAATGACAAGTGTCCGTTTCCTGAACCCCCTGGCTGTACGGCTTTTAGGAAAACATGCCGATAAACTCAGCATTGGTTTTCCTAACCGGCGGACTGCCGACGCCGATCGGGTTCTCGTTAGCAAGGAGGCACTAGGGGCATGCAAGCAACCCTAGCACCTCCTTACTTACGCACCCTCCTTGGGGGCACGTTAAGAAAGAGGCACTGACTGTTCAGCACCCGCTTTCTTCGCATATTTACTGCATCGGGCCCTTTCCATGTACAAAACTACTTACTGCATCAGCTCTAAGGTTTACAAGCAAAAAAGGAGTGCACAGCTGCAGATAAAACCGTGTTGGGCCAAATGCACCTTTCTGCATCAGCCTGACAGTAACTACACTGTACATAATACCTAAAGCCATTAACTTCAGATTTAAGAAAATGCATGGGTCAAGAAGTGATAGAGAAACTTACATTTCTGTATAAATCATGCCAGCTATAGAAACATTGAGGAGACCCCAAGCTAATACCACTTTCCTGGCTTCTGCTTCTTTCCTCATTTTTATGGTACGGTCAATGAGAGACGGCGAGTGATCGTGCTCTTCCTGCATCATCTCTGAAGGATAGAGACAAAACAAAAACACAATTAATAGACGAGAAAGGGAACAAAACAACACAGAAGACAGACCCGTTTCTCAGATGAAGCCAAGCATCCTTCTACCTTCTGCAGCGGGAACCTGATGTCAGTTTCAGCGTGCAGGAAGTTTTTAATCCCTTTTTGAAAATGCGTAAGGCCTCAAAAAAAAATTTTTTTTAAAGTGCTCCTTACTCTTCTAAAAACTGAGGTCGTATTTCTGAGTTTCAAAATTTAAAAAAAAACGCTTGTTACTTTCTCCCTTTTTTTTCTAAGCAAAAAATTGTTTCCATTTTTTCCCCCCATCTTCCAGGACTCCGGTGCAAACTGTCTGGCACGGGCTGACCCGGAATCCTCCCGAACCTAAGAGCACTGACAGGCCCGGCCCCTGGCTGACTCTCAGGGTTGGTGGTGGGCATGGAAAAACGCCGCGCGCCGGAGCGAGCCAAGGGACAAGATAAAACGCCCACCCACACCCCGGGGGCGCGGCCTGGCCTTCCCGTGCACGGCGCCGTACAATCGAAACGAAAGGAGAAAAAAAAACCCCCCCAAACAAACCACCAACCCCACACACTCGCCGACCGGCACGCAACTACCGCGCTCACCTCTGCGCATGCGCGCCTCCTCCTTCTGCCGCCTCGCTCGTTAGGATTTTCCTCCTGGCAAGGCTAAACCACATGGAACTTTGGTGGTGGGGCGCGGGGAGCGCAGCCAATAGAACGCCGATCACGTGAACCGGTAGCACGAGCGCTTTCAGCGCCATCTTTAACTAGGGCGGAAGTTGTGTTTTTTTCCCATTCAAAGTCATAGCATTCTTATAAAGGTGAGAGGTTACACTTGCCTTCTTATTGCCCTCACCGTAGAAATGCATGAGAAACTTCTCTTGCTATGGTATCTTGCTGATAGGTTAGCATCATTTTGGGCACTGCTACTCAACCTCTTTCTAAGATCTATCATAAGATTTGACAGAGGTAGGCAACTCCAATCTTGGAGTGCCACAAACAGATCTGGTTTTCAGGATATCTTTAAAGAATATGTATAAGGTATATTTGCATACACTGCCTCATTGTGTGCAAATATATCTCATCCATATTAATTGTGGATATTTTGAAAAACACACCTATTTGAGTCACTCCAGGATAAGACTTGCTTACCTCTGGTCTGAGCCATAAGTTGAGCATGTCTCTTTATGGCTTTTTGACTTGAAAAAGCCACACTACAACACACCCACCACAACATACATCAGCCTTTGTCACCACAGCATTTCCTCAAATGTACTTGACACGGATTGCATGCATAGAATTTTCAATCATGGATGTACTCTGTGTCTTGTAAAGCCTGTGTTTTGTTGTAATATCTGTATCTATAATGTCTATAACTTACACCTAGGCTCCTTTGTTTTCAGTTTAAATGGATTTTCACCCATACATTTCCAGATTTTTCTAAAAGTGATAATATGTTTAAACTGATTTTCACCCTAATTTTAGACTGATTAAAAAAGTAGCTCCAGAGCTGAAGATGTTTTAAGGCCTCTAGCAACTGCTGGAAGCCAGTGTGGGCCAAAGCACCTGAAGTATTTCAAATCCCGCACCCCACCAGCGAAAGCACTTGCTCTCCAGTGTCGCTCATGTGACACCGGAGAGTGTCTGCCTGCATCTTCTTTACCCCTAAGCAGGCAAAGTGCCTGCTGCTTGGTACCGCCAATGCAGCATTTGAAGAGGGCCATGCTCACCAGAAGCCACTTCCCAGCAGGATCCCTGGCCCTGCACAAAAGCAGAAGTGCACTGCTGCATAGCATAGAAGCCTCAGTAAGCATGCTGACCAGGGAGAGAGAAGTCTGAAGCCACTACTAATAAGAAGCAATGCTGTTACAATTGGGGGGGGGGGGGGGGGGGGAGAGGGAAATTCTCAAGGTGTGTGGAGAGAAAGGGATATGTTAGGGGTTGGGAGCAGAGATGGGGATGCTGCTGACTGGGTGAGTGGTAAAATCTGCTTAATATTGTTTTATTGTCCTGGCTTCTACCCACCAAAATAAACTCCAATATTTACCCGGAAAAATAATGTCAAGTTTTTCCACTGATTTTTCTCCTGCTTTTGTTCCTGTCATAATAAACCCTGATAAATTCCCAGGAAAAATTAAAAAAATAAAACCCAAAAATGAAGGTCCCTATTTATACCTGTTGAATTTCATTTACTGATGTATTCTGTATTCATTGTAAAGCGCAGATGTGATGTAACACGCTTTGAGCTCCTCTGCAGGAAAAGCATGATATAAATAAATGATGATGATGGAGACTTGAGATTGATGAGAACCTGTACAATATGAAGGGTTAACGCCTTGCCAGCCGAGCCCATTGGGTACACCAAAACATTACAGCCATTGCCAAAGCAGGTGGACTAAACCTAATTTAAAAAAAAAAATCTATAATCCTGCCAGGCAGTGGCGCAGTACTTCAGAGGGCATCCTAAGCCCTCTGCCTGCACAGGGAAACTCTTGTATATGAGATATATCCCATAAGTAAATAGAGCTCTAACTGGTTGTCATGGTTTATGGCCTGATGTCATTCCTCTAAGATGTCACAGTTGCCGCATGTCACCTAGCAACCCATTGACTGTATAAAATAATATGCCCGCAGCCTATGAAATCAGGTATTGATGTTTTTGTTAAGTATGGTCACAGATGACGTGATTGCTTTTTTTTCTCTTGGGTATTCTCCTGCCTTTTTTTCTAGAAGATGGATTATATGAACGTCCCAGCTGTTGATCTGGATGAGAGCAAGCTCACCTGGGAAAAGCAAGATTCTTGTGTATTTGTGGGGAGCCTCCTACTTCTCTACTGTGTCTGCACACTCCTCCATCATGCCTATCTCCAGGTAAAAGGTGCTATCCAGGAGCCACCATGAGGAGTAAAGGGGATGGCGTCAAGGGATCAGGTAGTAATGGAATGAGCAATCCTTATTGACCTTTCTATTATTACAGGAGGGTGAACATTATACAAATCTCTAAATGCAAAAGAAAGACCACAGAGTGAAATTATGAAACAATGGAGAGCAGACAGAAAATGAGTGGGGCAGCAATAGAGACAGAATAAGATGAGAGGCTTGACTGGGACAGTCATCTGGGGTGCTTGTTTTATGAAGGAAGTCTGCAGAGTATGGGAGAGATTGGGGAACAAGTCAGGAGAGTAGGAGAGGATTTGGAAGAGGGAGACTGGAGAGTGGGGAAGGTGGTGAGCAGGAAGAGAACAAAACTAGAGGGTGGGGAAGATACTGGAGAGAGAAAGATTGTGGGAGTGAGATTGGAGAATAAGGAGAAAGATCGTGGGAGATGAGGATATAACAGGAGCAAAATTCACCTGTTATATCCTCATCAGTATTAGCTTCAGTCCTGAACAACTTCCAAAGCAGGAACTATGTCCTGCTCTTATTAGACTGTGGCTCTCAATTATATTTTACAATACTGCCTTCACTCCTGAGAAGTTGTAAACTTGATTAAATAATGCCTCAATATCTTTTAATATCCAGCAGAAAACTCTTTTCATTGTCTTTGTATATGTTTTCTGCTCTACAGATTTCAAAATATTTTCACAATGCTGTGAAAGGGAAACAGAAGATACGTGTTTCAGGTAAGCAGTAGACTAGCCCGACACACAGACCACAAAGATAACTGAGTGTGGTTAAAACATATGATGGAGGTTGAGGTACTAATGCATACTAGATAGGAGAGGGATCTGGGGGTGATACATCTGTTATTGTAAGGTTGCCAAACAGTGTGAAGGAGCTAGCAAGAATGAGAGAAATAACAGGGTACAGAGGGAGAAATATGACCAGCAGAAAAAACGCAGTTGGTAATGCCTCTCTACAAATCATTGGCGAGACTTCATCTGGAGGCCACATCAACAAGAACTATCAGTACAGCAGAGTCAGCTGAGAGGAGGGTGTGAAGGAGTGGCCCTGCTTCCCCTCCTTAACCTGGGCTGGACCAGGCATCTAGCCTGGTTCACCTTAAATCCTACAGGGACAGAGAGTTCTGTGGGCGGGACCCTGCTGGGGCAGGATAAGAATGTAAGCCCAGCTGGGATCAGGAGGCCCCAGCTTCTCCAGGAGAGGAGCTCCTCTATACAGCTCTGCATGAAGGTATCATAAGAGTACACTGCTAGAAGATAGGCAGTCTACTAGTTTGTTTGCTGACTGAATTAAAAGCAGGATTTTATTCTGCCTTTTGTTTTTACCATTTCACAGAAAAAAAGAGAGAGAGAGACTGTGTTTAATCAGGGCATGGTCCATGCAGAAGTGAAGCTTTCAGAGTTGGCTGTGTGTGTGTGTGTGTGTGTGTGGATGAACAGGGCATGGCCCTCCAGCAGAAAGGCAGCCTGCTCAACATGACAGAACAAAAAATGGAAGCTATATTTCAAAGCTTCTTGGAAGGGCAGAGATAGCTGCAAAAATGTGTTGTTAAACATCAGAAAATCTGGAATGCAAGCAGTGTATCCCTGTCTGCCAGTCTGCTTGAAATAAGGACAGGAAAGAACTCTTATTGGTAGAAGCAGACAAATCTGCAGAGCAATATAAAAGTGGCAATGATGCTGGAGCCATAGAAAAGTCTGTGGACAAGGCAACAGGAAAACCTGGAATGGAAACAGGTTATGCACCACTGGAACATCTAGCAGGAAAAAAGTCTGCTTTACAAAGACAGACACAGCTGAGTGCCAGAAAAAGAATGAGGGTCAGCTGAATGTACCTGCAGTGACTATGACTTGTGTGTAGAACAGCTCATGATGGAGCTTTATCGAGTTGCCTGTTGGAAGCTCCATATTTCAGAGAGTAGTGCTGCAGAGGAGCCAGAGGAAGGAACAGCAAAGAGCCCCAATGAAGGCTCTACAAAGAGCCCAGAGGAAGCTACTATAGAGTGCCAAAACAGAACCATTACAGAATGGCCAGAGGGAGGCACTGCAGGTGAAGACAGCATAGATCAGGCAGAAAACACCATGGCAACAGTTGAAAGAGAGTGGAAGCCTGAAGGAGGGTGAGTTTTGCAGCGAGTGGAAAAGAAGCCATCACAGGAACACCCAAGTGAAGTCCAAGAAGTCTGGCCAGGGAAGGAGTGGAACCTGGAGCCATTAATGGGCAAAGGGTGCAGTGGGTGGTGGTAATAGTACTATCTGTGGTAATTTTAATGTGTGGGGATGAGTTGACCCTAGACTTCTGACCCCCAAGCCTAGCTGGTGGGAGGCCAGATGAAGGGGAGTGGGGATTTGAGGCACTTCCCTGAGTGTGATCCAGGGGGAGTGCAAACATGTGGACCAACGGATCCAAGCTGAAGAGGAGGGCATGTGAAGGAGTGGCCCTATTTCCCTTCTTTAAACTGAACTGGATCAGGCATCTAGCCTGGACCACCTTAAATCCTACAGGGAGAGAGAGCTCTGTGGGTGGGACCCTGCTTGGGCAGAGTAAGAATGCGAGCCCCGCTGGGATCAGGAGGCCCCAGCTTCTCCAGGAGAGGAGCTCCTGTTATGTGAGCTGCCATACTCAGTGGGTCCCAGCTCGGCATCCACAGATCCCCACTGATTTTCTGATGTTTAACAAGGTGCGTATATTATGTGCCTTAGGCACATAATATACGCACCTTGGCGTGAACATGCAGGAGTCTCACACGGATGATGTCACCCACCTGCGGGGATTTAAATCTGCTCCATCCAACACTCCCTGCCTTGGCACCAGGTACCTGAGTGCTCCTGCCTCTTAGTGCATGTTGCATCTCTCCCTGCGTTCTGTCTGCTCATTCTGTTCTTGTTGCTGCGTATTCCAGTGTTCCTGCGTCCTGCCTTGCTCCTGTGTCTCTGTTTGTCTCTCCCTTGTCCTGGTTCCCCTTGTGGTGGTCTGTTCCTAGGCTTGGTCTTCGCCTCATGCCATCTCCCCTGGCTTGACCTTGGCTTGGACCCGGACCACTCCCGACTGCTGCCTAGACCTGACCTCGCCTTGCCTGCTTTCTGGCCTGACCACTGGTTCTCACTGTTCGCTGCATGCCCTGACCTTTGTCTGGCCTTGGACTCTTGATCTTGCTACTGCCCTAGGGACAATCACTATGGGACACTGCTAGACCCCCCTCAATAATATACAATCCAACACATTTAGGGAATCCCAAGAAATATAACCACGAATTTTCAGTATCTGTCTCAATTCAGAAATCTTAATATCCTTTATTATACATCTCACATAGACATGTTATTAAATTACATTTTATAACAATTAATTGCATGTTTTACATTATAATACACACATATTTCTAATGATAACACCATATTCAACAGTACATTTATATCAAACACTGTATTCCTCACCACACATACACAGTATTAAATAAGTCCGGTCCGGACCACATCAATTATGCAACTCCAACCCTAACCCCCTAATATCACACATTCACATGCATACACCATTCATTCATCTTAAAACCATATACCCCATAAAAATATCCTAATGCCCTTAATATCTACATCCAATGATATACTATAATACTTCAAAATCACAACTGAACATTTAGTTAGTCAATCTCTTGCCGAGATGTATCAATCACCCTGGTTCTTTTCAATCATTATTTTAACATCAAACACCTCCACCTTAAGTTCTTTTCAATAATATTTTAGCGCCAGTCACCCTGCCCCAGGGACCCAGCTAAGATTTGCCAGCCATCAGAACCCAAGGACTCAGCCTGTGGGGGAGACAGTTGGTATAGGCGAAGCTCCCGACGGTCCTGCCTCTGGGCACGTCCGCCAGCTGTCAGTGTGGGCTTAACGGGCTTGCTCTTTCAGCCGCGCCAACCGCACCACAGCACCAAAAGGCCCACCAGTTCTGAGGGCTTAACACAGTATACAGCTCTGAATGTATTGTAAGAATGCACTGCTAGAAGAAGATAAGCAGTTGACTAGTTTGTTTGCTGACTGAATGGAAGAATAAAGTTTAAGTTGCATGAAGAACAGCTGGAGTCGGCGTGATTTCTGTCTCCAGCCTGTGAAGATTGCTCGGCCATCAAAATAGTTGCTGAGTCTGCCCCTGGGAGGTGAAACTTAAGGACCTAAATACCACTAGCCTAGGGGAAATGGGGGGGGAGGGGGATATGATAGAGACATTCAATTATAAATATCGCTTAAAAGGTGAACATTTTTTAATGGGAAAGAAGATATGGAGTATAGGGAAAGGCCGCTCAGTGGGAGATTGAGGCAAGAACTGGTACTGCAAGCCAAGAAGGCATGGGACAAGCACTGATCCTCAGTAATAGGAAAGGAGTGCAAAGCCAGAGATCCAGCAGTCTGCAGTTTTAGACCCAGGGACTGTGGCAGCAAAAGGGAATTTGTGCTAGTCCCTTATCAGCTGGGGAGCTGGGGGCCTGCTCTAGGATATTTATTTATTTATTTATTTCAAGGGGGGTGAAGGAGAGGAGACCCACTGGCCGGACTGCTGAGAGAAGAGTCGAGTGATTAACTTGAGCCCATTACCATCTGGGAGAAATCGGCTGGCTGCAACGCCTGCTGGGTTCTGCCCTGACGTCATCTTGGGGCGACCCCACCACCCTCCTCATAAAAGATCAGCCCAGTGGCACACAGCCGTCAGCGCTCGTTGTCAAAGCCGCGCGCCAAAAGGACGTGCCCCCTTTGGGAAAATTGTTTCCTTTTCTGCTTTAGTTTCCTTGGAATCAGGAAGAGGAGAAAAATTAAGCCTCAGACCTCTTCTCCAGTTGAGTCTTCCACCTGCAAAGGATAGCAGGTATGCCATTAGATGCTGTTAGCTTGGAAGGTTCAGATTCTTCAGGAGCCTCCTTGAGCCCTGGCACGGGTCTACTACCAGCCCAACCAACTCGTCAATCCATTTTGACCTCCGCTAAGGTCTTAAAAGATGGGGACACTGGAACATTTGATCTAGCTGGGGTAGATAACAGCATGGCTTTCCAACCTACTGATCTAAATACTGTTCTGCTAGATATCATAACTAGTAGAATTAATCTGAGATCTTAGAGGCTCCTCAGCTTTGGGTAATATGGAAAAGGATTTTGGACCTGCTAATGTTACACTTGCAGATGTGTGGAAAATGATCTAGAAAATGGACCGCACCTTAACCCAATCCACTTCTCAATTTATGCAGTTCATGGGGGGACGCTAAAAATAAACTGGAGAGCCATGAGCTATGTATGTCAGCTTTAGAATCCACAGTTACTGCCCTTGTTTCCCAGGTTCGATCTCTTCAGACCTCTAGTATTTCCTTTATATAGGACAGTGTGTCACATCGTAATCAGATGGAGAGGCTTGGAAATAGTCAGAGAAGGAAGAACCTACGGTTTCTGAACTTTCCGGTTACCAGACGTATGTCATCTGTAGAACTGTTTAAAAAATATACTACTGAGATTTTAAACTTACCCTCTGATAGAGAAATTGCCCTGTTGAGTATATATTATGTGCTTAATTGTAGCAAGGCACCAGCTGAGGATGAAGTGGCTTGGATATTTTATTACCTGCTAGTTCCAACCTTTCTACTTTTTTGTAATCCTCAACAGACATTCAAAAAAAGAGCTACTGAATTGATGTCTTTTTGTGCAGAAAGGGACAAAGATATTGTCCTTCAAAGGCACTTTAAGAATAAAAATGTCCTTTTTTGTGGTCAGAAAATCCAGGTATTTCCTGATGTTTCTAGAATTACTCAACTTAGGAGGAAGCAATTTCTTGAGTTGGAAACAAAGGGGTTTGGCTCTTGGGGGCCACCTGTTTCCTGAAATTTCCACGTTAAGTGTTTGATTAGTTTTCAAAATAATATGTTTGCTTTTTCTGACCCCATTCATTTGGAGACTTTTATAAGGGACAAGCAGGGAATGGGTTAATATATAGGGTGTTTGCTCTATGACCCATCTGCTTGCTCAGGCTCCTCTGTGTTTTACCCATGTGGATTTTGTGAGAGCCCTGCTTTCATTGATACCCTGTTGTTAATGATGTAAACCTTAATAAAAATATTTATTTATTTAAATTACTTAACAAATGTCGTTGTGGTTTACAGGTTTAAAATATCTAAAAAAAAATCTAAAAAATAAATACAAAATACAAAATATTTCTATATTGAATCTCTGTCTAACTGGCGTTTCATGTAACGTGGGTCCAAAGGTAACAATTCTGGGCACTGTTTCTGAAAATTTGGAAATGAGTGTTAAAAGACTCTTTTCCAAATTTGCATTGGATTTCCTTTATATAGGACAGTGTCCTTTATATAGGAGTTCTTAGGTGTTCTGGCATATTGTTCCAAGCAATTAGACCGGCCATCAAGAAGGCCCGATCTCTAATCTCACCCAGATGTGCCTGCCTGATAAAGAGATTTCCAATTGTCCTTTATTTCGGGAGCAGAAAGATTTGGATGGAGTATTAACTCTTGATACGGCACCAAGCCATGAGGTTTTCGTGTTACTAATCCACTTATGCATTAGCATCAGAGCTTTATCTGATAGGTTCCCTGACGGACATCGACCTAATGAGTGGGAACCAGATCAGTCTCAGCCAAAAAGGAGCTACGATTATCATAGTCCCTCTGTCTTCCTTGAGCTTCAACAGAGTCTTCACAACTAATGGAATTGGAGGATTTGCATACAGCGAACCTTTGCCCCAATCTAGAGCAAAGGTGTCTGAGGCTAGTTTTCTCTGCCCTTCTTTCTGGAATAACAGCGTGGGACATTCCTGTTCTGAGGGCATGCAAACAGATTGACTGTGGATGTATCCCACTGGTGAAATATATGGCTTGCTAACCCCCACACACCTGATCAGGGACCATTCGTAGGATTCTAAAGACCAACTCAATCTATCCGCTAATACATTCTCCATGCCAGCTAGGTTTGCAGCACTGAGAACCATCTCTCGAGCAATAGCCCAATCCCAGGTCTGGACATCCTCCTGACAGAGGAGGTGCGATCCCCTGCCTCCTTGCTTGTTGATTTAGTACATTTCAACCTGGTTGTCTGTTTGAACCAGGATGACCTTGCTGAACAACAGAGCTCTGAAAGTCTTTAGAGCATACCGTATCGCCCTTAGCTCTAGGAAGTTTATTTGACAGAACTTCTGCTGAGCAGACCAAAGAACCTGGGTGCAGAGCCCCTCTACATGAGCTCCCCAAAATTCTCCAATCCATATTATAAGGACAATAAGGATTGGAGAATTTTGGAAAGTGATGTCCCTGACCAGATTCAAATTGTCCTGCCACCTGGAAAGGGAGTCCCTGAGCGGTTATGCGACACGGATGCTGTACCATTGGCCTTGAGTGGCCTGCAGCCACTGAGACCTGAGGCTCCATTGGGCTCTCCTCATATGGAGGAGGCATGCCATGGGAGTGACATATATAGTTGATGCCATTAGACCCAACAGCCTCAACGTACCCCATGCATGATGTCTTCTGACTCATTTGGATCCTTTTCTCTGTAGACTTGAGGGTGATAGCCCTTTGTCGTGGAAGGAACGCATTTGCCTGAGTCTGTCTAGCAGAGCTCTAATAAACTCCAATTGAGGTTGTGGGCTCAGATGACACTTGGGGAGTTGATAACAAACCCTAATAACTCCAACACCCAGATGGTCCTGCACACCGTGCTCTCGCCTGAGATGTGCTCTTGGCCAGTCATTCATCCATATGAGGACACATATACACCCTCAGCTTGCACACATGCAAGGCAAGGCATTTGGTGAGGACGCACAAAGCTGACACTAAGCCAAATGGCGGCACATGAAACCGGAGGTGATGGCCTCCCACGACGAAGCAGAAATAACAGTATTTCCTGTGAACTGGTAATATATCTATGTGGGTGTATTTTTTACAACGAGAAAGGGGATCAAGGTGCCCAGGAAAAATATCTTGAATTTTTTTCTTGATAAACTTGTTCAAGGCCCTTAGGTCTAGGATGGATAAAAAAAACTCCCTGTTTCCTTTGGGATCAGGAAGTATTAGGAGTAGAATCCCTGTCCTCTTTCCCCTGATGAAACTGCATGGGTCTGTAAGAGGGAAGAGAGCTCCTTTGGCAGCAATTCCTGATGTGATGAGTAAACCCCCCCCCCCCCCCCACCCCACCCCGAACTGGAGCCTGGGGGCCGATTTGGTGGGAAAAGCAACAGGTCCAATGTGAAACCTCGTCTGATGAGGCAGGTAGCAGTTTCTTTGGCTGGGTTCTGCCCTACTTTGCCTCCCAGTGTTGGGGGTGGGGAGGGATCAGCAGATGAGGCCCGGATGTTATCTGTCACTATTCAGTCTTACAAAGCCAGAACTGACCTGTGTTCTCCCCCGCAGAAAGAGAAGTCGCAGGGCAGGTCTGCCTCAAGCAATGTCCAGGGGCTCCCAGCCAGGGAGACTGAGGCAGGCCCAGAATCAGCCCGGGCTCCTTATTGCCCGTCAGCCGGTGCACCAGACGAGACTGACTGCTAGTAACCGGCCTCATCTATTAAACGCAATGGTTTGGTTTGGTTTCTAAACAATTTAGTTAGCAATTCAGCAAAATTAAATGTATCCTTTTTATTACAAATTATTTCATTTCTAAGGGGAAAACTCCTTTTTTTCTTTTCCTCTTCCACCATCATCAGTCCGAGTACCGCAAACTGGGGGGGCAGTGCTGTGCCTGCTGTCAGCCAGATGTGGCACCGAAACAGGTGAAAGGATGAACAGTGGTCTTATGGGAAGAGATTTAAACAAAAAAAAAACCCCCCCAAAACAGCGATGTGACCTTAAATAAAGGCGTCTACTTTTTCCCCCAAATGTGTAAAAATATAAGAGCAGGAGACAAGGGAGAGACCAAGGAATAAGACCAGAGGCAGCAGTAGAGCTGAGAAGATGGCAAGTTGATACTTTGAGAAATCCAGATAGCACTGGTGGGTTCCCAAGCAGGCCGGGCCTTATGGAGGGGTGAATGTGGTGACCACCCTAGGCCCCCACCCCCCCCACACACACACACTCACAGGGGCCCTACACTGACCACTTCCTTCTTGGCCCATCCTTCCTTCCAACCAATCAGTTGTTTGCGGGCCAAGCAGAGTCTATGGGTGGGTGGTTCCTGAGGCCCCATCCACTGCCACTGTCCCATCTTCTATTTGCAACCCCCCCTCCCCACTCTACTCCTTGCCCCTCTGAATTTGCCCCAGGCCCCGCACTCCCCTAGAACCTACCCTGTTCCAAAGCGACTAGCCGCTGTTATCAAGCTCACTGTGCACGTACGCGATGTTAATCCTGCCCCCGGGGTAGAACCCGTGCACCTGCAGGATGGGAATAGCTCCGATGACACTGACCGCTCTCTGCCACTGAAATCTAAAACCCACAAAGCTTGCATCCAGGACCATTGCTTTGACCTTGAATCCAATTATTAAAGTTTTTGGTTCCTGAACTTTTGTTTGGCATCTTTCTTTTGGTTAGGAGGAGTTTGCAGAAGAGAAGGGCCAGGAATGGCTCTTATTATATATATATGGGTAAATACCTCTGTTTTAGTGTATAGTGTATAGTTCTTATATATATATATAGCTGGCTTGTTACGGCGGTTACTACCCTAAACCAAATGTGCCTGATACTTCACTTTCGATGCACATCCAGCATGGCTCTCTGCTTCAACGGCATGGGAGAAGACTTATACGTCACGCATATCCAGCATAGCTCCCTGCTTCAACGGCAGGGGAGAAGAAAAACAACCAATAAGGGCTAATAACATAGTCTGGGTAAAACAAATAAGCATGGGTGCAGCTTGCTTATTGCGGCGGCTAATACCCCTAACGAATCAAGCTAGATATTTCACTTGGATGCAGCTCCATCACTGCTCTCTACATTAAAGGTGGGGGTGGAAGGGAAATAGAACCAAGAGCTAAGAGAAACAGATAAGTATGAGAGAAAATATGTGTGAAGCTTGCTGGGCAGACTAGATGGGCCATTTGGTCTTCTTCTGCCGTCATTTCTATGTTTCTATGTATGTTTCTATATATATATATAATATCATCAGTGCACATGGCGACGTTCAGGATAGATAACATGATTGCAGTGTGCTTCCCCCCTATAACTTCAAGCTCAGGTACCAGGAGGTTAGGGGCAGAGGGGAATCAAGCTTGAGCGATTAGAACACGGAGCCACAGATGTGGCTCCGTGTTCTAATCGCTGCACTGTGTATGACCACCCTGTACGCAGCAGCAATCCTGAAAGTTATTTCTGGAAATCGCTGCTCACTTTCATTCCCATTGCCTTTTGTTTCCCTAGTTCCTGGATCCGAAGCTCCCGCTGTTCTCAAGAAATGCGGGAAGTGCAATCCTGGGAGCTACGTTCACAAGCTTCTGATGAGAAGACAAAAGACCGAGATCCCTACGTCCCACCCCATGGAGACGGCGTCCCCCTCGGGCTCCCAGAGCAGCAGGAGGAGGAAGCGGCGGCTGCGCTCCCGCAGAGCCCTGCAGAGCATCTGGCACGGCGGCAGCACCACCGACGTCGACTTGCAGGAGTCGGACTCCGGGAGCTCGCCAGGGACGGAGAGCGAGACGGAGCCCGTTTCCAGCGCCGTCAGCCCCCGCAGGAGGAAGCGGGCCTGGAAGAGGAACAGCATGCGCGGCGGGAGGCGCAAGGTCCTGCCATGCCCCCCTTACAAAACCAGAGCCGTGGGGCCTGGCGAGTGGCTCCCTCGGGGCCCTGTGCAAGTCGGACAGGGGCCCCAAGGCAGGCGGAGGAACTCTGAGGGGAGCAGCTCGTCTGAAACCTGAGCGCGCAGACGCTCATCTGCATAAAAACCAAACTCAGGGAACGTTCTCCTTGAACTCATGCCATACCGTAATCAGTATTCATGGAGATAATTAATTTCAATAAAGCTCTGTCCCATAGAAGCATACTGTTTACCCAGCTGCTAGACATTATTGTGTGCGTGCTTTTTCAGGCTGCGTCTCCATGTTGCTGGTGGCAAAGGGGTGTTATGTTGAGCGGGGCAGTCCTGTACACAGCAAGGGGGGGGGGGATGTTTAAAAGGCCATGTCCATTCATAAAACCTAGATTTATGCACATAAATTCATTTTTAGTTTATACGGTGGGGGGGGGGGAGGGGGGGAAGGAGGGCTATTCTGGGGAAACGTATGTGGGGGACACGATTTCGTGCATAATTTTTCTCAGCCTAGCAAGAGGTATTCCAGGAGAGGGGAGGTATAGAGTCGGGGCAGGGAAATAGTTTATGTATATACTTGCGAGTTTTGTGCAGAAATGTACTCATGATTTTTCACGCACATGTATCCCGTGCTCATATCGGCAGTTCCCAAGAATTTTCAAAGCAGACTTGTGCATGTAAAAATGACAAGAGGCGGGTGGCTGCTTATAGATGCATCTGACGAAGTGGAGTCTGTCCTCGAAAGCTCATGCCTCAATAAGTGTATTTATTTATTTAATTTATTTAAAAACATTTCTATACCGTTGCTAAGTAAAATACCATCGTAACGGTTTACATGTAGCACATATTTCATGTAGGTGAAAGTGTACTATAGTACATTCTAACAGGTGCCGACAAAGATTCGGTTACAATATATCATTATTAGGGATGTGAATCGTTTTTTGACGATTTAAAATATCGTCCGATATATTTTAAATCGTCAAAAATCGTTAGAGGCGATATTTAATAGGAATTCCCCCGATTTATCGTCAAAAATCGTAAATCGGGGGAAGGGGGAGGGGAGGGGGAGGGCGGGAAAATCGGCACACTAAAACATCTCTAAAACCCACCCCGACCCTTTAAAATAAATCCCCCACCCTCCCGAACCCCCCCAAAATGTCTTAAATTACCTGGGGTCCAGTGGGGGGGGTCCTGTTGTGATCTTCCACTCTCGGGCCACGAGTGCGTTGATAGAAAATGGCGCCGGCGCCATTTTGGTTCCTGTCCCCGACGTCACGAGCGTAGAAGACCGCTCCCGGACCCCTGCTGGTCCCCCAGGGACTTTTGGCCAGCTTGGGGGGGCCTCCTGACCCCCACAAGACTTGCCAAAAGTCCAGCGGGGGTCCGGGAACGACCTTCTGCACTCGAATCGTGTTGCCGTACGGCCGGCGCCATTTTGGAAAATGGCGCCGGCCATATGGCCATATTGCAAAATGGCGCCGGCCATACGGCAACACGATTCGAGTGCAGGAGGTCATTCCTGGACCCCCGCTGGACCCCCAGGGACTTTTGGCCAGCTTGGGGGGGCCTCCTGACCCCCCCAAGCTGGCCAAAAGTCCCGCGGGGGTCCAGCAGGGGTCCGGGAGCGATCTTCTATGCTCGTGACGTCGGGGACAGGAACCAAAACGCACTCGTGGCCCGAGAGTGGAAGATCGCAACGGGACCCCCCCACTGGACCCCAGGTAATTTAAGACATTTGGGGGGGGTTCGGGAGGGTGGGGGATTTATTTTAAAGGGTCGGGGTGGGTTTTAGGGATGTTTTAGTGTGCCGGTTTTCCTGCCCTCCCCCGATTTACACGATATTTAAAAAAACAAAACCGCCACGATCCGATTCCCTCCCCCCCAGCCGAAATCAATCATTAAGACGATCGATCACATGATTCACATCTCTAATCATTATACATAGTTGTTTAGCGAAGTAGTTCATGACCAATTGTACCAAGGTACTTACACGGGTGGTTTTATCACACATAGTATTATAGTTATGCTTATTGTAATGTAGAGTTCATAGATTAATCTACTGTAATGTTCTAAGTACTGTGTGTTGGTGCCTTTCTGTCTTTCCTCAATAATTTCTCTCTATTCTCTCGTCTCTTTGCAAAATGCTTGTTTAAAAAGCCATGTTTTTAAACTTTTCTTGAATGCCTTGAGATCACTTTGTAGTCTGATCTCTGGAGGCATTGAGTTCCAGATTATGGGTCCTGCTAGTGATAGGGCTCTTTCTCTCACTTGGGTCAGTCTTGCTGTTTTAACTGATGGAATGGTTAGGAGTGCTTTATTTGCTGATCGGAGGTTCCTGTGTGGAGTGTGTACCCGTATTGCTGTGTTCAGCCAATCTGATTTCTCATCATAAATTAATTTCTGGTTACTATTCTAGCTGCTGTGTTCTGAAGTATTTGCAGTGGTCTTAATGTTGTATTAGGTAGTCCTAGCATAAGGGCATTGCAGTATTCCGTACTAGAGAAGATTAGTGCCTGTAGAATTGTTCGGAAGTCATTCTGAGTTAGTAGTGGTTTAAGTTTTCTGAGTACCATGAGCTTTGCATAACCTTCCTTTACTTTTAGTGATATGTATGTGTTGTTTCAGATTGATTTCAGGATCTATAATTATTCCCAGGTTACGTACTTTTCCAGTTAGTTCAATTTTCTGGTTGTCTTTGAGTATTATTGAGTTTTGACTGATCTCAGAATTTTTTTTGTTCTAAGTGTAGAAATTCTGTTTTATCAATATTAATTACAAGTTCCATTTGTGTCAGTAGTTGTTTTATAATGCTTAGGTACATGCTGGCTAAGTTTAATGTTTTCTCTAAAGTGTCCGCTATGGGTAGAATATGTTGGATGTCGTCGGCGTAAATGTAGTGTATAATTTCTAGCCCTGCAAGTAAGTGGCATAATGGCAGCATGTATATGTTAAAAAGGGTTGCGGATAGGGCTGATCCCTGCGGAACTCCTGTTTTGAGATTAGTTTTTTCTGATAATGTGTTGTTGATCTGAACTTGGAAAGTTGGTTTGTCTATAAGGTGCCACCTGCCTCCTGTCATTTTTTGCTACATCAGACTAACCTCTGAAGATCTTATGCATGTAAGTCTGCTTTGAAAATTGGGGCATCCTCTCTAAGGTGTAAGGACCTCCAGGGGAGCTGTTTAGCATCTTTAGAGGAGGTGGCCAGTTTGATCAGAGCTAGACTGAAGAGCCAGACTACTGGTTTTCTCTGTGCGGTTTTTAGAATTAGAACCTAACAAATCTTGCTTATTCCATCTCTCACACAATCACTATGGAGCATTAATACGTCCCCCCAATAATTATGTAATCCAACACATATAGGGACCGCTAAAATGATTCATCAATCTATACCAACACTTCAAATTACTCTTCAAATTTACAATTGTATCCTTTATTATATTTAACACATGAATATTTAATATGTTACATTATAATCACTAAATATATCATTTAATTACATTAGATACATAATATCTCATAACATCATACTCAATATTGTATATTCATAAATCCCATTACCCCTTAACCTGTAAATGACTTGTCATAATTTCTAATCTAATAATTCAAATTACCTCTTTATATACACCTCACCCGGACAAGTTCCCAACCACTGTTATTCCAACCCTAACCCCCTAATACCACACAAACACACTCATTCATTCATCCACTTAAAACCCCGTACCCCATAAAAATAATCTAATATCATTGATTTCACTTATTTCATTAATATTTTCATGTATTCATGTATTAATAAATTTCATAGATTTATAAGTTGACTCATATTCAGTGCGATTCCTTGTGATCAATGTACTGATGCCCCACTCTTTCTTGTCACGCCCCAATCTTCCTCAATCAGCGTAATTGATGTCCAATGCTCCAATGGGGGCACTAGGAGGCAGTATTCTCAGAGTCAGTACTGAACCAGCGCCTTCTCATAGCATGAGGGGCACTCTTCCCTCTTAGCCAGCTCTACCCCCCCAGTATAGCACTAGGAGGCAGTATTCTCAGAGTCAGTACTGAACCAGCGCCTTCTCATGGTGTTAGGGGCGCTCTTCCCTCTTAGCCAGTACTACCCCACCCCAGTATAGCACTAGGAGGCAGTATTCCCTCTCATGGTGTTAGGGGCACTCTTCCCTCTTAGCCAGCACTACCCCCCCAGTATAGCACTAGGAGGCAGTATTCTCAGAGTCAGTACTGAACCAGCGCCTTCTCATGGTGTTAGGGGCGCTCTTCCCTCTTAGCCAGCACTACCCCCCCAGTATAGCACTAGGAGGCAGTATTCTCAGAGTCAGTACTGAACCAGCGCCTTCTCATGGTGTTAGGGGTGCTCTTCCCTCTTAGCCAGTACTACCCACCCCAGTATAGCACTAGGAGGCAGTAAGAGTCAGTACTGAACCAGCACCTTTTCATGGTGTTAGGGGCACTCTTCCCTCTTAGCCAGCACTACCCCCCCAGTATAGCACTAGGAGGCAGTATTCCGTCTCGTGGTGTTAGGGGCACTCTTCTCTCTTCACTATGAAGTAAAGCCCCAGCACGGAGTTAGGGAGAGCTGCCAAGAGCAGCTTTTCCGTTGTCATGTTAAACCGAGGTCCTGTTTACTCTGTGGGTACAAGAAGATAACATATCAGGGCTCACAAAAGCAAAGGTATTATAATGCCATCCTTTCCAACACACGTCAGCAGAGCTCCGGCAAGGAAGGCACCTGCCTCAGCTTCTTATAGTGGGAGGGGGCTTGCAATTATGCTTCCTGTGTTCATTGATCAAGTCAAAGTTATCCTAGCTTGTGTATTTAATTTGTAAAGAATAACATCACATTTCATTTTTACACTATTGCATTGCTGGAGGAGGTGGTGGTCTGTGTCTTGCGTGTTTCCCACAGACTTTGCTCACCACATGACCATGGTTTTCTGGGTGGGACACTGCACTGGTTTGTCATTGCCTTCTGTAGCCCACAGCACCCACTCAGTCTCCTACGTAGGTGCTAGCGAGACCCACCCCTGCTTAGCTTCCAAGATCTAACAGGGTTAGGTTCAAGCTCACTCAGGGCAGTGTTGCTGGGGATGGAGGGGGGGGGGAATAAGGGGGGGATTTGGGGAGAATGGGAGAATACAAAATTGACTTCCTTGCCCTGGGCGCCGAACTGCATCAACACGGGCCTGCATGCCATTGGTGCTTCAGGATATACAAAGCATTGTGGGTGAACGTGAGACGAGAGGGGGTGCTGGGTGCAAACTAAACGAGCAATCTTGTTGCATGCTCGTCTGCCTAAGACGGCAGAGCTCAAATGAAGAAGGCGACAAAACCTGTCCTGGATAAGCACTGATATCCTTCAAGCAGTCAAACTCACTGTGTGGCTTGCAGCAGGGATATATCCTTAGCAGTGGGGGCAGGAATAACAGGGCTGGCTGTATTTGGGGTTTGTTTGTTTTTTTAATGTTTGCTGCCATGTACTGTGTTACTGTTAAATGCCTTCCCACCTGGAGTCCCTTCTCTTCCCTTCTCTCCCTTTCTTCCTTTTTGAGTGGAAGGAGGTGGGTAACCTTTATGCTGTATTCCCTGCTCCATCACGGAACATCCACCCTCGAGGCTGTCTGAAGGTCTCCGGCCTGCAGGCCCTGGAACCAAGTGGGGGGGGTCACTTAATATATTTTAACCGATAGCGCTGCTCTTCCCATCTCAGGACACCTTTTTTTTTTTAATAATGTTTGCGTGTGATCTGTTCCCGTGTCAGCCTCCCCTGGCCTCCGTCTCTGGGTCACCTTGAGATGTATACAGGTGTGTGAGGGAACGGGGCCATCTGCGCACCTGCATACAGCTCAGACCTGATAAGGCAGCGTCCCCACCTATAAATAAGTCCCCCGCGGCCCCTCGCCCGCCCACATCCTTCCCCCTTGCCATGAAGCTGCTGCCGTTCCTCGCTGCCCTCGTGGGGGCAGTCTGCTGCAGGGACACTTTTCACGGGTGAGTCTCCGGTGCTTTGCAGTAACTCATTACAATTTGTTGCCCCAGCAGTTTCCCCGTGCTCCCTTCAGTTTCCATCTCCGGAACCGGGGCTGGGATTTGGCACCGTGGGGTTTCGTTCACGACTGCCCCGGGGATTTTTAATTTCCTCCTGGTTTACACCCTCCCAGCTCACCGCAGCCACGGTCTTTGGTCGGGGGCCACGCGTCAGGGCTCCGTTAGGAACCCTGTAATCATGGGCCTTAAATCTGGCCACTGGGTGTCGCTGTTACACAACCCCTAGGGCTCCCTCCCTTCCGAGGGCTGTGAAGGCAGACTCCGGCGTTAAAGTATATAAAAAAAAAACCAAAGCCTTTCTATCATATGTACCCCAGATCACATTTTTTTGGAGGGCTCCCAGTTCTCTTGGAGTCCAGAGGCTGGCACGTCTCCCTAATTTTGTTATTCTGCCGCTAGAGAGGCTGGGCTGGATCTCCTCTGGTAATTGCATCGGGGCACACGCGGCACCAGCCGGATGGTGCCGGGGGAGGGTGGCGCGGCCGTAGGGCTACAGTAGTTGGTGATATGTCAGCCTCCTATTTTTTTTTTCTGCTGTCCTTTTCTGACTCTGCTGTCTTTAGCCTGTTCTTATCTCTGCACTTTTGTTGCTTCTTAGTAGCTGAGCGAGGTCACGATCAAGTTGTAGGATAAATTGGTGTGTCCTTGAGACCTTCCATTGCTCTGCGAGCTTCATGCTTTTGGTTTAACATTAACCAATTAGCACCTAAAACATCAGTAGGTTTGCCGTCTTCACTACGCGTTCTTGGATGACTGCAATTTCCATGGCTTATTCCAATATGTTCCTCCCCTGGCTTTTGCGTGGCCATGCTGTATTTCTTTTAAATTTTGGGTCACTTACTTGAAAATTGAAATAAAGAACTTACAAAACTTCTGGGTCGTTTTAGGGATGCGGAAGCGGGCTGTGCTCTGAATTTCTCCGGATTCACGAGCCGGCTATGCCCCTGGGTCCGATGGGCCGTTCCCAGCCTTGTCTTTTGTCTGGATTTTTTGAGCTGTCCATAGCCCAGTTCTGATCAAAATCTAAACACCTTGGATTTTCCTGGCTAAGTCCGGTTCATGTTTCTAAACAAAGAAAGGCTTGGACTTTTCCCGAGAGCCAGCCTGTGCGCATCGGGTCCAGCAAGAGCAAGATGGGGCGGGGAGATTCCTGGTGATATCAGCTGCCTTCGCACCTCTCCTGCAGAGGACTTTCAGCAGCCGGGTGGGTGTCGCGTGTAGGACTACTGCAGAATTCTGGCTCGGAGCCGGGTCTGGCTTTATACCTTCTTCCATCTCTACCCCCACCTGCTGTATGAAAAGCTGGATTCCAAGCCCACAGAGGCAATAGGCCAAAACCAAGACTCGTTCAGCCTGTCCCTGATGACATGGAGCAATCTGATAACCCTAATGAAGGGGGGTGTCTAGCTCAAAGATAACCTCATTCTTCCAGTCAGATGAAGAGCAGGAGGAGTTAGGGGTCAGTCTGGTGCCTCAGTGGCAATTCACAGCACTGAAATAGTAATGACAGCGGAAAAGGACCATTCTGCCCAACAAGCTTCTTATGGTAATATCTACTGCGCTGTGTAGGTCACCCCCAGGTTTCTCTTAAGGGTAGTCCATGCAGTTACCCCCAGTCCTTATGATAAGGGTAGTAATATTTGCAATCAAAAACCAAGCAACTGTCAAATCCTTAATAAATTACTTGTTTGCTGGGTGAGGAGCCCTCCCGAAAGTTCCGGCAATGCTGACTTTGCTTTGCTTTTGGACTTGGCCGTAGAAACAGTCCTGTGCTTTTCCCCTTATGCCTGCACATCAGTAACCCCAGACCGTAACGGTCGGGGCCCATGTTGACTGCCGTCTGAATCCAATTCCCCTTTTCCCCCCCCTGCCGTCAAAGCAGAGAGCGATGTTGCAGTAGCATCAAAAGTATCAAGGCTCATTGGTTGAGGGTAGTAATCCCTGCGCTTCTGCTAAGGGTGGTAACTGCCAAACCAGCAAGTTATCCCCATGCACTCTTTTCTTCATTTCCATTCTCTAGTCTTTAGGGATCCACAGTGTTTATCCCATGCCCCTTTGAATTCTTTCACTGTTTTTGTCGTCACCACCTCCTCTGGAAGGGCATTCCAGGCATCCAGCACCCTCTCCCTGAAGAAATATTTCCTGATGTTGGTTCTGAGTAGTTCCCCCTAGTTTCATTTCATAACACCTAGGTTCAAAGTTTGTGCATCATTAAAACCTTTCAGGTATCTGAATGCCTGTATCATATCTCCCCTGCACCTCCTCTCCTCCAGGGTGTACATATTCAGATCCTTCAGCCTCTCTTCATAAGTCATTTGATGGAGACCCTACACCATTTTGGTCGCCCTTCTCTGGACCGCCTCCGTCCTGTCTCTATCCTTTTTGAGATATGGGCTCCAGAACTGAACACTGTACTCCAGGTGAGGCCTCACCAAGAACCTGAACAAGGGCATCATCACCTCCTTTTTCTTACTGGTTATTCCTCTCTCTATGCAGCCCAGCATTCTTCTGGCTTTAGCTATTGCCTTGTCACATTGCTTCACCATCTTCAGATCCTCAGACACTATCATACCAAGGTCTCTCTCTTGGTCTGTGCTCAACAGTCTTTCACTCCCCTGACATGCATCAGGTCTCCAATCCCCAAATCAGGTCTTGTGCTCCCGGGTCAGCTGGGGATGCTGCAGAGGCAGCATTCACAGTCCCTGGGATGGAGGGAGTTGTGCTCATCTCCTAAGGATGATACCTAGTGGCTGGATTGAGAACTCATTGTAGATGAGGCCCTGGTGCATGAACCCCAGCCAAAGGACCTTTGCTGCACTGACCAGACTAAGTATGTTGGGGGGAAGGGCCAATATAAAATAGGGGAAAAAAAATCCCTGAATAACCGAAAATGAAGGCTCATGCCGTGGGATTCCAGCCCTGGTTCCGACTGAAGTGATGGCCCAAAGCAAGAGGAGGAGACTTCCGAGTCCAGAAAAAAATCAGGCATTAGAAAGCCTTTGTGTGAATCTGGTTTGTCTCGTATTTTGCTTATTTTAACCGTTCTTTATCTTCCATCATTTATTATGCTACAACGATATTATAAGCTGACACCTTAGGGCTACCACTGTTACTTTCCCACAAGAGAGGCAAAAGCAAATCATAAAATCTGCCCCATGTCGGAGGCTAGAGGACGTGGCATGACATGGTGGGATGAGAAGATTGCCCCCAAGTGACGGGAAGTGGTACTACAACCACCGACAGAACCCACTGAAGGACTTGCATGGGAAAGTGGGAGATGCTCCTCTGATCCTGAGACTGCCTCCAAACACGTCTGCAGCATATCTCTTCCTGTTTATCGCTGCTAGCCATCTTGGATTGGCTTCCGCTTTGTTTTGTTTTTTTGCAGCATATCTAAAACATTTAAAAAAAATATTTATTTATTCAACAGTCATCACAATACAGGAAATAACAATACAAAAGGATAATAGACATAAATCGGGGTGGTCATCCTTTCCAACAACAACTTATCAGCTACCTTGGTAGCAACAAACAAGACAAGACAGGACAAACCCTCATTCATCCCACATTCCCATACACAAATACATAGAGGCCAGCATTTATTTACTAATATTGCTTCGGTGTCACTTCAAGAAACCTTTCCCAAGCTTTATGGAAATCATTAGACTAAGGCTTTCTTTCTAGTTTGGCGACCGTTTATAAAATATGTTTCTAATCTAAAATTCGAAGAAACCAAAAACGAGCTGTAAAGCATTTCTGATTTTAAGACCTGTTTAAGTGGGGGTGCCCCTTTTTTGTGTCAGAATCACTGCTTTCTGAGGTTTCTGGCGAAGCCGATCCTGTGCCTTAACATCAGCAGGAAGCAGTGACTCCAGCAGTAGCACGAGTGACATCTCCTATTGCCCAGAGACACTCGCAAGGGAAGAGAAATCTGTGGATGAACAAAGACAAGCACATCCAGAAAACAAGAAACCCCAAAAATATAAGTATTTAATGGCGGAAGAGCCCAAGCCATAAGCGCACGCAGGGGTACACTGGGCCTTTCGGGGATCTGGCACTCCCTGGTGGGCCGATGAAGTTGGTCGCATGATATTTGGTGCCAGCATTTCCTCTGCTATGCTATGTCCACGCGCTATGGTGTGCAGAGAGAAGGGTCCAGAGGAGACATTAGCAGCCGAAGGCGAAGATAGTGTGGGCCACCACTGAAGCCCAGGCCGGAGGCAGCTGAAGAGTGGAGAGAGGCTAGAGGCCACCGCTGGAGCCCAAGCTGGCAACAGCTGAAGACTGGAGAGGCACTGCAGGCCACCACTGGAACCCAGGCCGGCACCTTAATATAAATGCATAACTTAAATGTGTGTGGAGAGGTTAGGTCTGGGTGTGTGTGTGGGGGGGTGTGTGTATGTGTGTGGGGGGGTGTGTGCAAGGCTGAAGGTTGCCTAGGTTGCCTAATACCCTTGCTCCAGTCTAGCTCTGGCTACACTGGATTCATGTGGGAAAGCAGGATTCCATCTGTAGCTGTATTGTTTTGGGCCAGGCTTTCCCCAGCCTCATTCTTGATCAGGGTTTAATTTTCTTTTCTTTTTCTTAAGCCCTGGAAGAAGCTGGCAGCATGGATCACTTCTAGTCCCACCCCCCCTTCCCTGGAGTAGTTTGGCAGAGCAGAGCCTAGGGAATCATATAAGCAGCATTCTGTGTAGCACACAATCATGCTAGGGTGTGGCCCTGAGAAGTGGAGGCAAGCTATTATCACAGAAAGGGAGGAGTCAGCCAGAAAGAAGTGCCTGTGCAGTGTTAGTGAGGCTTCTGTCAGAGGTGGCTGTGCTGTGAGAAGGGCAGTTGGCTATGGAATCAGTAAGTCTCTGGGGGAGAGAGGATGCCGAGAAGGGGTAAGAATGGAAAAGAGAGTGGGCTGCTGCAGGGTGAGGAAGGCTGACAGCAAGCAAGAGTTTTTACATAATGATTTGGAAGTGCTGGGTAGGGGGCATTTGCTGAGTGAGCACATGAGCAGCAACACAACAGCAAATGTCTTTGTGTGTGTGAATAAGACATTGGTTGGCAGTATGGTTGTCTCAGTATTTGGCAACTGGTTCAACATTTGATTGGTTGGCAAACAACCTTAACACCAGACCAGGATTATATATGAGAGATATAACCAAACCTGGGGGAGGGGTTTTCAACAGATTACATGGATGGAAGGGGACTGCAGTTCAGTTTGCTCACCCCTGGTCTAAAGTGTAATGTAGTTAGTTATTTAGGGAAAATATGAAATTTGTTGGAGATTTTTTATCGCAATTCTGCCAGACTCCAGGTCCCATGATGTACCTCTCAAGGGTTGAAGGTGTGATTTTGGGAGCTGTTGAAATATGTGCTGCACAGAAAGTGCCCAAGTGAGTCACAGATATCCTATGGGCTGGTTTTGAAAAAATATCCCCCGGGCTGATATTTTCCTGCAATCCATCCTGAGTGCACATGTTGTGAGGATTTCTTTAGAAATGAAACCGTGTGTGACTGCGGAAACGGGACCTGACAGCGTGCAGTGCGCCAGCCCCACCCCTGTCTCCTTGAAAAGGGGAGGAGCCTAAAGTTTAAGACACGGAAAAAGATGATTGGCTGTTAATTTTCCATTACTTTTTATGCATTTCTGTAGAGACCAGGTTCTCCGGATCAAGGCCAGCAACGAAGAGCAAATCAACACGCTTCAGTTCTTGGAGACTCTGGAACATCTCAAGGTACATCCCTAGCCCCTCTGATCAGACCATACCAGCAGCAGAACGGTTCACAGAGCTTAGGTGGCTTTGCCTTTAGGGATGATCAAGGAAAGTGCAGCAGGTGAGAAGAGAAACAAAATAGTATAAAGCACGCATGGCCCTCAGGCCTTTCGGAGTTCCCTTCCCAGCACCAAAGGACGTGATAGAACCTCACCAAATCAAGTTCCACCTGCTGTTTATCAGCGGCAGCTGCTGAGGCATTTGCCCAGGCAGGGAATGGTCTACGGCTGCCAGCTGACCCAGGTCAACCCAATAAAGAGGATCAACACCTGCTTTTGCTCAGTTGTTTGAGTGCATGGAAGCGTAGTCCTGTTTATTGGATTGCTGGGTGCCTTCCCCGACCAGTGGGCATGAAATGATGTGCTCTGCTCACGCCTTCCCCTCTGCCCTCCTCCTCCAGATTATGGGGTTTTTTTTGCATGTGACTATTCCGCTTACCCACGCAGTTTCTTCATTGACAATTTGCAGTCACGCTATCACTGGTTTTGGTTTGAATTTAGTTTTGGTTGATCTTCACTTAAATTCCCTATTGAAGGAGAAAATTAAGTTGGTTCTCATGACTGGTCCCACCGCTAGGTGGGATGAATTTGTCTTTGTCTAATATAGATCCTACCTATTAGGCACTCAGAGTTACTTCTCCATGCAAGGCTCAGTTTCTTTGGGTTGCTCTGGATCAGTTGGCAGCCCTAGATATTTTCCCTCTGTAATCTTCTTTCTTCAGCAAGGATCCTCATTCCCTCCCACTCCCCACAGTCATAAGAACATAAGACATGCCATACTGGGTCAGACCAAGGGTCCATCAAGCCCAGTATCCTGTCTCCAACAGTGGCCAATCCAAGTCACAAGTACCTGGCAAGAACCCAAACATTAAATAGATCCCATGCTACTAATGCCAGCAACAAGTAGTGGCTATTTCCTATTGATTAATAGCAGTTTATAGACTTCTCCACTAGGAACTTATCCAAACCTTTTTTAAACCCAGCTACACAAGCTGCCTTAGCCACATCTCTGGCAACAAATTCCAGAGCTTAATTGTGCATTGAGTGAAAAAAAACTCTCTCTGATTTGTTTTAATTGCTACTTACTAACTTTATGGAGTGCCTCCTAGGCCTTGTATTATCCGAAAAAGTAAATAACCATTTCACATTTAACCGTTCGAGTTCTTTCATGATTTTGTAGACCTCTATCTTATCCCCCTTCAGCCGCCTTTTCTCCAAGCTGTATAGCCCTAACCTCTTTAGCCTTTCCTCACAGGGGAGCCATTCCATCCTTTTTATCATTATGGTCGGACTTCTCTGTACTTTCTTCAGTGCAACTACATCTTTTTTGAGATGCGATGACCAGAATTGCACAAAGTATTCAAGGTGCGGTCTCACCATGGAGCGATACAGAGGCATTATGACATTTTCCGTTTTGTTATCCATTCTCCTACTAATTCCTAACATTCTGTTTGCTTTGTTGACCACCGCAGCACACAGCAGATGATTTCAATGTAGTACCAACTTGATGCCTAGATCTCTTTCCTGGGTGGTAACTCAGTCTCAGATTATGTAGGCAGAAGTCAGGGGGATTCTGACAAATAGCAGAGAAGTCAATTACCTGCTATTAATTAAGTTGACTTAGAGAATAGCCACTGCTATTACTAGCAAAGGTAACATGGGATAGACTTAGTTTTTGGGTACTTGCCAGGTTCTTATGGCCTGGATTGGCCACTGTTGGAAACAGGATGCTGGGCTTGATGGACCCTTGATCTAATCCAGTATGGCATGTTCTTATGTTCTCAGCCCTTCCCTTCTCTCTTGCTAGAAGCAGCCTGGCGAGAGGCAATCCTGAGGCATTATCAGGGTTGGGGCTCCAGCTCTTCCTATGCAGGCAGTCACCAGCAGTAGCTCTCCCCTAGTAGATGGAAAGCTTCGGCACACGCGTTGCTGTGAGGCAGGCTTGAGCTGGCTCTGGCTTTTTAAGTCAGCTCTTTAAAGGACACAAACACTGAAAGAGCACAGCTCTAGCACAGGAAAAGGACAGCCCTAAGCAGTGAGAGAGCAAGGTACCTAGCAGTACAGAACTTTGCATTGCAACAAGTAATATGCTAAAAGGAGACACACGGCATCGATTGAACTGCAGTGGCAGCCAGTCAGGATAGGCAGGGTAGCAAAAACCTACCCTGTCACTCAAAACCCTGATCCTATCTCTTCTAACCTCTATTCATTTCTGCAGCCAAGAAACATAGCTGTGAATCTTCAACAGCTTTATACGTAGATAATGGAACTTCCTGGGCATCCAGTGGGGTAACTTTCCTTGTGCTAAAAGCTGTGATCTTTCAGTGCTTATGCCGTGCTCTGTCAGGGCTAGGGCTGGGCTTTGTGAGTGCTACCGTCATGATCTTTTAGTGCTAGGGTGGTTCTTCCAGTGCGAGGGCTGCGGTCTTTTGGTGCTTGTACCCGTACCCGTAATCTTTCAGTGGTAGTGCTGGGCTTTTTTTCCAGCAGTGATTTTCTGCTAGGTCACGCAGTGTGTCACTGTCATGGAGACTTAGTGCTTGACGGCACCCCCAAATCCCCCAAAAGAATTACAATAAGTTGCAGACCATTGTGGCCCAAGGAGCCTCCCTCAACCCCAATTTCACAATTAATATTTTCCTGGCGTGTAGACAGATGGACTCAGAACCAGTGGTTTATGCTTCTCTGCCAGCAGATGGAGACGGAGCCAGCTGACAACAGTATGTATACTCTTGTAATGACCCCAGCATGCCAGTATTCTCCGTCTCCAGCAGATGGTGCACGTGCATCTCCCTATGGGGATTGCTTTGAGTTTTTTGGAAGGAGAAATCTGAAATTTGACTTAAGGAAAAGAAAGCCCTGCTCTCCTGTGGTGACACTAAAAGGTCCCTCCTCCAGCTGAGAATTCCTAAGGTGATTTCCGTGGTCCCTCAGAGATGTGCCTTGGTCTGGTAGCTGGTTTTTCCCAGTGTGGACTTTGCTGCTTGTTCAGCTGAAAGGCAGCGGGTGCAGGAGGCCGAGCCCGGCGGTGACGGCAGATGCCCTCTCCCCCCACAGCCGGAGACCATCTCTGCACTTAACTGGTAAGCGCTGAGCTCAGGTAAGGTTTAAAAAAAAAAAAAGAAAGTTTTACCTTCAGATACAGGGACAGATAGAGGGGTTTTTAGGACTTCCTCCGGTCTCTGTGCTTGGCGCACCATCCCAACGTTTGTTCTTGCATCCGTTGGGGTTGGGGAACTGAGCAGCCTGGCGGGTTGAGCAGCCCTGGTGAGCTAGGCCCCGTAGTTAGGCTTTTTGCTTGCACGTTGCGTGGTAGGCTGCGGCGGCGTTTTTGCGCGCTCCTGTGCGTGCTCTGCTGCCCTTTACAGGCTCGTGACTCTGATAGGAGGACTGAGGCTATCCTTAAGCAAGCCTTTGAGGCAGGGAAGATGACTTTACAGATCGCTTCCTGTTGTGCCCTAGTGGCGCCATCTTGACTGCTTCTCTCTCAGGAGGTTGATGATTCTGAAAGGAATCCCAGGGCGGTTATGGAGCCCGCTGCCGCTTTTTTTTTTAGCAGATGCAGGCTGCGATTTGGTCTGTAACTCGGTCAGAGGAGTGGCTTCGGTGATGGAGGCCAGGCATCAACTCTGGTTGCGAAATCGGTCAGCTGACAGCTTCCAAAGCCAGTCTTGCAAATAAGTCCTTTAAAGGCTCGCTCTTGTTTGGGAGCGAGTCGGAGAAACTGGCCAGTAAATGGGGTGAATCTCCGATTGCCGGAGGATAAGAAGCAACTGCTGTGCCTCTTTGGCATGAGGGGTCATCTCCGGGGTTCCAGGCGGTTTCATCCCTACAGAGGGTTTGTCCTTTCAGAAGACTTGGCCTTTTGGTAGGTCTAGGTCCTTTCGTCCCAGACAGCTCAAGAGAGGAGCAGGCTCGGGTGACGGATCTTCCCAATGAAGTTTTGCCAATCCACCTTCGGGAACAAGAGATGGGGGGATGTCTCTCTCTCTTTTATCAGAGGTGGGTCGAGATTACATTGGACCAAGTGGGTCCTGGAGGTGATACGAGAAGGATATGTGCCGGAATTTCACGGTATTCCTCGGGACGTGTTCTTGGTGTCACTTCAAAGGGTTCCTCAGGCTGAGGGCTGTGATTCCTGTGCTCACGTCTCAAGTATGGGACAATATTCCATTTATTTTGTTGTGCTCAAGAAGGAGGGTTCCTTTCATCCCATCCTGGATCTCAAAAGGATCAACCATCGTTTGAAGGTGACTCAATTTCGCATGGAAACCTTACGATCTGTGATAATGGCAGTGCAGTCGGGGAAATTTCTGACCTCCCTGGATCTGTCCGAGGTCTACCTTCATATTCCCATCTGTTTGGAACACCAACATTTTCTACGTTTTGCAGTATTGGGGTGCCATTATTAGTTTCAGGTGCTGTCTTTTGGTCTAGCCACTGCCCCCAGTTCTGGTTGCCAGTTTTTAATCATGTTTTAATCAAGTTTTTTGCTAGTCTGTCCACAGTTGCTTTTGAAGAGAATACTGGCAGGCTGGGGTCACTGCAGGGTTATATATACTGTGACGTCAGCTTGCTCCATCCACATCTGCTGGAAGGGGAGCATAAACCACTGGTGCTGAGTCCATCTGTCTACATTAAGGAAAACAAAATTATCAGGTAAGTAATTTCTCCAGTAGGCTCCAGATCCCCTCCTTACCATCATTATCTCCATCCACCCACAACCCCTATCCCAAAATTCCCACCCCACCCAGAACTCCCTAAACCTCCAAGGCCACGGGGAGTATGGTACATTCTTACCACTCCCAGCAGTGTCCAACATTGCTTTGACCACTCTCAATGGCCTTGAGAGTGTTGGGGAGCTCCTGGTGGGGTGGGAGGTTTAGGGTAGGGGTTACAGTGGATGAGAAGGGTGGGAGTGAGGACGTGGCCAGTTTGTGTGTTATTTGTGGAAATAGGGAGGTAGCAGCAAGGTTCCTTGGACTGCTATGGCTCTCAACTTTTCGTAATTCTTTTGGAGGGCTGGGGGGGGGGAGGGCATCAGGTGCTATGCCCAATATAAGTTTTTATTATTATGGCAGGTGGGAACATGGAGGATCAGGCCTGCTAGCCAAGAAAGCTTCTTTTGTACTTAACTGGCTCTATTTTGAATAAAGCTAGTTAAGATTTAAGTTATCCAGATGCATGTACCTGTATAACTGTATATTAAAATATAACGGGTTGGGTTTAAAAGTTATCTGGATAACTTTATAGAAGCATAGAAATTTGGTGGCAGATAAAAACCATTTCGGACCATACAATCTGTCCATCCATGCCAACTACTCGGCTTTACGATCCCTACCACTCCCTCAATGATCCTCTGTGTTTATCCCATGCTTTCTTAATTCAGATACTGTCTTTGTCTCCACCAGCTCTATGGGGAGGCTGTTCCATGCATTCACTACCCTCTCTGTAAAGAAATATTTCCTTAGGCTACCCCCTTTCACCCTTATCACATGACCCCTAGAGCCTCCTTTTCTTAGAAAGAGGCCCGCCTCCTGCATGGAAACCTTGGAGGTATTTAAATGTGCCTATCCTGCCTTTCCTCCAGGGTGTACATGTTGAGATCTCTAAGTCTATCCCCATATGCTTTAGAAAGAAGACCACCCTCTGGACTGATTCCAACTGGTTTATAACGTCACCTGGATGACCTTAACTGAGTATATTCAGCAGAAGTCTTGCTGAATATCCATGACAAGTTATCTGGGTAACTGCAGTGAGATAACTTGTCTGCGCGCCAAGGTGGTTTAACTGAAGACAGGAAACCAATTAATCTAACAAGGTGAAGCTGTAGAAATTTAATCTTTGCACCACAAAATAAACTATATAAGAAAACAGGAAACTGGGTGGGTGGGTGAGGGGTAGGCAGGGAGGGATTTATAGGTAGGATCAAATAGTTCTTCAAATGCTCTCTTACATTCCAGTGCACATGCTGCAGCTTTCTTTATCCCCAAAAAGTCAAAGAAAATCTTATATCAGAATATGTCAAAAGGTGGCTTCACCTACCACAGTCTGAGTGTGTTTATCTTACTCTCCAAAAATAAGAGAGTGGAATAAACTGTTTGCTCTGATTCTTTTATATAAATCTGCGGATGTCATTATTATTTTGATTTTCATCATGAGGAAAACGCCCAAATTTGAATGCCGGAAAAGTTTTGGCTTTCAAAGATTAAAATTTTGCTGGAACTCTATCTGGAACTTCCCAGAAGACAAAATTAAGAACAGAAAAGAAAGGCATAAAGGCAGAGTGCCTGAACCTTGGTTGTTTGACTGGATGCTCGGATGTTGACCTTGTATCCTTGGGAAAATATTATTTTCTTGATCTATTCTTCTCCATAGCTTGATTTCTGGCTGCACCCCTCCAACCCCGAGGTCCCGGTGGATGTCCACGTTCCCTTCCCCAGTCTCCAGGCTGTGAAAGTTTACCTGGAATCACAAGACATTGATTACTCCATCATGATTGAAGACCTTCAGGTAGAGAGAAACTGATTGACTCCCAAGTATCTTTTCAAGCCTCTCTGCCCAGCCCCTTTTGAATGTTCTGAATTTGATCCCACACTTTTTTTTTACATGATCTTATTTATTTATTTAAACTCATGCTGCTTGTATTTGTCTGACATTCAAAATTATTAGTTATGTTTGTGCATTTGTACAGTGCTTTTTCTCCAAAGTATGGTACTGGAAAAATGTAAAAAGTGAAGTGCCTTGTGATCTCTAATGCCTACATAGTACCTAGGACTACAGATCAGCATCTTATCTGAAAGATGGCACACTCAAAAGTAATACCCCTGTACACCATATTAAGGCAAGGGTCCAGTGGTGATTGAAAGAGGAAAGGGTTTTCTATGGTGTCACCAACACCGCTTCCTACAGTTCCCAACACTCCTTTGACCTCTCCCATCCAAGCACTTTAACAGACCCAGCCCTGATTAATTTCTGACATCCCAAAATATCAGCATCCAAGGTGGTATCACTACAGGCAGCTGAACTCTTTCTCTCCTCGCATTCTTTCACCTACACTCCATACATAGAGACATAGTCTATCAGGCTCTTTCCTGTTTACTTGATATTCAATTTTACTGACACTTCCCCACCACCTACGATCCTCTCTGCTTGTCCCATGTATTCTTTGATAGTTATGCCAGATTATCCATGAGGACTGGAAAGGAAGGCTTCTCTAAACCTGAACCCTTCCCTCTCTTGCCAGCAGAGATCACTCTTGCTCCACACCATGGTCCTTCCAGTGTCCTGTGACCGGGATGCATATTCTTTGCGACATGCCCAAATGCCAGCAGCCCCTATGGAAAGATGAGAATTCTGTGTTGGCCCACACACAAACCTTTTAGCTAAGAAAAACATTTGAGGTTTTCTCTTACGCACACAAGTTTCAAAATGTTGTTGTTCCACTTAGGATCCCTCACGGGCTTCTATTACCTGTTCCAGGTCATGCTAGATGAAGAGAAAGCTGGGATGGAATTCAACCGAAAGTTGGAACGCAGTACCAGTCATTTCAACTTGGCCACGTATCACACGTTGGATGCTGTAAGTATCTCTGGGCTGTGTGTACCATTTCTTCCAGCACACGGTCTCTGCCCAAATCATCTCCTCTAAGGTTTAGGATGCTCTTTCTCATTTCATGCATTCTATGTGGCGGTTTACAGTTTCTAAGGTGCCCCTTCATCTCCGTTGGCCATGGAATGAGAACTGAACTAAATTGGGGTAGCTTCTAGTGCTAAGCCAGTTGAAGGCCCTCCATTTGACAGCGGGATGAGCTGCTCCATGTAGACCAGAAGGTTGCTGGTTCTAATGCTGACTTGCATAATTATCCTGAGAACTTGTCAGGAAATTTGCACAAAAAAGGACAACATTGTAAAAAAAAAAAAAAAAAAAAGATGGCATGGTGTAAAGTTTTGGTTGCTTTTTTTTTTCCCCACACAGGAATGGAAACAGTATATGTATGAGCAGGTTGCAGGTGTAGGAACCTTTGTAGATCTGGGAGGTTTAGCTGCAATTAGAAGTGAAAAATCTATGACTATAGTAGGTTTTAGACCATGTTTTACCCTTAAGGAGAGCACTTGGGTTGTCTCGGTGCCATATGGAAAACCAGGTCAGGTTTTCCACTCCCTAGGCTGGCTGGGTCAGGGGATGCTGCAAAGGAGCCCCTGGGGGGGATGGTACCATGATGGTCATATTTAGGGTCCACATTAGCCATGTTGTAGAAGGAGCCATGGTTTATGGCCCCTGGCTGAAGACTGTTGTGATAGTGGCTGGGCTGGGCTGAGTGAGGACTATGGAAAGGGAGAGGTGGGGAAGAGAATTGCAAATGAAGGCTGATGGCGCTGGATCCCAGCCTTGGTTCCATTTGAGCTGGAAGCGTAAAGAAGTGAGGAGAAATGGCTGGGCCAGAAAAAAACAGAAATAAGAGAAGTTAACAAGTATGAGAAAAAAAAAAAAAGAGTGCATGGCTTGCTGGGCAGACTGGATGGGCCATTTGGTCTTCTTCTGCCATCATTTCTATGTTTCTATATATTAACTCTGTTTACTCAGCAGTACACAAAACTGAGCTTTTTCTCAGGTATCTCTACTTTCTTTGCCAACTACACAGACCACCCCCTTACTTGCATTCTTTGATGCACTAAAGGGATTTTTTTTTCCATTTTATGTTTGGGGAAAATGCTTCATACATAGTTCCCAGCTTAGATTGAAAGCTGACATCAATCCATTAAAGTTCATCCTTCGTGAACCTTGTGCTGTGCGTAGGCGCGCTTGCCTTGTTTGAACATGCCAAGGTGGGGGCAACGCCCTGCTCCTAACAACACTCAAAGTATAATTTCGGAAGACTGCCCATCAGGGGAACATAGGCCAAACTGTCATAATTTCCGTGCTCCTCGACCTAATGAGGCCACAAGCAATCATCAAGATGAAACTCAGTGTAAAACCCAGCTCATATTTAGTTTAGACGCATGGGGGAAGGGTTGTCTTCCCGGTGCACAGAGAACGAAGCTGTTGTGCGCCTACTGATCCCAGAACAGCCATTACACCCGCCATGGATCACAGCTCTCATTTTGACTCTATTGGCCACTACCGTGAACTTAAAGCCAGGGTGTCCGCCACTATCCAGTGAACAGTGAGCAGCAGTGAAACACACCCAGCTTCTCATTCCCCTCTTTTTGCCTGTTTTATCCACACACAGATCTACACAGAGTTGGACGCCCTGGCCAGTGAATACCCTAACCTGGTCAGCAAGCTGCAGATCGGGACTTCTTACGAGGGCCGGCCCCTGTACGTGCTAAAGGTAGGTTTCCTTTCCACGCTCTTTCCTCTCAGCTCCCTTGGCAGAGATGGGCTTTGGATGGGCTGGCAGGCCCCTCCCATGCACTGCTCCTCACCTGGTTCAAGCCACAGCGGCCATCCACCGTTCCCGTAGCGTTTTAATATGCAACGAAACGACCTCCAGCAGCTGCGGTCTCTTCCGCTGCAGAGAAAGTAACTTCACTGGAACTCAGAAACAGAAAGAGGATAAACCGGCCTTTGGCGGCTTTGGCCTATATTGAACGCTTAACCTGAGCACGGAGAAACACCGAAGGCGGCATCGTCTCCATCATCTGCCCTTATCTGCCGACATCTCCCAAGCCTCCCAAACGGTTCCTCCCCTTTCGCTATTAACCCTTCACCATTCTCTAGAGCTGCCGTTACCATGAAAGAGGTCCGGGACTGTCATTCTGTTGCAAGGGGTTATATAGCAGGATATCCAAGCTCGCGGGATGGCACATTTCTGTCCCGCTTCCCTTACTCTCTGTATAACCACTGAATCCTCCATGGCTCGTGTATAGGCCTTGCAATCATCCGCATGACCTTGCACAGCATTTTCAGTGCTAATTACTCTTATGTATGTCTCTTAAACGAGCAGATCACAAAGGAGAAGCTTCACTCTTTAAAGTTTTTGCTCTGATCATATCACAGTTCAGCACCGGAGGAACCAACCGACCTGCCGTTTGGCTTGACTGTGGCATCCACTCCCGGGAATGGGTCACTCAGGCTACAGGCCTCTGGACTGCACACAAGGTGATTTTATGTTGTGCGTGTAACATTGTTGTGTCCAAAGCATTGCATAGTTTAATAAGCAGGGCACCCAGTTTGTACAGTCCACGCTCTAATTCAGCATCTCCACTTTTTTCAAGAAATGCTCTGACTTCTCTGGGGGTCAATATCGTAAACAGTTTTTCTCCGGCTAATTCAGACTCAGCTGGACAAACTGCGGGATTAAAAATACCACCGGTCTGACCACCACTGACATAGCTGGATATATTCTTAGCTGGCTAAAAACGTATCTGGTTATATCAGGGATGTTTTAGGGGTGTCCTGGGGTAGAGCATCATTATCCAGTTAAGTTAGCTTCACAATGCCAGCTAATTTTTACATGGGCGGGTCTGTTCCGTGGTGTGCATGCAGCGCTGAGTGTTGCTGCAAAGTTAGCTGGATACAGTTTATCCAGCCTCCCAGAAGGACCTCTTCATGCCCACAAGAGCAGGTCTGGCTCTGTTTCTCTTCTACAGCACAAAGCTCCAAACCCTGCACCGGGGACATTGCCTCAGTGCTTTCAAGCATGCTCATGCATGCATACTCCTAAGGTGGAGATTTGCCAAGACAGGGGAGACATCTTCTTGCTCCAATGAAATACAGCAGGAGAACAGGATGAGACAGTGGAAATGTGATGTCAGTTCTGGCTGGAAAAGGTAGATGTCTTTTTCTAAGGAGAGAGAGCTGGCAAACTTTATTTCCTGAAAGCGGAGGACACCTCTTCCAACTCTCAGTATCCCTTGGAGGCCAGACTCCAGGCTGCTAATCTTCTAAGATTTCACCGGCTCTGAGCCCCAAAGCGATAGACTGTCCAGGATGAGAAATGGGAGGAGCTGGTACATTGCTAGAGGATAGCTCCTGTCTCATAACGCTTTTCAGTATCAAATTATCTGTTGTGCGTGTGGAAAGTCTCAGAAGCCTGGCTCTTTGGAGGCTCACCACATTGAGAGGTATGGGATGCTTATCACTAAGTAGTTCATGGTCACAGTGTTGCTAGCTGACTCCTGATGTGTGCACAACACAACCAGTGTAAGTAAAACACAAAGGGCTGCATTTTCAAAAGCAGAGTTGGGACTTGGGTGCATCACTTCAGCCTTTCTCGTAAATCTGAAAGTCGGACGTTTGAAGAATCATCAAAAGCCAGTTTTTGCATGCCTAAGATTATTAGGCTTGTGACCCTCAAGGAACACAAGCAGGAGAGATTTTCAGATTATCCTTAATGAATATGCGCAGCTGTCCCATGCATATTCATTAGGAATATTCTGAAAACGTTTAGAGGCCCCGGAGGACAGGCTCATCATGCCATAGTGTAGGAACCAGGGCTAAGCAGGTGTGTTGGATGCCTGGTTTTAATTTAGACACAGTTGAAATAAACGTCAGTGTTAGCCATTTAAATGGCCCACACTTTACTGCCTGAGGCATTCAGATATCTAACTTTTCATCCCAGTTAGGCTTCCAATCTAATACCCAGTTAAGCTTTTAAATGTCTAATAATGATTGAAAATCTGTCTGGGTTTTTTTTCCCCTGTGGACAAATGTATGCATCTGAATTCCCAATGTAAACAAACAGCTCTGGTCTTTGAAAATTTATCCCAGAGTGTGCTAACAGAGCCTCCTGTCTATCTTCAGCTTGTTTCAGATTATGGAAAAGATTCGTCCATCACTTCACTGCTGAACAACTTAGACATCTTCCTCCTGATCGTTACAAACCCTGATGGATATGCATTCACTCACACTTCAGTGAGTATCCTAGTGTCATACACCAACAGATACAGTATCATTCACACCTCTGTGAGAATCCCAGTGTCATACACCAACAGATACAGTATCATTCACACCTCTATGAGAATGCCAGTGTCATTCACCAACAGATACAGTATCATTCACACCTCTGTGACTATCCCAGTGTCTTACACCAACAGATACAGTATCATTCACACCTCTGTGACAATCCCAGTGTCATACACCAACAGATACAGTATCATTCACACCTCTATGAGAATGCCAGTGTCATACACCAACAGATACAGTATAACTCCGAGCTCTGTGAGAATCCCAGTGTCATATACCAACAGATACAGTATCATTCACACCTCTGTGACTATCCCAGTGTCTTACACCAACAGATACAGTATCATTCTCACCTCTGTGAGAATCCCAGTGTCATACACCAACAGATACAGTATCATTCACACCTCTATGAGAATGCCAGTGTCATACACCAACAGATACAGTATAACTCCGAGCTCTGTGAGAATCCCAGTGTCATATACCAACAGATACAGTATCATTCACACCTCTGTGACAATCCCAGTGTCATACTCCAACAGATACAGTATCATTCACACCTCTGTGACTATCCCAGTGTCTTACACCAACAGATACAGTATCATTCACACCTCTGTGACAATCCCAGTGTCGTTCACCAACAGATACAGTATCATTCACACCTCTGCGAGAATCCCAGTGTCATATACCAACAGATACAGTATCATTCACACCTCTGTGACTATCCCAGTGACTTACACCAACAGATACAGTATCATTCACACCTCTGTGACTATCCCAGTGTCTTACACCAACAGATACAGTATCATTCACACCTCTGCGAGAATCCCAGTGTCGTTCACCAACAGATACAGTATCATTCACACCTCTGCGAGAATCCCAGTGTCGTACACCAACAGATACAGTATCATTCACACCTCTGTGACAATCCCAGTGTCGTACACCAACAGATACAGTATCACTCCTAGCTCTGTGAGAATCAGTGTCGTACACCAACAGATACAGTATCACTCCTAGCTCTGTGAGAATCAGTGTCGTACACCAACAGATACAGTATCATTCACACCTCTGTGACTATCCCAGTGTCATACACCAACAGATACAGTATCATTCACACCTCTGCGAGAATCCCAGTGTCATACACCAATAGATACAGTATCATTCACACTTCAGTGAGTATCCTAGTGCATTACACCAACAGATACAGTATCATTCACACCTCTGTGACTATCCCAGTGTCTTACACCAACAGATACAGTATCATTCACACCTCTGTGAGAATCCCAGTGTTGTACTCCAACAGATACATATAATTCACACCTCTGTGAGAATCCCAGTGTCGTATACCAACAGATACAGTATCATTCACACCTCTGTGACAATCCCGGTGTCGAACACCAACAGATACATATAATTCACACTTCTGTGAGAATCCCAGTGTCATACACCAAAAGATACAGTATCATTCACACCTCTGTGAGAATCCCAGTGTCATACACCAACAGATGCAGTATCATTCAGACCTCTGCGAGAATCCCAGTGTCATACACCAACAGATGCAGTATCACTCCTAGCTCTGTGAGAATCCCAGTGTCATACACCATCAGATACAGTATCATTCAGACCTCTGCGAGAATCCCAGTGTCATACACCAAAAGATACAGTATCATTCACACCTCTGTGAGAATCCCAGTGTCATACACCAACAGATGCAGTACCATTCAGACCTCTGCGAGAATCCCAGTGTCATACACCAACAGATGCAGTATCACTCCTAGCTCTGTGAGAATCCCAGTGTCATACACCATCAGATACAGTATCATTCAGACCTCTGTGAGAATCCCAGTGTCGTACACCAACAGATACAGAATCATTCACTCCTTTGCAAGAATCCCAGTGTCATACACCAACAGATACAGTATCATTCCTCTGCGAGAATCCCAGTGCGTACACCAATAGATACAGTATCATTCACACCTCTGTGAGAATCCTAGTGTCATACACCAACAGATACAGTATCATTCACACTTCTGCGAGAATCCCAGTGTTATACACCAACAGATACAGTATCACTCCTAGCTCTGAGAGAATCCCAGTGTCGTATACCAACAGATACTGTATCATTCACACCTCTGTGACAATCCCAGTGTCATACACCAACAGATACTGTATCATTCACACCTCTGTGACAATCCCAGTGTCATACACCAACAGTTACAGTACATTCATTCTTCTGCGAGAATCCCAGTGTCGTACACCAACAGATACAGTATCATTCACACTTCTGGAGAATCCCAGTGTCGTACACCAACAGATACAGTATCATTCACACCTAAGAACATAAGAACATAAGAAAATGCTTTACTGGGTCAGACCAAGGGTCCATCAAGCCTAGCATTCTGTTTCCAACACTGGCCAATCCAGGCCATAAGAACCTGGCAAGTACCCAAAAACTAAGTCTATTCCATGTTACCATTGCTGATGGCAGTGGCTATTCTCTAAGTGAACTTAATAGCAGGTAATGGACTTCTCCTCCAAGAACTTATCCAATCCTTTTTTAAACACAGCTATACTAACTGCACTAACCACATTCTCTGGCAACAAATTCCAGAGTTTAATTGTGCATTGAGTAAAAAAGAACTTTTTCCCAGTGTTATACACCAACAGATACAGTATCACTCCTAGCTCTGTGAGAATCAAAGGGTCATACATCTGACAGATACAGTATCATTCATGCCACTGTTAGTATCTTTGTGTCATACACCTGAGGGCTGTGTATACACTCATATCTCTGAAAGTTTCCTATGATATGTGATCATGTGGGTATCATTCAAAACTCTCTGAGTAATTCAGTCACAAACCTAATGTTTGTGTACTTCACTCAGCCCTCCATGACTATCCCAGTGTCATTTACCTGAAGGCTGTTTTTGTTATGCCTGGCAGCTCGCGGGACGATCCCGCAAGCTGCCTCACTCAACCAGATGCCACCAGCAGTCCTTCACATTTGGAATGCCGTCAGCTCCCTAATGCAACTGAGTGGAATTCAAGACACTGCCATGCTTCCTCTCTGCTGGCTTCCCCTAGGTTCCCGCATACCCAACTCTCTACTGGTTAAAGAGCCCGCAGTGGGAATACAGTCCTGGTGCCCTTGGATTTCATCACTGACTCTCTTCTATTTTAGGCTCCGTCTAAGGAGCAGAAGATGCCTCAGCAATGGGTCTTCTATAGTGCCTTATGCCTCCAGTGCGTGTTGCTTGTGTTCTTGTCTTGTTCCTGTCTTGTTCCTGTGTCCCTGCTTTGTCTTGGACTTGCCTTGCCTCGTCCTGCCCTTGTCTTTGTTGCCTTGCCCTGCCCTCATCTGTCTCCACCTTCTCTGTCCTTCCTAGTGCTCCCGTGTCTTCCTTTGGTTTGATTCCCCAGTACTGACTGTTATGTCCACCGTCCATGGCCGTCCGTGGCAGGCCCAACTCACCGCATGTCTGACCTGGCCCTCCACCTCTGGTGCTCTCGCAGCAGTGGCCAGTCACCACCGCCACATTTCTCCTGGTTCCTTGCACTCCACATGGTGGCCGGGACGCTGCCGACCAGCGTTCTGATCCTGGGTCTCCCTAGGCACGTGCACGTGCACGCATGCTACATGCTCTACTTTTAAAGGGACCTTGGTGGGAGCTCTGGGTTCGTCCCCGCCTGATGACATCATGGACCTGGGATATTAAAGCCCCTCCTGTAGCATTCACTAACCGACTTGGCAATGAGTTCCATGGTTCCTTTTGGTACCATACTTTCTCCATGGACCAATTGTTCCTGTCGTCGGACCTCTGCGCTTCTCCTTCCGGGTTCCTCTCTCAGCGCTTCCCGCTCCGCGGGTCCTGGCTCAGCACAACCCAACCAGACTCCTTCACAGCGCTTCCCGCTCCTCGGGGCCAGGCTCAGCTCAACCTTATCCGGACTCTCTCTCTCTCTCTGCACCTCCCACTCCTCGGGTCCTGGCTCAGCGCAATCTAACTGGACCTTTGCTGTGCGCTTCCCACTCCTCTGGGCTAGGTTCAGTGCAACCTTACCCGGATGCTCTCTCTGCACCTCCCGCTCTGTGGAGCCCGGCTCAGCGCAACCTGTCAGGACTCTCTCTCCCAGCGCTTCCCGCTCCTCGGGTCCAGGCTCAGCACCAGCCTATTTGTGAGTTCCAACAACAGTGCCCGCGGCTCCTGGGAAATCCCACGGGACTTCTCCTGGAGGACTTTTGCTACAGTGCCTTCTCTCTCTGGGAGTTGGCTCAGCGCAGTACACCTTCAGACTGGGCCTCTGAGCCCCGCTCCTCGGGGTAGCCCTCTACGCTGCTGCTACAGAAGGTCTTGCCACCGGATCGCCGAGTCCCAGGCAGTACCCCTGCGCTGCTACTCTTCAGGCATCGGCTATAGCGGATTACCCGCTCTAGTTCTCCTCCTGCACATTACAGTTCATGTCTCCGCAGCTGCTTCTCCTCTCTTCGAGGCCACCCCCACGTGGTCCTGCTCTAACTCCCTTCAGTGCTGCAGTGGCCCTGCACTCGCAGAGACTCTCTCTCCTCCTCCCTTGAGAGTGCCTCTGCCTCTAACTGTGCCTGACCTCTCTGACACTCTCTGCCCTCGCTCGCCTACCCTCTCCGGGACCAGCCACACGGGGGCGCTCCGAAGTCCTGCCGGCCCCGGCTCCCAAGGGCTCGACCTGAGGGGAAATGAGGGTCAGCACAGGTGAAGCTCCAGCCTGCCTCTGTTCCCTGCCAGCCTCGCCTCCCGACGGTGGGGACCTGTGGGGCCCAACCTTTCAGGTAGCAACGACCCCCACCTCGGGCCAAGGGTCCACAATTCCTAACACCGACCTCTGCTTGGACCTTGACCACATCTCGCCTGCTGCTTGCCTCAACCTTTGGCCCACCTCCAGGACGGGCCTGCCGCCAGCCATGACCTCGACCTGTCCTTGGACTCTCATCTGCCTGACTGCCCCAGGGACCTGCCCAAGTCCTACCAGTCACCAGAACCCAAGACCTCAACTTGCAGGGGAGGTGGTTGGATGTAGGTGAATTTTCAGTTTGTCCCACCGCAGGGCACATCCCCCAGGCTGCCTGCATGGGGCCTGGCGGGGTTGTCCATTAGGTTGCACGAACTACACCACAGCGTTAAGTGCTCACAGATACCCTGCTCATTCACAACTCCATGACTGTCCTATTGTCACATATCGGATAGTATGTGCATCATCTGCACCCACGTGAGTTATCCTCATCAGGGTACAATTCTCATACCTCCATGAATGCCACTCTCCCTTTCACCTTTTTCAGTCAAAATCTGTTTCTTATGCATTGTTAGTGCTGGCACCTCCCTATACCACAGAACTTTCCTTTCTTTGAATCTTAGAACCGCTTGTGGAGGAAGACCCGCTCCAAGATTGCTGGAAGCCGTTGCATTGGCGTTGACCCAAATAGAAACTGGAATGCAGGATTTGGAGGTAATGCAATGTGAGGGCACAGGGAAAACGTGTTGGGGCAGAGTGTCACCGGCATGCCACCTGACGACAGGTCTGGCATCCAGGCTAGTCTTCTTATTTGCTCATTAATGAGTGGAGACTGCAGGAATAAGTAGGGAACGCACCTTAACTTCCAGGAGCTGCAAATCTCTGATCGCGACACTTCTTTTTTTGATGATGTTCTGCTGTCATAGGACTTCAAGAAGCATTCCCTGCATAGTCAAGATCACTGAACAGCTGCCCCAGCTGAAGTCTCCCATGGCTTCCAGCACATGGAGACTGTGCTGAGGATAATTATGTAGTAGTGGCAATGGAGGAGTGCAAACAGTTCCGCAGGCCATGCTTTCAAGTCTCTTCTCTTGAAGAACAGGCATTTCATGTTAGAAGAACTGAATGAAAAAATACATCTGTGGGCAGAAAGGAGGAGATTTATCTAAAGTTGAAGGTGCTAGACCCTTTGCCCTGCGATAGCTGCCACCTATTTGCAGTTTTAGAGCATTAATGAAGCTTAGCAGGCTCACCCAGTCCTTTTGCTGCGATTTGTCTATCTTTTCTGATGTACCATGTAGGAAAGTGAAAATAAAATGTTTGCAAAAGTGATCCAGTCTCAATATAGATTACAGATGAATGAAATTATATCTTTGTGAAAAGCACAGTTCATTAAATACTGTTTCTGTCATTTGTGCTTCATTTGGCATTTCTTTGCTGTATTGATAAATAAGCACCTTTTTCAGCGTGATTGGTGCAGTGCATGTTTCTTTGATAAACCGGCCCTCTTTTGGTGTTATTTGTGCAGTATGTGCTCCTTTGATAAATCATTCTATTACAGAGACAAAAAGATAGAGGCACTGGAGGGAAAGTAGGTCAGGTGTTTTTGTCATGTTTGACAGAATGATCCCAGCAAGTGCAGATGGGGATCTCTTCTTATTCAAAATGGAAGCCGATTCAATATGGAGTGCCCCAGGGTTCTTCCTTGTCCTCCATATTGTTTAACATCTACTTACAATCATTGTGCAATCTATTGGAAGAGAAGGGATTTTTTTTAGACTCTACATAGAAACATAGAAATGACAGCAGAAGAAGACCAAAACGGCCCATCCAGTCTGCCCAGCAAGCTTTCGCACTTATTTTTTTTCATACTTAGCTGTTACTCTTGGCCCTTATAAGTAACTTTTTGGTTCTATTTCCCTTCCACCCCCGCCATCAATATAGATAGCAGTGCTGGTGCTGCATCTAAGTGAAGTATCTTGCTAATTGTTTAGGGGTAGTAACCGCCGTAATAAGCAAGCTACTCCCACGCTTGTTTACCCAACCTATGCAATTCAGTCTTTATTGGTTGTTGTCTGAATATAAATCCTCTTTTCTTCATCCCCCTGCCGGTGAAGCAGTGAGCTGCGCTGGATATGTATTCCAAGTGAAGTATCAGGCTTAATTGATTCTGGGTAGTAACCGCCGTAACAAGCAAGCTACTCTCCTGCTTTTTTGTGGATGCAAATCCTTTTTTTCCACATTTCCTCTTGCCGTTGAAGCATAGAGCAATGTTGGTGACGCATTAACTGTGTGTATGTTTATTGAATAAGGATATTCATCTCCAGGTAGTAGCCGTCATTCCCGCAAGCCACCCCCAGGCCTCTTCTCTTCATTCACATCCTCTAGACTTCATGGATCCACAGTGTTTATCCCATGCCCCTTTGAAATCCTTCACAGTTTTGGTCTTCACCACTTCCTCCAGAAGGGCATTCCAGGCATCCACTACCCTCTCCGTGAAGAAATACTTCCTGACATTGGTTCTGAGTCTTCTATGCGGATGACATTCAGCTAATATTCCCAATATAGGATCATTTGGCTGATGTTGTGTTGTTGATCTCTTCTATATTAGATATGGTTAATCACTGGCTTAAATCCAATGGTTTACTTTTGAATATTGCCGAGACCGAGATTGCACTCATAGAATGTGCTAAAAAAAAACCCTCACAGTTTTCCAAAAATAAGGTTGGAAGGAGTTAAGATTACTCTGGTGGAGGTTCCATGCAATTTGGGTTTTTGTATTGATAATTCATTCAGTTTTTGACTCAGTTACAGGCAGTAGTGAAGAAAGGCGTCTTTAAATACGAATGCTGTGCTGTTTGCAGTTTATTTTGGAAATTCAGGATTTTAAAATGAGAATACCCTCTTTTGTGTTATCAGTTTTGGATTATTGTAATGTGTTGCATATAGGCTTGCCTAAAGCACACATTCTGATGTGGTTCACTGAAATAGATGCTTAGAGCCAACAGCTGTGGAGAAAACTTCTCATTAAATGCTACAAAATAACATATAAGGCTTTATGGAACGAGAAACAGGCAGAGTGCTACACAAAGCACCAGTATAAAACGCTTTCTCAAATGATGTTACTGATAATAAGACTTTATGGAGGATTTTACACTTGTACATTTCCAACACCTAAACTAGGTTACACAATTGTCAAAATTTCTATGATTGGCTTTTTACTATAAATATTAATCTGAATGGCTGTTTGAGGATTTGTTCTCACTCTGCATATTAACGATGTCTCAGTATTATTGGTAAAGTGCTCCTTTATCATGACCTTTGGCTGCAGTGTCCCTTGGTGAAGACTCGGTGCTTCCGTGGTTTTATTTATATTGTCTCAAATGTGTGAATCAGAAGCAACAAAGCTGAAGTACATGCTGAGTGCTTCTGCATGTGATTTGGTTCTGCTCCCATGTCACAGTTTCCCTTCACTTTTCCCCTCGCAGGCCCTGGTGCTAGCAAGGATCCCTGCTCAGACTCGTACCATGGGCCCCAGGCTGAATCTGAGGTGGAAGTGAAGTCCGTGGTGAACTTTATCAAGGAACACGGGAACATCAAGGCCTTCATCAGCATCCACAGCTACTCTCAGCTCCTCATGTTCCCCTATGGTTACAAGTGCACCAATGCAGCCCACTACTCTGAGCTGGTGAGTTACTGCTCTGATCCAGCAAACCCGCAACTGAGCTGGTCCTGCTTCAGACAACCCCAGGAAAATAGGTCATTTAACATAACAGCAAAGAGATGTGCTCCTGTGTCTCACAGCTGGGTTCAAATATTCTTTAGTTGAAAACTAGCTGAAAAAGTATTATCTATCTGTATTTTCTACTTCAGTCCCAAGGAGCTGCACTGCCTTTATGCTAACCAGGACCATCACTGGATTAAACAGGGTTTCAGGCAGTCAGGGAGGTGATATGATTCACTGAAATAGATTCTTAGAGACACAGCTGTACAGAAAAACTTCTTTTAATAAATACTACAAAATAATATAATAATAATAAGGCAATACCTTATGAAGAGAGAGGAAGATGAGAGACAGAGTGCTAAGCAGAACAGCAGCATAAAACTCTCTTTCATATGATTTCACTGATAATAAGACATTATATAGGATTTTATACTTGTACCTTTCCAACTCTTAAACTAAAGTACATAATTGTCAAAATTTCTATGATTGGCTTTCTACTGGAAACAATTAATCAGAATAGCCGTATGTCAGTTTGCTCTTCTTGTCTATCAGGCCAATTCAGTAAAAGTCGCGGGAGTGCGGGCGAGTGCCCGCTCTCCTGTGCGTGCGCGATTCAGTATTCAAATGAGGGCCCGCGGTAAAAAGAGGCGCTAGGGACACTAGCGCATCCCTAGCGCCTCTTTTTTGTCAGGAGCAGCGGCTGTCAGTGGGTTTGACAGCCGATGCTCAATTTTGCCGGCGTCGGTTCTCAAACCCGCTGACAGCCATGGGTTCGGAAACCGGACGCTGGCAAAATTGAGCGTCTGGTTTTCAACCCACGAGCCGCGGGCTGATTTAAAAATTTTTTTTTAATTTTTAAAATTATTTTTTACTTTTGGGACCTCTGACTTAATATCGCCATGATATTAAGTCGGAGGGTGCACAGAAAAGCAGTTTTTACTGCTTTTCTGTGCACTTTCCCGGTACCGGCAGAAATTAGCGCCTACCTTTGGGTAGCTGCTAATTTCTGAAATTAAAATGTGCAGCTTGGCTGCACATTTTACTTACTGAATCGCGCGGGAATAACTAATAGGGCCATCAACATGCATTTGCATGTTGCGGGCGCTATTAGTTTCGGGGAGGTTGGATGCGCGTTTTTGATGCACTAATACCCCCTTACTGAATAAGGGGTAAAACTAGCACGTCAAAAACGCATGTCCAAATGCAGGTTAACAGTGCACTCCACTGTACTGTATCGGCCTGTCAGTTAATTGACCTTAACTTTGTATGTAAATGTTAACTAGGGGCTTGCTACTAGCTGCAGTGTCAGCATGATCTTGGTCCGTTCTAAAGCATATGGGGATAGACTTAAAGATCTAAACATGCACACCCTAGAGAAAAGGCGAGATGGGGAGATATTTCCAAGGTTTCCATGCACAGGGGGCAAGCCTTTTTCAATGGAAAGGAGGCTCTAGAATGAGGGGTCATGAGATGAGGTTGATAGGGGGTAGATTCAGGAGTAATAGAAAATATTTCTTTACAGAGAGGGTGGTGGATAATTGGAATGGCCTCCCAGTGGAAGTGGTAGAGACAAAAACAGTATCTGGATTCAAGAAAGCATGGGATAAATGCAGGGGATCTCTAAGGAATTGATGAGAATTATAATGCTAAATTAATTGGACAGATGGGCGCAGACTGGATGGTCCATATGGTCTTTTTCTGCCGTCATATTTCTGTGTGTCTAAATATGCTTCTGTAACCCCGTGGCCCAGTTCTTTTCTGCTAACCCAGCATTTCTATGTCTTTCCTTCTGTGGCATCTGTCTAGCAAAACTCAAGCACAAACTTGAAGAAAAAAATGTTATAGAATCTTGCTAGTAATTATAAAGCTACTTATAAACATTTTTTTAGGAGAACAAGAATAATGATTTCTTTGTGTGGCATGTCAAAAGGTGTTTCACGTCTTTATCACAAGTCATAGGGCTTTGTGCACATACAACAGAGGGGCAAGCCCAACTCCTATGTTGTAGGGGGGGTCTAGCAGCTGCATGGGAGCAGACCTTCACTGTTTTTAATGACAGTGGTGATGTGGTGCGCTGGTACCCTTCCAGCCTGGTGCCTCAGGCAAGTTCACGTCATGCCCAGTCCTCCCAATGGCCCGAATGCCAACCCTACACCAGCCTCCATATACCACTGTTGCCTTGGGTCCTCCTTCCTACAAGAAGTTCCCAACCAAAGGAAGGCAAAGCTGAGGAACCTTTGGTTCAAGTTCACAGAGACACAGGGCCCAAGGATTAAGTGCACTGTGCCATTCCTTGGCTCCTCTTTCAATACCCTCTGCTGTTAGGAGGCTGCAGGTGCTTGACTGTCTTCTGGTGGCAGAGAATCTTAACATCCTGTGGGGAGCTTTGTGGATGAACAAGATTGGCAACATGAACTCCCTTTGGAGGTACAGTGGAGGGCTAAATGCATTTTTTGTGGGTGCCGTAGGTGCTCCTCACCAACCTGGGCCATGAATCTTATTTTGCTTTTTTTCTATGTGCATGAGTAAGTCAGCCTCTCTGTACATAGAATAGTCTGCAGTCATGAAACAGCATCATTGTGCTGACTGATTTATTATGTGCATCTGGAGGGATGGACACAGTGTCCTCCAGATGAGTTCTGTTGCGTTACAAAAAGAGCACTTAAAAAGCAAAAGGAAAGGAGAAGATCCTGTTCAAAGCAGTCATGTAGAACAGGTCAAAGGAGTAGGAGTGTCGGCTGGATTAGGGGTACAGGACTATCAGGGAAGCATCTGATCCAGCACTCTGCAATTATAAGAGCATTACACACAGGCAGCACTGTTCATACATGGAAGTTTTCTTAGGGATAGAAGTCCATGTCTGCAGTAGGATAAAACCAGGACAGGATCAGCATATTCTGCAGAAATGGAGTCAGTTGGTTACCCTTACTCAGGAGTGACTCACTGACTGATATTAACTATGGATAAACGTTCCCCTTAGAGGCACAAGAGAAGTTTCACCTGCCGTGAGCTCTTAGTCTTGCTAAAGCAGTGCCTGCCTCACCTTTACATGTTTGTGTCTCGCCAGAATGCCGTGGCGAAATCTGCCGCCAGCGCTCTGACCTCTCTCTACGGCACGGCCTACAAAGTGGGACCCATCTGTACTGTCATCTGTAAGTATAAGCACTGTGCTCACATTAGACAGTAACCGAGTAACCGCTGTGCAGTACTGCACCGTCACCAGCAGGGGGCCACGCAACCTTTCACGGTCAGAAAATCACATCCATCCAGATTCAGAAGTCAAAATAAGCAAGTCCTAATTTATCATGGGGCGAAAAAAAAAAAAAGAAAGCATTTTGGGAAGTCAGTTTCTTCTATTCTCTTATTTTAGAACTAAAAGGAAAAAAACCAAACCCTAAAATTGGCATTCGAGAAGCCCTGATCAACCGCCATCCTGATTATGGCGAAGGCCCCCTGTTGACACAGCTCATCTTTTTATTGAATCCATCTCCATAGTGTCTGCTTTTCATAAAGCTGGATACAGCGCTGATTGATTAAAAAAAAAAATCAGTCACCCGCTGTGCAAATACCGCGCCATGCAGGAGCGCTCCCAAAGCCCGAACTGGCGCGTCTGGCTGCTTGTCACCCTGTCACACAGCGCTCCGTGGGAGGGAGAGGAGGGAAAAAAAGGAGCTTTCCTGCCACAGCACAAAGGGACAGAAGGTTCCCTGCGAGTCTTGTGCTGCGGGCCCCCCGGTGTCGGATCCGCTCTGCCAGCCCTGTGCCGCCTAACGCATTGCTCCCTTTGCTATTCAGATCAAGCCAGTGGAGGCAGCATTGACTGGTCCTACGATTACGGCATCAGGTATTCCTTCGCCTTCGAGCTGCGGGACACGGGGCGCAACGGGTTCCTCCTGCCGGCCAATCAGATCATCCCAACGGCTGAGGAGACCTGGCTGGGCCTGAAGAAGATTTTCCAGCACGTGCAAGACAACCCCTACTAAAAGAAGCGGATGTCAACCTCTGGAGGCGGCACTTATGTCTCCTCGAAAACTCTCATCCTACAAAATTTATTCCTTCTTCCGAGAGCCTTTAGAAGGTATTACCACCTGCCAAGAACCTAACTTTGGGGGTAACACGAAGGAGAAATGAAAGGCTGGCTTGTCCTGCGGTAACATAACCCACGTGGCCCAGTTTCAGAGCTGACACTTGACTCACTTTCTGGAGAAAGACGTTTGGCCATTCCTAGTTTTCAAACTTGCATTCCCAGTGCATTGTGGTAGGTGTAGTCCCTGCTTCCTCTCTTTTGAAATCAGCACAAAAAGAGCCATAATGCAACAGGAGTGAGGGTCTCTGAAGGCCAGGAGCGGCCTCAGGTCTCCCTCCAGGAACTGGGTCACTTGGCAGCTCTGTATCTTGTTCCTCCAGGGGTTATTGTCATTCATGGGCCACCACATCATGAAATTCTGATAATATGTAATGTCTCTGCAAAGAAAATTATATGTTACACATGGCAGTGATCCCCTTGTTTTCTGTATGACGCGCATGTCAGTTGACTAATCTGCATTTCACTTTTACTATATTACTTCCCAGTTCAGCTCAGATTCTTTCTGCCTTGCTCATAATATCATCAGATAATGGCCAACTAATTCCCTGCTGTATAGCGATGTCATCAGCGAGGGACTTCCATCTTTTTTCATACAGTGTTCACTAGGGCTGCCAACTACCCATAAAAATAGCAAAAGAATGGACCTGTCCAGAAGGACTATAAATATCTTTATGGGGCTCATAAATTTCCAGGTTGACCAAACAGGTTGATCCATTCTTAGCTTTGCCCCATTGCATGCAGGGAACTGTAGTTTTGAATTATCTAAGGAAAATCAATGGAGCAGTCTGAACTTCATCTCTATGCATGCAATGGGACTGGATCGGGCCCGTTCAGTCGAGCTGGGGTGAGCTGGCAATGATAAACCCTGGCCCTGTCTCTCTTTTAGCTCCCTTTGACTTTGGGCAGTAACTGGAAGTATTGCAGCTTGCGTCACAGACAAATAGGGTTCCCCCTGGAGATTTTGCTATCATCCTTCCTCTGCAAATGTCTTCCCCTCCCCAACCATTTTACTGACAGCAAAAAGGTTGGATTGTCACTCGGCAGTCCTGGCAGTAACTGGCCAGCCAGTGAAAAAAAAAAAAGAAACCAAAGGTAAAACTCAGGAGCTGTGACATCATCATCTATCATTGTTAAGCCACTGTCCAGGCTCCAAAGCTGTCATCTCTCAAAAGAATAAGCTTGATACACTTTTATCCATGCAGTAAGTGGACTGGATCAAGCCCAGGCAGCAAACCTACAGGTCTCATTTTAAGAAGCCACCTGCTGTCAGCAGTAGGAGGAGAAGACATGGCCACGGCACGACTGTACAGGCACAGATAGGTCTTGCAGTAGAGTGACTGTTTATAATAGCTTTAAATCCGTCACCCGCTAGCACACACTGAAGAATGTCCAGTGGATCCCCCTTCGTCTTTGAATAAGCAGGTAAGGCACAGGATGGAGAAAAATCAGTGGGATGCTCCGCCAGCTGTCATTTAAAAATGATTGAAGCTCTCGATTCACCAGCTACACAGCAGAACTAAAAAAATAAACAAAAAAAACCATGCACTTTGCCAGGTTTGTGAGAGCAAGGCTCATCCAAGTCACCTGAGGAAGGTAACCTTAAAATCTGGCAGCTTGTTAAAGAATATGCAATCTTCTCTTTCCTGGTATTTTCGCTTTAAAAGAAAAAAATCACTAATAGCTGAATGTCATTGGAGATATTTTATTAAAAAATCTCATCTGGTTTGCTATTGATACAAAATAGGAAGCGTCACATAGAGATCCTTACCCTTATGTGCGGGTTTCCATCTTTCTCCTGACTTCAGAATATGAGGGACACTCTCAAATAAAGCATGTCTGCGTTGGTTGGGACAGTCCCTCATTTTGGATAAAAAAAATAAAAGAAAAAGGCTATTTCTACAAAATAATTAATCCAGACCAATGCATTTCAGGGACATTTTATGGCATTCATTTCCCACCCATGCATGTCCCAAAATGGCCTTCAAAAGAGCGCTAGAAAGTTGAACTCAAGGTCATTTGTAACAGCTCGGAAGAGCAAAGCAAGACTGGGCACACAAGCGGCAGAAATTAGTTACCAGCACGACTTTCAACAATGTTTCGGTATGAATGGTCCACAGACACAGAGTCAGCCTTTTGATAAAAGAGATTGACTGGGGTTACAGAGACTTCTTGTAGGTAGGCAAAAAGCTCTAAGTTTCACTGAGGAAGTCTATGCTCTGAGGCTGGCCTGATAGTTCGATTCTCAAGCCCGACTTTGCTCCTTGGGCCTGCTGAGGTAGGAAATGCTGAAGAGGCAGCACTCACAACCTCTGATGTGGGGAGAGAGTCTCAGGTCATTATGTAATGCAACATCTTACTACCAGATGTAACAATACCACAGGCCATGGGGTAGCCAGCTTGGACCAACAAGTCTATAACATCTCGGACAATAACCAGGTCAATGTTGACAAGTTGGTGATGGCTAGGTACTGTTCAGCAAGGCCAAGGAGATATAGGTGGCCATATGTTCAAGCGAGAAGGCCTCACTAGTTTTGGTAGCTGTTTAGATTCTTATAAGACTTGGTGGTATGGGCTGAGGCTAGATATCGGGTTAAATATGAGAACTTGTACGCTCATCTATCCAGAATGGGAGAGAGTCAGTTAGGAAGACAACAAAAAGTGACTTGGATAAGATGCAATATCCTACAAACATTTGATTGTTTTATTAAAATGTATTAATCATTAATGCCTGGGCACTAAACGATGTACAAATTAACACACATAATATAAAATACAGGCTACATTTCAAACAATTATGCCAAGCCAATTCTGTAAATCCTTGTTAATGGCTTCTCAGACACTATCCTTACTTTTTGTTATCAGCAAAAGATATTTAAAAAATTGCCAATGCATAGCATTTCCGGTAACCAATGGAACGAAGCTTACTGTAGCTGTTTATTCATAAGCCAGGCTAAGGAGAAATGTTTTTAGCATTGATTTAAAAATCTTTAAAGGTTGTACGGTTTGCATGTGGGATATATCCGTGGCATGTGGACTTTTAGAACTGGGCAATCTAGAGGACCAAGTGGCCTTTATTTTCTATGTGACTATGTTACCTATTGTCCAGATGTGGGATGCACACATAGTGGGCTCTAGAGGGAGGGTGTGATCTATAACCCCTGGGCAAAGATGGCTGCTGCAATGGGCTGGGTCAGGCAGAAAGGGGAAATTAATAACGAAGGGGAGAAATAAATCACAGGCGAATGAAGCCTCATGATTGATCTGGATGCCCAAAGGAAGAGGAGAAGGAAGCTGCTGTACTGTCTCTAAGGCAGTGCTTCTCACCCCAGTCCTCGGGGTGCACCAGCCAGTCGGGTTTTCAGGACATCGACAATGAATGTGCATGAGTGCATGCAAATCTACCTCATGCCTATTAATTGTGGAGATCCTGAAAAGCCGATTGGCTGGGGGTGCCCCAAGGGCTGGGGTGAGAAGCACTGCTCCAAGTCACATGGACCTCATTCGATTGCAGTCTTCAGCAGAAGCCTTAATTTCTCTTCCACCATTCCCTTCTGCTGGCCTGCAGACAAGGTCACTGTTAGAACTTCTCTTTGCCTGGGAGCAATGTCCCTTACAGCCAGTTCTTTTCTGGGTATTCTGTAGAATTGTCATTTACAGCATTAGCCACAACTAAACTATGCAGCAGGGCTGGGGGAAAAAAAAAAAAGGAATGGTAAAAATAGCCTGAGATCCCCGAGGAGTCACCAGGTCAACCTGGAAATTCTGATCCAGATTGCAAAGGGCACTGACCAGCTCTACCCCTACAATAAGTGAATTTCCCATTCACAGAGCTGGGCAATAAATCCAACTAAATTAAGGATAGAATGCAACAGTCCTGGCTTTATTGCATTACATCTATCAACCTGTAGGTCCAATTTCCTTACATAAAGCAGAATTACAAGTCCTTACAAGCGATGCAGTAAAACCAGACTTGTTTCAGCCTTGCTTTATTACTAGGTATGTCATCATGTACTTTTTCTACTGGCAGCTGAGTGCAGGCTCATGCACAGTGCCCCAACCTGTAAGGACAAGCGACGAGAGAAACAAAAGGCTCTTCTGATACCCTGCAGTCTTCATCCCACACAGCGATAGAGCATATGAATATACTTTGAGTCTACGGTGCCCAGCTGGCAATCACTGGCTCTACCCTGTTGCATACATAGACTCGTAGTCTGGATTGAACCTAATAACAGTAGGACATACATACATGCATGCACACGGGGCGGGGTGAAAACCAGGGCTGGATCTGGCTGCTTTGCTGAAATGGAGCCAACTGGTCACCCTACTTTGTTCATTTTTCATCAGTCTCAAGTGCACAACATCAACCCACCCAAACATACAATTTGGAGGCCTATGCCCTGGGGGAAATTTATTTTATTTATTTATTTATTTAAAAGTTTTATATACCGACATTCATCAATGATATCACATCGGTTCACAGCGTAACATGAAACTAATGCCTGTGGCGGCGCTTTACATCGAACATGTTTAACATAATACAATTGAAACATATTGAAACATTATAACTAGGGAGTAAAGGAAAGGTAGGGGAAATAAAGATTTAAACTAAAATTAAAATAACATATTTACAAAAGGGTAAAAAAGGAAACAAGGAGGGGGGAAAGTGACAGAAGAAAAAAGTTAGGTTAATAAATTATTGTAGGCAAAGTTTGCAGATATATACAATATGTACAATTATAGGGAATAACATAATTTAACAATTGTGCAGGGAGGGGGAGAAGGAGAGGAGAAGGGGGGGAGGAGAGATAGGAGGGGGGGTAGGGTAACACAGAAGGGAGGGAGGGGAGGTTGGGTGTATGCTTTAGTGAAAAGCCAGGACGAGAGGGTAGACTCACCCACTATTAGTAAGAGCAAGGTCGAGGGGGGAACAGAGAAGGGGGGAACATAGATGAGAGCAAGGAGAATTTAAGTGTATGCTTTGGTGAAGAGCCAGGTCTTAAGCTTTCGCTTGAATGTTTTTGAGCATTCTTCTTGGCGAAGTTCGACTGGCATTGTGTTCCAGAGGATAGGCCCGGCGATCGATAGCGCACGGGCTCTCGTGGAGGTTAATTTGTAGAGTTTGGGCGAGGTGGTGGGCATGGTGGCAAGATGAATGTGTCTAGTGGGTTTATTAGATTGGTGAAATCGGAAGGTGTCATTAAACCAATTCATTTCGGGATTGTACAAGGCCTTATGAACGAGAGAGAGAGCCTTATATTGTATACGTGAGGCTATGGGGAGCCAATGTAGATCCCATAACTCTAGGACATAAGGTTTCCCATGATGTCCCTCTGGCACATTTTATCAGCACTGAAGGGGAAAAAAAGCAATCTCCACTGTTTCCATTCCCTAGGTTACCCATTAAGAATAAATATCTTTACTAGTCTTATCTTTATGTCCCTCCAGCAGCTGCTGAGCTACTCACATTATTCAAAATCATGGGGGGGAAGCAGTTACATGATCAGTTGACAAACTAAGGCCCTGATTGTTCAAGGTCTTGGCCTATTAAGACAGAATGGGAAAATGGCTTAGCGGGCTGACCCCTTAATGAATCTTCAGCAACCGGAGGATAAGACTTTGAGGGCAGTTAAGGGATGGGGGGGATGGAGGACAGGTGCTTGTTGCTGCCTTACCATTCTCTCTTAGTGTAGCAAGAATGCCTTTTTAGGATCCTCTCATACTCTAACATAGTAAATGACAGCCGATGAAGAGCAATTGGGTCAGCCAGTCTGACCCAATTGCTTCCTCTGCTTTCTTCCTTTGGTTTTCTACCACTCTAAGGTGAACAATGAGCATGCAAGTTCCTATAAATAAATATGTAAACCACATGGCGTCCACCTGTCGCCCACCGATGTTCTTTTGCCCCCACCTCCCATCACAAAACCAAAGCTAAGAACTGAAGCCACGTCCCTCTGCACAGCGGCTTGCAGCCCTGCCACTGAGCTACTGGGCTGGTCCAGAGCTAGCCTCGGCATTTCACAATACAAAGCCCAGCCTGGGTGTTCGTTCAGGGCCAAGGCTAAAGCGATTTATGCAAGCAAGCGGTATTTCCAGGTGACATCAGGCACGCTGAGGACAATATCCTTTATCCTTGTTGAATGTAACTTTGCCTTATTCATTTCTTTTGTTTAATTTTCTTTAGTTATGCTTCAGTTATACCCTTGTTAAATGTAAACCGATCCGATATGGTTATTACTATGAAGGTCGGTATTAAAAAAAAAAAAAAAAAAAAAAAAGTGTTAAATAAATAAAAAATATCTGGAAAGCCAAGGAGCTGACAATCAGGCCAAAGTTAGAGCTAAAGAGTACTGGAGCAGAGGCAGAACAGAGGGATCAAGATAGGGGGTGCACGGGAGCCAGAACAGAGGCTCCAGGCAGGAAGGAGAAGAGAATGGGGAAGAAACAGGAGGTGGAGGCAAGGATCCAGGCAGGCAGGAGGAAAGACAGGGCTAGGCCCAAGCAGGTCTATCATACCAGCAGAAACTAGAAAGCAAGCAGGAAGTTAAATCCTGCTCTAATCAGGGAGGCTGGAGGCAGGTCATAGATCCTGCAGGAGTATTCTGCATTGCATGGCTGGATAGCACTCTACGGTCGTTTGGCTAGGAAGCTGCAGGGCACCAAACCTGGCTGGAACCGACGGTGGTTGTACATACTGAGGGACCTCTGCAGGTAAAGCATTGTTTTATGCACTAAAATGGCCTTTTACAAAAATTTCCCATTAGATATGCGGGAAAACTTATATATGTGTGTCACATATGCACATACGTTTACCCAGACTGAGTGGGGACGAGATTGAGGACTAGTTTGCTCTGTGCTCGAGATCTGTTTATTTTATTATGAATGTATTATTGTAAGCCACATAGGACTTTGGACATAGTGACCTATACATGTTTAAAATAAATAAATAAATAGACAAATATGTGTGCAAATTTTCAAGAAAAATATTCTGTACAGATTTTAGAAGGTGTGACTGTGTGCAGATAGATTTGGAGGGATAATATGTAAGTCCACTTTGAAAATTGGTGTAAGTTTTGTACATATTTGCCAGTTACCTTATGCATCATGTTACAAAACTACCCCCATTGAAGGTAACTTTCGAGGGCACTTCTGCAGGTAAAACAGTGCTCTACCCGAGGAATCGGCCTGTTCTAAAATTGCCCGCCCAACACACAGGTAAACTTAAGCACATAGGGCCTTTATGTGAGTAAGTTTACCTGGACTGAATGGAGGCTTGCCCAGGGGGCAGTGTTGCAGAGGGGTTTGTAAGACCTCTGACGACATCTTTCAGGGTTGAGAGAGACCTTTATAAGCAGCATGCCCATGACGTGCCAAAGCCACCCACCAAAGGGGCGCGCCCTAGGGAAAATTCTAAGAGAAAAACAGCTGCTTTTTATGGGAAGGAAAAGGAAGGGTAAGACCCTGGCGCCCACCTTTAATCCATCTCAAGGTCCAATGGATCTCCATGTATTGCAGCCATCTGTGTTAGACCCTATGAGCAAGGAAGGACATACTTCCTTGTGTTCAGGAGCCTCTCTTAGCCTGGACTCAAATCTACCTCCTGTGCAGCCTCATGTCATTTTGGACAGTGTGCCTTTGCCCTCTGGAGTCAGTGGTGGCATTGTTGATATTCTGTCATTGCCAAGGGAAAACCCAGTAGCAAATCAAGTAGGGTCTGTGGAGAACTTTAATTTGAGACATTCTTTAGAAGATGTAACTACAACAGGGATTACAAGAGGAGTGAGATTGGAGAGTTCACCTTTAAGAGGCCTGATTGCAAACAGAGATGCTAGTGGACCTCCTGATGTGAGATCCGTTAGTGTTTTAATACCAGGACCAGTTCCCTTACCTTCTCCATTTACCAATCAATTGGTTCCTGGGATGAGAGTTCAGAGTGGAAGAATATAACTCTTATGGATATTTGGAGGATTCTCTCTAGAATGTTGACTCAGTCTACGTCACAATTGAATACATTTTCTGAGGATACTAAATTAAAATTCCAAGATCATGAATCTCGTTTGGGGGTAATTGAGCATTATATTTCTAAATTTAAAACTCAGATAGCAATGGTACAAGTTTCAAGATCTGCTTGTATTAAAAATAGTTTAACCCAATTGGTTGACAAAAACCGACCTTGCCAAGATAAACAAAACCATTTGAGGTTTTATATGGGCAGGACGACGAGCCAGACTTCCCATCAAACATCTTCAAAAACCCCTGCTACATGGTGGCCTAAACTGTTAGCTTCGTGGACCCTTGAGCCGGCTGGGACAGATGGTAATGTTCTGTGGGAAGGCCCACAGTGGACACTGAAGCCGGGAGGCAGCACAGGGGAGTGGACTCGAAGAATCTTCACCACTGGAAGCCCGAGGTCCCCCCAGGAGGAGCCCATGAGGACCCGGCTTTTGGACTTAGGTGCGTTCCTCTGTGACCGAGGAACCGAAGGGGCATCCCGGAGAGAGAAGCTGAGGCCAGGAGGTCAACTGGAACTTCACCCTTGGAAGCCCACGGTCCCCCCGGGAGGAGCCCGTGAGGGCCCGAGCCGCTGGGACTTAGGCGAGACCTCCTGGAGGGAGCACCACGAGTACCAGTGGATGCTGAGAAGTCGGAAGCCGAAGACAGAAGCCCAGGGACGGAAGCTGGATCAGAAGTCAGAGGACGAGCCAAGGTCGGAAGCCAGGAATCAGAAGTCGAAGTCAAAGCCGAAGGACGGAAGCGGGATCGGAAATCAGTGGACAAGCCAAGGTCAGAAGCCAGGGGTCAGATGCTGAAGGCAGAGCTGAAGGACATAAGCTGATACAGAAGTCGAAGGACAAGCCAAGGTCAGAAGCCAGGAGTCTGAAGTCAAGTCAGAAGCCGGGGAAGAGAATTCAGGAACAGCAACTAGAACCTCCGTGGAGTGAACCTCATTGCAAGGCAAAGGTCCAGGCCTAGCTGCAGGGTTTAAATACCCCTGCAGCGTCTGACGTCATCTGGGGGCTGTCCTGCCTGTTCCCGCGCTGGCCCCTTTAAATCTGGAGCTCCTGCGTGCGCGCACACCTAGGGGGCAGGGCCAGCCGCAACAGATCGGCGGCATCTCCCTCGAGGAGGGAGCGCCGCAGGAGAGACCCCAATGGGGCCTGCCGGCCGGGACGGACCAACAGCGGGCCGGGCCGGCCCCGAAGTGAGTGGAGGGACCGGGGCATGGCCCGGGACGTAACATAAACTGTCCCGGCTGGCAGAAATACAACTTTGTTTGTATGCTTAGACACGTCCAAGTTTGGTTGCAGAACACCTCCACCTTTTCCCCTGGACCTTTCTTGCAACAATGATTTGGGCACTGGTCTCTCCCCTCTTTAATGCAGCTAGGCCATGCTGAAATCCCTTTTAACTTTCAAAGATACCTCATCCTTGTTTCTGTCCATCAGACCTGGCAATAACTCTGCAAGGCACTAGCCATTCAGGGGCGATTATCACCTTTTCTAACCATATCTGACAACCCTACTTTCCCCCCTGGGAGTGGCGAATAGTTTTTGCAGATTGGTCCAATCAAGGCCTTACCCATCTTCATGATCTCTTCCCCTTAAATTCGAATGTTCTATACAGCTTCTCAGACCTACAGGAAAAATTCCATCTGCCCCTCAATCACTTTTATGCCTAACTCCAAGTCTGGCACTACATAGGCGCCAAAAGAATCGGAGACTTTCCACTGGACAAATGGTCCCAGCTAAATGAGCTATTCTTAGATGGAAGATACTGCAAACTTACCTGCACCCATTTTTTAAAATTTTGCACGCTTTTGAAGACCAGTCAGATTTTGCTCAGCTCCAACATCGTTGGTCCCTTGATTTTCCCGGTCTCTTCACAAACGCTGATTTTAAACATTGTTTCTTTAACATCCCCCGGATCACTGACAATGCTGAATTATGAGACCTACAATTTAAATTCCTTTGGAGACTCCACTACTCCAAACACAGAGCTTTTCAGGCCTGACTATGCACTTCTCCTAACTGTGTCAAATGTGATGCCCTACACTGTGATCTCTTACATAGCTTTTGCACGTGCCCCAAGGTGGCCTCCTTTTGGGTGGCGGTTCATTCTAGCTGTTCTCCTGTATTGCAGGTGTCCCTGGGTGACAGCCACAAACTCTGGCTGTTTGGACCCCCAAATTATCCAAACACCAAAGCATCCTACTTAATAAAGCTAGCTTGTTAGCAAAAAAAGTATTACTGTCAGTCTGGTTGGACAAGACCTCTCCTTGTATACAATCTTGGGAGGGCAAATTGTTGCAGCATTTAATTTTCAATTATATGTCAGCTAAATCTTTAACTGTGCTGAAATGCAAATTTATAGGACACGTCTGGCAGCCCTACATTGCCACTCTACCACAAGAGACCAGAGACAAGGTGGGCATTACCTGATGTGCAGCAACGACTATTCCTACGATATTTCACCTTACTACTAATTTGAGCAAGCACTACCTATAATACTACCCATAATACAATGCACTTGACCTATTAAGATCTGGTAATAGACCTCCTTTTCAAATTTCTTCAGATTTCTTCTTATTTGGCCTATTTCTCCATCTTCTCTTCTTTTTCTTCTTTCTATTCAATTACTTACACGGAGTCTCTGTGTTCTCTCTTTTTCGATCCTTTCCATTTTTCTATCCTACAGTAGACGCTAAACAATGTCTCCCACTAAGGATTAACAGAGGGTTAATTTGGGAGGGGGAGGGATTTGCAAGGGGTTATTGGTTCCTTAAGGAGACAGAAAGGGGATAAAAGTACTAAGGCTAGTTTGTATGGTGTTTTATTCAAGGATGTTACATTAAGAAATGTTTTATTATACCACGTTTACTACATTGTTGAAGTTCTCGGTTTGTCTTCATTCCTTATAAAAAAAACCCCAAATAAACATATATATTAAAAAAAAATAGTTTAATTATCTATAATCATCTAGAGAATATTGAAAATTCCCAGTGAGGGAAACATTTACATTTTATAAATTTTATAAATTTACATTTTATAAATTTCCCAGTGACTAGATTGCTATCTCCCCATGAGATGTTTAAAAAATATTTGCGCAAAATTCTTGGTTTTTCAGAAGAAAAGTCACCATTGTTTTCTAAGAATAAGATTCCCAAGAATTCCCAAGAATAAGAGAAATATTGTTGAAGAGGGTGGGATGGATCATTTGTCTCCAGTGACACCAACTTGTCTGCTTTTCTAGAGTCCTCCATAGATGATATTCCTTTAAGAACTGCTCCCCTGGTATCTTTTTCTGCAGAGTTATGTTAAGGAGGTCGTTTTTCATAAGTATTTTCTGAATAAAGATATTTTGCTTTGTGGTCAGAGAGTACAAGTATTTCCAGATGTTCCTATGTAACTCAATATCAAAGGAAGCAATTTCTTATGTTGAGATGGGAAATGCTATCTATTGGTGCAACTTTTGTTCTCAAATTTCCTTGCAAATGTTTAGTTTCTTTTCAAAGGAACAAATTTGTATTCTCTGATCCTACACCTTTGGAAACATTCTTGAGAGATAAAACAGGTGAATAGCTCCAGATTTATCATGCATCTGCCTTGAACATATGGAAACAGCAGAATATAAAGTGGAATAAATAAATTAGTGGTAGCTATATAAGCTGATTAAGCCTGTTCTCCTTTCCTTTTATTTCTGATGTTTATATATTTTCTTTTAGTGAGTAACCTCTCTTCTAATATGGACTGAAATATGAGAATGCTGTTAGTTATTTCCCTTGTTAACAACATAAAATCATAACACTTGCCATACTGGATCAGACCAAGGGTCCATCAAGCCTGGCATCCTATTTCCAACAGTGGCCAATCCAGGTCACAAGAACCTGGCAGGTTCCCCAGGGGTAGATAGATTCCAAGCTGCATGTCCCACGGATAAGCAGTGGATTTCTGCAACTCCACCTTAACAACAGTTGATGGACTTTTCCTCCAGGAACTTGTCCAAACCTTTTTTAAACACAGTTATACTAATAGCTTTCACCATATCTTCTGGCAAAGAATTCCAGAGCTTAATTATGCGTTGAGTAAAAAAATATTTTCTCTTTTTAGTTTTAAATGTATTCCCAATAACTTCATTGTGTGTCCCCTGGTCTTTGTATTTTTCAAAAGAGTAAACAACTGAATACGATTTACTCGTTCCATTCCACTCATTGTTTTACATATTTGTTGTTTCTTTTGCAGGTTTGATTTATCTGGCACTATGATGATTTTCTAGATACCAATAAAATATTTCAAAATAGCAGATACAAAGACCAAGTAATGAAAAATAAGGATACAAAAATTTTTTTGCTCTGCATACCTGGGAATGTTTGATATCCAGGTCTTCTGAGATTGTTTTGAATTAACAGGAGGAGGGGCGGTTTGTTTGGAACTTTCTCCTCTCTCTCAGTCACATACGAGCGCTCTCACTTACACTGGCGCTCAATTACACACCTATACACACATGCTCTCAGTTACTCGCATATACATATGCTTTTTTTCTCACTTATATAGGCTCTTAATTACACATTTACACACATGCTATCTTTTCACACTTACACACACAGCCTTTCAATCACACACATACATGCTGTCTTTTTCTCTCACACACAGACTCTCATTCACATGCTTACAAACATGCTCTCATTCTTTCTCTCATTTACACACATGCTCTCAATCACATACTCACATGCTCCATCACCTAAACCAGCTCTCAATCACACACAAACACACATGCTCTCTCTTTCTCTCATTTACACACAGGCTCTCAATCACATACTCAGATGCTCCCTCACCTAAACCAGTTCTCAGTCACACACAGACACACATGCTCTCTCTTTCTCTCATTTACACTCAGGCTCTCAGTCACATACTCAGATGCTCCCTCACCTAAACCAGCTCTCAATCACACACAGACACACATGCTCTCTCTTTCTCTCATTTACACACAGGCTCTCAATCACATACTCACATGCTCCCTCACCTAAACCAGCTCTCAATCTCACAGACACACATGCTCTCTCTTTCTCTCATTTACACACAGGCTCTCAATCACATACTCAGATGCTCCCTCACCTAAACCAGTTCTCAGTCACACACAGACACACATGCTCTCTCTTTCTCTCATTTACACTCAGGCTCTCAGTCACATACTCAGATGCTCCCTCACCTAAACCAGCTCTCAATCACACACAGACACACATGCTCTCTCTTTCTCTCATTTACACACAGGCTCTCAATCACATACTCACATGCTCCCTCACCTAAACCAGCTCTCAATCTCACAGACACACATGCTCTCTCTTTCTCTCATTTACACACAGGCTCTCAATCACATACTCAGATGCTCCCTCACCTAAACCAGCTCTCAATCACACACATGCTCTCTCTTTCTCTCATTTACACACAGGCTCTCAATCACATACTCACATGCTCTCTCACCTAAACCAGCTCTCAATCACACACAAACTAACATGCTCTCTCTCTTACTTATACACACAGGCTCTTAATCACACATACACATTATCTCTCTCACACACAAAGGATCTCAATCATACACACATACTCTTTCACATAAACAGGTTTTCAATCACAAATTTACACATACAGGTTCCCAATCGTAAACTTACATTCATGCTCTCTCTCTCACAGGCAGGCTCTCAATCACAGACATACTCTTTCACATATACAGGCTCTCAATCATTCACATACATGCTATCTCACTCACACACAGGATCTCAAACACATGCTTGCTCATTCACTCTCTCTCCTTCCCTCCCTCCCTCACCGGAACTAGCGGCAGCAGCAGCCTCCTCCCAACCCTAACCTCCTTCATTTTCAGCCCTTGCTCGGAGCAAGGAGTCCCATAGGCCGTGGGGGTTGACAGTCTTCTTCATTTTCCTCCAAGCCGCGCTGCTCATTCCTCCGGACGTGCCTCTCTTCTTTACTTCTGGCTGACGCTGACCACACTAGCATGGTCTCTTCTTCCCGCGCATGGACCCGCTGCTCACCACTTCCTCTTCCGGCCGCGGGGGTGGGGGCGTGGGAAGCAGAGAGCATGCTGGTACCGCTGACTCCAGCTGTTCTGCCGCGTTCCCCCCGGGCTGACAGCATTTTAAGCCTGGGCAGAGGAGGACCCGTCAGCGGGGGACCGGGAAGTGTGGCGACACACCTGCGTGTTCTTGGCGACACACTGGTGTGTCGCGACACACCGGTTGAGAACCACTGGATTAGAAGGTCGTTAAGAATGATGGTTTTTTTAGAAAGTGATTGGGCATTGAAGAAAATTATGGCTAGGGTTGTAAGTCCTAAGAATTGTGTAACTGGTGAAATGAGGATAGGGAGAAGGGACTTAGAAGTGTAGGAAGATTATGATGTGTGCGGGTGGGGTAGTGGATACGCGGGATTGGGAAGTTAAGGTAGTTAGCCATTGTGGGCCCCTCGAGGGTAGCAGGGCAGGTAGGGTTACTTAAGGGAAGTCAAATGCAGACACAGGGAAGCACTAGTCAAATGTAGACACAGGGAAGCAATAATCACAATGTATACCATATGTGGGGATCCACATATGGTATACACAACACCAGACAGGCAGTATAAAAGAAAACAAACAGGGAGAGCAAGATGGCCACCAAGTGAAAGGCTGCGAAAGACGCTCTCTCCGTTATTTCTTCAGAAATATTGCTTTCACAAAATGCTGCATTCTAAGAGAAAAGCCAAGCTCAGAGAGGCGATAGCTTTATCTTCGCCGGTTTCTGAAGCTGGCCAGACATGGATTGAGACATTTTTCGCTACCGAGGCAGCAGGAAAAACGCCGGTTGAAGCAGCCGCTGCAAACGCCGACTTTGGGCGGATCTCGGCCTTGCTGGCTGAAGAAGTAACTCTAAGTCCCGGCGCTCTGATTACCCCCCCCCTCTCCGGTTCCGTCTGAAGCTGTGCTTATTGGGGTAAGTACACCCGAGTTACATTTAATGCCTGGAACTGTTGAAATTGGAAAAATTATGACGAGTATCTTACCCCAAGCCAGCAAAGACGAGGAGGAAAGAGCTATCCGGGAGGTAGCGAGTGGGGAAACTTCAGGGGGGGGGGGGGGGGGGAGAAACGGCTCCTGCTGGGAAGTTACACTTCTACTGAGTTGCCGAAAGCGATAACATTGGAGTCGTTGTGGCATGCAATAAAGGGCCTGGAGAAAGCAGTTATTGATTTGACTAATATTACTCTGCAATCAAATAATAAAATATCGAAATTTGAGAAAAATTTGATGGAACATACCAACACTTTACAAGGAATGGAACAACGTATGGGGAAAAGGTTCAAACTGAGATTATGAGAGTAGAGAATATAAGTGTGAAGAAATTAGAGAACCTGGAAAATCAGATTAAATATTTAAATCTTCGGGTTTTGAATTTCCCATACATAAAAGAGATATCTGCATATGACATGTTCAAGGAGTATATGATAAAGATCTTGAATATTCCCTCCGAAGGACTACCAGTGATTTCAAAAGTATACTATTTACCGAATAAGGAAGAAAAGGGGAAAGAACCAGTACAAGAAGACGAGAATTTATTGAACTTGACCCAGATTCTGGAATTATCAATGGAATCAGAAGTTAAGAGGAGAATGACGCTGTTTCTTCAATGTACTTTTCCTTCAGATAGGGATCTTATATTAAAGAGATTTATGAGAAATAGAGAGGAAGTTTATTATGGAAGTAAAATCTGGATATATCCAGATATATCTCGTGTTACACAAGAGAGACGTAAGAAATGTTTAGCGTTAAGGTCCGAAGTTGTGGCCAAGGGCTCCAGTTTTAGTCTGAGGTATCCCAGCAGATGTGTTATTAAGCATTTAAACGTGAAATATATCTTCTTTGGACCAGCCCAACTGCAGAAGTTTCTTGAGCCTAGTAACCCCCAGACCCTGTAGTTATCGTAGCAAATACAGATGTTTCTGTTGCATTCTCACGACGGTCTAAATGCTTTTTACATAATATGTGTTACATTTCTTGTAAACCGCCATGTTTAAAACTCCCCCATATTACTTGGAATAGTAGATGAGAACGATGTTAGACTGAGTAAGTGATGAAAAGTCTTGTTAGTTTAAGAATGTTTGATGGATATTAATCTACGCAATGTATAATATTTGCTTAATGTGAATATTGAAAATCAATAAATATTAAATTATAAAAAAAAAAAAAAGAAAACAAACAGATGCATTGGTGTACTCTTCCCAATGCCCGCTTAATACAAATATGTGTGCAGTACCCACTGCATAAAACTCCCCCCCTGCCCCTCGCAACCACTGCCAGATTACCTAAAACAAGCATTAACCCCTAGAAATAATGTTGTAATCATTAAGAATGAGTCTTCTAGCCCGATGTGGTAATGATTGCAATTAAAGGCCCCACACCTGCAGAAATGTTTTCCAACACTTCATCAAATCCATCTTTTCCAAACATTTGTCATTAGTACACATAAGATGGAGATAGTTCCGCAACTGAGTCAAATTCGGATGGTCTTCTTCTAACCATCATTGTAAAATAACTTTTCTGGCTAATAAACAACACCTTGCGACCCACCGCCACCCCACTCAAATTATCAAAGAGCAGCACTTTTGCCTGCATGGGTAACATAACATCGGTAATCTGATATATATAGCGTAGGAGAAGTGACCAAAAAGACTGAATCCTGGAGCAAGCTTTAAGGACCCAGGTAACAATTTACATTTTACATACAGATCCGTCGCATCAATCCCCATATAGTATACCAATGTTTGTGGATAATAATACCTCAATAGAAATTTATATTGAACTTCACAAAGGGCTATATTACTAGTGAGAGGCTTTATTTTCCCAAAACATTTCCCATATTGTACTTCCGAAAATTCCATGTCCATTTCTAACTTCCACTTCCCCAGAATGTTAGCAAACAGAATATTCGGCTTCAACTTACTTAAGGTACCATAAATATAGGAGACTGAGTGGCGGGATGTATCATCCACATCAAAAATCTCCGAGAGACATAATCTCTGCTCAGTACCCCAGTTCCACACCCCTAGAGAGTGAATGTAATGTCTCGTTTGTAAATAAGTGTAAAAATGCTTATTATGTAAACCATATTCCTCCACCATGTCTTGGTACGATTTTAAAATTCCTTCATCCGTCAAAAATTGCGCAATTAACTTCAGACCCTTAGAGGCCCAGTCAACAAAAACCCGTTGATCCAGCCCTGGCAGAAAGGCTGTATTGCCAAGCATGGGCAAAAATTGGGATATAGTCCACCCTAACTTCAAGAAATGACAAAAATATCCCCAGGACCACAACAGAGGAATCACCAGTGGACTTTTTCTATATTGGGTCGGTAATATAGAGAGTTTGGAGTGCAAGATGTATCCCAACCCCTTGGGAAGTATATAAAATGAGGAGATATTTCCTAGGTATTTGGGAATGAAGGCTCCTGGCACTGTAGCTCAAAAGAGGCCATTTCCACTTGAGCTAGAAGCCCCAAGAGGAGCAGGAGGAAACTACTTGGTGAAAAAAAAAAAGAATGAAGGTAGTCAAAGAAGAGCTGCCTTTCCTCAGATTTGCAATCATGTAAGTCAGGGAAGGCAATAAAAACTTAGAAACATGATGGCAGAAAAAGACCGTATGACCCAACTAGTCTGCCCTTCCATCCAAATTATCTAACCCTTACAATTCCTGTAACTCCCTCAGAGATCCCCTGCATTTAGCCCATGCTTTCTTAAAAACATAAGAACATGCCATGCTGGGTCAGACCAAGGGTCCATCAAGCCCAGCATCCTGTTTCCAACAGAGGCCAAACCAGGCTGCAAGAACCTGGCAAATACCCAAACACTAAGAAGATCCCATGCTACTGATGCAATTAATAGCAGTGGCTATTCCCTAAGTAAATTTGAATAATAGCCATTAATGGACTTCTCCTCCAAGAACTTATCCAAACCTTTTTTGAACCCAGCTACACTAACTGCACTAACCACATCCTCTGGCAACAAATTCCAGAGCTTTATTGTGCATTGAGTGAAAAAGAATTTTCTCTGATTAGTCTTAAATGTGCTACATGCTAACTTCATGGAATGCCCCCTAGTTCTTCTATTATTCGAAAGTGTAAATAACCGATTCACATCTACTCGTTCAAGTCCTCTCATGATCTTAAAGACCTCTATCATATCCCCTCTCAGCCGTCTCTTCTCCAAGCTGAACAGCCCTAAGCTCTTCAGCCTTTCTCATAGGGGAGCTGTTCCATCCCCTTTATCATTTTGATTGCCCTTCTCTGTACCTTCTCCATCGCAACTATATCTTTTTTGAGATGCGGTGACCAGAATTGTACACAGAATTCAAGGTGCGGTCCCACCATGGAGCGATACAGAGGCATTATGACATTTTCTGTTTTATTAACCATTCCCTTCCTAATAATGCCTAACATTCTGTTTACTTTTTTGACTGCTGCAGCACAAAGAATTCATATTCTGTTTTTGCCTCCACCATCTCCACTGGGAAACTGTTATATATCCACCACCTTCTGTAAATAAATATTTCCTAAGATTACTCCTGAGTCTACCCCCTTTCACCCTCATCTCATGACTTCTCATTCTAGAGCCTGCTTTCCTTTGAAAAATGCTCACCTCCTGTGCATGGAAACCTTTGAGATATTTGAATGTCTTTATCATATCTCTTCTATCTCGCCTTTCCTCTAGGTTATACGTGTTTAGATCTTTAAGTCTATCCCCATATGCTTTAGAACAAAGACCACTGACCATTTTAGTAGCCTCCCTCTGGACTGATTCCATCCCTTTTGAAGGTGCGGTCTCCAGAACTGTACACAGTATTCACAAGTTATCCATCTAACTCCAGGTTATCCATTTAAATGCTTAGTTTTGAATATTGACCTCTGCAGTGCTTTGTACTTCCTGAGCAGTGTGTAGTGAAGAGTACCTTAGTTCTGAAGAATATAAAAAAAAGGAATATATTTTGTAATGCTTTGTAAAATTCATTCTGCTTACATTTTGAAAGCCTTAGAAAAGGTTGGAAAGGAAGGAGAGAGTTTTCCGAAGACGATGTTGTACATGAGAGACCTGTGGTGCTCTCAGATGCTCATGTAACACATACACCTTTCATACAACTCTTAGGCAGGGCCTCCTTATCTAAGCATTTTCCCCATAGATACAGAATAGGAGAAAACCTTTAATAAATGACCCCCTTAGGTTGGTCCAATGCCCAGGAGGAAGAAACAAGCCAGGCACGGATGATGAAATGAAGAGGGGGAGGGGGGAGGGAAAGCATACTTTATTATTAATGACCGGCACAGGCAGCACCTGTTGCTTTTCCGCAGTAATGAATTAGTACAGTAGAGTTACAGAATGTACAGGGAGGGAAGTTCAGTTCTGCCACCCCCAAGCAACGAGAAGGAGTCCAGACATGACAAATAGCCTCTGATAGAAGAGTCCTTGAGGCAGCAGGAAACATCCAGCACCTAAGTATATAAGCGCAGCTGAAGGAGGAGTCTTCCATGTCTGCAAACATGCGGGGTCTCTTGGTCTTCAGTGCTTTGCTGGTGGCTGCCCTCAGCCAAAAGCTCTTTGTGGGGTGAGTACATGGGTGAGAGTGTTTGGCTGCCATATTGGTCAAAGGAAAAAGTGGATACTTTGAGAGTTGTGATGTCTCCTAGGGAGGCGAGTCGTTTAAAAAACGCCAGGGAAATGACGACATTTGTTATGTGGCTTTGTGCCATTTCTCATTCGAAGTGACATGAAAAGTAGCGGAAAGTCATTTGGTTTCCTTCCGGTTGTTTAGCACGCGCTAAACAATCAAAACAAAATTAAATAAAAATTTTTAAAAGTGAAATAAATAGCAAAAAAAAAAAAAAAGAAAACAAGGAAACAAAAATGATTCCAAGCATACCCTTAATATAATTTATTGGACATAAACAGCAAACTATTCTGAAACAGAATACGGGAATATTATTTTACTTTAGCTTGCAGGGCTTTCTTCAGATAGCTCGGTAGTGTATTCTGAGGCAAGCAAACCCATTGTTTTGGAGAGTCTCAGCCTCCCACTGGCGGTCCCCGACCCTCCCCCCCCCTGAAAAGGAAAATGAAAGCTCAAGGTGCAGTTAAATCCAGCGCCTTGAAACCATGGCATGTAGATATATTCAGTAAAGTGGTCCCCTCGACTCTCCTGCCAGCGACCACGCGGACCCTCTTTCTGGAGACCAGACTACATCTGAGCTGCCAGCGATACGGCGCGACCACCTCATTATCCAGGACGGGATTTGCCATTGTTCTCCAGTTGGGTAGATAGCATGCAATATTCCCTTTTTAGCTTGCACCCTTCCTTTCCCAAGTCTATCCACACAAAACTCTCTTTGCACTCTGGAGGTACAAGTCAAGTTTCTACCAGCGATGACAAATCATTTGGCTTTCTATTTGAATGTTGCACATTTTGGCAAATACAACATGATTTAGGGTGATTGACATCACTCAGAGGGAAATGTTTTCGAATAGTTTGCGTGGAACCTGTCTATGTACATTTTTTGTTTGAGTGCAGAGATTTTCAAATTTGCCTGAATCTGCAGGGAAAGTATAAATAGTGTAGGAAGAACCCGCAAAGAGAAGTCAGAGTAAAGTAGGTTAGACTGTAGAGTAATAGTGTGACTGACGGCAGAAAAGAACAATCGACCCATCCAGTCTGCCCAGTTATCCCTGGCTATGCTGTTAAAGCAATATCCAAGCTGCAACAGTAGAAGCTTATTCTGCTTCTAGGATATTATTCCTTATGCAAGTCATTTTTTGTTGGCCTGGGGAGATCCCCCACTTTTGGGCCTGATTCACTAAGGCATTTCTCCCATTCTGTATCTATGGGAAAATGCCTTGATGACAATTGTGACAATGTGACAATGTGACAAATGTGACAATTTAAACAGCTACCAAAACTAGTGAGGCTGTTACCAGAACATCTGGCTGCCTGTTTTTTTCTTTATCGCTTCGTTGGCCGATACCTGGCCACCACCAACTAAACAAGGTAAGGTTAAGTTAGACCAGGCTGGATTAAAATAGAGTAGGCAAAGTAAGAGCAGGTTAGGTTAGAATAAGTTAGATTATAGTAGGTTAGGCAGTGGTTAGATTAGACTAGGTTGGGTAAGGTTAGATGAGGGTACGGTAGGCCAGATTAGGACCGAATAGGCTAGGCTTCGCTAGACTAGGTTAGATTGAGTTGAATTAATGAATGAGACTGGTTTAGATTTGGATAGGTAAAGTAGACTAAATTAGGCTACAGTAAGTTAGAATATATGTGACTAGGCTAGGTTACAAAAGATTAGGTTAGGCCCAAGTTTTTATTATCCAATGCAGTGCCACACTGAGAGAGAAACAAGAAGTTGCTTTTAAAGCTGCAACCAGTCTATACAATTTCATACTGTCATTTCCATGGGAGGTTCCACAAGCTTGCATGAAATTCAAGCTGCAAATGGCTTTTCTTTAAATGTGTGCATCCCTGGTTTCTAATGTATAAGCTACAGACGTCCTTATTAAGACACCACCCAGCCTGCTTTTAACAGAGGTAGAAGTTTAAAAGGAGTCCATTATAGACAAGGTGATTACAGGAGATGTGACCTAAAGAATAAGTAACAGAAAAAGGATGGAAAATATTGCTAGTTTCACAGTCATTTGCCAAGACTGAAAAGCCATCAATCAAAAAGTAACTAAGAGTAAAAGCTTTTTCAGCAGCTGATAGAAGTGTGCCCTGGAGCTGTTGGGTGATGGCTGGGATCCCTCCCAGGGGCTCTGAAGGCTGCCTTTACATTCATCTTAATCCCAGCCAGCCCGGTAGGAAAAGGTCAACCTGTATGGCAGAGAACGTCAATAGATTGGCCTTTCCAACCTCTTTTCTCAAGCATGTGGTTATTGCTTGGTGCCATCTTAGTATCACTCTCAAGCACCTTCCTTACACCATGCTTCTTCACTCCTCAGAGACCAGGTTCTGCGGGTCATAGCCAGCAACGAGGAGCAGATCAGCATGCTGAGAGAACTGGACGGCATGGAACACCTACAGGTAAATGGCTCTACCTCTGTAATTCTCTGTCTCTCTATCATGATAATACCAACAGCATTCAACTATAAAACTCTATCTCTAGTACCTCTTTCTATATAAAGTATCTGTAATCCATGTATCTGTTGATCTACTAATCTCACTATCACCTTGCACTATATATGGCCTCCATCTTTCTAGCTATCCATCCATGTATATTTTTATATTTGTAAAGCATATCATATACATATCATATAAAAAAAAACTGGTCTCCAATCAGGTTGATTTTTGGCGCAGACCAGATAAAGCCAGTCTTCCAGTGGACATGCACGTTCCCTTCCACAGCCTCCAATCCATCAAAGCCTTCCTGGAATATAATAGAATCCCATATTCCATTATGTTGAAGGACCTGCAGGTAAGAATGGCTTCTGGTTTTATTACTAATATCTATATGGCTCTCTGGAGTGGCTACAATTGAGGCTCAGGCTGTAGACATTAAAAAAAAAAATCAAGTTGAGCATCTCCAAGTAATCCATAACCCTAAACAAGAACCTTTAGAATGAAATTGCATGCAATATATGTACTATTTAGCATCCATTTACAATAATTTAGTGACTTCCTCTAGTAGTGAGAATAAGAACTACAGCAAGAAAATGTTAACAGAGCTTCTAGGAGATGGCTAGAAGGAGATACTCATAGTTGGTGTGATTGCTTAAGCTACTGCCTTGCAACTAGAAAATTGCTAGTTCAATCCCCACTAAGAGATGTTTATACACATCAGAAGTTAGCTTCTAAATAAAAATCAGCTTTTTTTATAAAGCCAGTAAAGGTCTACTGGCTTTATATAACTGCTTTGTCCAAAGCACTATTCTATCTAATTACAGTTTGTGATTTTTTTTTATGTATATCAGAAGAATCATGAATCTGAACCTATTAATTGCTCATGTAGGGATGTCCCGATACTTAGGATGGTCATAAAATCATAGAATGATGGAACTGGAAGAGGCCTCAAGACATCACCAACTCCAGTGTTTCCCAGCCCAGTGCTGAAGCTCCAACTGTCAGGTCTGTGTTTTGGAGTCATTCACAATGAATGTGCATGAAACCTTCCCACTTAAAATAGAGAATCAGTGCATGAAAACTTATTTCATGCACATCTACCGTAGATGTCCTGAAAACCCGATCTGTTAAGTGAAGCTCCAGGCTCAGGTTGGGAAACACTGATCTCTCTGCTCCATCCCTGCCTCTAGATCAAGTCACTGTATCTAGACTACCTCGGATCAATGTTTGTCTAAATCCGCTCTTAAAAACATCCAGAGACAGAGGTTCCATCATCTCCCTAACTGGTTCCAGTGCGTTACAGCTGAACCCAGCACAGAGTGAAGTTATATTGCAGGAACGCCTCAGTCGTTATCCTTCGCTCAAGGGCTCCCAGGTTTGAGCAGGAAACAGCCAGCTGCAGCTAAGGGGTGCAGGTGTGTGTGTGTGTGCAGGTGTGTGTGTTGCATGAGTAAATCTGTTCCCTTTTCTCTGTTTCATTCTCAGCTGCTATTGGACCAGGAACAAGAAGAAATGAAGAAGGCCAGGATGAATGAGCGGAGCACCAACAGCTTCAGCTACTCCACTTACCATACCTTGCATGAGGTGAGTCCCTTTCCTAGCCCTCTTTCTGACACTTTTAATTAAACGGGATGGTTGATTCGTTCCTGGAATATATCTCCTGGGCCATTTTTTAATTTAATTTGTTTTGTTTGTTTCTTTCTTTATTTGCCACTTATCTCCACCACAAGGTCAGTCGTTCCCTACTAGTCCATTGTTGTCCATTTCCATCCACACAGAGACCGGTAGCTTCTTGTGAAGTCAAATAGAGAGAGCTGCTGATGCTGCATTTTTGTTGGCCACTAGGTATCACTGCGAGAGCATAGCTTGGCTCAACCACCCCCTCAGAGCGCAGGAATACAACATCTGCTGCTGGAAGAACAGGAGCTTGCGCCAAAAAAACAGAAGCATTTGTCAGGAACCAGCCCTTTTTTTCCCCCTGCCCTAATGTTGTTGTTGTTGTTGCCATAATTACCCTGGACTGAAGGTTACACTCCCGAGAAACAGAACTGTGGACGGTGTGACCAAAGATATGATCCAATGAGATTATTTTTATCAAACTACTGGATTCTTTGTAGGTTGTGATGCTCTTTGCTGCACCAACCTAAGAATTACTCGGAGATGATTGTATGTTGACTTTTCTGAGCCCACATAGATCCCTTCGTAGGATGTCAGATGCTCTGAGCGTGCCATACAAGGGCTCATAGGAAAGACCTGTATCAAGGAGCAGAAGGAGGGTCCAATTATTTTTAACTTTCACACAAAGCTCTTTTTTCTACAATGAAGTTCTTGATTTAAAAGAAAGCACATGTATCTGTCATACCTGAATATAATCTATGCCACTAATTCTTTAAGCGAGAGGCTTCTTAGTACTGTGTGTCCAGGGCTGGTTTAAGAGTATTTAGCGCTGTAGGTGAACCTTTGGTCACACATCCCCTTGGCCCCAGTTTACCTATTGGCAGCGGCTCTAGCAGTGCTCCCTTTTTTGGCAGTATCAGCTTTACCCCTCTGGGCCTCCTTGCTGATGGGATTTTGGCACCTCCAAAATGTTGCCACTCTAGGCGACCGCCTAGTTTGCCTAATGGAAACTCCGTCCTTGTTTGTGCCAGGACCAGAGCTGTACACTCAGTTCTACATTCCCCAGCGGGTGCATGAAGGACGTTCATTAAAAGAAGCAGCACATGCCTGAACCATATTCCTGCATATAGGTCACTGAGGTCTATAGGTCAGTGTGATCCAGCTCTCCCTTCCATCTTCTATAGGTCTATAGGTCATCTTCTGAGGTCTATAGGTCAGTGTGATCCAGCTCTCCCTTCCATCTTCTATAGGTCTATAGGTCATCTTCTGAGGTCTATAGGTCAGTGTGATCCAGCTCTCCCTTCCATCTTCTATAGGTCTATAGGTCATCTTCTGAGGTCTATAGGTCAGTGTGATCCAGCTCTCCCTTCCATCTTCTTTCCTTATAAGCATTTCATGACATGAGCACACACTACTTCACCGCGTCTGTCCCTTGCAGATCTACAGCTGGATAGACAATCTGGTGGCTGAGCACTCGGACCTAGTCAGCAAAATTCAGATTGGCAAGACCTATGAAAATCGCCCGTTGTATGTGCTGAAGGTAGGTACCACATGCAGCAGACAATCCTCTTAGCTGAGTGGAAACACAACTAAACTGTATAAGAAAAGATCAGCCGCACAATTTCTCGTTTAAACAACTGCAATAGATTTGAGGGACAGCCATGTGTAGGGCTGCTCCAGAGTTTAGTAGCCCAAAGCTATAATCATAGCCCCCTTAGATGTGTTGCATTATTTCCATAGAACTCAGAATCAAGTGCACATAACTTCAAAGTTCCAGATTTTACCTCCCTTATTTTCAGGTGCGACCACTGAGGTTTTTGAAATAAGGGAAGTACATTTTGGAACGTTGACGTTGATACTGTGCACTTTAAGATGCATTTTAAAAGCTGGGAGGGCGCCAAAATCGGGAGATACACACGCATGTAGGACATGCGCGTGAGCACCCGGTCCTAATGTGCGAATATCTTGCACCGGAGGGAAAAAAAAAGGGGTGATGTGGGCATTTCGGGGCAGGGCCAAGAGATGTGTGCGCAAGTACTTACAAGCTGTTATGGACGTGGACCCTTGGACTGGCTAGAGTGCTGGATGGATCCGCTGGAGGGAGGCCTAGCCAGCAGGCGGTACAGGACCAGGAGACCAGGCAGGACCTTCACCTATACCAGCCCTCGTTCCCCGCAGGTTGAGCCCTTGGGTGCCGGGGCCGGCAGGACTTAGGCGAGGGTCTCCTGGCACGAAGAAATCAAAGGACGGTCCGAGTCGAGGCAGGCAGCAGTGAGGGAGAAACTGAGGCGGTCCAGAGGTCATGGCAGATGGCAGTGGAGCGAGATGGGGATCCAGGCCAGAGGTCGGGGCAGGCGGAAGACAAGCGAAGTGAAGGACGAGCCAAGGGTCAGGACGGGCAGCAGACGAAGGAGCACCAGAAGCCAAGCCGAAGTCAAACCAGTGAAGCAAACCAAAGAGGGAACAGGAGCAGAACCAGGAACTCGGGAGCGGAGCAAGGCAGGAGCACAGAGGATGCAGGAACAGGAACACAGGAACTGGAGAACGCAGGAGCAGCAACTGGACTCTCAACGAGTCGACCTCTTGCCAAGGCAAGGAGCAGAGATCCAGGCTGGGTTTAAATACCCCTGGCGTCTGACGTCATCTTCGCAGGCCGGGCCGAGATTTCCCGCCATGGCCCCTTTAAATCCCGTCCCGTTGCGCACGCCTAAGGGGCGGGGTCTGGATGAGGAAGTCAGCGGCATCTTCCTCTTTGGGGAGAGCGCTGCGGGAAGGCTCAGCTGCAGCCCGGAGCCATGTCGGAGAAAGCCGCCAGGAACTCCAAAGAGGTGCAGCAGGTAAGGGGGGAACCCGGCCGTGGCCGCCCGCGGCCGAAGGTTCACAACACAAGCCTGGGCGCGCAGCCAGGTATATTCTGCTGTGGAGGAGGTCTAAGTCTTAATAAAACTATTTCCAGGCATCTCTGAGGTGTTTGAGGGGTCTGGGTTAACTGGGGAGTGTGCAGGCTAAAGAACCAGGGGGCGTTTGGAGGACCTCGCCGTAGACTGGGAAAACTGGTGAAACTGGTCATGGCGCGGACGCGCGCCCGTTATAAAACTCCCTCGCTGATGCGGCTCAAACCTGACATTGCGTCGCTGCGTGTGCGGAAGCTTAAAATCAGGTGCACACATACATGCACCGAGGCTGTTTTATAAGATGTGCGCGCGTGTACACGCAGGATATATAATTGCCACATATCTGACCGTGCGTCCACGTACATGCTTGAAAGTTACCGTCTTTACTTTGAGTTCTGTGAAAACACATGGAAACAATGCAACGCAACTAATGGGGCTATGGTTATAGCTTTGGACTACTAAACACTGGAGTAGCCGTACACACACGTCTGTCCCTCATTTAAAAGATAAATTGTGCTAGGTAGAAGGTGCTGACCCTAATGAGTCACTCTCTGGCCATGCTGGGGTGATTATCTGCCTGTCTCAGTTTCCAGGCAGTTTGAGCTCACATAAACCTTTGTCTCATCTTTCCAGTACGATTAATTTGTTGCAAGGAAATCTAGATTTTAAAAGTTTGGTTTGTTACCTTGTTGCTGGTTGACTGGGAGGTTCTGGTGGGTCTTCCGGAGGCAGTTTTTAGGGACCAAACTCACAGACAGAAATGACCCAAGAGCTTCATGGAAGTAATTCTGATTTTGAACTCTTGGCTGTGGGATGAAACTGAAGATCTGGAGCCCATGGGTTCTAGACCTTGTCCTGAAACAGACTCTCTGGATGACCTTAGCTGAGTCCTTTTATTTGCCTGGGCCTTCCTCCTAGTCTGCCACTGATTCTGGTGATATCCTCTATAACCTCAGCTTATCTCACTGTGCCTCATTTTTATCTCACCCTGCCATGGATTTTCTGGGTGATTTTTGCCTTGGGTATTTCACGTTATCTCCCTGCCCCTCAGGTCTGACCGATCCTCTGTGTGTGCACAGCTGTTTTGGGGATGCAGCAGGGTCTGGTGTGATAATGAAGAGTAGGGGCTCCTGTCATCCTCCCCGCTTGATCTTGCCTTTCTTACCCCATGTTGCTCTTGTCCTTCTCATAGGGTTACCAGCTGGCTCCAGGTCATCAGAGCCAGGCTGAATCGTCCCTGGTTTTTACATAGGAGGTAAAACCAGGACTGGCTCAGCCTGTCCATGATGACCTGGAGCCCTCCCTGCTCTTGTCTCTCTCACCCCCTGGCTTGTGCCTCTCTCGCTCCTTCTTGCTTTTGCTTTTCCTGTTTTCCTTTGCTTTCGCCTCTCTCAACCCTCCCTCCCCACACTGCTCTCACCTCATTCCCATTCATGGTTTTCTAACATCTCCCATTCCTCTCTCCATGTTCTGACCTCTCACACTCTTCTCCCCTTGCTGTCACCTTTCATGCTTCAGCTTCTCCTGCTGAGCACTGCTGCTGCTTCTCCTCCCTTCCTTGGCTGATTGGCTCTTTCCACACATCAGGCGGGGAAGCAGAAGCTGCTTCTTCTGGCCGCCGTGGCTGCTGGGTTCCTATTACTTTCTCTGAGGTGCCAGATATAAAGACGCAACCAAGCTATGGCGTGGCAGGGCAGGGTGAGCTGATGGCGCTTGACTCGTCATCATCCCCCTCCAACGTCTCCCAGTGACACCGCTCAAAAAACCAGCTCAGCCCTGGCTGTTCCCCCTGCCGCTGGGCCCAGGCAGGAGGCAGCTTCTGTCAGCAGCGCCACATCTGGAGCCAGCTGTGCCTCTGCTTCCCCAGCTTGTCTTTAGGCTGATGTGGGTATGACCACCACAAGGCCCACCGAGGTCACATTATTTGCAGCATCCTAAAGATGTCACTGTCTATCTGATTTTAGGCAAGTCATTTTACCTCTTTGTACCACAATTCTTATCTCACCCCTGCCACTAACATTCAGTCTAATTCTTGATAAGTCCCATTATCTCTTTGTACCTATCTACAATTTGGTACTATTTATTTATTTATTTGTTTAGTTATTTATTTATTTATTTATTTATTTGTAGAGTTTTATATACCGTTATTTGGTAGAGCCATCATAATGGTTTACAAAATATGCAATTAGCATACAAAATATGTAATTAGCATACAATCAAATGGAGTTAACATGGTAGTTGGGAACAGTAGAGTATTGTGAACAGTAAACATTTTTTCTTAGTAGTTGAATAACAGAATAGTGAGGAGAACATTTTCAATGAACTTAATGAATCAAGTGAGAGAGCAGGGAGGGGTGAAAAAGGAGGGTACATCAGGAGAGCATGAAGAGGAGGATTATGCTTGCGAGTTCTGTTGAGGGCTGGGATGATCAGGTGTCAGATAGTTAGAATAGAGTAATAATCTAATAATTATAAGATCCACATTCTAAAATCTTCAGGGAATATTCCTGATTGTGATTCTTTAATTGTTCTTGTACCATAAAATACTAAACATCTGGAATTCCTAGGAAGGTGGGTCCCAATGTCAGTGGGATTTCATTCATTTTTAATTGGGAGTTTAGCTTCTTGAGAACCAGAGTTGACTTTGAGTGCTTTTTTTTTTTTTTTTTTTTTTTTTTTTAAATCTATGTCACAAATTTACCATCACTGGTATATATCAATAGTGGGATTCATATTATTCATGTACTTCATGCCTATAATGAATTGGAAATCATTGGAAAGTGGGTCATGCTTACTGGGACAAGTGTTTCTAGTTTGGCTTTCTGATAGTTTGCTGATTTATTTTGCAGTTCAGCACTGGGGGAACAAACCGTCCAGCAATCTGGATCGATACTGGTATTCATTCACGAGAGTGGATCACACAAGCTACTGGCATCTGGACAGCCAAAAAGGTACTGGTAGTGAATGGCGAAAGCACTAAGGCACTTGAGAACATTCCTCCATTCAAGGACACTTGTAAGCAATGCGAAAGAAATTCATCAGCAGTCAGAAAAACAGATTTACTTGCCTGCATTGCTCAGTGGGTGGCCACACAACTACCAAACCTTGGACCATGTTTGACCGAACTTTTGTAGCCAGGTAACCTATGATTCCTCTACAAGCTGATTTGGCCACCATTGGTCAAATGACCACAAAGCTTGTGGAGTGAGAAACTATTTAGGAACATAATCTGGAGCAGCTGCATAGTAATCCAATGAACACAATTTGGCCCTTGTCTACAGAAAGCCATTGAAAGAAATGTAAGATGCCACTTCCGTGTATTTCATGTTTTTGTACAAGGAACTCCCTTTTTTTGCATTCTTTGCTTTGTACAAGTCATGCAACAATCCGAATAGCTACCAAAAGTATCGAGCCTGTAGCCCAAACATCCTGCCTCCATGGAACCAGTAATGTTTCTGGGCAGTACCCGGCAACCACCAACCTGCTGATGCTGACCTGGCTGGTTGGCAGGGAATTGCACCCTATGCTTTGCAGTATTGCTAGGTTGTACGTCTTTTCTTTGTCCTTTGTTTTGCTCTTATCACTTTTTCCCTTGCCTCTGCCCTTGCTTGCAACACGTCAACCTCCCAACCCTTTTCCTACCATTGTCATGGAATATTACAGCAGATAAGGACCATTAAACCCATCTAGTAAGCCTAGTTTCACTGCTAGAGACCCCAAGTGATCTCAATCTTTGCAACTCTGGATCCTCTGTGCTTATCTTATGCTTTTTAAAATTCCATTACCGTTTTTGTCTCTGTAATCTATTTTAGTCCATTCCATATATCCATCACCCTTTCAGTGACGAAATGTTTTCTAATGTTGCTCCTATGTCTTTCCCCCATACCCTAATTTCCTATTCCTTATCTTGTGTTTTATTTATAAAGTTCTTTCCAAAATAGACTTCAAGTTGCTAGAGGGAACGATTACCAGAAGGCTCTGGATCATCTGGGACACATTGGTTCAGCACTGGTTTTAAACCTCCTTCACAAAGGAATACACAGGGCTTCTGCTCATGTTCATTTTAGGGAACTCAGAAGTTCCTATACTGAATGAGACAAGTTGACCCAGCTCCATCTGGTAATCCTATGCAGCACTGCACCATCCTCTTGCTTACATGACCAATCTCTCGGGAATACGTTTAGGCTGCAGGAGAAAATCCACAGCACAAACCATGTGTATCAAACTTGCCCTAATTAAACAAATATAGCCTTTCATAGAGCAACAACTTGGTTTGACTAGCTGGCTTCATGAACAATCACAGATTGTACCCCCAGTCCAATTTTTGGAACATCTCTCTCAAGCATGGTGGGATTAACAGCCTTCCCTTATCACATTGTGCCGGTTCTGTTCTGATAAGTATTTTTAAGGGAAGAGACTTTAGGAAGGGGTACCCTTAAAGGTTACTCTCCTGACATTAAAAATACCATGTCACATAAATCAATACATCAGTGCCACTAAGGATAATGTATTATGTTAAGCTCAGTTAAATTTATGAAATCAGAACTACTTATATACTCAGAGAGAGAAATGTTCTCAAAAATAATATAATCTTTATTTACATGAGAAAATATACAGTTAACTTCAGTTGAACATAAGAACATGCCATGCTGGGTCAGACCAAGGGTCCATCAAGCCCAGCATCCTGTTTCCAACAGTGGCCAATCCAGGCCATAAGAACCTGGCAAGTACCCAAAAACTAATCTATTTCATGTTACCGTTGCTAGTAATAGCGGTGGTTATTATCTAAGTCAACTTAGTTAATAGCAGGTAATGGCCTTCTCCTCCAAGAACTTATCCAATCCTTTTTTAAACACAGCTATACTAACTGCACTAACCACATCCTCTGGCAACAAATTCCAGAGTTTAATTGTGCGTTGAGTGAAAAAGAACTTTCTCCGATTAGTTTTAAATGTGCCACATGCTAACTTCATGGAGTGCCCCCTAGTCCTTCTATTATCTGAAAGAGGAAAAAACCGATTCATATCTACCTGTTCTAGACCTCTCATGATTTTAAACACCTCTATCATATCCCCCCTCAGCCGTCTCTTCTCCAAGCTGAAAAGTCCTAACTCTTTAGTCTTTCCTCATAGGGGAGCTGTTCCATTCCCCTTATCATTTTGGTTGCCCTTCTCTGTACCTCCTCCAAATCACATCAAAATGTCATATAAAGTAATTTAAATTAGATCAAGTAATCTAAATTGGATCAATTAATCTAAGTTGGATCAAGTCATTGTACGATAATAACACAATCAAAAATGATGTCTTACCATATACGAGTTAGAAGAGCCAGGACCTCATGGCATAACGGTAGCGAGTGACTGGACTTCACTGTATTTATACACTTTAGTCTAGGTTGGAGATCAGGGTTTATAAGTTAGAATACAACCTAGAAATCTGTGATCACCATGTGTATTTAGTCAGGGGAACATATATTTTATAAGGGGAACTCCATCAAATCATATGACAAAACAGCTAGGTGCCTTGATCATAGCTCATGACATTTAATTTAATAAAGTAAAACATAACACTTACACCTCTTCATATTGGAAGAGAAAAAAGGGAGGGGTAAGGGAATTCTAGGATGGGGCGGGATCTCCGGTTAAGAAAAGGAGGTGCCCTGCTTTTAAAGAGAGGAGCAATCATAGTTCACTGTAAAGGAGATTTCAGTCCAAGTTCATCATGTATACCAAGCTAGTCTTATTTTGCAAGGGATGCAGCTAAACATTTACCTCACTGACCTCAGATCCTGCACAGTCATGTATAGGGATTAAGCAGTTTAGAACATAAGAACATAAAGTTTGCCATATTGGATCAGACCAAAGGTCCATCAAGCCCTGTACCCTGCTTCCAACAGTGGCCAAGCCAGGTCACAAGTACCTGGCAGGATCCCCAGGGGTAGATAGATTCCAAGCTGCTTATCTCAAGAAGAAGCAGTGGATTTTTGCAACTCCACCTTAATAATCGATAATGGACTTTTCCTTCAGGAACATGTTCAAATCTTTTTAAATGCAGCTATACTAATAGCTTTCACCACATCCTCTAGTTTTAAATGTATTACCCAGTACCTTAATTGTGTGTCCCCTGGTCTTTGTACTTTTCAAAAGAGTAAACAACAGATTCATGTTTATTCGTTCCATTCCACTCATTATTTTATGGACCTCTATCATATCTCCCCTCAGCCTTCTTTTCTCCAAACTGAAGAGTCCTAACCTCTTTAGCTTTTCTTCATAGGGGAATTGTTCCATCCCCTTAATCATCTTGGTCACCCTTCTTTGTACCTTTTCTAATTCTGCTATATGTTTTTTGAGATGTGACCAGAACTGCACACAATACTCAAGATGAGGTTGCTCCATAGAGCAATAAGATGCATTATGATATTCTCTGTTTTATTCTCCATTCCTTTCCTAATAATCCTTAGCAATCTATTTACTTTCTTGGCTGCTGCTGCACACTGAGCAGAAGATTTCAATGTATTTTCAGCGATGACACCTAGATCCTTTTCCTGAGTGCTGACTCCTAATGTGGAACCTTGCATTTTGTAGCTATAATTTGGGATTCTCTTAAGAACATAAGAACTTAAGAAATACCAAACTGGGTCAGACCAAGAGTCCATCAAGCCCAGTATCCTGTTTCCAACAGTGGCCAATCCAAGTCACATGCACCTGGCAAGTACCCAAACATTAGATAGATCACAAGTTACTATTGCTTATTAATTACCGTAATAGCAGTTTATGGATTTTCCCTCTAAGAACTTAGACAAATCTTTTTTAAACCCAGTAACACTAACTGCTGAAACCACATCCCCTGGCAATGAATTCCAGAGTTTAACTATGCGCTGAGTGAAAAATAATTTTCTTCCATTTGTCTTAAATGAGCTATTTGCTAACTTCATGGAGTGCCCCCTGGTCCTTCTATTATCTGAAAGAGTAAATAACCGATTTACATTAACTAGTTCATCTCTCCCTCAGTCATCTCTTCTCCAAACAAACAGCCCTAGCTTCTTTAGCCTTTCCTCATAGGGCAGCTGTTCCATGCCCCATATCATTTTGGTCCCTAAATGCATCACTTTGCACTTGTCTACATTAAATTTCTCTTGCCATTTGCATGCTCAGTCTCCCAGATTTGCAGTGTCTTTTTGTCATTTCTCACAATCCTCTTGTGATTTGACAGTTTCTATACTGAGGGCCAAGACTCTAGAATTACCTAAACTGGTCACTTATACCTTGATTGCATCCTGTGCGTACCCTTTGTACTGAAGGATCAGCAGAACAAAGAGAGCAGAATTAATTTAATACGATTCCTCTTGTCTATACCAGGGAGAAGCCAAACTGTGTCTTCTCCTGCATCTAGAACAGCAGATTGATCTACTGGTGCTATGTAAGCCAGGACACATATGTAGATGTCTAAAGTCACTAATTGAGAGAGAGGCTGATATTTACAGGTATTCAAAAGACTTTAAATCCAAGCTTGACTGGCTGGAGTTCCAGGTGCACTGACAGGTCAGCTGTGGCATGTGAAAAGCTCTTTGAAGGAGTGTCTCCAGTTGCTGGAAAAAATCCCTTTGGTAGATTGCAAAGAGAATATATTTACTGAAGGGCCCAGATCTGCTTAGGAAAGTACACACAGATAATGGGCTATACTTGACCAGTCGGAATTCAGAGGGAATTGGTAAGACTGGAGTAGAGTGAAGGAATGGGCTACTGCTTAGCGCAATGGGCTGAGAACCAGGGAAGCTAGGGTTCAAAACCTGCTTATGTTCCTTGTGACCTTGTGCAGGTCACTCCATCCTTCATTGCCTCAAGTAAAAAGTTAAGGCCTCATTTACTAAGCATTTTCCCCATAGACACAGAATGGGAGAAAACCCTTAGTAAATCAGCTTAGAAGCTCTCTAGGGAAGGGAAATACCCACTGTGCCTGAATGTAACTCACCTTGAGCTCAGGTTTGAAAAGGTGAGTGATAGATCTAATTGTGTGTCCTCAGTTCTGCAGATCACCATAAAAAGCATTCTTCTTTCTTACACACACACAAACACACACACACACACAAACACACACACACACTCGCTGGCTGATTGAGAAGCAGCTGCTGTCTTCAATTGCAGTTCTGACCACTTGATTCTGGAAAGGGCTCACTAGAAGCCATGTTGTTTCTTTCTTCAGATAGCCAGTGACTACAGTAAAGGTACCATCGTGACCAGCATTCTGAACAACCTGGATATCTTTATGCTGATCGTCACCAACCCAGATGGGTTTGCTTATACCCACAGCACAGTGAGTGTCTAACCTTCTTCTCCTCCTCCTCCTTTCCTGTCCCGCAGAGATGGGGATTATAACTCCAGTTCTACAAGAAGGTTGTCATGAAGGTCAGGATGCAGAGGGCGTGACCAAGAAGGGAAACTGGAGTTACTAGAGGCATTGGTATGGGGGTAGAAGAATGGCCAACAGAGCTGTCAGCTGCCGCTTGTAATAGATTATAGGAGTATGATAACATAGATAAAAACTTTGAATCTGACACACCTCGGCTCTCAGTATGCGACTGCTAGAAATGAAGAAAGACCACAGCTGCTGTTGCGCAATCCCAGTCTCATTCAAACAGACTCAAGCAAAAAAGTGTTCAGGGTCTTGCCTCTTTACCCAAAGGCACACAAAATACATAACTCCCCGTCTGAAGACCCTGTCGTAACTACCTGTGAGCAGTTATTATGATTAATGGTAAACACAGGCCATGTACTGCACATAGGTATCTGAAGACCTGAATTGTCATACATGTTGGGATCTTGTTGGCCTTATAAACCAACATATCCATGTAATTAAACAGAGGGATGTTCTCAGTAGTTCGTCCCCTTTATTAATGAGTGCACTTTGCCTTGTATCTGTTTTCAGAACCGCATGTGGCGCAAGACCCGATCTATTAACGCTGGATCAACCTGCATTGGAGTTGATCCCAACAGGAACTGGGATGCTGGCTTTGGAGGTAGGCTGTGGTCATGAGGGCCGCCTGTCTCTCTCTCTCTCTCTCTCTCTCTGGCTGGTTATCAGGTGTTAGAAATGAATAAATATGTTATAGCAGATTGTGAGACGACTTCAGTTTGTTTGTTTGTGTTTCAAACTAAGGCCGGTTACGAATGGACTTCTAAAGGGAGACCACTGCACCTGCACAACTAAAGCTCATGCCTTCCCACCTCCCTATTCATTTATCACCTTCTGGAACCTCAATGTCGCTTACAGTGGATGTAGATGAGGGGCCATCAGTCATACTTCTAACCCAATGTTGTCCTTCCTACGGATGCATTCCCATGTGCTTCATACTATGCTGACATCATTCATTTCACTGAGAAGAGCCATCCAGCCCTCAGGTTCAACCTGTCTCAGTCTACCTATATGAATTAATCTGGTACAATTTCAGCCACTTGTGTTCTGCTGTTAATAATTTGTTTGTGGCCCCTATCTCTTCCCCTCCTCCAACAGTTCGGTCAGAGACAATACTTGAATCAGTGCCATAATTCCAATTGATTTTATTTGTAATATCACACTGATAGTACACGCAGTGTAAGACAAGGTACACAAGTCAGCGAGGGAGAGACAGGGAATGCTTAACGTGAGTCTAAAGATACAGCATATCAAATTCAAGATCTTACTGTTGGCCTTTAAGGGAATTTACGGGTAGCTCCCCTAACATTTAATGCTGCACTGAAGTTGCATCAACCTACATTTAGCCTTCGATCAGAGAAGCAAAATTTGTTATGCATTCCGTCATTCAAATAAATTAGACTTGATGAATTCAGAGAACGTCTTTTCTGTGTTCAGGAACCCACTAGCTGGAATACCCTTCCAAACGTTATTAAGCCTGAGCTCTCTTTCAAAATTTAGAAAATTGACAGAAACATACCTCTTTCAACAGGCTTTTAATAATGTGATATGTTGAGAGGACAGATGCCAGATGTGAGATGTGAGTGTGATTGCAGCAGCTTTTTTTTTAAAAGTTATATCACATTTTTACAGAGGGCCAAAGCTATTATACTGCTGGTAAATGGAAAGCTGTTATGAGCATACGCTGATGTGGCATAGTAATTGAGTGATCTATAACATCTGATAATGCGGAGCTTATTATTATGATTAGTTAATAAATGCACGTGTTTTTATTATTATGCTTTTAATTTTTAAGTATTTTTATTTTTGTCTACTTATGGTTTTATTTGTAATGTACGTATTGTTTATTTATTTTATGAATGTTCTTTGTAAACCGCTTAGAAATGTTAATAAGCAGTTTACAAAGAAATGTTTCAAATAAACAACATATACTTGGTGAGTGAGACCTGAGAACGGGCAATAACTCATTACCAATTGTCTGACTATATTGACTTAGAGCAATTGGCAGATCTTGGAAACCATGCCCTTTTTTTTAGTTCAGAAATTAATTTTTCATACATTCATCTTCAGAGCTGCCAAGAGTCCCAGTCTAAGGAGAGAGAGAGCGACATCTGCCCAGTCCTGTTTTTTTGAACTTACATCCCAGTGCATTCTGGTATTTGTAGTCCCTGCTTCTATCATTTGTAGTCCCTGCTTCTATCATTTGCTGCAGATTTCAGAATGCATTAGAAAAAGAGTTGGGAGAAATCCAGGACAGGCCTAAAATCTCCCTCCTTAAACTGGGTCGCTTGGCAAAGCTGCATGTAATGTGGATTTAAGGATCAGGTCTCTACACCTGGAAGCAACAGGTCCGATCCAGCAAATTCCCAGCCCCAGCTCTGCTGACCGCGTGCAGGGTGTGGGAATGGGTATCAGAGGACATCAATATCCTGTCAGATTCAAAAGAAATGCTTTCATTTCTTTCTTTCTTTCTTTCTTTTAACCAGGCCCCGGTGCCAGCAAGAACCCCTGCTCAGAAACCTACCACGGGCCCTATCCTCACTCTGAGGCAGAAGTGAAAGCAGTGGCGGACTTCATCCTGTCCCACGGGAACGTGAAGTCCCTGCTCTCTATCCACAGCTACTCTCAGATGCTGATGTTCCCTTATGGCTACACAAACGCTCTCACGCCTGACCACGAGGAACTGGTGAGATGTTCTCGCTGCGGGTGCTCCCCTGTATTACCCGCCCTTCCGTGAATCCAGCCTGCAGCGTCCTGCTAGACCCAGATTTTCTGGCTCTCTGATAGTTTTCTACTTTACCAAGTCTTGTCGTCATAACTATTAGTGTCATTTGCTTAGCGCTACCAGACGTACACAGCACTTTAGAGAGACACGGAAGAGAATTCATTTTTTCCCCCACCCAGGACCACTATAGCTGTGCTGAATATTGCAAACTGTTACTCTTGTAAAACTGAGGTGAGGGCATTCCATGCATGTCTCCCGCGCACGAATGTCATGTCTGATCGACTCGTTCTTTGTAGGCAGAACCTCTCTTTTACCCTCACTGTTACTGCTCAGGGGAAATAGAGCATGAAGCTGAAGCTGTGCTCGTCTGCTCGTGACATCACTGACAGTGGACAGGCCTTGTCTGATGATGTCCTAAGCAGGCAGATTGAGCTGAACAATCCATTTCTATGGAGCATGACAGTGTCCCTGGCCCCAGTGAGAAACTGTTGGGATTACTAATAATCTCCATAACATAAGTTACCCAGCTCCAGGAGGGAGATTCTAGGCCAGTCCTGGATTTCTGACTACCCGGTCCTGATGCATTCTAGTACTTATGGCAGAATCAGGGACTACAAATACCAGTGGGATGTAAATTCAAAACCGGGACTGGCCAAAAATAATCTCTCTTCTGGAACTGGGGAACTTGGCAGCTCTGTGCAAGGTCAGAAGCATCTATAGATTTGTAGGCCCTCCCTTCTTAGAGAAATTGAAAATGCATGATCTTCGATGGAATGGGCTAAAACCAGGACTGGTTCAGCCTCTCCCTTCTGACGTGGGGATTGTTGTAAACCTCAGCACCCTTTTTTGCAAATTGCCCCACAGTGCCAGGGACTTATTTTGGTCCCATAACATCCATATTTCCAGGCGCAGATTCAGTGCAGATCGTAACCCTGCCGTTGGCCCCATTGAATGAATGGCTGACAGTGTCCACTCTGTGCACTGCTCATTACATGCTGGAATATGCAGCCCCATTAAACATGCGATGCATTAAGGAGCTGTAGCGGCATCCCCAGTTGGCTTACTGGCTGAAACCAGGGAGCTACAATGCCGGAGTCCATCCAGCAGGGGGGAAGCTTAACCTCCTGGGCCCTTGGTGTAGTTGTGTCTGGGGTTATCCTCGTCAAATCCCAAGCCACTGGTCTAGTCACTGGGCAGGGAAGTCCTTGCAGAGAAGAACGGAGTACAAGAATAACACTTTCACTCTCCACCCCAAACCTTAGTGTCCCCTGGGGAAGAATCACAGAGTCCAGCAATGGTGTTAAAAAAAAAAAAGGGATACTTGAGTTTGAAAATCAAAATCCAAGCCAGAATAGAAACAGTATCAGAAAAATCAGTTAGGAAAACTCCTCCTAGATGCACCAGCATCCACTTCCACGATCTCTTCCCCTTGGAGGGTAGGGTACTCTCGTTTAATTCCAGCATGCAAAGGCTGGGGAAAGGTGATACAAGCCCTGGTTGAGGAATCTAACCATCTGCAGAAGAATCCAGAGGCTGTCTCAACCGAGTCCAGCATCTCTGAAATCTTCACGCCTTTCACCTTTGCTGCTGACGATAAGCAAAGGTAACAGAGTCGTAGAATCAAACCCTTGCAGACATGGGAGGGGGATTCCCGTCCTTCGGGAGCTGGTTCCAAATCCAAAAAAGTGCAATCTCTTCTAATCCTCAAAAAACTCCGCTCTTGGTCAGTTCACAGCAAAGTCCACCTCCTGGTCACTCCACTTGGGGAGAGGCAATGACCATCAACACAGTCAGTTCTGTCCCCCTGGAAGATGTCACATGCTCTGGGGGACATTTATAATGCACGTACACCTCCCACAAAAAATGTGGGGATAGGGCAAAGGGAGGAGTCCAAAATGCAAGATTTGGGAACCATGATAACGGCAGGCCAAGCCGGGTCACAGAGCTCTTCCCTACCGCCCCATTAACCAGGCAATAATTGCTCCATTAATCCCTGACTGCTCTCGCATGTCTCCTGCCTAGACGGATCACTCGGCTTTCCCTGCTACATACCTGCTATTAATTAAGTTGACTTAGAGAATAGCCACTGCTATTACTAGCAGCAGTAACACGGAATAGACTTAGTTTTTGGGTACTTGCCAGGTTCTTATGGCCTGGATTGGCCACTGTTGGAAGCAGGATGCTGGGCTTGATGGACCCTTGGTCTGACCCAGTAGGGCATGTTCTTCTGTACTGCCATTCTGAGCTGGAGATACGAGTCAGCTGCCAGGGTAAAAACCGGGCTTTACGTTTTGAATATTGACCAAGTTAATAGACTGATACAGTGGGTTTTTTTTCTAAGTTTTGATTTTTCTCTCCCTCACCTTTTTCTCCCCTAGTGGTGTCTGCCACGCACTCCACCCTTCCCAGGCAGCAGGTCGAGTCGGCTCAGGAGACCCTCGCCGGCCCAAGGGTCGGAGCAATGTCTCCTCTGAGGTTCGCCCTCAGCACCTGCCGTTGCCTGGCCGTCATCTTCCCTCTCTCCCTCCCCAGGCCTAGGCTCGGCACTTCCAAGGGGCACCCAGGCCCGACAGTGGATTCAGTCCTAGGTGTCCCCCACTGTAGCACTCACAGGGCTAAGTCTTGATTTTAAGTTAAGAGAGGTGCAATCTCTTTTAAGTATGTAGTCCTGTCTGTTTTCAGTGCCTGAAGCAAAGGGCATTTTTGCTTTGGCAATCTCACTGCCAGGGTGACCTTAAGAACATAAGAACATAAGAACTTGCCATGCTGGGTCAGACCAAGGGTCCATCAAGCCCAGCATCCTGTTTCCAACAGAGGCCAAACCAGGCCACAAGAACCTGGCAATTACCCAAACACTAAGAAGATCCCATGCTACTGATGCAATTAGTAGCAGTGGCTATTCCCTAAGTAAAATTGATTAATAGCCATTAATGGACTTCTCCTCCAAGAACTTATCCAAACCTTTTTTGAACCCAGCTACACTAACTGCACTAACCACATCCTCTGGCAACAAATTCCAGAGCTTTATTGTGCATTGAGTGAAAAAGAATTTTCTCCAATTAGTTTTAAATGTGCTACTTGCTAACTTCACATTCACTCTCTCACCAAAATATTTATCTCTTTAAATTTAAGTGGCATCACTCACCAAAATATATGTTCCTCCCATCCAAGCTACTCCCTACACTGACTCCCACAGACTTCAGTGGCATCATCACTTAAATCTCACCCCGCACTTCCACAGACTGCAGTGGCTCTCCAGTCACTGAGCAGTTTGAGGGATGTGCTCAGGATTAAAGATTTTTCTGCTCTAGACCTTGGCAAAGGGGAGTGTCAGTAGTGAGACAGAGATTGGCAGGGAGGAGGAGGAGGAGGTGCTTGGGAGGTGATCCAAAGAAGCCTGTAAAATACAATCCGATGCAGCAGAGTCCTTGGTTCTCAATTCTTGCCTATGTGCAGCCATTTTAAAAGCAGGGCCTGCAAGATTTAGAGGGATGTCCATACATATAATATCAGTGGAGGGAGGTTCCCTGGTCTGACTTAGTTTGCCTTTAGTTGGCCGACTCACCAACTACCAGTTCTTCTCTTCCCCGCAGAACAACCTTGCCAGAGAGGCTCTGACTGCTTTGACGTCGCTGCACGGAACCAGATACACCTACGGTACCACCATCGCCACCATCTGTAAGTGCAGCCTGAGGGGCGGCGCCCTCAGCGGCAGCTCGGACTAGATTTCTTTACTCTTTTTTTTTTTTTTAGGATGTCACGCATTTTTTGTTCTCTTGAATTTCTTTTTACGGTGGTAGAAGAATCAGGGCTAAGGTTAAACCAGCATACGACACCCCCCCCCCCCTCCCCGAGAAGAGCAAACCTGCCGCACATATTCCAGCCTGAAAATTCAATGCAAGCAGGGCCTTCCCAGCGCATGACGCAGAGCAATGGTGAAATACTCTTAGCGGCGATTTTACAGGCCATGATTTTACAGGCCATGTTCCTCAACCAGTCACTGTGTCCCCACAGATCTCAGTGGAATCAGCTTCTTAAAGATCCTTTCCCATCTCATCCAGCTCCATAGCCGTTAATGTCAACAAAGTCACAGAAATCAGTGGTTTCAGTGGCCTGAGAAAATGAGAGCAGGTGCCAAATTTTGTCTCAGCAGTTTCCTCCTATTCCTGTGGGCTTCCAGCAAAATCATTCATGACTCCTGCTGGGGTACTCTGTGTCGGTCCTGCCAGGACATCTTCCCAGTGTTTTTATTTTGTTATGTGATGTGATATTATTATGTTAATCGAAATTTCTAGACCATACCAAAGTAGAACCCCAAACAGTTTACAAAGAAAAAAATGGTAGAATAATAATAAATGTACACCAATAAAATAAATGAATATAAAAAAGTTACTACATAAAAAAATACATCAATATATCAAACTGGAAACAACTTAAACCAAACCTATTCTCACTAGGGAGGCTAAGTCATAAACCTGCTAACAAAATATTCATGTAGTGTTAGAATGCCTCACCCAACCAGATCCCTCAGCCCACCCAGTAACTCTAAATAATGCTTGCCCCCAGTCGCTGCCAAAGGTGCCCTCAAAGGGAAACTCCCTTAGGTTCACCTCTTCGGGAGCAAGCCACCCCCACAGCAGGGTCGGCTAACAAGTTTCCCCAGATGACATCACAGGGAGGGGGGCGGAGTCGCATTGGCATGGGGGCCCACTGGACAGCAGCAGCATCAAAATACCAGGGGCCAAGTGCACCCCAGAGGTTCCTGAGCAGGCTGCAAGGTCTTCCAGCCGGCAGCATCTTTCTCCTCTGCGGCAGGATCAGCTAAAGAGTCTTCTCTGGCTACTCATCTCTTCCTGCCCAGCCACAGACTGTGGCTCCCTGGCTTGTGTGCAAGCTGTCTGGCCACTAAGCGTATGATGGCTGCTGCTCCCCACGTGGGCTGTAAACACTGTCAACACTAGATCCCTAACCCTAGCCAGCAGAAATAATGATTCTACTAACTGGACACTACCCAATCGAGACCCGAACAAAGATCAGTCTATGGTTTTTTTTTCTACTAAATTGAGAATGGGAGCTTTTATACAGAATGCACTGGAAACGTAACATCTCTGGGCACCACAGAGAGGGCTTTTATCACAGAGAGAGTTCCCTCTTTGACTCTTTAAATCTTCTTTCCATTTCTTCTCGTATCTCCTTTCCAGACCAGGCTGACGGGACCACCATTGACTGGGCCTACAATGCCGGGATCAAGTACTCCTACACCTTTGAGCTGCGCGACACAGGTCGCTACGGTTTCATCCTGCCGGCCAATCAGATCATCCCAACGGCTGAGGAAACGTGGCTGGCCCTGGGGAAAATCTTTGAGCACGTGCGGGACAATCCCTACTGAGCCTGTGCTGGCCCTCTGGGGTCACTAAAGCCACAGCCCCGTATTTGAATGCCTGTCTTAATAAAGAATCTTTGCATTACGTTTGCCGTGTTCTCACGCAGGCGCGAGTGAAAGCGCGAGAGCATTCCCTAAGATGAATGCAGAGGAAGCACAAGAAACAGAGAACATGACTGCAGGTAAAGACCACAAGCCTGGTCTGCCTACTGTAGTTTTAGGGGAACCTTCGTTTTCAGTTTTTATTTTAAAGCTTTCCAGGGAATTTCTCAGTATTTAGAAACATAGAAACATAGAAACATAGAAATGACGGCAGAAGAAGACCAAATGGCCCATCCAGTCTGCCCAGCAAGCTTCCCTCATTTCTTCTCCCATACTTATCTGTTTCTCTTAGCTCTTGGTTCTAATTCCCTTCCACCCCTGCCATTAATGTAGAGAGCGGTGATGGAGCTGCATCCAAGTGAAATATCTAGCTTGATTAGTTAGAGGTAGTAGGGGTAGTAACCGCCGCAATAAGCAAGCTACACCCATGCTTATTTGTTTTTACCCAGATTATGTTATACAGCCCTTATTGGTTGTTTATCTTCCCTGCCGTTGAAGCAGGGAGCTATGCTGGATATGCGTGAGGTATCAGTTTTTTTCTTCTCCCCTGCCGTTGAAGCAGAGAGCTATACTGGATATGCATCGAAAGTGAAGTATCAGGCACATTTGGTTTGGGGTAGTAACCGCCGTAACAAGCCACATTGTAATGAACAAACATGGGAGAAAATCAGTGGGAAAAATCTGATAGGATGGAGTCGATGCAGAGAGCGGCTGCTGAAATGGTCAGCGGTTTTCGTCATAAAGCGTATGGGGAAAGATCTGAACGTGTATACTGCGGAGGGAAAGAGGAGATATGATAGAGGATTAAATGCACAGGAGGCGGTTCTCTTTCAAAAGAAAGGAAGATCCAAGATTTGGGGGTCTTGGGATGAGAGTGAGCGGAAGAAAAATCAATGTCTGAGTTCAAGAAAGCAGGGGAAAAGCACAGGGGATCTCTGAGAGAAAGGAAGGGATTCTCCATTGTACAGCTAAGTGAGAAATGTGCATGGGCAGACTGGTTTTTATCTGCTGTCACATTCTGTGTTTCTGTATAAAAACAATGTGGAAGGTTTTCAATAAATAAATTTAAAAAACCCAAAAGATATTTATGCATAGTGAAAGATGTGAAGCTTTTTGCAAAATGATGCAAATTTGCCACCTATAAGTGCAGCAGAATTTTGAAAAACTGCCATAACAAATCGTGGTCTGCACCTATAATGCATGACATCTTTGAAAGCAGGCAGCTCACAAACGCCGTGCAAAGGGGGTTTTGTGTATTGGAAAAGGTGAACAAGTGAACCAGCTTATACAGCGGCATTACAATATTCTCACTTTGTTTCTCCCTCCCGTTTTGAATAATTCCGAACATTCTCTTTGCTTTTTTGGCCACTGCCACCAGAAGGGTACTTAAAGTATTTGGCACTTGGGGCGGACACTTCCTTTACCACCGGTCCCCCCATATATAATTTTAAAATTTCCTAAAAATTGATAAAATATTTAAAAAAGCAGACACATCAGATAACACCCAACAATTGAAATAAGGATTTAAAAAAATCTCCTGCTCTCCATATCTGTCATCCTAAGTTTGTCGTAGACTGGGGGCACGCATGCACACACACAATATGTGGGAGCATGTGTGTGTGTGTGAGAAAGAGAGATAGAGAAAGCGTGTGTTTGTGAGACACACACACACACACATTTCCTCTGTGTCTTTCTCACAACACAAACATGCTTCATCTATCTCTCACCCACACACATGCTTCCTCTCTCTCTCTCTCACATGCTAACATGCACACACTTACACACTCACATATACAGACAAAAACAGAACTGGAAACCACAACAAGCCAGATTCTGTATGCAGTGCAATAATGGAAAAGCAGAACATCACTATTCCTCAAAACAATACAATCAAGAAATATAAATCAATCAGAATAGTAAAACCATACTAAAAAATTATACATATCAAAACAGATGATGAATAGAATTACCAAACACTAATAAAATATTTCAAAATAACAGATGCATCACATCTAATTACTAAAACTAACAAGGATAAAATAAATCTCTCCCTCTCCATACCTGGGAACTTTAGATTTCTAGTCATCCTGAGATTGTTGTGGATTGGTAGAGAGAGTAAAAACTTTAACCCCTCTCACACACATGCACAGGCACGCTCTCTCACAGAAACCCACATAGCCACTCACAGACACAAACACACATACACAGGCCCACTTAAACACACACACAAACAGGCACCCTCTCGTACACACAGGCACCCTCTCATACACACACACACACATACACTGACACCCTCTTATACACAGATACATAGACACCCTCTCATACACACACACACTCACACCCTCTTATACACTCATATTCACACACACACAAACACACACACACACACACACCCTCTCATACACACATATGTACGCAATCTGAATCTGGCTAGGGGCCCATATACTCCAATCAGTTCTAGAGCTTTAGGTAGAGATTTAACTGGCTCTGTTATATGTATTAACAAATCATCAGTGAAGGCTGCCACTTTAAAGGACAATACCCCAAATCTTATCCAACCAATTTCAACACCATGATCTTAGCCAATTGTTTGAGGTCACAATTTAAAAGTGATATAGGCCAATACGAGATAGGTAAAGTAGGATATTGTCCTGGCTTAGGAAGTACTACTATAGTGGCATTGTTAGCAGGCCAATTGGGAAACTGGGGATCCGACAAAATGTCAAATAAGTACCTAGAGATGGACAAATTTGGTCCAACAATATCTTTTAAGACTTACTAGGCAAACCATCTGGGCCTGGTGATTTACAAGAGCAGAAGATTTAATTGCCAAGGCCAATTATGGTAGTCAGATCAGGGCATTTAAACGTTGCACATCTTTCTCCATTACCTGATGGATAGCTACTTTAGCTAAGTACTCCTGCATAGATATAAGTTCACAAGGCTCAGCTTTGTATAAATCTTGATAATATTGGTAAAAAATGTCCCCAATTTCTTTAGTAGACTTCCTCATCTGGCCCTTATCATCTTTCAGAGTTAAAATATGGTCCTACCTTTCCAGGACTTTATAAGACTTGCCAATAACTTCCCTGCTTTATTTCCAGAGCGAACGAACTTGCATTTGTAATAAAGTAGGCTTCTCTGGGTGTTTTTTTGTTGAATAAGTTCATTGAGAGCGCTTTGAGTCACATAGAACTGTGTTTGAGTCACATCTGATGGATTTTGGCAATATTTTCGATTAGCTGTCCCTAGTTGTTTTTCTAAATGTAAGATTCCATTAGCCAATTCTTTTTTCCATCTTGCAACATAGGCTATCACCTTCCCCCCGTAATACAGCCTTGGCAGTTTCCCAGTAAAGAAACGGCTCTGCCTGATGATCTTGATTAAAATGAGCAAACTCCCTCCATTTTTCTCACATTTTTCCCACATTTTTCCCACATTTTTCCCACATTTTCCCACATTTTTCCCACATTTTTCCGACAAGCCTACCCTGATTAAGTACACCGACTTCTGCAAGTATCTTGCCTACGCCTTGTATATTCCTGTAAATAGTCCGTTGCAGTTTTTATTTATTGCTTTAATTCCTCCACCTCCTGCTCTTTGTATACTCCTCCTTGTTCGCCCTCCCTGTTCATTGTAATTTCTACCTTTAAAGTTACATTGTAAACCGGTATGATGTATGCATACTAATACCGGTATATAAAAGTTTTTAAATAAATAAAATAAATAAATAAATAAATAAAATAAATAATCCTGAAATTTGGTGTCATAATAAAGAAAAGTTGGGAATTTCCATCTCTGATTAAAATGTAGGGGGGGACAGCCAATCAATATCCACCCACACCGGCATGTAATCAGATATGACCAGTGCGTCAATCTCAGAACTCACCACCTTAGCAAAATAATCCTGCCTAATCAACAAATAGTCCAGATGAGATTTGGACCCATGAGCCCTAGAGCCATGAGTAAAGTTCTCCTCCACAGAGTGGAGGATTCTCGAAACATCTATTAGGTCTAAAATGCAGCAAAGATAAGGAAGACTCCTGGAATTGTTGGCCCGCGAAGCAGGCCGGGCAGGTTGCTGATCCATGGTGGGATCTTAAATTACATTAAAATCTCCCCCAAGGATAATTGGGAAATGGGAATATGAGAGAGGAATATTTGGGAGTAGACACTGGGTGCATAAACATTTCCTAAAGGAAAGTTTCTACCAAATAAGTCAATTTCCAGAGAAATATTCCTCCCTTCAGAATCAACCAAAGATTGTTGTAGCGTAAAAGAAAGGGCTTTGAGAAATAGTATGGCTACCCCCGCTTTCCGAGAGTTAGAGGGAGCAGAGAATACCCTCCCAATGCATTGTTTCTGTAATTTATTAGGCTCCGCATCTGAGAGTTTAGTCTCCTGTAACATGGCTCTATCAACATTATGCCTACCCATTGCCTGCAGAATCTTATAATCATTTGGTAACAGAACCAGTCCCGCAAACATTCTAGGTACAACAGCAGACCCCTACCATAGAACCACAGTTAGGTGCGTCCTGTACAATAATAAGGATTTAGCAGGAAGTTGCTGAGGGCAAAGGGTCCCCCCAGTCTAGATCCCCACCCCAGAAAAGCAGCAACAAAGCTAGTAATATTACGAATCTCTGAAAGACCCAATAAGAGTAGCCAGAGCAGATAAAAAGAAAATAGATTAGCACAAAGAAAAGAGCTTATTACACAGAGAAAGAGAAAAATCTGCAATTGTAATCCCTAGCCTTCTCAGCAAAAATCCCCAACATGGGTGCGAGATGGAGCAAGGAAAAAAGAAAATATCTTGCACCCACTTCTGCAGCCAACAAATTAAAAAAACCTCCAAAATACAGGAATCATTTCACCTGTGAGGACCCCCCCACACACACCTGAAAAGTAGCACAAAAAAAACCAAAGAAAAGCAAAATGGATACAATCAATGAGCAGTTCCTCTAAATAGTATATTAGCAAGGACTTAGCAAGCGGAAAGAAAAAATATTACAGAAAAAGCCGTTAGGTGCACTTAGGCCATCAAAATGCATTGTAGCAGGAGTGTAAGCCCTGTGTAAAGTTACTGGCGTCTGCCACGTCAGTGAAAAAACGATTCTGCCCATTGTGGAAAACTTTTAATTTAGCAGGGAAAAGCAGCGTTGATCGTATCTTCGGCCTCGCTAGTTGTGTTCATGCAGGAGCGAACGCCTTCCTGCGCGAGGCAACGGAAGCGGAGTAGTCCTGGAACAGATGAATTTTCTCTCCCTCTAGGCGTAGATATGTTTGTCGCTGGTAAGCCTGCAAATGTTGATCTTGTGCGCAAAGTTAAGGTCCCGGAAGATGACTACCCGGGGTTTGCTGGGGCCATTGTCCCCAGAAGGCAAAGGCCCCGGCCGATGGGCCTGCTCAATCCTCAGGGCGCCATTAATTGTTCAAATTGAGAACTTGAGTCAACCAGGCTTCCAGTCGCAGTCCTAGGGCTTCCTCCGGGATGGATTCGGGCACTCCTATCGCCCTTAAATTGTTTTCTGCGGGACCTGTTTTCAAGGCCCTCAACCTTCATTTGTAAAGCCTCGCAGGTATCTTTGAGGGTTTTTAGCTCATTCGCCATAGAGGCCGAGGCGTCTTCTACTTCAGAAAGACGCAGTTCTGTGTGAAGTTGCTGCTGGATGGCGGTTAAACTGCGAGCTAACTCCAGTGATCTGGGAAGAGAGGTGAATACATCTGCCCTCCAAAGCAGCTATAACAGTTGCGGCAATATCCAAGCCTGCCATGTCTGGGCTTTCCATCGTCAGGTTAGTGTCAGAAGCTACAGCCATCTTAAGATCAGTCCCTTTCGCATTCTCCTTCTCTTTCTTCGCTGATTTTGTTGCCATTCTCAGGGGTAGATTGAGTAAAAAATTGGCGATTGGCCCCCACAAATAGGAAAGGAACTCGGAGTTGAAATCCTGGGCAGATCTTGAAAGGAGACTTGTTGACGTATTGATTGAAAGGGGAGAAGGGCCCTCGGAGAGATCAGAAACACATCTGGTTAATGGTACCACGAGATCCTAAATTGTGCCTTTTAAGCTTAGTGGAGGGGTTTGGTACGGGAGATCAGAGATTATTTACTCTACAGGTGGTGATAGCAACGAGATGCGAAATAGCGCAGCGGTGGAAGAAATCTACGACACCGACGCTGCTGGATATTAGATTACGGCTAGATAAAGTGTACCAGATGGGATATCTCACAGCTATCAGAATTGACAGGGTGCGTAAGTTTCAAGATATATGGGCTCCCTATTGTGCCTGGATCAAACGACCCTCATAAATTACCACAACTTCACAGAATATTGTTTCACGTAGAGAGGAGGAGGGAGGGCAGGGGTGGATGTGGGTGGGGGGAGAGGAATACGCATGGGTAAAATCAATCAGCACAACTGAAGGCGATTAACAGGAATTGTTCAGTTTATTGTACGGTTTATCGTTATGACAAATTATACATTGATATTTTCAATATTGTTATAGAACCATGTAACGTGGATTACTGTTTGTAATATGTCACACTACCGCTTTACATAATACTGTATAATACTGGTCCATACTGTGTACTGTGAATAAATAAAAAATTACAAAAAAAAAAAAAAGAAACACGTCTGGTCTCTCTCACAGCATCACTTGACCCTTGATGACCATTTTATATTGTATTTATTTAATTGATTTATGATCACTTTGATTATGTATTTTATGCTGTTTTGATTTTCAATTTGTTCATTGTTTTGATATTTATGTTGAAATAGTGGTATATAAAATAATAAATTACATTACATACTTCTGTGTATCCTAGTAATTACTACTGGGATTTTCCCCAAGGTATGAGATAGTGAACAGCTCTCAAAGCTGTCTTGGAGGTGTTCACAGCTTTCTGAGTGCTCTGGTGGGGGAAGGGTAGATACCAGTGGCGTAGCCAGAATTGATGTTTTGAGTGGGCACAAGGTTAACATGGGTGGGCTGTAGGCATGCAGGTCTGAGACCTACTAGTTATACTCTTATTGATAAATAATGTCATAAACTGCACCCTAGAATGCCTTTCTAAGTAATTTGCAACAGCCATTATGCATCATGCGTGAAACTTTAAAACATTTTACCTCAATTATTTCAAGCACTTACCAGCATTAAAAAGTCCTTATTAATCAGAATTTTATATTTATTGCAGTTTATAAATGCACAAGTATAGAAAACAATCAGATCCAATCATGTAATAAAACAAAAATGAATGTATTCTTTCATGAACCATCTTTGCAGAAAACCAGAAATCTTCATAAATACAATAAAATAGAATTAATCATCAGAACAGGTGCAGCGCAGAGCTAGGGCAATTCACATTACAACTAACTTATCTTAACATGAAAAAGAAATTTCAAATTCTGGTGTCACCTCAGTAAAAAATAGCCCTCCACTGCTATTTTATGAAGTAACACAAACTCTTGCAAAGAAAGAGGCATCCAGAACCTTGCCATACAGTCACAGCACTGACTCTCAGGATTCAAATAACAGCAACCTTATGAAAAAGCAGCAATGCAAATACTACACCAGGCCCTAGAACATTAATACATCACCTACGGGAATAACAGAACAAGCTGGACTACTACTACACAGAAACTACACGCTAGCAGAAATACTGCATTTCAGTCACACACACAGGCAAAACAGAGACCAATCTTTACCTAATATAGAAATTAGAGACCACAAATTAGAAACAGAAACATGCAGATAAAACCAAAATAGAAAGCCTGAGAAACCAAAGACTCTGAACAGTGGCATACTGAAGAAAGAGCAAAATACACAAATATAAGAAATGCACATTCCCAAAGATGGTATAAGCTATCATCTCAAAATATTTTTTTTTTACCTTTGTTGTCTGATCTTTGTATTTTTCTAATCAGTTGGTCCTGGTTTCTTTTTCCTATTTTTTCCCTTGTTGCTCATTTCCTAATTCCTTTTCAGTGTCGTTCTTCTACTACTGTCTTCTTCCCTTCCACACACACATACATACATACTTTCTCTAACAGACTCCCTCACACACTCAAGCTCTCTCTCTCATATGCTCTCCCCCCCACAACCACAAGCTCATATTCTCTGCAAGCACACATAGAAGTTCTCACTTTCTCACCCCTCCCCAGGCTTACATTCTTATGCACACACAGAAGCACATCCAGGCACCCATTCTTACCCGCAGACTCAAACCTAGACTCCCATTCTCACCCACAAACCGATGCTCCTATTCTCACCCACACATACACATATTCAAGTTCCCATTCACACCCACACATACACACATTTAAGGTCCCATTCTCACCCACATATACACACATTCAAGCACCCATTCTTACCCACATATCCAAGCTTCCATTCTCACCCACACACACACCCAGGCTCCCATTTTTATCCACATACATATTCAAGCTCCCATTCTCACCTACATATGCAGGCTTCCATTCTAACTCACACACAAACCCAGGCTTCTATTCTCACCCACACATACATACATTCAAGCTCCCATTCTCACACACACACACACACACACACACACACCCAGGCTCACATTCTCACCCACACACAAACCCAGGCTCCCATTCTCACCCATATATACACACATTCAAACTTCCATTCTCACCCACACACAAACCCAGGCTTCTATTCTCACCCACACATACATACATTCAAGCTCCCATTCTCACACACACACACACCCAGGCTCCCATTCTCACCCACACATACACATTCTGTTATGACTGTCACTGCCCGACGTCTCCACTCCGCCCACCTTACCTTTTTTGTGACTCCTCCCACGGTTGATGGACGTCTGGCTGCCGCGGCGTCTGCCTGCTGTCCTCTCTGGCGTCCCCGGTCCGGCTTGGACACTGCATCCCTCCATGTTGTCCAGGTACCATAGGGCACGCGCGCCACGCAGCCCTGCTTCTTATTCTCTCTTTGGCGCGAACCTCAGAGGCGTCCCCCTGTGATGACGTCACACATCCCAGATACAAAAGCCTACACTTTTTGCTAGCTAATCGAGTTAGCAAGTTACGGATGGGATTCGCTCTCCATAACTAGCTATTCTGCCTCTCCTACTTTCGGACTTTATCCTAACGGGGTACCCGCTCCTCGGGGGCCTCTCTCATTTCTTTCAGGTCGCTATCAGGAACCGGTACTCGCTCCTCGAGGGCCCATGTTCCCTGACTCGCTGCCTGAACTTATCGCTTCTGCTTGGAAGAAACCACTGCCTACATCATCAGTGAGTTACCAACTTTATTTCCTCTGAGCTGATCCCTGGAACCAGGTACTTGCTCCTCGAGGGCCTGCCTCTATTTCAGCTGCTGTGTTACCTTCCGGGAGAAACCGCTGTGTGAGTAACTTTACAAATGAGGCTCTATACCAGAACTCTGTGTATGCTCCACTGTACTCACTATCTCAGTTTTCTCCACTACAGCACAGCCATAGAGGGAATCACTGTTCCAGTATTCTGAGGAACCCTAACCCAACAGGGATTCATCTCTACTCACTACTACCACCTCTGGTGGCTTCTCAACTCTGTCTAATAAAAGATATAACTCTGTGTTGTGTGTCCTAAAGCTGAGCCTGACCTGTGGCCCCTCACGGACTTCCCCCCGTGGACATGGTCAGCTGCCACAGTGTCCAAGGGTCCACCCAAAACCTTACAAACAATAACACATTCAAGCCCGCGCACAGCTTCGCTTCCTCCCCCTCCCAAGCAGGAAGATCAGTTGGCCTCTCCTGCTGCCACTGGCCTCCTGCTATCTTTGGGCCGTATGGCCCATTGATTTTCCTGCTCGGTGGGGGGGGGGGAGGGAGGAGGACGTGGAAGCTGTGTGCTGCGCTTCTGCTCCCTCCAACCCCAAAATAGGAGGATTGGTGGGCCATACGGCCGCAGGATCACTTCCCCATGTGTGCTGTGCAAATGCACGGAATGGCGCGTCGGCCCTGGGTCCTCCTCTTCGCTGCATGGAGATGGGATCCCACGACAGCCTTGCAGGTCCGGTGCTCCACTTCTGGTTCCAATTGGGTGGGCCTGGGTCCAAATTGGGTGGGCAGCTGCCCACCCAGGCCCACCCGTGGCTATGCCACGGGTAGATACCCCCTCCTGGGAGTGGGCACAAGATGGGGAGGGGAGACTGGTGGACCAACCTGAAAAGGCAAAGGGGTTGGTGGAACTGAGAGAGATCATTCTAGAGAATCGAGTTAGTGGCCTGAGTCACTACTTGACTGCTGAGTCTGGGGGTTAGTGGTAAACCGAAATCTGTAAATAGTTGTTTGGGTCTAGTTGAAAGAGATCCTGAATAAAATGGATATGTGTTGTGTTCTGATATGTCATGTGATGTCAAGTTGGTCTCTTATATCACTTCCATCTGTTGGTTGATGAAACACATATATTTTCATTCCTGGACTATAGGTCATACAAGGTCCCACATGCACTTAACTCTGGAACTAAGACCAGCTGCTCCCTTGGGAAAGGAGCAGATTGCTAATTCTACCAAGCCCAACACTTGGCTACCAGCCAAGGCTTGTGTCCTTGTTGCAGTTGGTGGCTTCTGAGAACAGACCATGGCTGTTTGTTTCACATCAGCAGCATCCAAGAGCTCTAATGGTAGGATATGAGAAAGAGGAGACCACAGAGCCATGGGTCTGCTTTCCTAGTTGAGAATGATTCAGAACTTTTTAGCCAGAGGTCATCGCTTCATGCTGGAAGCCAGCTGATTGTTGGCTGGCAAGCCTTGTAAAAGGGCTCAGGACTCTTAGCTGTAGCCATGTCATCTACCAGACATACCAATCCTTGGGAAGAGATAGGCTCTGCTCCTGCCTTTTAATTTTCAAACTGCATAGGCTTCTAGGATATGTAGTCCTGTTTTCAAAAGGATAAAGCATTATTACCAGAGCCATTAAAAATTCTTTGCAATATATGTTATAAAAGCATTCACTGGTGTAACTTGTGTGTACAGATCTGCATTCGACACACAGTCATAGAAACATTTGCAAATGCATTTAAGGGGAAATTCTAAATAGCCCACATTGTTTGCGGTGTACACCAGCACTTTTAGCCCAGTTTTACTTGACGCATCAGCTCCAGCCCTACTTAACCCAGCCTGTTGCCAGTCTAGTCCTGTCCTTGTCTAGTATGGCGCTTGTCTAGTCCTGACCTTGCCTTACCCTGCCCAGTCCAGTCCCTTGTATGATATCCCAGGCCTTGCCCTTGCCTCTGGTTGAAGCCTACCCTTGATTCCAGCCTTATCTCCAGCCCTGCCTGTATCCAGCTCCCAGCCTGTGACGTCTTCCAGCACCAGCCATGCTTCTGGAAACGTCCTGTCGGACACCAGAACCCAAAGGCTCAACCTGGTATAGGCAGAAGACCCAGTTCAGCTCTGCCCCCGAATCTGGCCCTACTCCTGCTGGGGGAAAATCCCAGCCCCGTCTGCCTGCCCCGTGACATCATCTTTTTTCTAACCCTCCCTCGACTCTCCTCTCTCTCTTTCTTCCCCACCTCCAGCAATGACCCCAGTGCTCTCCACCCTCTCTCAACCCCAGTCCAGCACGCTCCCCCCTTATCCCTCCCGAAGCAAGCCTGACCACAGCACTTTCTCCTTCCCACTTCGTGCCAGTTCAAGCCCCCTCTTCCATTCCCCAGGCCCAACCCAGTGCTCTCCCTCCTCCCCTGGCCTGACCCAGTATTCTCCTTCATCCAGTCCAGGTTTATTTATATTCCACTCTCCCAGCATTCAACTCGTTCCTCACCTTCCCCTACTCTCCTGTCACCCTACCCCACCTGTGGGCTTTTGGAGGGAGGGAAGAAGAGGGAGGGGCTAGAGTAGGGGGTGAAAGGACAGGAGGGAAGGGCTGGCTCAGGTATCAGAGTGGCTCTTCTTTGCTCTGCTCTGTCTGCTCCCCGGGAGGGGGCAGGGGGGAGGCTGGAGCAGGACTCAGAGGGCTCTTGCCTGCTGCCAGAGATATGAGCGCTGTCCAACATTAGAGTCAGGGCATAAGCCCGAGGATGCCCCTGCCCAGAGCTTTCAGGCGGTTGAACAGAGACTTGGCAATTTGTGCACATTTTCCCCAAGTCTGCTGCTAAAAGCATCTATTTGTGCAGGTGCCTGAGCGGAGGGGAAAAACAGCGGGTGCACATTTGCGAATCGAATGCATGCGCCCCGTTTTCCTCTCCTGACCTGCCCCTGAGGCTGTGTTATTTTAACCCTGCTAAAAGTACTACCACCCTTTATCCCAAACACACCCTCAGCTGAAGTACAGCGGAGGCAATTCTCAGCCATTTGACCACCCCCCCCCCAGAAATGGCTTTGGACCAGGCCCTCGGGGGGGGGGGGGGGTTTCAGACTGAAAGCTATTTGCGCAGTCAAAGCAGCGCTTTACCCGGGCATCCAGTTGCACTCAAGATAGCGAAGGCACCCTGTGCAGCTCTTCCACCCCCCCAAAGCAGCTGCTTTATTTCCTCCAAACCAATCAGCCAGCGCAGGGGGAGGGAGGCAGCGGGTTTTGGAAAATGTGGCTCACGCAGCACTGGGAAGAAGAGCAGCTGCAGGCAGAGAGGGCAGGGCTGGTCCAACCCACCTAGGCAGAGCAGGGGACCAGAGGCAAGGTGACAGCTCAGCAGAGGGGCAGTATTTAAGCCCCGGAGCGGATGCCTCTGCTCCTAGCTGCTTCCTATTGCGGGTGGAAGATGAGGGGACTGCTGGTGCTCAGCGCGCTGCTGGTGGTGGCTGCCTTCTGCAGGGAGACCTTTGTTGGGTAAGCAGGTCAGGGGGCTCCCAGGGGGAGTTACACACTGCAACGGGGGGGGGGGGGGGGGGCGCTGGATTCTGCCTTCCTCTGCCCTCTGCAGCACGGCAGCCATGGAAAAGCTGATCTCTGGAGGTGAGCCATGCAAGTCCCTTTCTGGGAGTCGCATCACCTTTCGGGCCCTGATGTAATAGGTTGCGCTCCACTGCGCACATTGTAACATATGCTGAGCATACAGCTTTACTCCTGAGACAGCAACAAAAACTGTGCGCACAGACCCTGAGCGAGAATGTCTGCTCCTGCATGCTGAATTTTTGTTTTATGCACAGAGAAAATGCCTTGTACTCAGATTGTGTTTTATGCACACAAAAAAACCCACATGTTTTATGCTCCTAGCTCATGTTTTGAGCTCACAGAAGCACAGGTTTTTTTCAATCAGCCTCTGTGCTACTAACTTTCATGAGCACAAAACATAAGTTAGGAGCACAAAAATTGTGCTTATAAAAGTTAGGGGATCAACTTTTATGCCCATAACTCATGTTCTGTGCACATATTTGCAGGTTAGCTTGCTTATTTTTTTTTAAACTCCAGATATATTAGCATACCACTATTTTTCTGCATCTGCCGTTAACTCTTTTAAAACAATTTTTAGTGCACATTTCAGTGCTAAAGTTCAGCACACATTGTTTTTTTTTTACTCACGTCTTATTATATCGGGTCCTTTGTTGGGCCATCAAAAAAGTGCCACAGCCTGCAAAGAACCGAGTTAACGCTCAGCAAATGACAGCAAAATGAATGCATTCGAATTTAACATTTTGCTTCTGGCCTGGTTCTGACGTTGCGATGTCCTTATTATGAAATGCCACTTCTCAGAGGCGCCTGTGCTGGCAGGGAGCCGTTTGGATGCACCACATTGTCAGCCCTTTGCTAGCCGAAATACAGGAAGACTGTATCCTGTGGGGCAGGATGTGAGTTATGTAACCTGAAGCTGGGGGTAACCAGATGGGGAAAGATTTTAATCTTTCCAAATAACGGCACAATGAGGGTTTTCATCTTGACGAAAAAAATGTGTGGAAGACAACTACTTCTGCAATGGGTTTTTTTTTTGTGTACCAGAAACTTTAATAGGGAAAAAAAAAACCAAGATGAAAATGGTAAAATGTGTCCTTTTTCTGTATTCCTTAGATCTCCTCTTTTTTTTTTTTTTAAATTTTAAGCTGCAGAAATATTGAACTTCAGTGTTTGGCACATTTCATGTAGAAATCCTCATATTTTTTTTATTTATTTATTTATTTATAAACTTTTATATACCTTTATTTGGAACATGCTGTCACAATGGTTTACAAGCCATAAAATAAACATAGAAAATGGTAAGAACTGTAATATAATAAAAAAAACTATTAATACAATTCAATAAAAAATTCCTTAAACATTAGAGTCTTCAAAACTAACATGAAATACTTAAGGGAATCTTTAAATAATTAAGTACCTAAAAAAGTAAAAATCAAGCCATCTAATTCACAAAATCCTGATAAGAAAATTATAGTAAAAAGAAACAATTTGAAGTACTTAATAAAATATTAAAATAATTAATCCTTAGTTAAAGATAGTTGAAAATAATCCAAATAAATATCTTTATAAAATGATGTAGTGCAAATGAAATTAAAAAAAACTTTAGCCAGTGCCCTCCATGTACGCCTGCTCGAACAGCCAGGTTTTAAGATATTTTCTGAATAATTTGAGGACACTCTGTAACCTCATGTTCGCAGGAAGAGTATTCCATAAACCAGGGCCTGCCAGCGAAACTGCTCTTTCTCTAATCATAGTGAGTCGTGCAATAGAGATTGAGGGAATTGATAAGAGCCCTTTGTTAGCCGATCTAAGATTGCGTTGCGGTGTATGGAGTCGTACCACAGCGTTAAGCCATTCTACTTGATTGCCATATATTGCTTTGTGCAAAATACAGAGTATAGTTTTTCGATTGCTAACCAGTGTAATGATTTTAGAATGGGGGTGATGTGTTCAGGTTTTCTTGCATCCAGTAAGTATCCTAGCGGCTGCATTCTGGAGTATTTGTAAAGGTCGAATTGTGGATTTGTGTAAACCTAACATAAGGGAGTTACAGTAGTCAGTACCAGTAAAAAATTAATGATTGTAAAACTGTTCTGAATTCGTTGGGGTGTAAAAGTGGTTTAAGGCGCTTTAACATTACTAATTTGCTAAAACCTACTTTAATCTTAATAGATATATGTTTTTTAAAATTTAACTCAGGGTCTATCCAAATGCCAAGACTTTATCACTTATTTTAATTGCAAATGTATCGAGCTGCATTGTATTATTTACATTTGATTCTGCTCTTTTTCTTTCAAGTAAGGATAACTTCGGTCTTGTTGAGATTAAGGCTGAGTCTCATACGAATTAGTAATTGCTTGATGATGTTGAGATACATCTCGACGAGTTTAAAAGCTTGTTCAGTTGTATCTGTGACCGGGATGAGGATCTGGATGTCATCAGCATGGACACAGTATGTTAGTCCCAGGCCGGAAAGAAGTTGGCAAGGAGGAAGCAAACAGATATTAAGGAGAGTAGCTCAGAGCGCGGAGCCTTGCGGCCCTCCTGTATCAAGAGTAATTGTTTCAGATTTGGAAGAGTTTTATGTCTACCTGGAAAGTTCTATTGCTGAGATAGGAGGTGAACCATTTAAGAGTGACATCGGTGAAGCTGATTTCAGAAAGTCTATGAGTAAAAGTATTGTTAAAATCTATGCTGACCGTGCATGCAGAATGTTTGCGGAGTGAAGGTTTTGCTGGCTGGGCATCTCTTCTTCTTCACTTTCTGGATTGCTAAGCTGTAGCATCCATATGTGTCCTACCTAAAGGTGTATTCTATGTGACTGTGAGCTGTGGGTGCTCCTGAATTATACTGATATTAAAAATAAGCAAAGCCCCGTTAAAGCATGTTGCTTCTTTCCCTATAACATTGCCAAAATCCCCGAGCACACTACCAGATTCCAGCTGCTACTAGAGTACTGCAACCTGCTCCTGACAGGTCACCCGGCGAGCCATCAATCTGTCCAAAATTCAACTGCTCAGCTTATCTTTCCCCCAAAGTCGCTACTTTCACCCCACTACTTCGGCTTCCCTATCCGCTCCCGCATACAGTTCAAGCTCCTCTTTCTCACCTACAAATGCCTTCACGCTGCAGCGCCTCCCCACCTCTCCTCCCTTAACTCCCTCTACACCCCTCCTTGTGCATGCCACTCATCAGGCAAGTCACTGTGCCCTTCTCCTCTACCACCAGTTCTTGACTCCGTGCTTTCTACCTGCCTGCACCCTTTTCTTGGAAGAGACTTCCAGCGCTGCTGCATCCTGCTCACTCTCTGGCATTAATCAAACCCTGTCTAAAAACCCACCTTTTCTGAGGCCGCTTTTAAATCGTAACCCTCATTGTCCTGCTCTTAGCCTTGCTGATTTTAACTATTTGCCCTGCTCTGTCTGTCTTGATTACATTGTAAGCTCTATGGAGCAGGGATTTTCTCTTGTATGTTTTTGTACAGCACTGCATTATGTCGTGTAGCGCTATACAAGTGTGTTAATTAGGAGGAGTAGGAGTGGTAGACTCTCAGGAAATGTACTGGTTAGGAGGGTCATAAGATGCTGATAGGAACTTCCAAAACCAGAAGTGAACTGTTTTTTTGCCATTTCCCTGCCGGGCTGCCCTGTACCTGTGCCGGGCCCCCTCTCGTGGTGAGAGAGAACGGTACCAGAGTTTCATGCTGCCCACCCCTAGAATTGACACCGCTGCTGGTTCCAGGTCCCGCTGTGACATATATCTCTTCTCTACAACACAGACATGTACACCTGCATGCTTACAAAAAAAATGTTCATCTATGCACGCGCAATCTCTCTGGCTCCTTTTCCTTTGCGCAGACATCAGGTCCTCCGGATCTCCCCTGCAGATGAGGCGCAGGTGGCCGCAGTGTTGGAGCTGGAACAGCTGGAGCATCTGCAGGTAATGGCAAAATGCAGCTAATCCTTTGCTGAAGAGTGGGCCTCGCTCTGTCTCTGTAGGGCCTCACAAACCCCTTAACGTGCTGTGCTGCCCGGGCACAGTGATGCCACTCTTCTGTCACTTCGTGCTACTATCGGATGTCGATCCATGCCTGGTTTTCTAACCCCCATTCCTGTTTTGCCCAGTGCCTGTTGTTCTGCAGAATGCGTTTGAATAGGAGACAGAAATATAGGTCAAGTCCATATGACCCAGAGTGAGATCACAAGCACTGGACAGGTCCTGAGTTTTATCGATTTGGCTATGGAGGTTGACCCGGTGGCCGAGTCCATGCAGAGGACCTGGGTTCAGTGCAAGGGCAGAGAATGCTGTGGAGGCGAGGGGGATGGGTGGGTGTGGAGTCCCAGCTATGGCTCACCATGGTCAGACTGGAAGTGCCCGTGCACTGTACCGGGATTCGGAGGGAGCGACAGCCAAGGACCCTCACCGCAATGGCTGAGCTAGGTGGTGGGTTACGACAGCTGTAAATGAAGGCTCTTGCCCTATTGCTAGATAAAGGCTTGTACTGATTGAGCTGGAAGCTTTAAAGAGCAGGAGGAATGGCTGGGAGAAAAACGCAATTAAAAAAAAAAAAAAAGAAAAAACTTGTACATGGCCTGTATGTTCAGATGAGCTATACTGGATTAATGGAGCACCTAAAATTCTCTGTGGTTTTCTCCATTATTCTGTTCTGTCCGTGATGAGCAGCACAGGAAAAGCAGAGCTTGGTTATTCAGTTTGCTCACAACTGTAAACGCAGGGCAAGTGGCAGAATTCATAAAAAGGAGCTTTCCTACATCTTTATTGGTATTACAGGAGATCATCCACTCCCTGTCAGCAAACCCCCAGACCTTCTGCCTTCAGGGTGACCTTTAAGCAGGTGTGAGAGATGTAACCGCACCGGGCCCTGCGGCTGAAGGGGGGCGGGGGGGGGAGGTGTAGGGAAGGGGGACACATCCTAAGCCAATCAATCTGCAAAGGCCCAAAGCCTGCCCTGGAGCATGGGCTGGTGACAGGAGGGAGCTGATCTGGGCACCCAGCTCTCTCCCGAAGCAGGGGGAGCTGCTGCGGCCATTCGTGGGTCCTGCTAGAACTCATAATGTAGCAGATTGTCAGTGAACAGTGGGCCCATAAAAAAAAAAAAAAACACCTCCACATTTCATTGCTGCACAGACTAAAGACAGCCTTGTGCACCGGAGTTACAGCAACGTGTAAGGTTTCATTGGGATCTGTATATCCTACTAGTCAGCATTTGTTCCTTCTAACCAGGGATCCATCACGTGAAGATGCACATTAAAAAAAACCCAAAAAAAGCGCATTTTTTTCCATTTTGTGCCCATGTAAAAAATTGTTATTGAATAAAGCCCTAGGTGCACAGTTTGACCTTTTATGGTTCTAAGAGCGCACTCATGAAAAATCTCAATAAAACCACTGCAGTCCCTGAAGCAATGGGCTCCTGGGGTCTGCTTGTTTATATTGATTTGTATGGAGCTTGTTGTTACCGATGTCCCTTTTCCTCTTCTGCTCCTCTCCAGCTGGATTTCTGGCAGACCTCTGCAGAGCCCCGGAGGCCCGTCGACATCCGTGTCCCTTTTGCCAGTCTGCAAGCTGTCAAAATCTTCCTGGAGTCCAACGATATCCCGTATTCCATCATGATCGAGGATCTGCAGGTCTGTGGCCCTGGCCCCAGCACCGGACTCTTCTCCCTTTTGCTGCTGTTCCTTCCATTTTCATATTTTATCTGAGCCACTGAGCCGTGCCTTCACTCATAATTTGTTTCCACTGTGACTGGGTCAGATCGAGGGTCAAGCAAGCCCAGTATCCTTTTTCCAGCAGTACCCAAACCAGGTCACATGTACCTGGCAGGCTCCCAAATAGTAGACAGATCCCAAGCTGTTGGCACCCAACCTGGTTAATAACAGTTCATGGACTTTTTCTCCAGGAACTTTTTTAAACCCAGCTACGTTAACTGCCTTTACCACATCCACTGGCAATGAATTCCAGCACTTAATTGTGCGAAAAAAATATATTTTCTCTGATTTATTTTAAATGTGCTTCTTAGTAACGTCATGGAGTGTGCACTGACTTCTCATTTTTTAAAAAAATAAACAAGTGATTCACATTTACCCACTGTGAGCTCAGGCCTGTCTCCTGTCTTTGTGCTTTGATTGGTTTTAAGCCAGATTCACTGATTATCCATTCTGTCCTTTCTAGAGTCTCCTGGATGAGGAGCAGAGCGAGATGCTCAGGGCACGTTCAGTAGCATATTCCACCGATACTTTTAACTATGCTGCTTACCACACCCTGGATGAGGTAAATATCTTCGCCTAGTGCTACCTATTGTAAGAGCTCATCATTTTCCACATGAGCTAGGAGACCGCAATGTATCCTGGAGAAAGCAATTGATTGCATATAGGTAGTTTCCCAATTGGTACAAGAGTCACATTCAGTGGCAGATTCGGTTTTTTAGCTGCCCTTATGTACTGTTGGTGTCATGCACCCCTTCCCCCACCTCAATGCACATGATAGTAGAGAAGTTGTTGGATTAGGGAGCATAGCAGCTTTTCTTTGCTCTGCTGTCTGCTTCAGCCTTACCCCCTTCTCTCCTACTCTTTGCATGATGCCTGAGAGTGGAGGGGCTGAAGCAGGAAGTACAGGGCTATTCTCTGAGTGAGATTCAGAGCAGCTGGGAGGCAATAACTCATCAGTCAGCCTGCTACTCCCAGCCTATTGCTACCCTAGGCACAGGCTTAGGGGTAGATTTTATTTATTTATTTATTTATTTAACACTTTTCTATACCGACCTTCATGGTAGTAACCATATCAGATTACATTGAACAGGGTAAAAACTGAAACAGAAATAAACATATGAATGAAGGCGGCAAAGTTACATTCAACAAGGAGGGTGAACATGGAGGCTTAATCAGCTGGAAAGAGAGGCCTAGGATGGAAGATTTTAAAAGGGGTACGCGCGTACCCCCCGAAAACCTACCCCAAAGCCCCCCTGCGCGCTGAGCCTATTTTGCATAGGCTCGGCGGCTTGCGCAAGCCTCGGGATGCGCGTAAGTCCCAGGGCTTGCAAAAAGGGGCGGTCTGGGGCGTAGCCAGGGGCACGGTTTGGGATCAGGGGCGTGTCCGGGGGCGTGTGAGTGGTCCGTGGGCGTGGCTGAGTGCTCCGACACAGCGGCCTGTGTCGGGGCCTGCCGCGCCAGCGCGCTTAAGTTACTACTGCCCAGAGGCAGTAGTAACTTTTCCGATAAAGGTGGGGGGGTCTAGATAGGGCCAGGGGGGGTGGGTTAGGTAGGGGAAGGGAACGGGCAGCGCGCGCAGGGCTCGGTGCATGCAAGTTGCACAAATGTGCACCCCCTTGCGCGCGCCGACCCCAGATTTTATAAGATACGCGCAGCTACGAGCGTATCTTATAAAATCCAGCGTACTTTTGTTCGCGCCTGGTGCGTGAACAAAAGTACGCGCGCACGTAAATTTACAAAATCTACCCCTTAGTGTGCCTATTTGCAAATCCAGGACTGTTGGTGGGGCTTCAAAACAGGTTTCCAGGCTGGACTTCCACAACTGGGGATTCACAAACTGTCTTATGTGTAGTTACCAGGACAGGTGTATCTTAGTTCCTACAAAAAAATCACTTCCTACATAACCTTTCTTCCTTGGAAGTTAAAAATGTTTTCATATTTTCTGGAATATTTTCACTTTCCTAGGATTTACAGGAAGCCAAATTAATCTAGACAATCTAGACAACACTTCTTCTACCTGCTAGGCTTTCCTGCACTAGAGGGAGGGAATCATATAGAATTTGTCTTTCTTGCACTAGAGGGAGGGGATCATATGGAATTTGTCTTGCTTGACAACAGCAAGACAAACTTGCTGTTGTCAAGCCTCTTCTCAAAAAACCTACCCTTGACCCCACCAACCCTTCAAACTACCGTCCTATCTCTAACCTTCCCTTCATATCTAAAATTATGGAAAAGATAGTAAATTCACAGCTCTCTGACTATCTGGAAGACCATAATATTCTCCACCCCTCTCAATTTGGCTTCCGTAAGTCTCGTAACACAGAAAGTCTCTTACTTTCACTGCCTGACACTCTCCTCAAGGGCATGGACCACAGACAATCCTTTATCCTGGCCCTTCTTAACATATCATCTGCCTTCGACACTATCTGTCACAAAATCCTCCTTACCCACCTAACTGAGATTGGCATCTCAGGCACAGCCATCCACTGGTTCTCCTCCTACCTCAATAATAGAGGCTACGCTATAAGGATTGCAAATTCCGAATCATCACAAATCCCCCTTATCCAAGGCGTCCCACAGGGCTCTTCACTATCCTCCATGCTCTTTAATATATACCTGTTACTGTTCTGCCACCTCCTCTCCGATCTTGGTCTTAAGTTTTTCTTATAAGAACATAAGAACATAAGAAAATGCCATACTGGGTCAGACCAAGGGTCCATCAAGCCCAGCATCCTGTTTCCAACAGTGGCCAATCCAGGCCATAAGAACCTGGCAAGTACCCAAAAACTAAGTCTATTCCATGTAACCATTGCTAATGGCAGTGGCTATTCTCTAAGTGAACTTAATAGCAGGTAATGGACTTCTCCTCCAAGAACTTATCCAATCCTTTTTTAAACACAGCTATACTAACTGCACGAACCACATTCTCTGGCAACAAATTCCAGAGTTTAATTGTGCGTTGAGTAAAAAAGAACTTTCTCCGATTAGTTTTAAATGTGCCCCATGCTAACTTCATGGAGTGTCCCCTAGTCTTTCTACTATCCGAAAGAGTAAATAACCGATTCACATCTACCCGTTCTAGACCTCTCATGATTTTAAACACCTCTATCATATCCCCCCTCAGTCGTCTCTTCTCCAAGCTGAAAAGTCCTAACCTCTTTAGTCTTTCCTCATAGGGGAGTTGTTCCATTCCCCTTATCATTTTGGTAGCCCTTCTCTGTACCTTCTCCATCGCAATTATATCCTTTCTGAGATGCGGCGACCAGAATTGTACACAGTATTCAAGGTGTGGTCTCACCATGGAGCGATACAGAGGCATTATGACATTTTCCATTTTATTCATCATTCCTTTTCTAATAATTCCCAACATTCTGTTTGCTTTTTTGACTGCCGCAGCACACTGAACCGACGATTTCAATGTGTTATCCACTATGACACCTAGATCTCTTTCTTGGGTTGTAGCACCTAATATGGAACCCAACATCGTGTAATTATAGCATGGGTTATTTTTCCCTATATGCATCACCTTGCACTTATCCACATTAAATTTCATCTGCCATTTGGATGCCCAATTTTCCAGTCTCACAAGGTCTTCCTGCAATTTATCACAATCTGCTTGTGATTTAACTACTCTGAACAATTTTGTGTCATCTGCAAATTTGATTATCTCACTCGTCGTATTTCTTTCCAGATCATTTATAAATATATTGAACAGTAAGGGTCCCAATACAGATCCCTGAGGCACTCCACTGTCCACTCCCTTCCACTGAGAAAATTGCCCATTTAATCCTACTCTCTGTTTCCTGTCTTTTAGCCAGTTTGCAATCCACGAAAGGACAGCGCCACCTATCCCATGACTTTTTACTTTTCCTAGAAGCCTCTCATGAGGAACTTTGTCAAACGCCTTCTGAAAATCCAAGTATACTATATCTACCGGTTCACCTTTATCCACATGTTTATTAACTCCTTCAAAAAAGTGAAGCAGATTTGTGAGGCAAGACTTGCCCTGGGTAAAGCCATGCTGACTTTGTTCCATTAAACCATGTCTTTCTATATGTTCTGTGATTTTGATGTTTAGAACACTTTCCACTATTTTTCCTGGCACTGAAGTCAGGCTAACCGGTCTGTAGTTTCCCGGATTGCCCCTGGAGCCCTTTTTAAATATTGGGGTTACATTTGCTATCCTCCAGTCTTCAGGTACAATGGATGATTTTAATGATAAGTTACAAATTTTTATATGCAGACGATGTCCAAATCCTTTTATATGCAGACGATGTCCAAATCCTCATCCCTATTCAAGAATCCCTCACCAAATCTCTTAAGTTTTGGGAAACATGCCTCGCCTCCATTAACATCTTACTCTCTAACCTCCACCTTGCTTTAAACTCCTCCAAAACTGAACTCCTCATCATTTCAAATCACCTTGACCGGTGCCACCCTCTGCTTGTGATCTCACCCTCCCCTCAAATGCTCTTCCTTTCTTCGTGCGAGATCTCGGTGTCTCCCTAGACCACCAATTAAACTTCAAAAACCACATTAACACAATCATAAAGGGAGGATTTTTCAAGCTCCACATCCTCAAAAAACGTAACCTCTGCTCCACTCGCAAGACTGCCGCACAGTCCTGCAAGCGACAATGCTAACAAAAATGGATTACTGCAATTCCTTACTTCTAGGCCTCCCCTACTCTACTATTAGACCCCTGCAAATGTTACAGAATGCTATGGCAAGAATCCTTACAAATACACGCAAAGCCGACCACATCACCCCTATTCTTAAGGAACTCCATTGGCTTCCCATCTCCTCCCGCATCAGATACAAAACCCTCACCATTATTCACAACTCCCTGCACAACCACAATAACTCCTGACTTGAGGATGCTCTTCGATTCCGCTCCTCCAATCGTCCTACTAGAACCGCACTCTCAGGAACCCTCTACACCCCTTCCCTTAAATGTGCTCACCACAGAGAAAGAACCCTACCATTGCAGGCCCCTCCCTCTGGAACACTATGCCACTTGAGCTCCGACTAGAACCATGCATTCGGAAATTCAAAACAGGGATTAAAACATGGCTCTTTAAAATGGTCTACCCTGACTCGGATCCTACGTAGTGCCCCTGCTCCCTCTACTCCTTCAGAGAAAGAGCCCTGTCAATACCGTACTTATAGCCTTCCCCTTTATTCCTTTAATTGTACTCTGATTTGTCTCTCATATCTCTGCACCTCCTTTTATACCCCTTTTTAAACCCCTTTATATACCCCTTTCCCCTGTCCTTAAACCCTACCTTCCCAATAGCAACCCCTGCTAGACTATATATAGTTGCCTTTCTGAACGTATAATTTGTAATGTCATATATAGTGTCTTCTGTATGTACTAGTTAAAGATAATGGATATTGTTGTATATAGTGCTTTTTGGAGTGTATAATTTATATATAGTGTATAAGGTTATCCACAGTGTATAAGGTTATACACAGTCCCTTTTTGAGTGTATAATTTGCTATGTTACATATTATGTTCTTTGGTTGTTTTTCCATCAGGTACTGTTTCTATTCTCTTCCTCTTTTTCCCTCTCTTCTCTCGCCCCCTCTCTCTTCCTAGCTGCACCCTTCCCCCCCCACCCTGTTTTTTTGTATTTTCCTCCTTCAGTTATATTGTAAACTGGCATGATGTACCCACGAATGTCAGTATATAAAAGCTAAGAAATAAATAAATGGTGAATGAAGCAATATATGGTCTCATGTCCCAGCTGCCTCTAGTAGGTTAATCCCTGTCCAATCGGGTCCTACCGAGCATGGATGAACTGACAGTGCACCACTAGTGGTCCTACTGATGGAGTCTGTGCAGGACCTAAGCAGTTTCCTATTGTCTGCCTACAAACCTCATCTTTCCATAGCTTCTGGCTGCTACTTCATACTCCCACCCCAAGACTACCGAAAACTCTCCCTTGTATACTTTGTAAAAGGAGGAAAAAGCTATTCAGGGATCAGACAGAAAGGAAAGATGCAGATTATTGTAATAGAAGTTTGGAAACTAATAGATCAGCACTGATGAACAAATCCCATCTAGCATAATTAGGCAATTCCTGCAATATTTCAGAAGACCCTAAATTGGTTTGACACAGTTCTTCCTAGAATCTGCTAATTCCTTCCATATTCTGCTTCTATGGGTGTTTCTTCCCAAACCTTGCATGAAAATTCAGCAACTCTGGCCAGGGAACGTTCTCAGAAATTAGGTCCCCGAGTGGGATTCCCCGGAAGGAAGCTCTGAAAAAGACAAAAGGGATAGTATTCTTCCACTGCGAAAGGCAGGACCGGAGATGTTGGGATATTTTTTATGATAGGGAAGGAGAGCGTTAAAGATAAAACTAATAATGTTTTGTTTTCACAAGTTTAACACTGGCACAGTCCCAGACTTGACTTTGAGTGGTAAGTTTAGGAGTGAGCCGGAGTGCAACCCTGCAGAGTGGGTTTCTCTGCCAGGATGCTTTTCCCTCCACTGATTCCATTGTGTTTCCAACCACAGATCCACGCGTTCCAGGACATGCTTGTGCTTGAAAACCCAGGCCTGGTCAGTAAAATCCAGATTGGAACAAGCTTTGAGGGTCGTCCACTCTATGTCCTGAAGGTAAAGTAACATGTGATATATGTTCCTGCTCACAGACCATGGAACTTCAACGAGTTTCAGAGGCAAAGTCTAAAACCAGAGAACTTTTCATCTATTGTGTATATCTCAGTGGGAGAACTATCGAGCAACATCTAACAGTACATTCACATCCAAGGTCACACGTCAGCCACATGTGTTGACTGCAGAGAACAACAGAACATTAACAGGATGTCTTTTCTGCATACAGTTCAGCTCTGGAGGAACTAAGCGACCGGCTTTCTGGATTGACACCGGGATTCACTCGCGGGAATGGGTGACTCAGGCTAGTGGAATCTGGTTCGCCAAGAAGGTACGCAGAGCTGTCCATTGTAGCTTGTCCTACAGAGACTGTAACAGCAGCGGCTCTGGTTTAGCTTCTGACTCCTGCAGAAACACTGAAGCTTGCTGCAGGTCCAGAAATGAGAAGGATAACATACCCGATGCTGCCTTATTAGTAGGGTCCTGCAGCTATTTCTATTCAAAGTCCCTTTTATAACTCCTTGGGATGTTTTGATGAGAGAGAATGTTTTTCTATAGTTGGTGGGTTTGTCCTATCATTAAAATATTCTGGTCTGAAATCTTAGGTTGGATAGATGAACTAAAAGCCACTAGATCCTTCAGTTGTGTTGTTTGATGCGCCAGTCCCAGAGGAATATAGCATACTGAAGAAATGGCTTTTAAATGCTCACTTATTAATGCAGCCAGAAGGACAGTGGTTAAATTCTGGAACAACCCAAATAAAGCTTCTGTAGAAATTTGGTTTTACTATGTCTGGTATGCACAGTCCTTGGTTCCTGAGAGTTCAGAGTGAGTAGATCATTTGATGGACCATTTCTGATTGGGAAGAGGCAATGGGAAAACCTTTTTTTCTTTTGGCATACATTGCAATTTGCCTGTAACGTAATTATTTGGAAAATAAAATAATTTAAAATAAAAAATGAACACTAAAACATGCATGTGAAATGCACTCTTACCATGTAAGAGGGTCTCAGCAAATCTGCGGCATAAGGGGATTGTTTCCATTGATGCTTAGCTACTTTAAAATTAAGTTTTCCAAGCTCTTTGACACTGAGGCATTTGTCATGTTCTCTTATTTTGTGGACATGTCTTTCTCTTCTTGTTCTTGCTCAGATTGTTGATGACTATGGCCGCGATGAGGCTTTCACATCCATCCTAAACACAATGGACATCTACCTGGAGATTGTCACCAACCCTGATGGCTTTGCATTCACTCACAGCAAAGTAAGTCTCAGCTTTGGGGCAGACATTGTCGCGTGGAAGACTCAGGAATTTAGCCAGCAAGACATGTGCATGTTATGAGAACTTTGGAGACAGGAGAAAGAGCTTTTCATCCCGAGATACAGAATTATTTACAGTTAGTGAATCGCACAGGTCAGATAAGTGGGATAGAGTAGTTCCTGAATTCTGTTTCATCTCTGCCTTCCTCTTTTTCTGCACTTAGCTTATACAAACACACTTTGTTGTGTACAAGGTTGCAGGACTTTCAATGCACTAAAACCAGCAGCAATCTTGATAGCCTCTAATGTACTACCCTCTATTTTCTATTACCTTGGGCACATTATTAAACTTGGTCCGCTCCTGCACACCAGAAGCTGCAAGTCTCCAGGCTAAGCCTAAAAGATGGCTCCTTCTTCCAAGCATTAGCTCTATAAGTCCAAAGGCTGAGCTCTCAAGATGCCTACACAGTGTCTCCTCCTCTTCCTCCAAAGTGGTGGAGCTATAACACTGTAGTGGCCCTACAAAATGGCTGCTTTTACCAGGAGGCAAGGTTGGCCAACTGAGTATGCAGATTCAACTAAATCATCCATTGAAAGGAATGAAGAGTTATCTGAGAGAACAGCTATGTTGGTTCAACATAAGCTGGTCTAACAGTTGTTGAAGTTGACCATGGAGGGCAGAAAGGTTCAGTAACACAGTTCTCACAGAAACTATCATCCCCCTCTTTACTTAAAATTTGTATACAGTCTAACATTGTTACAATTTTCTAAAAGCTGTCAACCACACGGGTATTGTGTCTCAGATTGGTTGTTTTTATTTATGGTAGTATAATTAACACAAGTCAATCGAGCACATTCACGGCGTGACATACAGAGTGGTGACGTTGACTGCCATGTCATACACAAATGGTGCACTGGGAAGGAATGAATGCTACCTGAAGCAGAAGTGAATTACTTTGAAACACAGCCAGTGTTGGGGGTTGTGAATTAGAGTCTGTGGGGTTAGAATGATTGCACGATATTGAAAATCTACATTAAAGATAAGAACTGCTTTTGACCAGATAGTCTATGTCAAAAGATTTTTTTGGGTCACTCTTTATGAACACTGTCACTCTGGAGCACTATGAACAGTTGATTTTATTCATAAAAACCCACGTTAGACCTGTGATTATTCTGAATACTTCTGCACCGTTTTGTCAAATTTACAATCAGGTGCTAAGTATAGTTAGTAGATATGAGGTCTGTGGTGGATTAAAAATCCTTTATCTGAATGTGTTGGATTGACTTCTGTTAAATGTTTTGAGGTCCCTCCAATTTTTGAGACTTATTTTGTTTTATTTATGACAGAACCGAATCAACAGAATAGTTCCAACATCTAATAGAATTGTCACTCACATAGGCGAGAAGAACTTTTCTTCATTCTACCTCTACTTCCATTAAGGCTCCAAAGTATCTGAATTTAGATTGCCTTCAGTCTCCTATTCAGTGGGGAGAAGGAATAGTGGTGGTATAAGACCAGTACTGGCATTCAGACCGTGTGTGATCCCCATAGTGGGCAAAAGGAAAATGTCTGCAATTATTAGGTAGTTGTTAGATAGTTCTGGAGATATCACATCACAGAATGAAATAATCCATTTCTTCTTTTAGTAATATCCCTGGGCATTCAGTTTTCCCAGTGGCTTAGGATATTTTCAGGAGAAGCACCTGAATCTAGGCCACTGCCATGATAAGAGAGGATCAGAGCGAGGTGATGAAGTTCCATATCAGGAAATCCCAGGAGACGCTACTCCTTCTCCAGCTTCTCCAGAAAATAACTCATTCTATCCACAGTCTGGACCGAAGTGCATGTGGTCTTTCTCCCCAGGGTGCTCCTCGGTGAGCTAAAATCTAAGTAAAATCCAGGATTTCCCATGATTACTGCTGCAGTTACTCTTTCATTAATAGGGTGCAGTGCCATGCAGGGGCCCAATTTCATTTCTTGGACCTACCTTCTGCAACTTGGGCTGCTTGCAACTAGAGACTCAGTGAAGAATGAAGGATGAGATCTAATGTGAATGCACAGGAGGAACCATCCCATATCTCTTTGTGTTACAGAACCGCATGTGGCGCAAGACCAGGTCCATCAATGCTGGATCCAGCTGCATTGGGGTGGACCCCAACAGGAACTGGGATTCTGCCTTTGGGGGTAAGAGGTCTATTTGGATTTCTTTTTACCACATCATTTACAACATGGCTACACTTACAAAGAGTGTGAAGTCAAAGATCAAATAGGTGATACAACAGGAAAGCAAAAGGGGCAAACTGGATGGTCCTTGGGATCTCTTGACATTCTTTTTTTGGTTAGGATTACCAGATGACCAATAAATACTCAACAGACTCGACAGACTATGTTTTTGGATTGTGTACTAAGAGGGGCACAGAAAGGACTGATCTGGGATTTCTGTCTGCAATCCAGTTCTGTGAATCGCAAAACAAAACGATGATCTTTAAAGCTAAATTCCTGGCACAACAGAAATCATGTCTCCTGTTGAAGAAGAAATCATATTGCTGATGGAAATCAGATAAATCCCTTTTCCCTATCAGAAAGCAGGATTCTGATGGTTGAAAAGTGAGTGCTGTTGACTCAGCAGCTCAAATTCTCATGTGCCAACGATCTGAAGCCTCATGCGGGAACTGGACTGGTGCAAGTAGAAAGAATAGTGAAGGAGCATATGGTTCACGATTGCCTCGCCAGTGTATTAAAATCCCATTCTACTGCACAACACACTTTAAATCCTACAGGATCCACAGAACAATACCTTGTGGGTCTTAGAGATTGCAAAGTTCCTATTGTACAGTAGGATACAGATTCGATTGGCCTGCCACTCATGTACCCATTTGGGTCTTTGCTGTTCTGTTTAGGCTTATCAGGCGGTACCAGGCTGGTTGGATAGTCCTGGTTCTAAACTCCCATTCATAAATGTGGATCTGTGGTCCTGCTGTTCTTTGGAGAAAACACCACAGACGGGTGTTCAATTCAAACCAGTTAAAATAGTTTGAGCCACAAAGGCCACACTTCATGACTTCCCGTTGATAGTCTCATTGATGGTGGTGGGGGCCACGTGAGAAACTAGAGAGCCACAGCTCTGTGGTTGCACTACTTTTTACTAAAGATGTGCATTCGTTTTTGCCGAATTGGAAAATTGCAACGAAATTGTCCAATTCGGCATGTTTCAGGGAGCCTGAAAAAAATCAGGATTTTCCTGTTTTTTCGCAAAAATTCGTTTTTCCGATTAGTGCGCACTAACGGGAGTCAGTGCGCGCTAACTCCCTGTTAGTGCGCACTAACTCCCGTTAGTGCGCACTAACAAAAACTAACAAAAAGTAACAAAAAATAACAAAATCTAACGGTTTTTGTTAGTGCGCGCTAACAGGAGTTAGCGCGCACTAACGGGGAGTTAGCGCGCACTAACTAAAAATCGATTTTTCGCGAAAAAAAAGACCCGAACCGAAAAAAAACGACAATTTCCATGGCGGCCGAAAAACAAAGAACGACACAAACACAAAAAACGATGCACATCTCTACTTTTTACTAGTAATTGTTAGCTTGGGTTATAGGGGGACCTAGAGAAACTTGCGTTGGGATGCAATGAAACAACTCTCTGTTCCCAGTATTAAGATTCCGCTGGGAGACTCTAGAATGGCAGGTGTTGGAACTAAAACAAGGGCAGCAAGATGAAGAGGTTCTGTGCTTTCTGTGTTAATCCCAAAGAAACAATGACTATTTCTGACCAACAGGAGCTGGCGCCAGTGGAAACCCTTGCAGCGAGACCTACCGTGGACCCCGGGCCCATTCAGAGTCGGAGGTGAAAGCCATCGCAGATTTTGTGCAGGCGCACGGCAACATCAAGGGCTTTGTCTCCATTCACAGCTATTCCCAGCTCCTGCTGTTCCCTTACGGTTACACCAACGTCCGAGCCGCTGATTTCCAGGAGCTGGTAGAGTCTCTCATTTACTTTGTGCACCTTATACTAAAGCCACAGCAAGCAGGCAGAAAACAGGGACAAAGGCCGGCCGGCGCCAGTTTGTAAGATGGTGGCAGCCGGCCGCGAGCCTAGGGGAGCTCCAGGCCCCACCAGGCTATGAGGTGTGGCTGGGGAGGGGGGGTGGTTTGGCAGGCCTGAGCTGGGGGGAGGGGCCTTATTGAGCTCAGCAAGGACATTTTTTGACAAAGGGGGGGTTGGGGGTAAGGAGGCGGGGCATTGCTGACATGATTTAGAATGTCATTTACATTTTTTTTTTTTACTTTTGGTCCACCTCTAGAGGCAGTGGGGGGTCTCGTCAGACCTGCAGGGAGGCCCTTTGACCCATTGGGAGGGGGGGGGGGTGCTTTCGGGCTGCTGCTGGCCCTTAAAAGAACATTTTAATGATTTATTTATACTTCACTTTCCAAAGCGGATTGCATTCAGATACTGTAGGTATTTCCCTAACCCCAGAGGGCTCATTATCTAAGTTTGTACCCAGCTGACGTGGACCGCCATTGCGCATTTTTTCCCCCTTTCCCCACAATAATTTTTCTCACTGATTTTTTTTCCCGTAAGAAAAAATATTGCGGGGAAGCCACTGTGGTATTTTACCACAGAAAGGAAAAATACCACAGGAACGCCCCCAAACGGTGTGTTTCCACAGGGCCATGGTATTGTTTTTCCCTCCTGCGATGAAATACCATGGCAAATAAATGACCCCCTTAAGTTTGCCCCTGAGGCAACGCAGGATGAAATGAATTGCCCAAGGTCAGGAGGTGTCACTGAGCTTTGAACCCCCACTGCTCTGGTTTGTATCCTGCTGAACTAACCGCTTGGCTATTCCTTCACACCACGTGCCACTCTCTCTGTCCCATCCTTTCCCTCTCTCACCCCTCTTCTCCATTCACTCCTCCGTCTCATTCCCCTCCTCCATTCACTCCCCTCCCCTGCCGTCCCTGCCAGTAGCTTTCACGGTGGGTGCAGTTGGCCTCTTGCTGCTGGCCGGGTCTACCCTCTGCGCCCGCCCGTGGCTGTCTTTAGTGGTGGGCCCTCCAGCTCTTCTCTTGATGGCAGGGCCTATCCTTCCCACCAGCGGGTGTCCTCCCTCAGCGGCTCCAGCTGGCTTTTTCCCTTGATTGCGGGGCCTCTTTAACGCTGCTAGGCATTAAAAAAAAAAAACTTCCTCTTCAGGTCAGCTACAGCCATGCAAAGGAAAGCAGGGTGGGCTGCTAAAAACCACTTGGGGTTGGGATCTGACTCGCAGGCCATAGTTTGGGGATTCCTGCATTAAACAAATATTTGTTAACCAACATGCTTAATTTTCAAAAGTATCATGGCACCCCTCCTGGGTCTGACGACCTGCTTGTGATACATTCAACAAGTGAGACCTTTGGGAGAAGAAATTGAAAGCAATGCAGAATGTATTTCATTTCAAGCCAGGGCAGAGTCTTTATAGAGTGGGTAATGGGTCAACTCTAGGGCAGGCTACCATAAAATAAAATAAGGATAACGTCAGTAGAAGGATTAATGAAAAGCCTAGACCCATTTTTAGTGAGATAGCAGGTATATTATATTGGTGCATAAGCAGCAAAATACGCACGGGGTTCCTGGACCCCTCAAAAGGTAGCTGAGCATTATAATCAACACCGTACCATGGGACTGCTTTAAAGCACTTTGTCTAGATGTATCCCCCGGCTAAAGGAGAAATGCTCAAAGGCTAAGTACCAGAAAATATCTCCCTTGATAAGCTTCGAATCAACCCCAAGCTCCTTCTTATTTGCTAGAATATTGTGTGTTGTACAATATAGCAGTGAAGAAGTGGCAGAGTACGTTAGTCACTTTGAATTTAACCTTGAGGCAAGCTGCATTGTCCAGGCACAGCACATCTTCCCAATGTTTAATTATTGAGCAACTAGATGAGCTATAACCCACTGGAGAGTAAAATTCTGCTTTCTTGATGTTTCATCTTGAGTGCTCAACCATAGGGCATTCCCTCTGCACCGACAATTGCCTCAGGGGAACTTTAGGGTGAATTTTTATCAGATTCTTGTGTTCCTTAGAATTTAATTTGCAGGGATTTTGTTCAGCATTTGAGTCAAAAGTAGAAGGACTCAGCTTTACTTCACCAGTATCTTCCCTTACATTGGGATAAGTTTATGAGCCATCTTGTACCTCAGTTACAGGGAATTGCATGGACTTGCTCCCGTAATGGCTATTTTTTTCTTTGGAGTGAGCTCGCATTTATGGATTCCTCTGACAACTTTGCTTCTCTCTCCAGAATGCTCTTGCTAAGACTGCAGTGGATGCACTGTCATCTTCCTATGGCACCCAGTACAGATATGGAAGCATCATCACCACCATCTGTAAGTGGAGTGAAAGAGTTTGAACATATTAGTCTTCAGTTCTGTTGCCTAGGCTTTTTCCACCTCATGAGGGTCAAAGGTTTCAAACCCATAGCTGGACGTCTCAGTCAGTACTGGAACTAGTAACCTTCTGGCTACAGGCAGCAACTCTACTGATCTGCCATAAGTAGCAGGCCTCCTGTGGGTAAACAGCAGGAGATCAGTTGTCTGCCTTCAACTATAATTCTTATTCCCACTGGCCGGGGTGCATTTCCCATGGCACTAAAACAAGATATTGACAAGGAATGCTGCTGTCCTAGCCCTAAGAATATAAGGGAGCCGATGTAATAAGACACGCTGCTTTCACTTCTGCTTACCCATGCACTTTTTCTGAAGAAAGTTAACCTTAATCTTCTTGTAAATAGTGATTTTGTTAAGCCTCATATTTTACACTCTATGCATTATTATGTGTTTATTGTTGAAAATTACCCTATCATTATATACAACTGTTCTTTGTTACACTGTAAAGCGCTTGTTGATGAGTTTTGTTTAATGTGAACCAATGAGATGTTCCCAACGTTCATTGGTATATAAAAACTCCTAAATAAATAAATAGCTAGCCAGCCAGCCCTGGTATTTAATAGTAGTGCATGCAAATCCAATGCTAATGAAGGTACTGTGGATGTGGGTTCAGAGGCAATGTATAACAAAGATGGGTACAAGCTAGTAAACAGCAGTCAGATACTGCTTTACTCATGGTCTTGGGCCTCACTGATTCCCAAAACAAGAGGTGTCTTGCGGTAGCCTTGGCTCTCTGCCCAAATTGTGCATTTGATAAACTCTCTAGCTGAATATTTGTCATTTGTGGTTATTCTTCTTATCCTGCTGCTTCTTGGAGAAGATCTGTACTTCATATATGACCATAAGACCTCAGAGGATTCTGATGCTCATGCTTATAAGAGCATTTCTCATCTTATATCTCATTGGATGGAGGTACTGTTTAAAACTGTAACAATATTTTGTGTTTCGTTGCCAGATCAAGCCAGCGGTGGAACCATTGACTGGACCTACGACCATGGCATTAAGTACTCCTATACTTTTGAACTGCGGGACACTGGTCGCTATGGTTTTGCTCTACCAGCCAACCAGATCATCCCTACGGCAGAGGAGACCTGGTTGGCTCTGCTAAAGCTCCAAGAGTACACACGGGACCACTTGTAACAGATTTCAACTTTTACCACCATTAGGCATTGTCGGTGCTCCTCCCCCTCCCCCAAATATCTGATTCGATTCCCCAGCCCTTTAGACTTCTGATCCAATCACCGCTCCTTCCCAACATACCCCATGCACATCTCTTAGCCCATTCACCTACCCCCACGGGAAGCGAACAGACCCGGCCTACTACGCAGAATCCAGAGGGGGTTGAGCGAGTATGGCCACCGTAAGCATGGGGGCCACAGGTTGAGGCATTCTCTGCACTCACTGCCTTTTGTCGACAGCATCACTGGAGCCGAAGCTCTGTGGTCAGTGTCGGGAGTGAAGGGATCAGAGATACAAGAAGGGGTCTGGAACGGAGGCGAGAGGGAAAGGATCAGAGGTCTGGGGTAAGCAGAACTTTATTGCCCCCGCCATCTTGCCACTCTAGGCACAGGCTTAATAGGCTTGTGCATATATCAAGATCTGGGGCCCATTTCATAACGCCATACCGGTGATGGATGAGCGGCTGAGTTAGCACTTCTTTGCGCTATGCTTCTCTTGCTGTCACTCAATAAAATAAAAAACAAAGTTGGTAAGAGAAATACTGTGCTGTGTTTTTTTGTCTTCCATGGTTTATAGAGTAATCAGGGCCGAGGCACCCCAGGCAACCCTTCAGTCTTGTGCTTCCTGCCCCCATGAGCTTTCAGGCTCTAGGGCACACCCCACCCCTGGGAGTTTTATAATTAAACTCAACAAGCAGTCCTGTAGAAATGCAGACATAACACAGGGAGGACAATTTCCCACAGCCATCGCTTCAGGGAATGTTCTCAACCATCTACAATGGCTCACAATTGAGAAAAGAATCGAGTTCAAAGTCCTCTCAGTACTGCAGAAAGCAATTTACAAAGCAGACTACACTGCACTTGATGACATCATACATATCCATTATTCCCTACGCACAACAAGAACTAGTAAACTCCAACTAGTGATTCCATCACTTCCTCATGCCAAACTCTCCTCCACCAGAAACAGAGCCATTTCCATCATCGGCCCAAAGTTATGGAATTCACTACCTCAGTACCTCACCGGTCAAGGAAACCTAAAATCTTTTTTAAAAGACCTAAAAGCCTGGCTACTCAGCCAATCTCTTAATGACAGCTCGGACTATTGATCTCAAATCATAATTACCATAGCTTCCCAACATTCAGTCTTCCCCTTTGACAATTTATCCTGCTTCCTAACTACAGAGGTCTCCTATTATGTATGAACCCAGTTTTTTCAGTGTACCTAACCTTTGGTATATCTTGTTTTGTTTTACTAATATTATATGACAGTTCTCAGTTTGTTAAATGTAATTTTTTCACATTTTTAATGTAACAGGTTGTTATAATTGTAAACCGGAGTGAAGGCAACTCTGCTATACCTCGGTATATAAAAAAATGCTAAATAAATAAATAAATACCAATGGGCCTGGCTAAAAGGGCTTTTTGAAAATTGAAAAGTATTCAGGACTTGGCACCAAAAGTTGCTCTCATACTTTCAAATCTTAAAAACTTTGTTTTGTGTGTATGTATATATAAATATATATGTACAGTACCTGAATGTAATCTGCTTTGAAGTGACTGAAAGGCAGAATATAAATCAAATGAATAAATATTTTTGTATTATATATATATATATATATATATCTACCTTATAAATGGCCTGTGACCGACGGCCCGCAAATGCGCAGTAGAGACCAGCTCTACCGCGCATGTGCGGGCGAGCACGTCGCTCTGAGGCAGCTTCAGAAAGAAAAAAAAATGGCGGCGTCCAGTGGCAGCAGCGGGCGGCGGCGGTACCGGCAGCGGGCGGCGACGGCGGTAGCGAGCGGCGGCGGTAGCGGCGACGGTGGTAGCGAGGGAGGGAGAAGAGAGAGAGAGGGAGGGACGGAGAGAGAGAGTGGGAGGGAGTGACTGAGTGGGAGGGAGGGACTGAGTGAGAGGGAGGGAGTGGGACTGAGTGAGAGGGAGAGGGGGGACTGAGGGAGGGAGTGGGACTGGGAGAGAGAGGGAGGGAGTGGGACTGAGGGAGAGTGAGTGGGACTGAGTGAGTGAGAGGGAGGGGGGAGGGAGTGACTGAGTGGGAGGGAGGGATTGAGTGAGGGGGAGGGACTGAGGGAGGGAGTGGGACTGAGGGAGAGAGAGGGAGGGAGGGAGTGGGACTGAGGGAGAGGACGGAGGGAGTGGGGACTGAGTGAGAGTGAGTGGGACTGAGTGAGTGAGAGGGAGGGAGAGAGGGGGGAGGGAGTGAGTGAGACTGAGTGGGAGGGAGGGACTGAGTGATAGGAGAGGGAGGGTGGGGAGGAGTGGGTGAGGGAGGGGGTGGTGAAGAGTGAGGGGAGAGAGAAAGAGGGGGAGGTGAGAGACAGAGGGATGTAGCCCGTTTTAACGGGCTTAACGGCTTGTATATATATATATAAACATACAAAAAACCCAATACAAAAATGTATATGGGAAAGAAAAGCACTATTGCTTCCTATGAAACTCCTTCAAAGAAGTACACTTTTCAAGTAAAAAATCTTCTTTATTTTATTGAAAATATGACATCATATACATTTAGTTCCTTACATAAAATCTACCTACATCTAATACAAATGTTATGGACCACTCAATTTAATTCACATAATGAATATCCACCATTATATAGTCTTAAGTTCGCCCTCAAATCTATACTACCTCTTACCTCACTCTGTCCCTCTTTCTCACAAACAACACCATAAAATAAATCTTTTACTTCAATGTGGTTGTTGGTCTCCTTTCATTGGACCACCTCTAGATATTTATACCTCTATATTTGGAATAATTTATTATGGTTTATTGATATTCTGAGACCAAGATATAAGGCTTGGTCTCAAAATAGTTCTCGCCAACATTCACTCCATTAGTTCTCAGATCTTCTTAACAGGTGTCCTACTTGTGCATCATTCACATACATGTTCAATACAAATAGATTTCATGTGTTTGAGGAATGGGTTATCCGTGGTTTCTAGGGGTAGAATTCAAGCAAGAAAAATTTTAAGAAATACATAAAGCAGGTACATTGCAACAGCCTGCATCGGACTAAAATCTGCAAATACTTTTTACCTGCGGACTTTAGATCAAATTTTCAAAGTGGATTTCTGCACAGCTGCACAAAGCCACAGCTTCTCAAGAGACGATATGTGTGGATTATTCACTTATTTAAACAAAAGTTTTCATTAGCCAGCCATGAACCTCAATCAAAAAACTGAATAATTTCATTTCGTCAAACATATAGATTTAAATCATCGGTACCATTATTTAAAAATGTATATAATTTTTCATAACGCAAGAAAAATAACTCTAGAGAAAAACCCAGGTAGCTAAGCAGTTACCTGGATAAAACCGAGGGCTAAAAATGGCCTTATCTATGCTGTATGACATCCACCGGTGCCCAGGGCTTATGTGAAGTAATGGGCCACTGAAAGCAAAACCAGTCCAAGAAATAAAGCCGGCAGTCAGACGCTGAAAATCAGTACAGACTAAGAGAGGCTTTGCAGCCAATTCTGATTTGACTGTACGCCTCTGTTCATTTAAATTTATTACAATCTGCCTTGAGACCAACTTTGGGGGAAAAAGCAGACTACCAGATGTTTATTTATGAATGAACAAACAAACCACAACCAACACCGGCAAAATGCCCTCTTAGCAGACTCTATGCTCTAGGGACAGCATCTTTCTTCACCTGGGGAATCTCCGCTAGGCTACAACCAGCGAGCAGTGAACATGCTAAGCCAACTTTTCATTCTTTGAAGCAGATATTTAAAAAAAAACAACAACACATGAACCATGTTAAAGTTTCAGAGATTTGCTTGGTCTACAATTTTTCTGACTTTCAAGGGTGCATTGTGACGATGACACTGTAACTGCTCAGGAGTTTGAAGCATAGTGGAGGATATTTACCAATTCCTTGGTTGAAGAAAACCACCAAACCTAGAGCATTTAGGGGCAGATTTTAAAACATACGCGTGGGTGTACATTTGTGTGCGCAACCCGGCGCACACAAACGGATGCCCGATTTTATAACATGCGCGTGCACAAGGGGGTGCACACTATGCAAATTGTGCGCGCCGAGCCCTCGGGGAGCCCTGCTGGCTTTCCCTGTTCCCCCCCCTCACCTTCCCCTCCCTTCCCCTCCCTGTCCCGCCCCCAGCCCTAAAGAAATCCTCCCCGTACCATTGTTTTGGAAGTTACGCCTGCCAACTGCCAGCGCGCGATCCCCCTGTGCCTGGAGTCCTCGGCCATGCCTCCCGGACCACCCCCAGACTGTCCCTGTCCTGCCCCCTGCCTGCCCATTCAGAAAAGCTCCGGGACATAAGCGCGTCCTGGGGTTTTAACATGCACCGCCGGGCCTTTTGAAAATAGGCCCAGCGCGTGTAACCCCCTACACGCATAATCCTCCTAGATTTATGCGCGTAGGTATTTGAAAATCTGCCCCATAGTCTGCTCCAAGGACACTTTTCAGAGTTGGATCACCTGCTTTATCTCTCAGAATGCCCTGGGCACCTATGGATGTCATACAGAAGGGTGTTGCTTCAACTCGGAAGGTGGTGGTAGCTGCATTATATGCAACTGCCACCAGAATCACAGGTTTTACAATATTTTAATTTTAACAAGAATATTTGCACTTTAAAAAAAATCATTTTTTGCTGGAATCTTCCACTTTAAATTTATATTTGAATTATACAAAATATATTTCTTAAATAGTTGAACCTGTGATTTTGCACGCTCCTCTTTCCATAGTAGAATGAAATTTCTATCAATCTGTGATCCCTACATACAGAATCTTCCCAGTAGAGCGCGTAGCTATATTCTGAACAGTATGTAATCATTAAAGACAAGAAGAGGTTCTTTTATTTCTCTCATCTCTTTTTTTCTGCATTTCCTGCCTGACGGTAGAGCAGGGGGGAGGGTTTAGGAGGGGGAGGGCTGGATTTTTACTTTTTTACCTGCATATGTTTGGCGCACCAGAACACGGCGCCGGTCTTGTTTTCATTATGGATGAGGGAAGGGGGGGGGGGGGATATGGTCATACATTTAAATATTGAAATATTGTAATGTTGAAATCTTAACATTGGAAATTTGAAAAACTGAAATTGAACATATGTATATGTGGTTGTTATTTTCCAGTTTAATAAACATATTTCACATAAATTTATATATTTCAGTATATGTCATTATTCTATTTTTGATTATGAGGTCTATGAATGTCTTAAAAAATTTTGATTTAGCGTTACAGTGATACCATGTTCTTTGCATTTTCCACTGTGGTTCTCTGTTTGACTTGGCTTTACAATAACCACTTAAATGACTCTGATCTCACCCAGTGGGGACCAACAGAACTGATGTCATCAGGAGCTGGGAGAGCATTGGTTGAGGTGATTTCTTTTCTACCAAGCAATGCGAGACATGGTGTGCAAAAAAGTGATTTGTAACTTGTAAACTATGTAGATATCTCCTGGAAGTTAAGTTAGAAGGAGGTTTTATAAATGCACACAGATATTGATCCCCCCTTGATGACACTGGCAGCAAACAACATAGTCTGTGGCATTTAGAAACATAGAAACGTGATGGCAGAAAAAGATCAGATAGCCTATCTAGTCTGCTTATCCATACCAACTATTCAGCTTTACAATCCCTACTATTCTTGTATAGATCCCCTGTGCTTCTCCAATGCTTTCATTCATTCATTCATTCATTCAGATACAGTCCTTGTCTCCAGCACCTCGATGGGGAAGCGGTTCCAAGCATCCACTACGCTCTCTGTAAAGAAATATTTCCTTAGATCACAGCTTCCCAAACTGTGGGTCAGGACTCTAAATGGGTCACATAACCTTCAGCTGGGGTCGGAAGTGCCTCAAACAGCAGCTGTCTTCAGGTGGAAGTCAGCATGTGGCTTTTCAACAAGCAAGTGCTCACAGGCACTGCTCTTGCCTTAGTTTTGCGGCTGAGTTTGCATGTGGCTGGGGGGAGACTTGCACTGCTCCTCTCTCACCATCTACCATCGAACTTACCCTTGTTATCGGCCTGTCCTCTTTTCCCATTATTTGTCATCCACTTTTGGCTGGGGGCCCAAAGGAAAATGCCGCTGACCCTTGCTATGGGGGATGTTTGAATGAGAGGCTGTTTGAAGGGAAGGATCAGATGCAGGAGGGGTTTTCAGGGTTGGATCAGGTGGAGAGTGAGAGAGGGTGAATTACAGAAGATCGACTGGGAAATGGTAAGAGAGGAGCTGGGGGATGTGAGAAGAGCTGAGGGGAGGAGGAGAGGCTGGGAAGGGAGAGAGGGGATGGGGATGAAAATGAGAGGATGACAGAGGATCAATTGGGGGATATAAAAGGGCTTGGTGTGAGAGGCTGGAGGGGTGAGGGGATGAGTTGGGGAGGTAAGGAGCTGCAGGATGTAAAAGGGGAGCAGCTGGAGGGGATAGTGATTGGGAGAAAGGATTGACTGCAGCGTGTGGAGGTTGGGATAGGGGGCCACCTGGGAGTATGGGGAGGGTGTGAGTGGAGTGATTGCTGGAGATGAATTGTACCCCTGCTAATTTGCTTTGGCCATCCTCTGGGGTCATGTGAATTTTCAAGTGCTAAAATGGGGTCACATTGGCAAAAAGTGACCTGGCTCTGCCTTAGATTATTCCTGAGTTGACCCCCTTTCACCCTCATTCTATGGCCCCTTGTTCTACAGCCTCCCTTCCTTTGAAAGAGGCCCATATCCTGTGCATGGAGACATCTAAATACTTCCAAGGTTTCCATCATCTCTCTCCTATCCCACCTTTCCTCCAGGGTGTACATGTGTAGATCTTTAAGTCTATCCCCAGATGCTTTAGAATGAAGATCACTGACCATTGAGTGGAGAAGTAGCCTAGTGGTTAGAGCAGTGGACTCTGAATCAGGAGACCAGGGTTCATGTCCTGCTATTGCTCCTTGTGAGTCACTTTACCCTCCATTGCCTCAGGTACAAATTTAGATTGTAAGCCCTCTGGGGATAGGGAAATACCCTCCAGTACCTGAATGTAATCCACTTTGAAGCACTGAAAAAAGTGCAAAAAGCCGAATATAAATAAAATAAACATTTTAGTAGCCTCCCTCTGGACCGACTCCATCCTGTTTATATCCTTTTGAAGGTGCGGTCTCCAGAATTGTACACAGTATGCCAAGTGAGGTCACTCCAGGGACCTATACAAGGACAATATCACTTCCCTTTTTCTGCTGACCATTCTCCTTATGCAGCCAAGCATCTTTCTGGTTTTTGCTGTCACTTTATCCACCGTTTAACCACCTTAAGATCATTAGATAGGATCACCCCCAGATCCCACTCTTCTTTTGTGCTTAGAAGAATTTCACCCCAATATTGTACCACTCCCTTGGGTTTTATAGCCCAAATGTATAACTCTGCATTTATAGCATTACAATTTAACTGTTAGACCCTAGTCCATTTCTCAAGCTTTGCTATGTCCCTTGTCATGTTTTCCACACATTCCTGGCTGTCTATCCCATTGCAGATTTTGGTATCATCTGCAAAAAGACAAACCTTTCCTGACAATCCTTCCACGGTGTCACTCACAAAAATGTTGAAAAGAATTGGTCAAAGGACTGATCCCTGCAGCACACGACTAGTAATATCTCTTTCTTTGGAGTAAACTCCATTTATCACTACCCTTTGTCACCTCCTACTCAACCAGTTTCTAACACAGTCACTTTAGAGCCCAATATCAAAGGTGCTCAGTTTATTGATAAGTTGCTTACGTGGAACCATGTCAACGGCCTTACTAAAATCCATTACATCTAGTGCTATCTGCTGGATCCAACTCTCTGGCCACCCAATCAAAGAAATTGATCAAATGTGTCTGACAAGACCCATCTTTGTTAAAACCATGCTGCTTCAGATCTTGTAATTGATTGGATTCCAGAAACTGCACTATTCTGTTTTTAGCAGTGACTTCATTCATTTGTACACCGCAGAGGTCAGACGAACCGGCCTGTGGCTCTCAACCTCCTCATTTCCACAACCCCTTGTCTCCAGTCCTCCAGAATATTCCCAATTCGAAAGAAGCAGTGAAAAGGTCAGCCGGCGGAGTAAGTTCCCTCGATAATCTTGGATATATCCCATGCAGCCCCATCACTTTATCTATTGTAAGTTTTAAATTAAATTAAAATATGAAGTAGTCCATACTTCTGCAGTTGTGTTGACTAAGAATATGTACAAATGTGTACAAATATAAAACATATATCTACTGTGATGCTGACCTAGATTATGAATGCTGGCACTGAATGTAATTGTTGACTAAGAATATGAATGCTGATTTTGTAAACCCTTGAGATCTTATTCTGGAACGATGGTATATAAAACACCTAAATAAATAAACATAAATAAAACTGTGATGGCTCTTAGCCATCCCCTGTGGCCATCTTTAAAGCAGCAGGCTGTGCTAAAACTCCGGGTTGTGGGGGTAGAGCACAACCATTGGAGCTTACAATCAAAGTTACAAATCTTTTTAAAAATGCAAGTAGTTCTGTAAAAATTGTTGATATTCTGTTGGCAGGTCCCTAGATTAATTGTAGTAGGGAGTGGGGAAAGAAGAAATCTTTTCTTGGCAAATAGGGCTACAATTTATATCAGGCTAATAATTTTACTTAAAAGAAAAAAAAAATCTCGTCATGGGGGTGACATGATGGAGTAACTGCAGACAGCAGCAGATTTGATTGGCTCCACTAACTTTATTACTTACTTCCGTGGTTAAAAGTCAATAAACTATGGCAAAAGAGGCTGCCAAACACTCTATCCCGATGATGTGGGCAGATCAAGGGCTAAAACCAAAACAATCGAGAAGAAAAATGAAGGCAGAGAACGAACATATGGTGGAAGACAAGAGTCCTGGAGAAGCGGGGATGCCGGCAGAAATGACTGATGCAGACAAGGAGGTGATGAATAAGATTGGATCGAAAATAATTGCTTTGATACAAAACTCAAGGTGGCTATTGGCAAGGTAGCATAGCTTGAAGGATCCTCTCTGATGTGGAAACAGTATTAATGCAGGATGAGGAGGTAGGGAAGACGATATCATTACTGTATAAGGCCATTAAGGCTTTTTAGGAAGGAAGGGATCTCCTTCTCTCCCCAGTAGCGCACTGGAATGCAGACCTAGTTCCGGAGCTAGAGGACAAGGATTGGAGGGGAATTTGAAAAAAAAAATCACACAAGTAGTCCATCTGTAGCTGTAGAGCGGAACTGATGCGGGATTTATTGGTGTCCCCTTTTTTCCAGGTTCTCTAGAATGTGCTGGAGGGATTTATTTATTTATTTTATTTATTTCAAGCTTTTATATACCGAAGTTCGTATGTACATCACAATGGTTTACAATGAACGGATAGTGAGGAAGAGGAGGAGTAGAAGTTACATAAAACAAAATAACTGGTTGTATAATATGGCAACAATATAGTTCCCCAGATTAAAAAAGTGGGGACCTTCATTGGTTGTCTGAATCCAACTCCCCTTTTCCTCCTGCTGCTGAAACAGAGAGCAATGTTGCAGTTGCATCAATAGTATGAAGGCTTATTGGTTAAGGGTAGTAAAAGCTACATCAGCAAGTTACTCCCATGCTTATTTGTTCTCCAGATTGTAAACGTCAGGACCCTCATTGGTTGCTGTGTGAATCCAATTTCCCTTTCCCCCCTGCCATTGAAGCAGAGAGCAATGATGGAGTTGCATCGACAGTAGGAAGACGTATTGGTTAAGGGCGGTAACCGCTGCACCAGCAAGTTACCCCCATGCACCCTTTTCGTCATGCCCATCCTCTAGCCTTTGAATTCTTTCACTATTATTTTCTTCTTCACCACCTCCTCCAGAAGGGCATGCCAGGCATTCACCACCCTCCTCGTGAAGAAATATTTTCTGGTGTTGGTTCTGAGTCATCCCCCCCCATGAGTTTCATTTCATGAGCCCTAGCTCTACTGATTTCTTTCCAAAGGAAAAGGTTTGAAGTTTGTGTATCATTAAAACCTTTCATGTATTTGAAAGTCTGTATCATGTCTCCCCTGCAACTCCTCTCTTCCAGGGTGTACATAGTTAGGTCCTTCAACGTCTCCTCATCAGTCTTCCGATACTGACCCTGTACCATGTTTATAAAATTCCAGTGCGAGTGTACAGCAGCAGACAATAGTGCTACTGTATGCATACACCCATGAATGCATTTTACCACAGTCAACTCTGTAGTTGGCTATATAGAAACACTGCTCTAAAGAACAGAAATGCTGTAAAATTGGCCATTTCAGCCTTTGCATTTCTTCAGGGTTTCTGGTGACCCCCTCCTCTGTGAAAATGCATTGCTACACTCCTGCTCACCAACTTAAAGGTTTCTGCAGTGCTCAGATCTTCTGGTTCCCTGCCCAGAACAGAACTAGGCAGAAGTTTGTAGACATTCAACTAGGAATTTGGGTCACTGCATGGAAACCCCGAGGGCCACATGATGGCAGCATTGCTCCACAAATAATAAGTCTTTCGGCTGCAAAACTGCCATTTATAAGAGAGCTCCAAAGGAATGTCTGCATCTAATGCCAGAGCCTCTCCACCCTCTTTCAAGCTACACTGCATGGAAATAAGTTAATATTTTTAAGGTGCAAACTGACAATACAGGGTGGCCCATGGAAAAGTAGCCCGCCTCCAATACCAGTGCCACGCAGGCAGGCTACTTTTCCAAGGGCCATGCTGTACAATAGGGACACTTAATGCAGAAGTACAGCCTATATTTGCTGGAAATTCTCCAATCTAATGCTGCAAAGAGAAAATCACTCTTGGGTTTAAGCGAAAGAACACTTAAGTCTAAATAAGCAAATATTCATAAGTATGACCCTCAATCTCTTGCCGCTGACTGCACATCAATTTCATGTCATGAAGCACGGCAGAATAGCTGTAATCATTGGTCACACATAAATGAAGTTATGTTTTGTGCGAGATTTTTATACATGCAAACAAAAACACTTATCTGGAGGAATGGATGTATGCTCCAAATGCAGGGAGCTGGAGGGGTAAAAATCCCGATGCTGGCTAAGCATTTTGAAAGAGACATTTCTGCATCAGGGCTGTAAATAGTTGTTCAGTCACAGCCATAGCCGCAGATACTGTACTCAGTGAATGATAAAGACTTTCCATTGGTGTCCCATCCTTCAGAAATGAAACTCTTCTCTCACTGCGGATAGCTAATATCCTCCGTTCTCACGGAAGAGAAGCCAACCAGGCTGCTCTTGGCAGCCGTCAGGAACTCTACATCAACATGCTTTTTGCAGAACAGAGCGTAACTGAGAACGGAGGATATTAGCTGGCTAAACCTCGGCTTTTGAAAATTCCCCCTCCCTCTGCCAATGGCTGAGCAGCTAAATTCAGCTACTTGAAGAATGGGTGCCCACAGGCACAGAAAGGCCAATGCAATACCGGGCTCTCAGCCGAGCGCACTCTTTAACCCGTGCTTGGACGTGCGTCCACAACCCCTTATTCTATAAGGGGATTAGGGCGTCCAAAACGCACGTCCAACCCCCTGCGAAACCAATAGTGCTTATCACATGCAAATTTATGTTGATGAGGCTATTAGTTATTCTCCCCGATTCAAAAAAAAAAAAAAAAAAATGTGCGTCCAATGTGCACATTTTTACCCTCAGAAATGAAGGCCTGCCCACGGCAGCATTAATTTCTGAGCAGTCCAAAATGCTGCTTTTCTGTACCTCCTCTGACTTAACACCATGGCGATATTAAGTCAGAGGAACAAAAAGGATGAGAATGTTTAAAAAAAAAAAAAAAGTGTGTCAGCAGTCAGGTTAGGGAAAGGGACACTCAATTAATGAGCGTACACTTTCCTAACCCGTGGCTGTTCGCAGGCTGGGAAAACGGACATTCATAAAACCGAGCTGCCACCTCTCCCGGGCGCCCGCTGCCAAGGAGGCGCCAGGGGTGCACATTTGTCCCTGGTGCCTCCTTTGTCCCTGGTGCCTCCTTTTTAGCGCGACCCCCTCCTTTAAATATTCGATTGCGCACCCACGAGAGGCGGCTGGGCGTGCATTAGGAAAGCGGGCGATCAACACTGAGCGCCCGTTTTCCGTGCAGATTTATTGAATCGCCCTGAGGGTTTGGGTGAGGACTACAAGTTAGCACAGATTAGTTAATTTAAAACAAAATATGACGGCTAAACGAGGTAACAGTACCTAACAGCGCTGTGAACAACTACCCTTAAGATTTAGAGATGTAATTGATTAATTTAAAGAATGCATAAAAATACACCACTAAGTACCTGATTCACTAAGGGTTTTTCCCACACACACAAAATGGGAGAAAAGCCTTATTGAATTTGGCATTTAAAGGTAGAAAAAAAATAAATCATACACTAAAGGTCTATCCCAAATTACCACTTTTAAAAACTAAGCAACACTGTGATAAAAAAAAAATGGCCATCAACATGGAAAACCGATGATAGGGTTAGAAGCCACTTTTTTGCTACTGCTAAACATTTAATATCATCATCGGCTGAAAAATAACAGATTTTTTGTACTGATATTGTCAATATCTTTGCTTTGTAGAACTAAAAAAAAAAAAAAAAAAGGTGGATCTTTGAATACTTCCACCATAATCAAAACTATAACAGCATGTAAACAAATCCCCAATGAGAACTTTACAAGTTAGGAGCATTTCTCAACAGTTTGACCTTAAAGCAAGAAAATAAGCCCTCTGCTAGTTTCCAAATGCCACAGGGCTCATCAATAACATGTGTGTGATGAGAAGACAGCCCCGTAACTTTTATGCTCCAAGTCGTGAGGCAGTGCAATGATTAATTAACCAGGGTAAAGAGAGGGCCTTCCTACTAGCTCAGCCTGAGGAGTTGTGCTTTGAGCACAGAGGTAGCCAAGCCTAGGTTCAGCTTCTAAGCTAACCAGACAGCAATGCAAGCCGAACTTCGAAGCAGAGTCCACAAGTCGATTTTATTTAATTACTAAGGGCTAGAGAATAATAGCTGTAGATATGACTTTTACACAAGGAAGCAGGGGCAAAAGTTTGCACTTTATAAGGAGGATGGCAGGAATATTATCAACTACTGAACATATTGTATTATACTGCATTATGTATTGTACTCTATCCAGTAATCACTGTCAGGAGCAGGAAGCGATTTGTACTTTATGCATTGTAATGGAGAGGTTTCTGATTTGTGATGACAGGTTATGTTGGATAGTTGTTTCTGACTCAACTGTATCTTGTTGTTTATTGCTGATGGTCTAATAAACTTGTAAACTGAAAAAAACCAAAAACCCTCAGAAAACCCAACAATGCAGTTTCATCACAGCTAGGGGCATCCTTTTTCCTTTAAAGATAAAGGAAGCCCAGAAAGTATTCCAACCTTGTTTTTAAGCATTGATTTTCAATGCTTCCATGCATTGCTGCTGGCTCCTGCCTGCAAGTTTATTTGTGATAGCCTAGCACATGAGGCACTCAGCCCCATTGCCAGGGTTGGACTTAAGACTGGGGCACCCACAGGCACAGCCAGAGCCGAGGCTAGCATATGGCTGATATGGCCTCGGCCATAGGCGCCATCACTTCCAAAATTTGATAGACAAGCATTTGTGTGTGTATAATTGTATATGTAATAGAGAAAAGCATGTGCATGATTGTGCATGTGAGAGAGATTGAGCGAATGTGTATGTGTGTGAATGATTATGCATTTGAGAGTGAGCAAACATGTGTGTGCGATTATGCATGTGAGAGAGCAAATGAATGTTGTGTGTGTATAATTGAGCATATGAGAGACAGAGCAAAGAGTTTGTGTGCGTATGAGCATGTGAGAGCACAAGTGAGTGTGTGTATGTGTGTATGACTGAGCATGTGAGAGGGCGAACAAGCATGTGTGTCTATAACTGAGTATGTTGAGAGCAAACGAGCGTGTATGATTGAGCATATTTGAGCAAATGAGCATGTGTGTGTGACTGAGCATATGAGAGAGCAAACAAGCTTGTGTGTGTGTGTATGATTGAGCATGTGAGTGAGTGAATGAGCATGTGTGTGTTAGAGAGAGGGGAAAACGTTTGTGTGCAACAAACAGCTCCCTCCACCACCCTGCTAATCCACCACAATCTTAGAGCACTTGGAAATCAAAAGTTCCCAGGTATGGAAAGCAGGGGATTTATTAATCCCTGTTAGTTATAATTATTGGGTATTATTTAATGTATCTGCTGTTTTGAAATATTTTATTGCCATATAGAAAAGTTTAATATAAGCTTTTAATTACTGGATGCCATTCTATTTGTCAGCTGTTTTGAAATATTTTTCCTATTAGTATGGTTTTACTATTAGGTATTTACTTATGGTATTAGGTATTTATTTACTTTATGGTATTACTTTATGGTATTACTTTATTTACTTATGGTATTAGGTATTTATTTTATGGTACTACTTTATGGTATTACTTTATTTACTTTATGGTATTACTTTATGGTATTACTTTATTTACTTATGGTATTAGGTATTTACTCCCAGGTTAAAGCACCTCTAAGCTTGTAACCGTACGCTTATGGTATCACTGGTTTATCTCCGGCCTTACCTTCCTTCCAGCTTGCTTGCAAGCTTCCAAGTTCTCTCTCCCTGTTGATTGTAACTTTGACTTATTCCTACCTATTGTTTATCTTTCGCTCACTTGAATTTGTTACTCCTTTTATACCCTTGTTAAATGTAAACCGATCCGATATGGTTATTCACTATGAAGGTCGGTATAAAAAAACTGTTAAATAAATAAATTATGATTGATGTTTTATATTTCTTTATTTTATTGTTTGATATTTTATGAGGAATGACCATGTTTCTGTTTTTCCCTTGTTGCATACAGTCTGGCTTTTGTGGTTTCCAGTTCAGTATTTCTCTGCACATTTCTATCTATAATTTATGATCTCATTATTTTGTATTTAGTGAGGGTCTGTCTATGTGATAGAATTGAGGTATTCTGTGTAGTTTCTGTGTAGGGATCTATAGCAGCCTGGCTTGTTTTGTTTTCTTAATAGGAGGTATATTGGTGTTTTAAGACCTGGTGTAATATTTACAGTGTTGTCTTTTCGTAAGTAGGGTATTTACTGTTTGAATGCTGGCAGTTAGGGCTGTTTTGATATGGGAGATTTACAAAATGTAATTGCAATTCAGTACATGGCTTTCCCAGGGCCAAACCCACACCCAAACCCAACATGCATTACCATAGGCCTACTACCATATGGGTTTCAAGTGTCTTTGTTTTATTTATTTTTTTTTTTGCAGGGTTTCTGGTTGGCACCACAGCAGTACATGTACATATAATATATATGCTATAAGTGATTTTTTTTTTTACCCAAGAAAGTCCTCTCATGTAGAATCTATTATAAAGGAAAATTAGTTTCTTACCTGATAATTTTCGTTCCTGTAGTACCAAGGATCAGTCCAGACACCTGGGTTGTGACTCCGCACCAGCAGATGGAGACAGAGCAAGACTTGTCGGGCACCCTCACATATAGTAAGGCACCACCCACAGCTCGTCAGTCTTACGAATGTCAAAGCAAAACAGCAATGAAACCAAACTATCTAACTATACCGCCCCACACTAGGGCCGATTCAACCAAAGTCCCCAGCTGGATCAAAAACTTCCAGAAACAGAGGACCAACAACAGATACTGAAAAACCAATGGAACACCAACCGAGCGGACTCTTCTTAAATCTGAAAACAGACTTGGGTGGGAGCCTGGACTGATCCTTGGTACTACAGGAACGAAAATTATCAGGTAAGAAACTAATTTTCCTTTCCCTGTACGTACCAGGATCAGTCCAGACACCTGGGATGTACCAGAGCTGAACTACCGAGGGCGGGAACCAGAGAGTCCCGCTCGCATAAATCCAGGTCCGGAACATCCAGCCGATAGTGTCGCGCAAAGGTATGCAACGACTTCCAAGTTGCCGCCCTGCAAAACTGCTGCGGCGACACATACGAAGATTCCGCCCACAAGGTGGTCTGAGCTTGCATCGAGTGGGCGCGGAGGCCCACCGGGACAGACTTACCTTTCAATAGGTACGCAGAAGAAATAGTTTCCTTCAACCACCGAGCAATTGATGCTCGAGAAGCAGCGCCACTCTGCTTTGGACCTGAAAACAATACAAAAGGGAGGGTCCGAAAACCCGAAAATGGATTCGTTACCTCCAGATAACGGAGCAGAACTCTGCGAACATCAAGTTTCTGCAACACCGCATGTCCTCAGGAAAGGCAGGCAATTCAATGGTCTGATTCAAATGAAACGCGGACACCACAGAGGCAGAGAAGCGTGAGAATGGTTCTCGACAAGCCAATGCCTGCAACTCCGAAACTCGTCTCGCCGAAGCAATCGCCACAAGAAAAACCGCCTGAAGGGTCAGATCTTTTAGAGTCGCTCTCCTGAAGGGCTCAAAAGGCGACGTGCACCGCGCAGGGAGCACCAATTAAGAGTCCAGGAAGGACCAGGATGCCGCAACGGAGGCCGCAGATGCTTAGCTTCCCGAAGAAAGCGCGCCACGTCTGAACGATGAGCCAGCGACTTACCTTGCACCTTACCTCTGAGACAGCCAGGCGCCGCTACCTGTACGCGGAGGGTGCTGCATGATAAGTCCTTAGCAATCCCCGCCTGAAGAAAAGCGAGGACATCCAGTACGGATGGTAACACCGGATTCACCTCACGCGATCTACACTAATCTTGGAACACTGCCCAAACCCGGACATATGCAAACGAGGTAGACCGTTATCGAGAACTCAGCAAGGTAGCTACCACCGCATCCGAATATCCCTTAGACTGCAAACGTTTCCTCTCAAAAACCACGCCGCGAGACCGAAGTGAGCCGCGTCCTCGGACCCTGCCGCAGGAGAGCCGCTTCCCCTCGAAAACGGAGAGGAGCCTCCTTTGCCAAGAGCAAGAGGTCCGTGAACCAAGGCCGTCGTGGCCACTCCGGCGCCACCATCATCACCTCTGGAGACGACTCTATTCGACGAAGGACCTTGCCGATCAGAGGCCATGGAGGGAACACATATATGAGAACGTCCGTGGGCCAAGGGAGTACCAGAGCATCTACCCCTTTGGCTCCTCGTTCACTCCGTCGACTGACGAATCGCGGAGCCTTGGTGTTCTGAGCGGTGGCCATCAAATCCATGTGTGGTGTTCTACACCGTTTGCAAATTAGGCGGTAAGCCACCTCCGGTAGCTCCCACTCCCCTGGATCCAATCGATGCCGACTGAGGAAATCCGCTTGGACATTGTCCACTCCGGCGATGTGGGACGCCGTGATGTTGCTGAGGTTCCTCTCCGCCCAAAGCATGAGCAGCCGCGCCTGCTCCGCCACCGCTTGGCTCCTCGTACCTCCCTGGCGATTGATATACGCCACTGTGGTCGCATTGTCCGACAACACTCTGACCGAAGTCCCTCGGAGCAATGGGAGGAACGACTGGAGCGCCAACGTGACCACTCTGGTCTCCAAGCAGTTGATGGACCACTGTGATTGAGCTTTGGACCACAGTCCCTGCACCGAGCGGCCCATGCAAATTGCTCCCCAGCCGGAGAAGCTGGCATCCGTGGTGACTACCATCCAGGTGGGCATGAGTAGGGACACTCCGCGTGTCAGATTGTCGGTGCAGAGCCACCACTGCAAACTGGACCTCACCTGATCCGTAAGCGGGAGGGGAAGGTAAAAACTCCTCGGACACCTGCCGCCAGCGGGAGAGCAATGCGGATTGCAATGGACGTAGATGAGCGAACGCCCAGGGGACTAGCGCCAGCGTTGCCGCCATCGATCTCAACACCATCAGGTAATCGCACCCCTGCGGAATCCGGAGGGACAAGGGACGGCGTATCTGACCCCGCAGCTTGCAGACCGGTCCTTGGACAGAAACACCCTGCCTTGCTTCGTGTCGAACAGTGCTCCCAAGTATTCCAGGGTCTGGGTGGGAACCAGCCGGATTTTGGCGAGATTGACCACCCATCCGAGTGACTGCAAGAGCTGCAGGACTCTGTCGACTGCCTGTCGGCACGGAATCACGGATGTGGCTCGGATCAGCCAATCGTCCAAGTAGGGGTGAACCAAGAACCCCTCTTTCGCAGCTCGGCTGCCACTACAACCATCACCTTCGGAAACGTCCTCCGAGCCGTGGCAAGTCCGAAGGGGAGAGCTTTGAACTGATAGTGTCTGCCCAGGATACAGAACCGCAGATACCGCTGATGGCACTGCCGAATTCCGATGAGAAGGTAAGCCTCCGTCAGGTTCAGCGACGCCAGGAATTCCCCTGGTCGAACCGAAGCTATGACTGAACGGAACGCCTCCATTTCGAAGCGAGGAACGCGAAGACATCTGTTGACTCCTTTGAGGTCCAGGATGGGTCGGAAAGTGCCCTCTTTCTTCGGCACTATGAAGTAAATGGAATACCGGCCCAGATGACGCTGTCCTGGAGGCACGGGAACTACGACACAGCGTATCCCGGACCGCCAAACGCTTGATGCCGCCCTCGCAAGGGGACACCAGAAATTTGTCCCCCGGAACCCGAGCAAACTCTAACCGTGGTGTATCACACTGAGGACCCCCTGGTCCGTAGTTATCCTGGCCCATTCGGGGAAGGGGCCCTCCGCATCTCAATGGGCTGGCTTCGGACCGGTCCCCGACGAGGAACCGCCTTGCCGTCCAAACTGCCTTCCACGAAAGGACTGGGACCATGACGACTGACTCGAAGAACCAGATCTATACGGGGCCTCCGACGATCTCTGTGGTCGCGACTTCCTGGGCCCCCGAAAGCGGGACCTATTGGAAAACGAAGTCCGAGCCCCGTATCTGTCCTCCGGCAACTTGAACGCCCGGTGTCACCAAAGGACTCAATTGCGGAGCCAGAGAAGACGTCGGGCCGACACTGCCGAGACCGTGGCCCTAGCCGAAGTCCGCAGAAGATCATGCATCGCATTAGCGCTGTACGCAATAACCGCCTCCAAGCCATCCGCTTGCGCCGCCTCCTCACTCAAGAGGCTCGCATTGGCCTGAAGGACCTGAGCCCAGCGCAAGCCGGCCCTCAGGGCAAAATTACTACAAAGAGCCGCATGTACCCCCAGAGCCGAAACCTCAAAGCCTTCTTGAGCTGAACCTCCAGGTTTCTGTCTTGGATATCTTTGAGGGCCGTGGCCCCCGTCACCGGAATCGTCGACTGGTTAGTGACCGCCGAAACCGCTGCGACCACTCGAGGAAGACGCAGGAGAGCCAACGCCTCCTCCGGCAACGGGTACAGCTTATCCATAGCTTTACTAACCTTTAGGCCCAACTCCGGGGTGTCCCATTCTCGAAAACCGGATATCAGAAGTGGAAAAATGGAACGGAAAAACCACCGCGGGTCCCGTCAGGCCCAACAGCACTGGGTCCCTCTTAGCGTGCTGTCTAGCCTCCATGGGTGGAGCATCCACACCCACTTCCAGAAGAATAGCCGGGATAAGCGGTGCGAGCTCCACCTTCCGGACCAAGCGCACCACCTTGGGGTCGACACCTTCAACCGCAGGGGTGCCCTTGTTGTACCCCGCATGAAGCGGATCCTCTTCCGCGGGCGCACTGTCGTCCCGCGGGACCCCTAAGTCAGGGTCCACGTCCTCGGAAGAAGCCGAGTCGGAGTCGGTCTCCTGGGGCCCCCGCGGCCCAAGCGCCGCTCTCTAAGCGGGTCCACGGGTCTCCGGGAACCCTCCCCCGCTTGCCTCTTCTGGGGATCAGACCGATTGTCTGAACCCCCCTTGACCTACGACCGTTTCCGTTTCGAGCGTTTACATTTTAAAATTTTCTTTAAAAGAACCGCGAAGTCTGCGAAAACGAGGCCCCAGAATCCGAGCTGGCCTACTCCTGACTCCGATCCGCCGTAGACGCAGCCCCCCCGCAGGGAATTCCCCCCGGGGTCCCGCTGCTGAGGAGCCAAACCGGCGGCCTGCCGCCATTTTCCACCGCCCGCCGCGTGGCCTCCCCTACGGACTCCAAAATGGCCGCCGCTCCCGCACTAAGCGGGAACAGGTCGGCCTCACCGGCACCCGCAGGGGCAGCGCGCGGCGGCGATCGCGGTCGAGCGGGAACCCCCCGACCGCCCTCGGACGACCCTTCACCGCCCGATAACCAAGAGGAGCATAGGCCGTCGCGCACACGCGCGGAGCCGCACTTGGCATGCGCTGCGCCGGTCCGGACCGCCGAAAACGCCGAAAGAAAAAGAGAAAACCCAGCAAGCAGCCCCCGGAACGCTCCCCCCACGAAGAGCCAAGCAGACCGCATGGACAGCGAAAAAAACGGCAAGAAATAAAACAAAGTCCTTTTTTTTTTTTTTTTCTCTACCTGTCGCTGACCTTGGTCCTGAACTGTCTGATCTAGCGGGGGTGAGTGAACCGGGCTCCCCGGTGTCACCCCCGGCGCTGCTGCCAGAGACAGGCCGGGTCCTCAACCCTCAGCAGCGGCCTCGACCAGGGGAGGGTGGTCCCCTCAGGACCTCACAACCCCCCTGGGAGGCACTCAGGACAAGTGAAGCCTTCTATAATTTTCCTTTTTTTTTTTTTTTTAAATAATCCAATCCAATTAAAACAAATTAAACCAAATCCAACAACCCTGACTAGCTACACAACTACCCAGGGATCCACAGAGCCTGTGGGTGAACCTGCCCCATCTGCTGGAGACAGAGAAAGACTGACGAGCTGTGGGTGGTGCCTTACTATATGTGAGGGTGCCCGACAAGTCTTGCTCTGTCTCCATCTGCTGGTGCGGAGTCACAACCCAGGTGTCTGGACTGATCCTGGTACGTACAGGGAAATGCATAATTTTGAATTGTGTATGGGGAGGATGCAACCGGGGAGGAGGTTGGATGCAAGCCCTAGAGAAAAGTGGAAGGTATGCCTGGTTGGAAGATGAGAGAGGGGGAGGGGAAGAGGAGGATTTGGAGATGAGGGGTTTTCAAGAGCACAAGAAAGGAAGCGGCTGTTGAGGGGAAGGACAAGGGGAGCTGGAGATGGTAAAAGGAGCAACTCAATGAGGGGAAGATGGAGGACTTAGAGGGGGCAACAGAGGGCAGATTTGGGAAGGTGTAGGATTGGCACAGAGAACTGGAGGGAGAGAAGGGGGGATGAAATCTAGATGAGTGAACAGAGAGGCAGAGATAAAGAGAATGAAGAAAAAGAAGAAAAGGGAAAGATCGATATTAAACAGAGGCGTAGGGGAGGTACTGAAGAGACAGGAGAGAGATGAAACAGAACATGAACAGGAGACCCTGTAAAGGAGTTAGGAGACCAAGAAGAGGAAAGCAGTATAAAGAGATGAGGATCAAAGTGATTAGAAAAATAAAAGTCCAGCGTGCCTGCTGTATTCCAGGTTCCAGAAGCAGCACTGGTGCACAGTCCCCAGCAGAGGACTGTCGCTGCACTGACTGAACTAAAATAAGTTAGGAGAAAAAATCTCTGCATAGTTGTAAACAAAGGTAGACCTGGTAGCCCAAAAGAAGAGGAGGAAACTGCTGGAAAAGGAAAAATGAAATCCATGGAAAATATACACCTGATGTCACTGTTGATCCAGGAATGCCAAACTCCATAAGTTGGGTTCCATGCAGAGAGTGAATCAACGCCATCAACCTTGGCCTAATGAAAAAATAATTATTCCAGAGGGGACAGAGCAGCTGGTTGGATCTCGTTAGTCTGACATACCAAATTATTGCCACAGTTGTGCTGTTTTTTTTGTCCAGAGTCCTAAAGAAGTGCGGTCTGGAGTAGCTATGTGGTGAAGTATATAAGCTTTTAGGTCAGGATAAGCATGAAAGTATCACCCTGCCATCAGCACTTTGGAACCGAATGGAATTACTGAACCTCACAACTTCGATCTGCTGTGTAAAGTAACACAACAAAACAGAGAAGAATCCATCTGAAGGGTCCATTTTGTATTTTAATGAAGGCACTACTGTAAAACAACTAGACAAAAAATAAAATCTTAGCTTGTGCTTTACACATTCTCTGAATCTGTTTTCCTTTCACACTGGCTCTTTTCAGGGAAAGAGGATTTATGTCCCTTAAGGTTTTCCTACTTGTCCTCAGCTAAAGGGATAATTCTCAGTTTTGGGATACTACAGTCCTATCCACAGTAATGCATGATGATATCAAAGAGAGGAGCTATCATGTCAGGAAATATGAAGGGCAGACAGTTTGCTCCTCCCTCCTTCCTAGACAGTCTGTCTGGGTGGCTGCAGGGGCTCCTCCTCCAAGGCACACCTTCGGTATCAGCAGCACTTGTTGGGGTGGACAGGGGCCACCCTAGTAGCAGCTGCTGTCTTCCCTTCCTCCCCAGGCCTGTGTGTTCTGCCTCTAGGGTGCAGGAAGGCCTGAATGGCTCCAATGGTGTGGGATCTAAATCCAGTTCTCCTGCATTGCAGTATGCGGTGCTAAGGCCGTAGGCAGAGGAAATACATTTTAAGCTCCCGTTTCCTTCTGAACAATTTCTAAGCATAAGAAGCAAAATAATATAGTATACATGGCGCTCTGCCCGTTCACTTTGCTCACCAATCCTGCCACTGGGCTCTCCACTCTTGACTCTATGTTTGTGCCTAGGTGGAAAATGCAAACTGGGTAGGGCAAGTGACGTTAATGAAAGGAAGGGTAGGGAGAGAGCAATAGAATTCTCCATCACACCCCTCCTCCCCCCAGCGTGTAAAGTGAATTTTCATGGCAACGTCAAAAAGCAGGTTTTATGATGTCTATATTACTGATGTCTTATCCTTGCTCTGTTGGGGGTGGAGGAATGGGGGGATGTATCTGAGTGTGTAGGGGAGCGTTCAGTGGGGAAGGGTGTATGTTAGAAGGACTGCAGAGGGTGCAAAGGTGGGAGTTTGTGGGTGGTGGCGGGGATGGGGTGTGCAGGTGGTGGGTAGGGTGCATTGTTGGGCTGGTATGGGGGTGAGAGTAATGAGTGGTGTTTGGTGACTTTTCCCCCTTGCATTCTCCCCCTATTCCTCTCCTCCCCACCTGTCTGGGAATAGTGTGGATGCATTGTGGTTGTGAGTGGTGGATGTTTAAGTGGTACTGGGGGTGAGTGGAGAGCGTGTGTATGTGGGTGTTAGGGGAACCTACCACACTTTCCACCCTCTCCCCTCGCCAAACATGTGTGAGTATGTGTGGGTGTACGTACACTTTCATCCTTTCCTCCACTGCACTCCCCATTAACCCCCTTATCCCTCATGTGGGTGTGTTGTGGAAAAGTGAGAGTGAGGGTATGTGTGTGTTGGTGCATGGACTATTTCCCCCTTGCAATCTCCACAGACTGCCCCCCTCCCCCCTGTGTGGAGAGGTGAGGATATGTGTATTTGTTATGGGCCTGGTGTGAATGGTATTAGGGATGAATTGGGTGAGTGAGCTGGGGAAGGGGGTGTGCGCACTCTCCCTCTCACAACTTTGCCCCTCCATCCCTCTCCTCCCCCCCAGGTATGGAGGTGGTGGGTTATGTATGTGCATTATGGGATTGGTGTGACTAATCTGTGTCTGAGAGTGGCTGGACAGGTGGGGGTGTGCATGGGTGGGAGCTGTGTAGGTGAGGAATTGGAGGTGGGAGTGCTCGTTTTTGGGGGAGTTAGGGGTGTGTTTTGAGGTAGAATTGCAGGTGCCTACATGTGTGGGGTGGGGGTTTGCATGTTTGTGGGGGTACGTGTGTATATGGGGTGGGAGTGTGTGTGTGTGTACGTGGGGAGAGTGGGGATATGGATGTGTGAGGAGGGAGGGTGGGTGGGGGTATGCCTGTGGTGCGGAGGTGTTCATGTGTGTGCATGCATGTGTCTGGGTATGGGGTGGGGTGGGAGAAACAGAAATGATGGCAGAAGACGACCATACGGCCCATCCAATCTGCCCAGCAAGCTTTCACACTTATTTTTCTCATACTTATCTGTTACTTTGATCGCTGAGGTCAGGGCCTTTATTGGTAACGTTTTGGTTCTAATTTTCTTTCCACCCCTGTCATTGATGTAGAGAGCAGTGCTGGAGCTGCATAAAAGTGAAGTATCAAGCCTAATTGGTTGGGGGTAGTAACCACCGCAATAAGCAAGCTACTCCCACGCTTATTTGTTTACCCAGTCTATGCAATTTAATCCTTGTTGGTTGTCTTAATATAAATCCTCTTTTCTTCACACACCCCCATTGAAGCAGTGAGCTGTGCTGTATATGTATTCAAAGTGAAGCATTGGTTCGGGGTAGTAACCGCTGCAACAAGCAAGCTACTCCCATGCTTATTTGTTTACCCAGCCTATGCAATGTAGTCCTTGTTGGTTGGTTTTACAACTGTACATAGAACAGATTATGTCTCAAATTATTCATTCAAGACAAGACTGGCTTTATGAAAGGGAGTTGGTCTGTTTACAATACTAGAAGGCTATTTAATATTCTTTCTATTACCAAAACAGTGTAAGATGTCTAGAGCAGTTCTTGTATTGGATGCCAAGGCGTTTGATAAGAATTCAGTAGCCTAATTTGTTCAGGGTTCTGGTAAGATTTGGATTTCCAGAAGAGTTTAACCACTGGATATATGCCATGTACACCTCCCCTAAAGCTTATATTCTGATAAATGGAAGCTTGACAGATGCTGTCATTATCTCCAGTTGCCCCCTGTGCTCTCATCTTTGCTATGGCTATTGAATCCCCTGCTCAAGCTATTATGGAACATGCTGAGATGTCAGACTAGATGGGGTGGATCACAAGATTTCACTATATGCAGACGATAGCCTCAATTTTTTTGTCCCAATAAGACAGATTGGCTCCTCGGCTGATGCAGTTGCTTAAGGAATATGGAGCACTATGCAAAATCCAAGATCCTTCCCCGGGCCAAAAAGATTAACATCCCTTCGAGTTTTGATAGGTTAAGACTGGTTCCTGGTGGGTTTTCTTATTTAGGCATCAGAATTTCTATGAACTTGAGGAATCTCTTTAATCTTAACTATGACCCTCTGCTAGCTATATATGTAAGCATCTGAGGGCCTGGACTGACTTGCTCATCTCTCAATAGAGTCATTAATTTGATCAAGATGTGTGTTCCATCAAAACTAATGTATTTCAGCACATCTCTTGTTCTGTGCAACAGTATATTTTTGCCTCAAACTGTCAGATGGGGAGTTTTATGTGGTATAACAAGGTGGCACATACCAATACGGGTACATTGTGTAGACCCAAACATTCGTAGTTACTACTGGGTGGCAAGGCGAACAAGAGGAGGCATGCTTTAACCCAGATTCCTCCTGTGCTTGGCTCCAGTTAGAGCACAGCTCCTGCTATTAATCTTGCCTAACTTATCCTCCTCTGCTAGGAAGATCCTCTGTAGCTTCCCCATCATTGCCCATACTGTTCAAATATGGAGAAAATCAGTATCAGAAAGGTATAAGCATTTACTTACCTGTCTCCCATTATGCCTTTAGCTAAAAACGCAAAGCTTTATTCTTTTTTCCTGATGTGAAATTGACAGGCCACTGGGATGAGGCTCCTTTGGCAAATACTTGTGGAGGGGAGATAGAATAGCCCCATTTGCTGAATGAAGAGTACACACATTTACATGTTCCCAGGCCCCAGCAAAGCTCTGCAGGCAGCAGAGCTTCTGCTGCCTGCAGCGTTTCTCTTTCTGTGCTGCGCTGGTGGGGCTCGAGAACCCCACAAGCTCTTTTTCTGCCAGTGCGTCGTTTCTTGGGTTTTTTTTTGTTTTGTTGTTTCATTTTGCTGTTGGGGCTGAAAAACCCTCACCAGCTGCTCTGCTGCATGTGTGGTTGCTTTGCTTTGGCTGGTGCAGCCCGGAAATCCCCACCAGCGTTTCCCTGTGCTGGTGTGGCACCACCAATACTGCACTCTCTGACCTCACGTTTTGGATGTCAGCGCTCCTCCCTCACTGCCTGCAGCCCCTCCCTCTGCTCTGGGGAAGGTCATTGCATCGCGCATGCATAGACATGATGCAACAATTACTTGGATCTCTAAAATTTGTATAATATAGAGAGACAGGCAGTGCCTTTCCCAAATATAGGTAATAGGAATATGATCACTGTGACCTGTTGAATCGTATTCCTACACTAATTGCAAAAGCTACAGTAAAAGTGACCTGCTTCCATAGCTATGCTTTATTTGGGATTTAAAGCACCAGTTCATATTAGGTATATATAAAGTGGAACTTACAAATTGAAGACATTAAAGGGACAAACATTTTGTTCTTAATATAAGAGTGTTTTTTGTTTTTTTTTTTTGGAAGGAGGTAAACACATGCAAAAGGTATTTTCAGGATTTGCCATCATGAGTTGCCTTTAACATAGAGATCAATATTCAGTAGGCCGGACAGCGGGAAAGTTATGCATCTGTCTGAATATTCAGCAGGATTTATGTGCACAAGTCTGCAGCTGAGTACTTCCGGATAAAATTATACAGTTAACTTTATCTGGCCAACTTTAGGACAGTCATTTTTCTGACTAGACTTACAAACATCCCATGGTATTTAGTAGTGCTATAGAATTTTGAGTGCAAGAGTTGTGTTTTTTTTTTTTTTTTAATAAACCTGGATAAAATCCAGTTAGACTCAAGACATATGGAGAACTTACTACTTACCTTAATTTCCTTTCCTCTAAGGAAGGCAGGCCATTTGTGGACTCCTACCAGCAGATGGAGATAGAGTAAAGCTGACTCGCTGATGTCACTGACATATAGCCTTGCCCAGACATCAGCCTGCTAGTATTTCTAGAAAAACCAAACTATGGACAAACTGATTAGACTTGAACATGACTATTAACAGTCAACTACTCATGCTTCCAGCCTACTGGGAAACACTAAGCTCAGCCAAAAAGTTAACATTCACTAAACTTAGGGCTGGTTATTTCACTTACCAGTCCTTCAAATGAACGAATAGAAATTGTAACACTCTTTGTCGTCCGCATATAAAGGATGAACTAAAGGCAAGTAGGCAGCCCAGGGTGGGTTGTGGATTGGCCTGCCGTCCTTAGAAGAAAGGACATTATCAGATAATTAGTAATTTCTCTTTCCTCTGCAGTCAGGCAGGCCAATCGACATTAGTGGGATGTACCAAGCTACTTCCGAAATGAGTGGGAAGCTGCCCGCAGTCCCGTCAATACTGCACGCATGAAAGCTGCATCTTCCTGAGCCCTAATGTCCAAGAGGTAATGTTTGGAGAAAGTGTATAAGGAGGACCACAGCACTGTTTGGAAAATCTTGATGGGAGACAACAACTGAAGCTCCACCCAAAAAATCACGTGAGCTCTAGTGGAATGTGCCCTGATCCATCTAGGTAATGGGACATCGGCATCCACATAGGCGGCTGTGATGACTTCTTTCAACCAACAGGCTAAGTCCCCGTGTTGCCGGTTCTCCACCTTCCTGAAAGAGTAAGCAATCTTCAAGTACCTCACCAGATGTCACTTGACATCCAATACTGTATTTGAAAAAAACAAAATCATATACACATATACTGATTTCTCACTGAATGTGGGGCATATGGAAACAGATTTGCTGTGATAGTCCAGCAACCATCATAATGCACTGGGTTCCAGGAAATGTACCGGATAACCCATGAGAGCTGAAAGCTTCTGTGTGCAGAGAGGTATAATCATCAGTTGCTTTGGACTAAAGTATAATGTCTCTTGTTAAGCTAGACACTTAATTAGCTTATGAGTTAGAGTGATACTTAGCTTAAATGTGAAGCCCCTGCTATGTCAGGAAGAACCTTTAAATTTAGAGCTGATCGCATATAACTTACCGGAAGAAGCCACAAACCTTTAAAATCTGTCGCATTTATAACCTTGCTGTACCCCTGAGGAAGGAAGATTCTCCGAAACTCTGCAGCGTCAGGAGCCCTTGTCTAACTACAGTACGACGCGGCATTCAGCGGCACTCCATATTCACATTTAAGCTAAGTATCACTCTAACTCATAAGTTAATTAAGTGTCTAGCTTAACAAGAGACATTATACTTTAGTCCAAAGCAACTGATGATTATACCTCTCTGCACACAGAAGCTTTCAGCTCTCATGGGTTATCCGGTACATTTCCTGGAACCCAGTGCATCATGATGGTTGCTGGACTATCACAGCTTGACATACAAGGCATGCAACAGATGATAATCACGCTCATCCCTATCCCTGTCCAGTGTGGGTAGGGAAATAGACTGATTCAAATGAAACTCTGAAACCACTTACGGCAAAAAGGAAGGCGCAATTCTAAGCTGTACCACCCCCCGGAGTCATTCATAGAAATGGCTCATGGCAAGAAAGAGCTTGCAGCTCGGAGACCTGTCGTGATGAACAGATTGCCATGAGAAAAACTGCTTTCAAGGTGAGCAGCCGCAAAGAGAGACCACGCAGTGGTTTAAATGTAGGACCCGCCAAAAAATGCAAGACCAAATTAAGGTCTCAAAGAGGCACTGTGAATCAAAAGGGAGAACATAGAAGCTAAAACTCCCTTAAAAATCCTGGACATATCTGGATGGGAAGATAAGGTTAGATCATTGACTCTTCCCCCCCCCCATAGCAAGCAAGAGCTGTTATCTGCATTTTCAAAGTGTTAAGGCCCAAACTTTTATCAAGTCCTCCTACAAAATTCCAATATCAGTGGAATTTCAGCTTTGAATGGATAAGAACCTTGCTCCTCACACCAGCTCTCAAACACTCTCCAAACTCATAAGCTAGAGAAGTAGAAAATTTCTTGGCCCAGAGCAAAGTGGAATTCACTGCAGAAGAATAACCACACTTCAGCAACTGAGCCCTCTCAAGGGCCAAACTGTAAGACAAAACCAACCCAGATCATCATGCAGTATGGGCCCTGATGCAACAGATCTTCCTGAGTGATAGTCTGAGAGGACTATCCACTAGTAGCCTCTGAAGATCGTCCTACCACGGTCTCTGGGGCCAATCCAGAGCCATTAGAAGTACAGTTTCGGTCTGACTTGCAAACTTCTGAATGACCATGCCTATCATCAGTCATGGCGGGAAGGCATACAACACCCCACTCCGCGGCCAAACCTAAACAAGAACATTGATTCCCAGTGCTCTTGGATCCCTTTGGTGACTGAAGAACTGTGGTACCTTCATGTTGCTGGAAGTTGCCAGTAAATCCAGGTATGTGCAACCCCAATGCCTCACTATGAGTTGAAAGGCTTTGTTTGCCAACTTCCACTCTCCTGGTTTCAAGACCTGCCTGCTGAGAAAATCGACCCTTACATTGTCCTTTCCAGCAATGTGGAAGGCAGATATGTCCTGGAGATAATATTCTGCCCACAAATGAGCGCATGTACCTCCACTGACACCTGTTGGCTTCTGGTTCCGCCTTGATGACTGATGTAGGCTACCGTCGTGGCATTGTCTGACATAATCCTTACCACTCAAGCTTCCAGTTGCTCAGTGAACCACAAACATGCCAGTCAAACTGCGCATGCTTCCAACCAATTGATGGTCCATTGTCGCTCCTCGGCATTCCAGGAACCTTGTCTCACCAACTCTTGAAGTGAGTCCCCAACCCAGAAGGCTCACATCTGTTGTGAGCACTAACCAGTCCAGTGTTTCCAAGGAAACCCCCTTCCTGAGATGATCTGCTTGTAATCACCATGCAATTGTACGCTCACCTCCAATAGCAAGTGAAGTCTCATTGTGTACTCTTGGGACTGCAGATTCCACCGGGAGAGCAACGTGTGTTGAAGGGGCCGCATGTGCATCCTCACCAAGGGATTATGTCCAATGTGGCTGCCATCAATCCCAGGACCTGCAAAGAAGACCGCACCATCAGGAAAATAGCCCTTCTTCTCAGGGTCTGAACTTGAATAAGTAATTTCTGAATGTGACTCTCTAGCAGAAACACTCTGCTCTGCTCCATACTGAAGCACATGTCAAGAAACTTTAGGATCCAAGGGGGCTGTAAAACTGTTCTTGGCCAAGTTCATCACCCTGCCTAGCTCCTGGAGCAAGGAGATCACCTTGCGAGATGCCAAGTGACTGTCTTCTGCACTTTTGGCCTGATATGGATGGACCAGAATGTTTTCTTTTTGTAGAGACGTTGCTACCACCACCATGACCTTGGAGAAGTTCCTGGGCACTGAAGCCAGCCGGAAGGGCATGGCCTGAAATTGATAATGACATCCTAGAACAGAACAGTGTAGAAAACGATGTCCCTGGCAAATGGAATTATGTAAACAGGCTTTTGTCAGGTTGAGAGACATGAGAAATTTCCCTGGTTGCAGTGCTATTATGACGGAACGTAGAGTTTCCATTCTGAAATGAGTCATACGCAAACGTCGATTGACTCCTTTCAGATTCAGGATGGGCCGAAAAGACCTCTCTTCTTTCTTAGGAATGACAAAATTAATGGAATAGCGCTTCGTATTTTCTTGCAATCTGGGAACAGGAACTACGACCTTCAAATCAAACAGCCTACTTAATGTATTCTCAACTGCCATTCTCTTCTGCAGAGTGTTGCATGAAGAGACTGTACAAGAATCTGGAGGAATTTGGAAATATTCTAGCGCACAAGCTGTCCTTTACCACTTCCAGGACCCACTGGTCCAATTTAATCTGGGCCCACCTTTGAAAAAAATGAGATAGATGCCCACCTATCTCCTAATCCAGTTGGTGAGCTTCCATATCTTCATTGTGAAGATCGAGGTGCTCTGGCCCCGGAGCCCACATCTTTACAAGGCTTCTTAGGCCGAAAGGGCTGAGATCTTCCAAAGGGATGAAACTTTTGAGTAGGTACTCCTTTAAGGACGAAATTGATGGGAATCTCTGGAGCGGCCCCTTGCTCCAAAAGGATGTGACGCCACCTTCTTGTCATCTGGCAATCAAGGAGCCTTGGATTCCCTCCAACTGTTCACCATATTCTCCAACTCACTGCCAAATAAAAGAAAACCCTTAAAGGGTAACCTTGTGAGACTGGATTTGGAAATAATATCTGCTGACCAATTTCACAACCGCAACTAGCACCTAGCCAAACTCATGGAAGTCACCCCTCTAGCGACCGTCCGTACCAAGTCACAGCCCACATCAGATAAAAACATGGCACCCGGCTCCATCAGCGATCCGCCATTGGACCCCACTCCTTGTGTCTCTTGAGAGAGATGCAAACCAGCCTGAGCCACCAGGCTGCAGCAAGAAGCAATTCGCAAATTCATTGCCATGGCCTCAAATGCTTGCTTAAAGATAGCTTCAATCCTTCTATCCTGAGCATCATTTAGAGATGCCCCTCCTCCAACTGGAATGGCAGTTCGCTTGGTCACAATGCATACCAAGGCATCCACCTTCAGGAATCGCAACTGATGCCTTGTCTTTGGATCCAAGGGGTACAAACCCGCTAAAGTGCACTCCCCTTAAAACTTGCCTCCGAGGTGCTCCACTTAAGATGAATTAACTCTTGAACTGAATTCAAGAAAGGGAAAGAAACAGGATGCTTTGCATAAAGTGACCAGTATGGGATCTCCCAGACTTAAATCTTTATTAATCGAAACATGTAAACCATTGCGATGGTGAAACCGAACGACGGTATATAAAACTTGATAAATAAATAAATAAAATCTTTCTTTTGTAAGCCCATAGTGTCACCCCTGTCCACACCAAGCGTCTTCAGGGTCTGAGTCAACAGACTCGGAAACTCATCTCTGTGAAAAAACTGGAGTAGAGTCCAATGTGCTCTGAATCAGATGGAATTTCTCCCTTTTCTAGAGGAGAGAAATCCAAGTCCCCATCGGAGCCATCTGACATATCATGATCCACATCCCCCTGAACATCTCAAGGGATAGCCTCCCTGTGACGCATGCCCGCAAGAGGAAACGATGAGCATGCATACTCTTCTTAAAAGGTTTGTTCGCGTCTGCAAGGCCTGAAAAAATTCCATCCAGGATGGATCCATACTGGGGCCCATAGACCCAAACCTGACACTCTCCAACCCTTCCCCTGGAGATGTCTCTTTCACTGGTAACAAGGAGGGAGGGGATTGTTCTGCTAGGTCGCCTTTCGGCCCACTCCCCTCTGGAGTCACCATAACCCAAGGGGATGATTCAACATTGCCAAAATCTACAGCAACCAAATTGCCTCAAGCATCTAAACAATGCTGACACAGACTTAAAGAGAGCAATGACTGGATTGCCCTCATATGCAAGCCTCACAGATAACAAGGCGCTTAGACTTTTTTGTCTCCAGCGCTATAGCTTTCTTGCACTCGGCTCTAGGCAGCCTCCTACGCACACACCAATCGTGCCCGGATGTACACACACAAATATGTGCCCAAAACTGGGCCACGGCTATGCGCACAAGTATCCCCTTATGTGCAAATATACGCTCTAATCTAGTCTGTGGTTTTACATGCACAAGAACTTCCATGCACAAATCTGCTCACAAGTCCAAGCCACAGCCTTATGTGCACAAGTACCTGCGCATGTGTGTGCCCATGTCAGGCCACAACTACGCGGCGAGAAAGTGCACACACCTAGGCGCAGGGGAAAAAAAAATTTGCCGCCGAGGCCTACTATGTGACTAACCAAACCAAGTCAGAGGAACGGGGCCTAGCTCAAAAGCTGCTCAACCCACTGAGCCCGGGCTGCCTCCACCATCTCCCCAGAGAAATGAGAGGGAAAAGAGGGTAAGAGACGCCGAGTAACAAACGCCAAGGAAGAAGGACCCGGTAAGGAAAAAAAAAGAGGGGACTAAAATTTCCCTACACTGTTATTTTATTATTTATTTATTTTTTGCCTGAGCTCAGCCCTCCCTGGCTGAGAACACAATTGGGTCACTGGCTATGGGGGGAGGGCACAAGGCCTTTACCACTAAGCATTCCCACGGCCTCTCCACCATTTTTTTTTTTAAGTTTATGCTAGGCCAGGCTCCCAGACTTAAATTGCTCAAATGAGGGCGGGACAAATGAGTGTCACCTCAGGAGCTCAAGCAATGCGTTGGAATAGTCTATCTTCTTTTATTTATTTATTTATTTTTACCACAAGCAATCCCGATCAGGAGATGCATGTCCACCATCTGCTGGAGATGGAGAATACTGGCAGGCTGATGTCGGGGGCAGGTATGTTCTACCAGAGAGAGGGAGGGAGCAGTATAGTAGATGCAAGGGAAGAAGTTGTATGAGCTCACAGAAGGATCTATTTATCATGCAGTCCAGCAGAGGTCAGAGGGGGAGGATCTGCTCTATGACGCCAAAGCAGAGTCCAATGAGAAAGTAGCACCATGGAAGTTAGAGAGTGAATCTGCTTGGTAAACCAATACTTGGGGGCTAGCAGGGAGTGAACTGCTTTTCAATCAGACTCTGAGTTAAGGAACTCTGAGTGATGAGGCTGAAATCAAGTTATAAGTTTTGAAGGTTTTACGTACATCTTTTCCATATCATTGTTTTATTTTCAAGTTGTAACGTATCAGCATATAAAACCATTTCCTTTAACATAAGTACAATTCCTAGCATTGTCTTTGTTGTCCAAACAAATACTAAATCTCACCATAAGCACCCTGATAGAGTTTGCCTGATTTTAGGCACCAGAGCAAGCTGTTTTCCCCACAAAGTCTTCCGTGCTTAATAGTAGCTGCCCTTGGGAATGTATTCAAGTTACTTTCTAACCACGGCTGGCACATCATTAAAGCAGTCAGAGACTCTGAAAAGAAGAGCAGTCATTTCATAAAATACTAACTTCATGAGGGTGGGCAGCCAGGACAGCATTTGAAGAGACAACCCCAAAATTTATTTAAAAAAAAAAGAACCATTTGTCTGCTCCATCCTATAAAAACATTCACCCAGTCCAATTATATTGCACTGGGGCTATCTCAGTGTCCTTTGCTCTCAGTCCAGGGTTTCAAAGTGCTTCATAAAATAACTTTCAAATGATGCCCACCCTCCCACTTCGACATAATCAAGGTTTTCCTACCTTGTCATCCAGGATCGTTATGTGATTGTGAAATGGAAACAGGACCCCTAAGCTTGCCCTGTGAAGGATTCCTGCAGACAGTGTGTGGGAGATGGGCCGCGCCACTTCCTCCCTGTCTCTGCCTTTGAACTGCCTCTGCACTGGGGCTCCTTATTGATCACACTGGCTGCACCAGAGAGCAGGGAACCAACAGAAGCTTTGTTATCCTGTGATCCCTAACACAAGTTGGGGTGGGAGGGGAATACAAGCATGTCCCAAATCTAAGCAATATACATATATCTGCTTTAAAAGAAGAGAGACATCTACTGCAAAATACCAAATACAGATAAATTATTTCTAAAATAACCAGAAAATGTAAAAAAAAAAAAAAAAAAGAGACCAGCAAAACAAGCTTAAAATTAATAATTTTTCCCTACACGTATAAAAATGCTTAAATAATTTAAAAAACAAAAAAATCTGGCCAAAGGTCATCATCTGTGTTAGCCCATCTACCTGGACTGTTTGGCTGCAGAATGGTGCATGGTGTGAGCTGTCCTTGTCTTAGCAGCTTGTTTTCATGGGAACCAGGTGTGTGGGACAAAAGTGGGGGGTGCAGGGCTCCCGAAGGAAGGAAAAGGCCGAGACACCGCTTTATCTCCACGGCTTGTTCTGCAGGCCGGTGCTGCCCTGGGAGCGGGAGCTGGTGGCAGAGGAAAGGGACTTGTTACTCCAGGAACCCATTGCTTTGGACTCGAGCTTTGATGCCGAAAAATATCCGAGCCGGCCTGAAAAAGAAAACAAACAAACAAACAAACAAAAACCCATGTCTCGATGAAATTACAGTCTTTCTAAATTTTCAGTGTTATATCTGCTTTTCATTTTTGTAATTGTTACTAAGAGACAAATCACATTTTGAACAGGAAGCAGCTTCACTAATCTTTTGTGGGAACTATAGTTTAGGAGAACATCTGCATCATATGAAATCAAGTCTTCTGAACTACATTTCAAATAATCCACTGTGAGCCTTACTTCCCATGAAACACCTTCTAATTGAAAATGAGTAATTACTACTTACCTGATCATTTCCTTTTCTTTAGGACAGTCAGATGAATCCAGAACAAGTGGGTTATGCACCTCTACCAGCAGATGGAGACAGAGCAAGCTGACATCACAGTGTATATACTCCTGCAGTGACATCAGGCTGCGGACAGACTAGCAACTGTGGACAGACTAGCAAAAAAACTTGAATAAAAACAGATAACCATTGCAATACTCAGCCAACAGGCAACGTTGAGCTCAGACAAGAAAGTAATAACACTAGTCTAGGGACTGGAGTAACACTTATCAGTAATCCCTTTAACACACAGGAGGATCATTATGCAATCATTCGGCAGCCAAGAGAGGGAAGCTGGATTCATCTGACTGTCCTAAAGAAAAGGAAATTATCAGGTAAGTAGTAATTTCTCATTTCTTAACATCCAGTTAGATGAATCCAGAACAAGTGGGATATACTCAAGCTACACTCCCCACGGTCCAATCAAAACTGCACGTGCAAAGGCCATGTCCTCCCGGGCCTGAACATCCAGACAATAATACCTGGCAAAGGTGTGTACAATGACCATGTTGCAGCTTGGCAAATGTAGATGGGAGACAACAATTTAACTTCTGCCCATGACACCACACAGTCCTAATGTAATGAGCCCTAAACTGACTAGGGAACGGCCAACATCCATGTATGTAACCGAGACTACCTCCTTAATCCAGCAAGCTATTGTAGCCCGCGAGGCTGGCTCTCCCTGCCTAGTACCACCATGAAGGACAAACAGGTGATCCAACTTCCGCAAAGGCTCAGTAACTTTCAGATACCTGACAATATGCCTCTTGACATCCAAGTGTCGCTATAGACGACACTCCTTTACATCTCTCTCTCTCTATCCAGAGATGGCAGGGAGATGGACTGATTCAAGTGAAACTCAATAACCACCTTTAGTAAAAAGAAAGGAACAGTATGCAGCTGTAGCAACCCTGGAGTCACCTGGAGAAATGGCTCCCAGCAAGACAAGGACTGTAGTTCGGAAATCCTACGCACAGAACAAATTGCCACAAGGAACACTGTTTTCGAGGTCAGCAACTGCAAGGATAGAGTACATAGTGGTCTAAACGTAGGGCCTGCAAAAACATCCAAAACCAAATTAAAGCTCCATAGGGGCACCGGAAACCAAAAAGGAGGAGAAAGATGTTTCACTCCTTTCAGAAAACGGCCACATCAGGATGAGCTGACAAGGATCCATGAAATAGGCGAGAGTCATTATTTGCACCTTTAAGGAATTGAAAGCCAAGCCTTTATTCAAGCCATCATGCAAAATTCCAAAATGAGCGGAATCCTGACCAAGGAAGGAAGAGTACCTCGATCCTCACACCAGGTCTCAAACACTCTCCAAACCCACATATAAGCCAAGGAAGTGGAGAACTTTCTAGTTCTTAGCAAGTGGAAATCACTGCCGCAGCATATCTATGTTTCAGCAAGCGAGCCCTTACAAGGGCCATACTGTAAGACAAAATCTAGTTGGATCTTCGTGAAGAACAGGTCCCTGGCTCCAACAGGTTCCTGTGCGCTGGAAGTCGAAGAGAAAAATCCACCAGGAGCCTCTGCAGATTTGCATATCAGTCTCCTGGGCCAATCTGGATCGACCAACAGCACCATCCCTCTGTGGTGTTCGATCCTTCAAATCAGTCTGCTCAACATGGGGCATGGAGGAAAGGCATACAGCAACTTGCCTTCTGGCCACTCCTGCACTAGGGCATCAATCTCCAATGACTTCCTCCTGCGGCAGAAGAAACATAAGAACACAAGAACATAAGAAAATGCCATACTGGGTCAGAACAAGGGTCCATCAAGCCCAGCATCCTGCCTCCAACAGTGGCCAATCCAGGCCACAAGAACCTGGCAAGTACCCAAAAACCAAGTCTATTCCATGTTACCATTGCTAATGGCAGTGGCTATTCTCTAGGTGAACTTAATAGCAGGTAATGGACTTCTTCTCCAAGAACGTATCCAATCCTTTTTTAAACACAGCTATACTAACTGCACTAACCACATCCTCTGGCAATAAATTCCAGAGTTTAATTGTGCGTTGAGTAAAAAAGAACTTTCTCCGATTAGTTTTAAATGAGCCCCATGCTAACTTCATGGCGTGCCCCCTAGTCTTTCTACTATCCGAAAGAGTAAATAACCGATTCACATCTACCCGTTCTAGACCTCTCATGATTTTAAACACCTCTATCATATCCCCCCTCAGTCGTCTCTTCTCCAAGCTGAAAAGTCCTAACCTCTTTAGTCTTTCCTCATAGGGGAGTTGTTCCATTCCCCTTATCATTTTGGTAGCCCTTCTCTGTACCTTCTCCATCGCAATTATATCTATTTTGAGATGCGGCTACCAGAATTGTACACAGTATTCAAGGTGCGGTCTCACCATGGAGCGATACAGAGGCATTATGACATTTTCCGTTTTATTCACCATTCCCTTTCTAATAATTCCCAACATTCTGTTTGCTTTTTTGACTGCTGCAGCACACTGAACCGACGATTTCAATGTGTTATCCAGTATGACACCTAGATCTCTTTCTTGGGTTGTAGCACCTAATATGGAACCCAACATTGTGTAATTATAGCATGGGTTATTTTTCCCTATATGCATCACCTTGCACTTATCCACATTAAATTTCATCTGCCATTTAGATGCCCAATTTTCCAGTCTCACAAGGTCTTCCTGCAATTTATCACAATCTGCTTGTGATTTAACTACTCTGAACAATTTTGTGTCATCTGCAAATTTGATTATCTCACTCGTCGTATTTCTTTCCAGATCATTTATAAATATATTGAAAAGTAAGGGTCCCCAATACAGATCCCTGAGGCACTCCACTGTCCACTCCCTTCCACTGAGAAAATTGTCCATTTAATCCTACTCTCTGTTTCCTGTCTTTTAGCCAGTTTGCAATCCACGAAAGGACATCGCCACCTATCCCATGACTTTTTACTTTTCCTAGAAGCCTCTCATGAGGAACTTTGTCAACGCCTTCTGAAAATCCAAGTATACTATATCTACCGGTTCACCTTTATCCACATGTTTAGTAACTCCTTCAAAAAAGTGAAGCAGATTTGTGAGGCAAGACTTGCCCAGGGTAAAGCCATGCTGACTTTGTTCCATTAAACCATGTCTTTCTATATGTTCTGTGATTTTGATGTTTAGAACACTTTCCACTATTTTTCCTGGCACTGAAGTCAGGCTAACTGGTTTGTAGTTTCCCGGATCGCCCCTGGAGCCCTTTTTAAATATTGGGGTTACATTTGCTATCCTCCAGTCTTCAGGTACAATGGATGGTTTTAATGATAAGTTACAAATTTGTACTAATAGGTCTGAAATTTCATTTTTTAGTTCCTTCAGAACTCTGGGGTGTATACCATCCGGTCCAGGTGATTTACTACTCTTCAGTTTGTCAATCAGGCCCACCACATCTTCTAGGTTCACCGTGATTTGATTCAGTCCATCTGAATCATTACCCATGAAAACCTTCTCCATTACGGGTACCTCCCCAACATCCTCTTCAGTAAACACCGAAGCAAAGAAATCATTTAATCTTTCCGCGATGGCCTTATCTTCTCTAAGTGCCCTTTCACATTATGCAAAGACACCAACAGGTCTAGGAATGAGAGATCCCAGCAATTCCGAATCAGCTGAAACGCCTTGTCTGAGAACGCCCACGCTCCTGGGTCAAGACCTTCCCTACTAAGAAAGTCTGCTCTTACTTTGTCTGCTGGGAGTGGCAGGGAGACTCCATGAACATGTCAAGGAACACTGTGAAACTCCATCGCATAACTTTCTCACATCACTTTCAGGACCCACTGATCTGATGTGATTTCATCCCACCTCTGATAAAAGAGAGAGAGAGGCATCCCACTATTTCCTGTTCCCGGGGTGGGTCAGCAAACCTTCATTGGGAAGCTCGGGAGATGCCCGTCTGGGACGAAAGGATTGAGACCTACCGAAAGGTCGAGTCCGCTGAAAGGTTGCTCCTCTATAGGGTCAAAAACGCTCGGATCCTCAAACACGACCTCTCATGTTAAAGGAGTGCTGCGTCTGCTTCTTATCCTCTGGCAAACAAGGAACCGGAGATTGCCCCACTTACTGGCCAGTTCCTCCACCTCACTCCCAAATAAAGTGAGCCTTTAAAGGGCAATTTGGTGAGGTTCGCCTTGGAGGTCACATCGGCCGACCAATTTCTCAATCATAATTGACGTCTGGCTGCTACTATAGAAGCCATCCCTTTGGCTGAAGTGTGGACCAAATTATAGCCTGCATTTGCCAAGAAGCTTACCCTGGAGCTTACCCCAGAGTCATCAACCTTATGGGAGAGAAGCAAACAAGAGTGAGCTATCAAGGAACAACAAGAAGTGATCTGCAAGGTCATTGCCACTGCTTCAATGCTTGCTTAAAGATAGACTCAGTCTTTTTATCATGAGCATCCTTCAAGGCCGCTCCTCCTTCCACAGGAATAGTAGTCCACTTGGAGACTGCACACACAAGTGCATCTACCTTCGGAAAATGTAAGCGCTCTCTTAGCACTGGATCCAGAGGGTACAGGCCTTCCAAAACCCTATCCCCCTTTGAAATTAGCCTCTGAGATGCCCCACTCAAGATCAATCAATTCTTGAATGGCCTCCATCATGCAAGGAAAACAAGATGGATTTCTCTTCGGCTCAGACCCGGAATCTTCCTCAGGAACCCCGAGCATTTCCAAGGTCTGGGAAATCAGAGCTAGCAGTTCATTGCTATGAAAGAACCATAGCATAGTTCTATATGGTTCTAATCCTGGAGGAATTTCACCATCCTCAAGAGTCAGGATTGGCACCATCATCCATGCCATCCGGATCTCTATTTGGAAGACCCACTGCCACTCCAGGAGTACTCTGGCATTTAACAGAAGGTCCAGGGTTCTTACCTGCGCCTCTGCTCTGGGAGCATTGAACAGGGTTGAAGACTGTGTCTGAAGAAAAGAATGCACCCCTGGAAAAATTCTATCCATAAAAAAGTAGTATCCAAACCAGGAAGCACCTGAGGTGTACTCAATGAGCTACCATCCCCTGCTGAGAAACCAGCTAGGGGAAGTCTAAATTCAGGCGCCTGAGTTGTCTTTCCCCAGACCTACATCCGGCTGGGAAGAACCAGGTTTAGTGAAATCAGAGGAAGATAATTCTTCCTGAGCCTCCAAACAGCGCTGTCTGAGATGCCCTAATATAAAGGAAAATTAGTTCTTACCTGTTAATTTTCGTTCCTGTAGTACCACGGATCAGTCCAGACCATGGGTTGAGTCTCCTGTCCAGCAGATGGAGACAGACCAAAACTGATAGGGTATCCTATATCAGGACAGAGCTTACCCTGCAGCCCTTCAGTATAACCATTGTCAAAGCAGATAAGAACAAAGATAACCAAGAAAAAAGATCAAGAAAAAAGATCAAGCAAGTAACTGAAAAACTCAAGTGAGTAACAAACTAAGCCATTACAAACACTGAAAGACCTCTGGATAAGAATGCTCTTGCATATCCTCGATCATCAAATACAGATGCTTCCGGTGTCCATAAGACAATAGGTAACTTTCTTTCAGAGACCTGTAGAAAAGAGCTTCGAGTGGTCGGCAGAAAAAAAGGAAAAAAACAGGGAAGGGTGTCTGGATTGATCCGTGGTACTACAGGAACGAAAATTAACAGGTAAGAACTAATTTTCTTTTCCCTGTACGTACCCGGATCAGTCCGACCATGGGATGTACCAAAGCTTCCCTAAAACGAGTGGGAACGAGACAGTCCCGCTCAAAGCACCTACCAACCGAAAGTACCAAAAACCGGTGCTCGCACATCAAGATGGTAATGACGAGCAAAGGTATGCAGGGATTTCTATGTTGCAGCCCTGCATATTTCCTGTGGAGAGACCGATTGACTCTCTGCCCATGAAGTAGCCTGAGAACGTAAAGAATGAGCTTTTAAACCCTCAGGAACCTCCAGACCTTGGCAGATATAGGCCGACGAAATCGCCTCCTTCAACCACCGGGCAATAATGGTCTTAGAAGTCTGTTTGCCCCTATTTGGACCACTCCAGAGAACAAAAAGGTGATCTGAGATCCGAAAGTCATTGGTGACCTGGAGACAGCGCAGTAACACGTGTTTCACGTCAAGTCAGCGAAGACCGCCCCCGATGGAACTCGCGATGTCCTCAGGAGAGAACGAGGGAAGCTCTACCGACTGATTGACATGAAAGGAAGAGACAACCTTTGGTAAGAAGGAAGGAACAGTTTTGAGAGAAACTCCCGAATCAGAAAACCACAGGAAGGGCTCCCGACAGGACAGCGCTTGAATCTCTGACACCTGCCGAGCGGAACAAATAGACACAAGAAAGACTGTCTTGAGCGTAAGATCCTTGAGAGTAGCCCGACGGAGGGGTTTGAACAGAGCCACACAGAGAGCCCGAAGGACCAAATTGAGACTCCAGGATGGACAAGTGGCCGGGACGGGCGGCCTCAAATGCTTGGCATCCTTGAGGAACTGAACCACGTCTGGGTGAGACGCCACGGTGTGACCTTCCACCCGACCTAGGAGAGAACCAAGAGCAGATACTTGGACGCGCAACGAGCTGAAGGAAGTCCCTTGGAAAGACCCTTCTGAAGGAAAGAAAGGACGACCAAGACCGGGGCCGAGCGCACCGAAACACCCAATTCAGCACAGACATTCTCAAAGACTTTCCAGACGCGAACATAAGCCAACGAAGTAGAAGACTACCTGAAGGAGGGTAGAGATAACTTCCTCTTTATATCCCTTCAGTCTCAGTCTCCTCCATTCAAAAGCCAGGTCGCTAGACAAAAGCGATCTGCCTGGTCGAAAAATACGGGACCCTGCCGTAGCAGGCTTGGGAGATGACAGAGACGAAGAGGTCCGTCCGTCGCCAGGTTTACCAGATCCACGAACCATGGCCTGCAGAGCCATTTGGGAGCCACCAGAATGACCGGCCCTTTGTGGAGTTCTATTCGTCGAAGAACTTTGCTCACGAGAGGCCAGGGAGGAAACACGTAGAGGAGGATGTCGTGAGGCCACGGGAGAGCCAGAGTATCCACTCCCTCCGAACAGTGCTCCCTCCAGTGGCTGAAGAACCTGTTGGCTTTGGCATTGCTCAAGGTTGCCATGAGATCCAGGTGAGGGGGGTCCCCACCTTTTGATGATCAGCTCAATCGCTCTGTCCGAGAGCTCCCACTCGCCGGGATCGAGACGCTGGCCACTCAAGAAATCGGCTTGCATGTTCTCCTTGCCCGCTATGTGAGAGGCTGCCAGACATTCCAGATGACGCTCCGCCCAGGCAAGGAGCCGGCTGGCTTCCAAGGCTACCAGGCGACTCCAGGTGCCCCCCTGCTGACTGATGTAAGCCACCGTAGTGGAGTTATCTGAGAGGACTCTTACCGCCCTACCACGTAATAGAGGAAGAAAAACTTGAAGAGCCAGATGGACCACCCGGGCCTCCAGACGATTGATGTGCCAGCGGGACTGGACCGGTGACCAGGAACCCTGCGTGGCCTGGGACTGGCAGCCCGTCCCCCAGCCGGAGAGACTGGCATCTGTCGTGACTATAATCCACTGTGGAGTCTGAAGGGGCATTCCCCTCAGGAGGTGCAGCAGCGAAAGCCACCACTGTATGTCAAGCAACAGTAGAGTCCGAAAGTGAGAGAATCGTCTGAAACTGTTCCGACACCGGCTGCCAACGGGACAGCAAAGCTCTCTGTAAAGATCGCATATGCGCAAAAGCCCAAGGAACCAGGTCGATGGTGGAGGCCATGGTCCCCAGGACCTGAAGGTAATCCCACGCCGTTGGAAACGTGAGCGAGAGCAGGTTGCGCATTTGATCCATAAGCTTGGACGCCCGAGCGTGTGGCAGGAACACCTTGCCGACCTGGGCATCAAAGCACGCCCCCAGAAATTCCAACACCTGAGACGGTAGATTGCTTTTGGGGAAATTGACTATCCACCAGAGAGAGGTAAGGAGAGCAAGGACCTGGTCGACTGCCTGTCGACAAAGAATCTCCGACTTGGCCCGCATGAGCCAGTCGTCCAGGTAAGGATGGGCCAGAACTCCTTCCCGCCGGAGGGCGGCTGCCACCACCACCATGACCTTGGTAAAAGTGTGCGGCGCCATGGCTAGACCGAAAGGCAACGCCCGGAACTGAAAATGCTGGTCCAGGATGTGGAAGTGCAGTTATCTCTGATGCTCGTGACGAATTGGGATGTGTAAGTAAGCCTCCGTCAGGTCGAGGGAGGCCAGATATTCGCCGGAGTGAACAGCCACTATGACCGCCCTCAGGGTCTCCATCCGAAAATGTGGTACCTTGAGGGCCCGATTGACTCTCTTGAGGTCCAAAATTGGACGGAAGGAACCGTCCTTTTTTGGCACTACGAAGCAGATGGAATACTGGCCGGCGCCAAGTTCGTCCGTCGGGACTGGGACAATAGCCTCCAGTCCGCGGAGTCTGGTGAGGGTTTGATCCACGGCATCCCGCTTCAGCCTTAGGCAAGGAGAGACTACGTACAGATCCGGCAGATCTCGAGCAAACTCTAAAGCGTAACCGTGTCTTATAATCTCGAGAACCCACTGGTCCAATATAATTTTGGCCCATTCCCCGTAAAACCGGGAGAGACGACCACCGAGGTTGGGGACAGGGAAATGGGCCAACCGAATCTCATTGGGGGGGCTGGCTTGGGCGTAGTACGTTGAGAGGCGCCATCCCAGAAGGACCGGCGGCCTCGAAAGGACTGAGACCAAGATTGAGATCTGGATGGATAGCCCCTAGTAGAGGTCCCTCGTGCCCGCACAGTGTATCTACGTTGGCCCCTGAAGCGGGTATGAGAGGGAACAAAAGCGCTCGATTGTTTCGGATGGTCCTCAGGCAGCTTATGGACCTTGTTCTCACCCAAGGAATTGATAAGCTGCTCAAGGTCCTCGCCATAAAGCAACTTACCCTTAAAAGGCAAAGTGCCCAACCAAGACTTGGACGATGGATCCGCCGACCAAGTACGTAACCAGAGGAGTCATCTGGCCGAGACCGCCGAAGCCATCGCCTTTGCCTGGACTCGGAGTAGATCATACAGGGCATCTGCCCCATACGCAATGGCGCCATCCAATCGTTCAGCCTGCTCCGCCTCTGTAGACGGGAGTCCTGGGTGCCGAGTAATTGTGTTGTACCCACCTAAGGCTTGCCCGCTGCATGAGACTGCTGCAGATCGTCGCCCGAACTCCCAGGGCCAGAATCTCGAAAATGCGTTTAAGTTGGAATTCAAGCTTGCGATCCTGCACATCCTTTAGGGCTGCAGCTCCCACCACAGGAATGGTGGTATGCTTGGTAACAGCGGAGACTGAAGAATCCACTGTGGGAATTTTCAGCATGTCCAGGCAATCCTCAGGGAGAGGATAGAGATTGTCCATGGCTCTCTCTATGCAAAGCCCCGCTTCGGGAGCCTCCCATTCCCGAAGGAGCAGCAATGTGTGCATAGGATGGAAGGGAAAAGCGCAGGCTGGAGACCGAAGTCCCGCCAGGACCGGATCCATATGTGCAGGCAGAGTGGCCGTAAGAGAATCTGCTGGGGGCTCCTCGATCCCTAACTCCTGAAGAACGAAGGGAATGAGGAGCTCCAGTTCTTCCCACTGAAATAGCCGTAGCACCCGGGGGTCATCCCCCTCCAGGGGGGGGCGTCTCCGCCAGCTCCGCATCCGGATCCTGGACCGGAGCTACCAGAGAGGCCGGGGGGTCCGGGGGCGGCCCCCGGAACCATCCGCACCCTGACGGACCCCTGAGGATCCGGAGCCGCAGGAGCGAGCAGAGGGGGCATCCGCAGAATCTTGGCCAGGAGGGGACCTGAGGAAGGGTCCTCCTACTCCTGCAAGCTGGCCAGATAAGATTTGTGCATTAAAAGCACAAACTCTGAAGTAAAACGTGGCCTGGACTTGCAGGAGGGGAGTGGGGGCGGGGGGGGGGGGGGGAGGGGGGGTCAGGGACCACATTGTGGGGCTGCACGGGACTTAAATCGGGGGGGGGGGGGGGGGGGGGGGGGGCTGCCGAAATTGAATCTTCACCCCCCTGCAGCCCCGAATCGGGGGCTGCCGAAACACCCAAAATGGCCACCGTTCCCATGGTTTTGTCGACCCGGGAACGGCCTAGCCATGCGGTGTGAGGAGCGTCCGCAGGCTTGATTTTTTGCCGCTGGCGGGGAGGGACCTTCCCCACCCGGCAGACACCTGGAACAAAGTCCTTCGCACGAGAGGCGCGATGCAGGCTCCCCACATGCAGTGAGATCGCGGCATCCTCTGACAGGAGAAGCCGCGAGCAGAAAGAAAATCAGCTGGGCTGTGCTGCCGGGAGGAGCGGAGGCAGCAGGTCGAACCCTGCACGCTCCTCCAGAAAAAAAACCTCGGCTGCTGACTAGGTTAGTAAAAATGCCCAATGCAGAAGTACACTTTTATTTCAGTCAATTTCCTTTTCTTTCTATTTTTTTTTTTTTTTTTACTGGTAGTACTGTAGCTAGGGGAATGGAACCTCCCTAGGGGTACTGCTGGGGAAGAGACGTCCTGGAGCAAGGCAGCCAGGTAAGGGAGAGTGACTGGACCACCAGTTTCACCCCACCTACGGACCACTGGGAAAAGGACCTAGGCTACGGAATGTAAACAGTTATGATGGCGTTATGTATATAGTATCTGACTTTGTATATACAGTTATTTTGACGATTCCGAATGACAGTATATAAAACTCATTAAATAAACAAATAAATAAATGCAGAGACAATTCCATGTACTTTTTTTTTTTTTTAAGTAAAAGACAATAAAGTACTTGCTTGATCTTTACAAAAGAAAAGAAGGAGATAACCCGCCGAAGAGGGCTAACTAAGACAGATCAGGGAATCGCATCTGCTGGAGACAGACAAATACTGAAGGGCTGCAGGGTAGGCTCTGTCCTGATATAGGATACCCTTACAGTTTTGGTCTGTCTCCATCTGCTGGACAGGAGGCTCAACACATGGTCTGGACTGACAGGGAACAGACAGTTAAAGAGAAGGGCGCTTAGGCTTCTTAGGTATAGGCGCCATTATGGCCAACAGTGTGCTGAGCAGCGGCTGGGGGTGTACATCTATTTTTTTTGGGGAGGGGAGGGCATGTATATTCTTCCAATTTAGGCACCCAAAAATTAGGCATCCAACACTTAGGTGACACACACCTAGGTGCCTAACTAGGCGTCCAAGACTTAGTCATCCCAAAGATAAGCATCCTAAAAAACGTAAGTGCTCAGTACACTTGTGTGCACAGGTAAGCGTGCGGCCACTACAGCGCCACGTAACTTGGATGCACAGACTATAAGGCTCGACTGTGCATCCAAACATTGGGTGCACAACCTGGCGCACAACTAGACACACATGCCAAACCAATAATCCTGTAGAGGGCAGCCTGAGAAAGCGCGCAAAATGCTGTTGCGGCCTACCACACGGAGTGCAGCGAAAAAGCCTCAGAGCGGGGCCTAGCCTAAGGAAGCTGCTCAACCAGCCAGGCTGCCCATGTGCTTCGACCTCCAACAGAGCGGGACGAACGGCGCGCTGAGCATGGAGACCGGGGGAAGGAGAAAGCCTATGCAACAAAAGCCTTCTAAGTATTGTATATTACATTTTTTTTTTTTTTTAAACTTACCGGCACTCAGCCTTACCCAGCTGAGTACAAAGACTGTCTCCGGCTGCAGGGGGAGAGGGCGTGTACCATCACCACCGTGCTCGGCAGCTAAGTCCACGCTGGCTGAAAACCAGCTACCGGACTAACGCACTCATCTGAGGGACCACGGAAATCACTTCAGGAATTCTCAACTGGGGGAGGAACCATTTGGTATCACCGCAGAAGAGTGGTGCACATTTATTTCCTTAATTCTCCTTTCTCAGAATGAAGCAATCCCCAGTAGGGAGATGTACGTTCACCACCTGCTGAATGCGGAGAATACTGGCAGGTTGATGTCACTGCAGGGGTATATATACTGTGAAGTCAGCTTGCTCCATCTCCATCTGCTGGTAGAGGTGCATAACCCACTTGTTCTGGATTCATCTGACTAGATGCTAAGAAACATGAGCTTTTTGTTCAGGAATTATGTTCCAGCTCTCACAATACAGGAAAAATCCTTTTTTAAAGAAAACTGCTGTTCAAAGATTTGACAGACTGCATTTCACGAGGAAGGGGGAGCATCCTATAAAATTTCACATCATAATTTCCGTTTCTATGTTCCTTATCTGCATACATCCCTTCTTATACAGAGCCAGACAACATAAACTGCTCTATTATGCATGTTTCATTCCACTTATAATATTAAAACAATTAGGAAAAAGCAGAGAGCCAGTGATAAGGGTTAATAAGCGCAGCATTGTGATGGGGAGCTCTGGACTAGCCGAGATGGAAAAAAGAAACAGACTTGCCAGAGAAATTCTAGATTTTGCCTTCCATTTTTCAAATAGATTCTTACTCTGAACCCCTGCCCATATGTTAACATGTAGGCTCTACACCCTTCTGAATAGACCAGGCAAAAGCTGAGTGCATGATTATTTATGTCTGATGCAACAAATGAAATGGATTTCTAAATACTTGACAACCTCATCCAAAGGAAAGGAAAATTGGTTCTTATCTGCTAATTTTCGTTCCTGTAGTACCACGGGTCAGTCCAGACCGTGGGTGGAGCCTCCTGTCCAGCAGATGGAGACAGACCAAAACTGTAAGGGTATCCTATATCAGGGCAGAGCCTACCCTACACCCCTTCAGTATAAAGCACTTTCAAAGCAGATATGATGTCCCAAGGATCAAGCAAGCAACAAGGAAAAAACTGGTAAATCTAACAAGTGAACAATTGAAAGAATTCTGAATGAACAAACGCTCTTAATTAAAATATTGTATTTTCATCTATAAGATGCTTCCGGTGCTTTGAGTAAGAATAGAAAAAAGTCAGATAATTGAAAACCTGTAGATAAAAGAGAACCTTCGAGCGGATGTAACAGATCTAGTAGGGGAGGGTGTCTGGACTGATCCGTGGTACTAGAGGAATGAAAATTAGCAGGTAAGAACCAATTTTCCTTTCCCTGTACGTAACTGGATCAGTCCAGACCGTGGGATGTACCAAAGCTTCCCTAAACGGGGGGGACCAAGACAGTCCCGCTCAAAGAACCTGCCACCCGAAGGAGCCAAGAACGGGAGCCTGCACATCAAGACGGTAATGACGAGCAAAAGTATGCAGGGACTTCCAAGTAGCTGCCCTACATATTTCCTTCGGAGAGACCTATTAACTCTCCACCCAAGAAGTAGCCTGAGATTGTAAGGAATGAGCTTTTAAGCATTCCGGTACTGGTTGACCCTTACAGATGTAAGCTGATGCAATGGCCTCCTTTATCCAATGCGCAATAGTGGCCTTGGAAAGCCTTATTACCTTTATTTGGACCACTCCACAGAACAAACAAGTGATCAGAGACCCGGAACTCATTTGTAACCTGAAGGTAACGCAGCAAAATCCATTTCACATCTAGGCACCGTAGATTACCCCCAGATGTGTTTGCTACTTCTGTAGAAGAAAAGGCTGGAAGTTCCTTGGACAGACTGACATGAAAAGAAGACACGACCTTTGGCAAGAAAGAGGGTACCGTCTTAAGGGATACCCCTGAAACCGAGAAACATAGAAAAGGTTCCCTGCACGACAGCGCTTGGAGCTCTGAGACCCTTCTGGCAGAACAAATGGACACCAAGATGACGGTTTTGAGAGTCAAATCCTTAAGCGTAGCCCGCCTTAAAGGTTCAAAAGAAGCTTCGCAGAGAACCCAGAGAATCGAGTTAAGACTCCACGAGGGACAAGTAACCCGGACCGGAGGATTCAAGTGCTTGGCTCCCTTGAGGAAACGGACGATATCTGGATGAGCTGCCACTGAGTAACCGTCAATGGTACCTAAGAGGGAACCGAGAGTGGAGACCTGCACTCGCAAGGAACTGAAAGACAAACCCTTGGAGAGACCGTTCTGGAGAAAGCAAAGGACCTGGGAAACCAGAGCTTTATGAGCCAATACACCCGAGGCGGCACACGCATTTTTGAAAACCTTCCATACTTGGACATAAGCAAGTGAGGTAGTCGGCTTCCTAGCCAGTAACAGAGTGGATATAACTTCTTCCTTATATCCCTTCTTTCTCAATCTTCGCCGTTCAAAAGCCAGGCCGCCAGACAGAAGCGATCTGCCTGATCAAAAAATACGGGACCCTGCTGAAGACGATGGGGAAGATGACCGAGGCGGAGATTCACGAAGTCCGCAAACCATGGTCTGCGGGGCCATTCTGGTGCCACTAGAATGACGGGACCGCGATGAAGCTCGATTCTTCGAAGCGCTTTGCCCACTAATGGCCAAGGAGGGAACACATACAGTAGAACGTCGTGGGGCCAGGGGAGGACCAGGGCATCCACCCCTTCCACGCAATGTTCCCATCTGTGGCTGAAGAACCGGGGAGCTTTCGCATTGCTCACGGTGGCCATCAGATCCAAGTGAGGGGGACCCCACCTGCGGAGGATCAGGTTCATCGCTTCGTCCGACAACACCCACTCGCCGGGGTCTAACCGCTGGCAACTGAGGAAATCCACCTGAATGTTCTCCTTCCCCGCAATATGGGACGCAGCTAAGCGCTCTAGGTAACACTCCGCCCAGGCAAAGAGCTTGCTAGCTTCCAGAGCGACTAGGCGACTCCTGGTGCCCCCCTGTTGATTGATGTAGGCTACCGTGGTGGAGTTGTCCGATAGGACCCGCACCGCCTTGTGAAGGAGTAAGGGAAGGAAAGCCTTGAGAGCCAGGTGAACTGCTCGAGCTTACAATCGATTGATGTGCCAGCGAGATTGGACCAGAGACCAATACCCCTAAGTAGACTGGGTCTGAGACACAGCTCCTCAGCCGGAGAGGCTGGAGTCTGTTGTTACCACAATCCACTGCGACGTCTGAAGGGAAACCCCCTTCCGAAGATGGGCAGGCGATAGCCACCAATGCAGTTCGACGACGGTAGACTCGGAGAGCAGGAGGGGCGTCCGAAACTGTTCTGATATCTGTTTCCAGCAGGATAGCAAGGCTTTCTGTAACGTACGCATATGCGCAAACGCCCAAGGGACCAGATCGATAGTGGAAGCCATGGATCCCAGAACTTGAAGATAGTCCCAGGCCGTTGGCAGGGCAAGGGAGAGAAAATTGCGCACTTGGTCCCTGAGTTTGAGCGATCGGACCTCCGGAAGAAACACCTTGCCGACTCGAGTGTCGAATTGCGGCCCCAGAAATTCAAAAGTCTGGGATGGTTGAAGTTTACTCTTGGGAAAGTTGATGACCCACCCCAGAAAGGTCAGACAAGACAGGACCTTGCTGACCGCCAGCTTGCAAAGAGACTCTGATTTGGCTCGAATGAGCCAATCGTCCAGATAAAGGTGGACTAGCACTCCGTCTTGACGCAGGGTGGCCGCCACTACCACCATTACCTTGGTGAAAGTGTGCGGCGCTGTGGCGAGACCGAATGGGAGCGCTCAAAACTGAAAATGTTAGCCAAGTATCTCAAACCGAAGATACCGCTGATGATCGCAGCGAATCAGGATCCGCCGCTATCACTGCCCTCAAAGTTTCCATCCGAAAATGGAGAACCTTGCGAGCCCAGTTGACGCATTTGAGATCCAAAATTGGACGAAAGGAGCCCTCCTTTTTGGGAACGACAAAGTAGATGGAATATTGGCCGGACCCTTGTTCCTCCACTGTGACTGGGACTATGGCACCCAGATCCAGCAGCCTGCTCAGGATCTGTTCGACTGCAGGCCTCTTTCGACTTCCGCAGGGGAAATTAGGTGATGATCCGGTAGGTCTCAAGAAAATTCTAACGCATAGCCTTTTTCTATCACCTCTAGGACCCACTGATCCGTCATTATGTTGGCCCATTCCTCGAGAAACAGGGACAGTTGTCCATCTAAGTTTCGAACAGAGGAATGAGCCGGCTCCATTTCATTGGGAGGAGGATTTTGTGGCCGAGTGTTGCTGTCTACTATCCCTGAAGGGTCAGCGTCCCCGAAAGGAATGAGACCAGGATTGAGATCGGGAAGCATTACCTCTCGGAAAGGAACCCCGTGCTCTGACATTTAACCGGTGTTGCCCCCTGAATCAAGTGCGAGAGGGTAAGAAAGGCTTAGACTGTTTCGAGTGGTCCTCTGGCAACTTATGAACCTTATTTTCCCCCAGAGATTTGATAAGTTGCTCTAGGACCTCACCAAAAAGCAACTGTCCCTTGAAGGGAAGCGTTCCCAACTGCGCTTTGGAAGAGGCGTCTGCAGACCAATTTCTCAGCCAGAGGAGGCGTCTGGCTGAAACCGCAAAGACCATGGCTTTGGCTTGCACTCGCAGAAGATCGTAAAGAGCGTCCGCCCCATACGCAATCGCTCCTTCTAAGCGATCCGCCTGCTCCGCCTCTGCAGACGGGAGATCTTGGGTGCTGAGTAATTGCTGAACCCACCTAAGGCTTGCCCGTTGCATGAGACTGCTGCAGATTGTCGCCTGAACTCCCAAGGACAAGACCTCAAAGATGCGTTTGAGGTAAAATTCCAACTTACGGTCTTGGACATCCTTCAGAGCCATAGCCCCCACCACCGGGATGGTGGTGTGTTTGGTAACTGCCGAAACAGAGGAATCCACCTTGGGCATCTTTAGCAAATTCAAACAGTCCTCAGGGAGGGGGTAGAGCTTGTCCATAGCCCTACCCACTCGGAGTCCTGCCTCTGGGGACTCCCATTCCCTAAGAAGCATCAGCTTGTGCATAGGGTGAAATGGAAAAGTACATGGAAGAGCCCTAAGTCCCGCCAGGATCGGGTCCATGTTGGCAGGCATTGCGGCCGTAACTGTATCCGCAGGGGGCACCTCAATTCCCAGTTCCTGCAAGATGAAGGGAATGAGCGGTTCCAGTTCCTCCTTTTGAAATAAACGGAGGACCCAAGGATCGTCCCCCTGAAAGGGGGGGGGGGGGGTTAGGAAGCAAAGGATCAACATCCGGATCAGGAGTCAGGGCCGACAGCGGCTTGGGGGGGGGGGGGGGGTCTGGGAGGGCGGGACCCCCGGAACCACCCTGACCCTAACAGTGCCCTGTCCCTCCGTGCCTTTGGAGGTTGCGGAGGAGAAATTTGCAGGATTTTAGGCAGGGGGGGGCCAGGGATGAATCAACCTCCTGCTGTAAGCTAGCTAGATAGGACTTGTGCATAAGCAGCACAAACTCTGCGGAGAAACAAGAGACTTAGACTTCCCGGGGGGTGGGGGGGGGAGGCAAAAGTCAGGCACCCCCTCCGGGGAATGAGGGGGGCTCAAATCTGGTGGGGAAACTAAAGAATCGGGCCCACCTTCTTCCTGCACATCCAGTTCTGCATTAGAGCCTGCTTCTAAGATGGCTGCCGTTCCCGCAGTTTTTTGGGCTGGGAACGGCCTGGCCACGCGGCGTGGAACTCGCCCACGGGTCGCCGTGGACAAAGGGACCGATGAGGGACCCTCCCCACCTGGTAGGCACCCGTAAAGAGCCCTCCGCGGGAGAGCCGCATGGCAGGCTCCCCACGGGCCTTACAGGCGCTGGGACGCGGCATCAGTGCGGGAGAAAAAAAATCGCTGAAAAAGTAAAAACAGCTGAGGTGTGCAGGGCTATAGCCGTCAGACAGCGGAGGCAGCGACTGAACTCTGCACGCTGCCGGAGCTGTCCACAGTGCTTAAGAGGTATTAAAACCAAGCAAATTAGAAAACCAGCCCTGCCTGTACCCTTTTTTTTTTTTTTTTATAGCTCAGCAAATCCAGGGGAAAAAAACTCTCCCTCACAAGCCAAAGGGTACTGTTCAACAGTGGACAGCTAGCCAATGGGGGAGTGACTGGACCACCAGTATCACCCCAGATGGTCACCTGGAAAGAGGAGCCTAGGGTGAAAAAAGTGGAGGGCAAGCCCCCGCTAGGCTCCTAGCAGAGCGGAGAGACAGAACTGTCTCTGTGAGAAAAAAGGAGAAATCTTTCAAAGTCCTCTTTTTTTTATGACCAAGAATTAAATACTTGCTTGATCCAGACCAGAAAAGAAAGAAGATCCTCTCAGAGAAACTAAGGGAAGAAGAAGGAGGGGAACCATAGGATCAGCTGCCTGCATCTGCTGGAGACAGATGAATACTGAAGGGGTGTAGGGTAGGCTCTGTCCTGATATAGGATACCCTTACAGTTTTGGTCTGTCTCCATCTGCTGGACAGGAGGCTCAACCCACGGTCTGGACTCATCCGGGTACGTACAGGGAATGTTAGATTTGCTGCAAAACATCATTGCCCCATCATTGTAGGAGACTTACAAGTTATGGTGGAATATACTGTGTAGATACTGTTCTGGTGCACTACAATTTGAAAGCACTACTTACGGGAAGACTCTTTGGCTAGCAGCATCCGATCAAGGTGCTGCTGTAGCTTTTCAAGATCACTGGCTGAAAATCTCCACTTGTTCTCCGCAGGCAAAGATGGCTCTCTCGGCATGGAGCGCTTTCGAGTCATCCCACCCTGGTTTGGCTGCTGAAGACAAGTCTCAGGGAAGGAACCGGTGATTAACCCTTCAGGGAACTTCTGTGATATGATTTTGAGACCTGCAGGTAATGACATGGGCATCACAAGCCTCTCCCAGCAGATAGTATTCCTGCCTGTGTTCCCTTTAAGGCACACAGGATAGGGCTGCCTGCTGCTCATGCAGAGGACCTGAACTGGATTCTCAAGTCCAGGCTTCTGCTGCCCAGGCAGCATTCACAGCCCCTGGGGAAAGGAGTACTTGTTAATCAGGTTCCAGAAAGAGCTGCGACCTGTGGACTTCAGCCAAGAACTGTTGCTGCGATAACCGGGCTGAGTTGGGTGGCATATATAAAGCAGGGGAAATAACCCCCAAGCAGTTACAGCTGAAAGCTCAGAGCATCATAGCCCAACAGAGGCTAGATCTGATTGAGCCAACAGCCCAAAGAAGCAATAGGAAACTGTTGGACCAAAAAACAAAATATTGAGGAAAAGCCCAAGATAATTACAAAAGAATGCTGAGACTTGTTCTGAATGAGTTATAATCCCAAAGAGTAACAAGGAAAATACTGATAAAAAAAAAAAAAGTGGAATGGGGAGGAAGGAGAGGAGCTGCGCCCCTGAATGTCTCTGTAATGACTACTTCAATGCCAGGCTACAACCCACCTCCCTCCCCCCCCCCCCCAATAAAGCTGCTCTGATTTCTATTTGGAGCTGGGGGATAAGGAAGTGAGCATGTTACTGGCTCTAACATAGCATTTGCAGGTTCAACCGGGCAGAAGATTCCCCCATTTCATCCCAGTTAGCAAAAGCCCTGCTGGATCTGCTATGGGAGTGCCCGAGAGGGATAAGCACATGATGCACAAACACAAAACAAAAGGGTAAGACATCCTGGAAAATTTGCATCAGAAGAAAACTTGAAAAAAACCCCCCAAAAACCCCCAGATGCATCATGAAAGGTAGGCAGTAGAAGAGCTCACCCCCAGACAGCATGAACACATTCTCAAATCCTCTCTCACACATGGTGGTAGCAGCCTGGCTGGCTATCCTCTCATCTTCATCGTACAGGATAATAATCTTCCCGTGGGCATTCTTCTAAAAGCAGATGTGTTAAGGATCCCACTACTATCAATGTGATTAAGTTAGTAACTGCTCGATTCTGACAATTAACGCCGCACAAAAGCAACAAAATAAAAAGGGGCGGACAGAAGTCTCCACCTCCTCAGGAAGGGATTATTTACCCAGACAAGGACATCTTGCTGGTGGAGACGAGAATGGCTACAACATTGAATGACGAAAGAAAACTGGCCAAGCCTGCTCAAAATGTGTATATAAGGATATGATTGCTCCAAAAACTTTGGCTTTGTGCATTGGAAGGGAATGGGTTTGCACTATACTGCAGAGTACAGTGCAGATGCACAGAGGCATTTTTTTTTGCTGTGCCCTGGACTGCCACAAAGAGACAGCCATGACAAAAAGTTAGTTCCCTGTACGTACCCAGATCAGTCCAGACTCCTGGGTTTATTCATCCCCACCAGCAGATGGAGACATAGAAAGCCTCACTGACACTGCTTGAAAATCCGTGGTGCCACCTGCAGTAGCTCAGTATTTCTCTGTCTCCAGCAGATGGCGGGTGCGTAAACCTGCAGTTCCTTTTTTCTTTACCCTTGTCTTTTAGATTTTTTCTCTTTTTGGGTGAGCCTTCCTCCCAGGGACGGGGTTCTCCTTCTGGAACCTGTCTTGTTTGGTTGAGGTGGACCATTTGGGTCCAATTTGATACCGTGGGGTGTACATCTGGTGGTCCAGATTCCTCCCCCACGAGGCCGGCCGTGTGGCTTCCAGCCCTTCTCCTTTTTCTTGCAGGGGATTCGCTCCTTGTTTAAAATAGGCTGATTTGTGCTGGACAGCTCCTTTCAGCTTCAGAGGGAATCTCTCTGTTTCTGTTCTCTTTTTTAATACTTGTTTAAAGTTTAAAAAAAAAACAAGGAAGAGGAAGTCAGCTAAAGGGTAAGGCTCTGAGCAATCCTCCCCCCAGCGGGTCACGCCGATTTTTGCTCTCAGCTGTTTTTTCTTCTCTGTCAGCATGGTTCGCGGCTCGGCATGCCGCGCGTGTTGAGCCATTCCAGCGCGGCTCAGCCACTTGGGGCTGTGCTCGGGCTGCGTTTCGAGGGGGGAAGGACCCTTTCTCCTCCCGGGGGTTTCAAAACGCCGGCGCCTATGTAAGCACATGGCTGCTGCGGTCAGGCCATTTTTGCTGTCTTCCAAGGTCCCCGGGGCTGCCGGCTTCCCTGTGGCGGAAGCGGCGGCCATTTTGGAGCCAGATTCCCGTGAGCTGCCATTTTTGGAGGTGGAAAGGAATCACCCACCACGGCTGTCCCCGGTTCATCCCGGTCCCCCCGATGAGCAGGGGTCATCCGGAAGGCAGACCCGGCCCCCATTTTGCCTCCGGGTTCGCATCCTTTTTCGCCTGATTTTATTCTCCTGCTGCACCAAGCTTATCTGGCACAACAGGAGGATTTAGGGAGTTTACCTTTGCCTCTCGCTCCTCAGGACCCGGGTCTGCGGCCTTTGTGTTCCGATCCCAGGTCCGCGTGGCCGCGGGACGCCAGCATCCTGAGGGGGCCTAGCTCCAGGGGGCACAGGGAGCTTCACAGGGTCCGATCCCTCTGGCAGGGGCAGCGCCGGGTTCCTCAGTACCAGATCTGCTTGCTCGGGACCCGGAAAAAGACCCAGATCACGGAGATGACATTGACATGCCATCGGTGGCAGAAGGGGATGATCCCAAGATTCTTCGGTTATTCCGGAGGGAGGAGTTGGTTTCTTTGCTTCCACAAGTCCTTGAGGAGCTGGGTTTAAAACCCCCTCAAGAGGCTCCAGAATTGGATGGGGCGGATCCCGTTCTGGACAGTCTTTGGGCTCCTCCTTCCGCGTTCCTGTATCATAGGTCAGTGCGACAGTTGATTGAGCATGAGTGGGATTCCCCGGACTCCGGTTTGAGGGTAGGTAGAGCTATGGCCAAGCTCTAACCGTTTCCAAAACAAATCTTGGAGCTTTTTGCTCTTCTGCAGGTGAATGCGGCGGTTTCCGCGGTCACAAAAAAAAAGACTACGATTCCGGTGGAGGCGTCCGCGGCCCTCAAGGATGTACAGGATCAGAAGTTAGAGCTTCACCTTAAAAGAGTTTTTGAGAGTGCTGTCTTGGGACTTCGGGCTGCCGTGTGCTCCAGTTTTATGCAGAGAGCATGTCTGAGGTAGCTGCAGGATTTTCAGGATGCACCCCCTGGTTCCGACACTTCGGAGGCGGACCACGTAGAGGCGGTCGCGTATGTAGCGGATACACTGTATGACTTGGTGCGTTCGCTGTCCCGGGTTATGAGTTCAGCAGTAGCGGCCAGACGTTTACTTTGGCTCCGTCACTGGTCGGCGGATGTTTCTTCCACGGCCCGGTTAGGTTCTTTGCCTTTCAAGGGGCATCTTTTGTTTGGGGAGCAACTAGAACAGCTCATCAAACAACTCAGTGAGACAAAGGTACATAAGATGCCGGAGGACAGGCCAAGGAATCGCCAGGCGTTTCAATCCAGGTCCCGCTTCAGGGACGCCAGACGGTCTTGTTCTTCCAGAGGGCCTGTAGGGATGCAGCCACAAAGGACTTTTCAGCAACCGCAGGGAACGAATTGGGGTCAGTCCTTTTGCGGCGGGCGGCAACCTTTTCGAGCTCCCTTGGCGGGGGGGAGCAGCGGCTGCCAAGTCCCCCCAATGAAGTGAGGCCGGTTCACTCCGCCGTTCCCTATATAGGGGGCCGGCTGGCAGATTTTTACAGGGAGTGGACCAAAATCACGCAGGATCAGTGGGTCCTCTCCATGATAAGAGACGGTTACGCCTTCGATTTTGCACAATCCGTTCGAGACCTCTTCTTAGTCTCCCCTTGCGGGTTCTTGTCAAAGCGTCGAGCACTTCGGGAGACTTTGCGCAGGTTACGCGGTTTGGGAGCAGTGGTCCTGGTACCGCCTCACGAATGGGGCAGAGGTCGTTATTCCATCTATTTTGTTGTCCCGAAAAAGGAAGGAATGTTTCGACCCATTTTGGATCTCAAATCGGTCAACAGGTCCTTAAAGATTCCACGGTTTCGAATGAAAACGCTATGGTCGGTCATTGCGGTTGTACGCTCTCGGGCGTTTTTGGCCTCCCTGGATCTGATGGAAACATACTTGCATATCCCAATCCGTCCAGAGCATCAGGGTTCCTACGGTTCACGGTAATGGGTCAACATTTCCAATTCCAGGCTTTGTCTTTCATTCTAGTGATGGCTCCTCGCACTTTCACCAAGGTGATGGTGGTGGTGGTGGCGGCTCTACGACGTGAAGGGGTGTTGGTGCACCTTTATCTCGATGATTGGTTAATTTGGTAGAAATCGTTGGAAGGCTGCCGTTCGTCAGTTCAGAAGGTTGTTCACCTGTTGGAGTCTCTCGGCTGGGTGGTAAACCGGAAGAGTCACTTGGAGCCGTCCCAGGTGCTAGATTACCTCGGAGCTCGTTTCGATACGAGTCAAGGCAGGGTGTTTCTCACTCAGGAGAGGATGCTCAAACTGCAGGCGCAAGTTCGGCGCTTGTTGGCGTTGAAGATTCCGCGAGCCTGGGACTTCCTACAAGTTCTGTGTTCGATGGCTTCAACCTTGGAATTGGTACCATGGGCCTTCATGCATATGTGTCCACTTCAGAGGGCCCTATTGGACAAATGGAATCCTCTGTCGCAGGCTTTTCATTTACCAGTTTTGCTGGATGTGTCGGCACAGAGCAGCCTGTCATAGTGGCTATAGTCTTCCAATCTGCAGCATGGAGTCAGTCTGGAGATTCCGGAGTGAGTGGTTCTCACTACCAATGCCAGTCTCTCTGGTTGGGGAGCGGTCTGCGAGCGACAGTCGGCCCAGGGCACTTGGTCGGCAGTGGAAGCCTCGTGGCCAATCAATCGGTTGGAGACCAGAGCGGTGCGGCTGGCCCTTCAAACTTTTCTCCCCCTCGTTCAGGGTCGTTCGGTCAGGGTTCTGTCAGACAACGCCACAACGGTTGCATACATCAATCGTCAGGGCGGGACCAAGAGCCAGGGGGTGGCAATTGAAGCACAAACGTTCTTTCAATGGGCGGAACGGTACTTGGTTCAGCTAGCGGCTTCTCATATCGTGGGGGTTGACAACGTTCAGACCGATTTCCTCAGTCGTATCGCTTAGATCCAGGTGAGTGGGAGTTGGCGGAGTCCACGAAGCGGCTCATCCAGAGACGGTGGGGCCGTCCCCACGTCGATTTGATGGCAACTCGGCTCAATGCGAAAGCTCCTCAGTTCTTCAGTCGCAGGAGAGCGTATGGGGCCAAGGGAGTCGACGCTCTAGTAGTGCCTTGGCCTCCGTAAGTCTTGCTATATGTGTTTCCGCCGTGGCCTCTGGTGGGCAAAGTTTTGCGCAGAATAGAGAGACACCCAGGGAAGGTGATCTTAATGGCTCCGGAATGGGCCCATCGACCGTGGTTCGCAGATCTAGTCAATCTAGCGGTGGGCTGTTATGTCTGGGTCATCTCCCGGAACGTCTTCGTCAAGGTCCCGTATTTTCCAACCAGACCGATCACTTTTGTCTAGTGGCTTGGCTTTTGAGAGACGTCGCTTGAGGCAGAGAGGATATCCGGAACCTGTGATCACTACGCTTTTACAGGCCAGGTGGCAATCTACTTCCCTCTCATATGTTCGAGTCTGGAAAGTGTTTGAAGCTTGGTGTACCGACCGAGGGATACCAGCGGTTCAGGCATCGATTTCTCAAGTCTTGTCCTTTTTACAGGATGGTCTAACTAAAGGTCTTGCCTTTAATTCCCTGAAAGTGCAGGTGGTGGCTTTATCCTGCTTGCAAGGCAGGCATGAGGGATATTCCTTGTCATCACATCCGGACGTCCAAAGGTTTCTTCACGGTGTTAAGAATTTGCGTCCTCTGGTGCGGAAAGTATGTCCTCCTTGGAACCTTAATCTGGTTCTGTGGGGATTGTGTGATGCCCCATTTGAACAGATTTGGAGAGCGACCCTTAAGGATCTGACTCTCAAGGTGGTGTTCCTGATGGCCATTTGTTCCGCCAGGAGAATTTCAGAATTGCAAGCTTTGTCTTGTAGGGATCCTTTTCTTCAAATATCTGATTCAGGTATTACGTTGTGAACGGTTCCCTCCTTTGTTCCAAAGGTGGTTTCTGCCTTTCATGTTAATCAGACTATCGAGCTTCCGGCGTTTGCAGGCTTGGATGCTTCTACGCAACATGCTAGGGAGCTTAAACTGTTGGATGTCCGTAGAACCTTGCTTCGCTATCTCAAGGTTACTAATGAGTTCAGGAGATCTGATCATCTGTTTGTGTTATGGAGCGGTGCAAAGAAGGGTACCCATGCCTCCAAAGCAACTACTGCCAGATGGCTTAAGGAGGCTATTGGGTCGGCATATATTCTCAAGGGCCGTCAAGTTCCAGAGAGTTTGCGGGTCCACTCGACGCAGGCACAGGCCGCTTCTTGGGCGGAGGCTCAGGTGGTGTCTCCACAGGAAATATGCAGAGTGGCATTACCGATTGGACTTAGGATTTGCTGATTCCAGGTCTTTTGGTGAAGGTGTCTTGCGAGCGGGACTCTCCAGGTCCCACCCTCTCTAGGAAGCTTTGGTACATCCCAGGAGTCTGGACTGATCTGGGTACATACAGGAAAAAGAAAATTGGTTCTTACCTGCTAATTTTCGTTCCTGTAGTACCAACTGATCAGTCCAGAACCCACCCGGGTTGGAGGGAGAGTTGTCCACTCAGCCATAATCCTTTCAGCAAACTTCTGTTCTTTGTTATAAACTAAGTTAACACGGTTTTTTAAAGTCAGTTTATTGCACATAGTGTTTTCAGCTTGGGTACAGATCAATACTGAGCTACTGCAGGTGGCACCATGGATTTTCAAGCAGTGTCAATGAGGCTTTCTCTGTCTCCATCTGCTGGCAGGGATGAATAAACCCAGGAGTCTGGACTGATCCGTTGGTACTACAGGAACGAAAATTAGCAGGTAAGAACCAATTTTCTTATTGAGGCTGGACACAATTGACCTCCGGGCTTCTTTCAAAATAACTAGCTGTATGTGAGGGGCTGCTCAATGCTGGAAATGCAAGGGGTGCGGCATGGCAGGACTGAAACACTGGCCTGGTGGCTAGGATTGCCAACTGGCTCCAGATTTTCAGGACAGGTTGATCCATTCTGCCTTTACTCACCTGTATGCAGGTACTTATAAGTCTTGCTTTTCTTAGGGAATGCAATAGGGAAATCAAAATAAATCCCAGCATGCAATGGGATAAAACTAGGCCTGGATCAACCTGTCCTGAAAATCTGGAACCAATTGGCAACCCCATTGGTGACTTGAGGGCAGAGCTGTGCACCTGAGTTTGACTCCCAGCCCAGGTTTTCCAGGATGTTATGGAGGTGCCATTCATAGGCCCATGGGAGGGGTTGGAGGGGGAGTGACAGTCATTGCACAATGGTGAAGTCTAGTGGCCAGATTTAGGGCCTATAGTTGCAGGGTACTGGAAGGAGACAGAGTGCATGGCCCCGGTCGAAGACCATCACAATGACTGAGCTAAAGTAATTTGGGAGAGGATATAAAATAAGGCAGTAAAATCCCTATGAGATCATGAATGATGGCTGATGGCACCAGATCCCAACACATCAGGTCTCAAAAATGAAATTCTGTATGGTAAAAGACAACAGAATCTGCACACATTGCACACATTGAGGTCAATTTTCAAAACCCCAAGAAAACAGAGAACTTATCCAGCTAAAGTTATCAGGGATATTCAGTGGGGTAGACATCTTTGCATACAGCCTGGTAAGTTAAAGTTATCCAGGAACATATTACCGAATAACTTTAACCCTTCTCATGCTATCTCAACTCTGTCCTGGAGTGCCTACCACTTTATCTGGATAAAATGTATCTGCATAAAAGGTCCACATTTTCAAAACTTGACATTTATTTGGATGAGTTATCCTGATTTTATAAATGCCTTTGAATATCGACCTCACTGTGCTTTTCCAAGCCACTATTATTAGGTTCTTATCCTTCAAAGCACTGAAAGAGGTATAAAAAAAAAAGAAAACAAGATCTACAAAAATATATAACAACTCAAAGTCCAAGTCCAAATTTACCTTGAAAAGTAAAGCAGATATAAAGGATACAAACTGCAGGATGTCACTCGTGAAAGGATTCATGGTCCTGGATAGCATTGCAATGGGGTAGCAGTGAGCTGTGGAAACAAGCCACCAGATTCGTTATTGTGTGTTGCTCACTCGGTCAGTCACACTCCAAAAAGCACATTTATGCTTAGGTTTTGAGAGAGGTGATGATGGATTTTGTTTTCTCAGCCTGCCCTCTTGGTACACCCACCCAAACTGTGCCTTAACTATAACTGAAGAGGAGAGAATCAAATAAAAATGGATTTTCTCATGAGACACCAGGCAGCATTTTTCTGTGCCTTTCCTATGGGTGAGGATGTGTGCATGCTTTGAGTATGTTTCATGGGGAAGTGGATAACACTTTGAAATAAAGTGCACTTCCAAACATTTTCCAGAGTCTACACTGTGAAAAGTGAATCTGCGGCGGAGATATGGAATGCTCTCAGAGGCAGAGGGGAGGTCAGGAGGGGGACTCTACATGCAGAGATGGCTTATCTCCCCCCTCATCATTTTTTATGGACCCTTACATCAGTAATTTTCAAACCATCCTGTATAACTTATGCTGCAAATACGCACACAAGTTACACCAATTCTCAAATCTGCCCCACACAAATTACACCTGCTATTTGGTGCACATAAAACTTTCAGGAAAATTTGCATGCACAGAGTCGAATTATACAAAGTATGCATCCAAGTCCAAACCCCTCCCCAACTCCGCCACCAGGATGTCTCCATTCTGTCTGGGTAAACGTAATTATTTATTTAGTTCGTTATTTTTAAAAATTTGCATACCGCCTAAGCCAAGTTCAAAGCGGTTAACAATAATCCGTAGAGAAAAATAATAAATCACATAAAAACAAAACTAAAAAACAATTACATTACAATGTCACGGAATATGTGACGTCAGGAACACACAACTACAGCTACAGTCAAACACTGTGACCCTGCCTGCGCCATACGCCAGGGTGTTTGGGTCTGTAGCTTAGGGTTCAGAGTCGCAGAAGAGTTTTCAGAAGTTTCCTGAAACTCTTGGTGCAGGATGGCAATCTCAGTTGTTTAGGCAAGGAGTTTCAAACAGCTGGGCTAGCTAGGGAAAAAGCATGTTCCCTGGTCTCATGCTGCTTTGATGGTAGGAACAGTAAGGAGCCTAGATTTTGAAGAACGCAAAGTACAGGAAGGAGTGTAAATCTTAAGCATAGCACTGATCCATGGCGACTCGGGGTTCTCAACATATGCCTGCCTGATATGCACATGTGCTCATCTGCATGTCAGGCAGGCAATTTTGAAAGAAGGCCACTTTTGCATGTAACGTTCCAGTGCGCTGCTACCGCTGCCATGCCATCACTCTGGGCCTGCAGCTCATGCTGCTGAAGCCCTTCCTCCTGCACAGACTTCCTGTTACCATGGAAGTCTATGCAAGGGGTGGACTACTACAGGGCCTCTGAGCTTGCAAGAGCTGGCAGGCCCCATAACAAGAGAAAAGATCTGGGGCATGAGCCCATAGGTCCTTCCCACTAGATTTTGATAATTAACCTGAAGATACAAATGTAACTGAGACACAGACTCTCCCACCCAATCCCTTCTCTCCCTTCTTTCATCTCCCTCCCCTTCACATCTTTCTCTTTTCTCTGGTCTCTCTCCTTCCCTCCCCCTTCTCCCCTACTACCAACCTTCTCTTTCATATCTTTCCCTAGCACTCTCCCTTCCTTCCTATTGCCCTCCTCCCCATCTCTTCTCTTCCTTCTCTCCCTTCCATTCTACCCATTCCACCTCCCGCTTTTTCACACTTTTCACATCGCATCTTCTTCCACTTATCTCTCTTCTTCCCTTCCAAGTCTACCCTTTCCCATCTCCATTTTGTATCTTTCTCTCTCCTTACTTTCTTCTTTCTTGCTCAGCCACCTCAAACTCCCAACTCCTGTGTGGGGCGGTTGGCCCAACAGGCACTAAAAGCTGGACTCTGTGCTGTTGGCTTCTCAGCTATCCCAGCAGCAGAGACAGGGAACAATCTCTACAGTTTGGGCCATACTTACTTGCTTATGCTTTAAAACAGGAAATGTGTACATAGGAGGAGGGAGCCAGGCAGACCAGCAGCACTGCCTGGCTCCCTCCTCCTATGTTCACAGCAGCCTATGTTCCGAGTCCCAGCAGCCCTTACTAAAATGATTGCTCCCCGTCTCTGCTGCCAAGATAGCTGAGAACACAGCAACACAGAGTGTGACTACTAGCCTTGTCGGGCCAACCACCCCACATGGTAATCAGGATGCAGAGGAGCTCCTAGGCCCTCCGAAAGAGTTCCCACTTTCCCGGCTCCAACTGTTGTCAGCTGAGGTAATCTGCTTGGACAATGTCGACTCCTCCGACGTGGCGATTCCCTCGAGATGAAGCTCTGCCCACTCAAACAGCAGCTGAGCCTCCTGCGCTACGCAGGACTCTTCGTTCCGCGTGGGCAGTTGATGTAAGCTACCGTGATCGAGTTGTCTGAGAAAACTCGCACCATCCGATCACGGACCAAGGGTAGAAACTGCTCTAGAGCTCTGCGTACCGCTCTCGTCTCCAGGCAATTGATGGACCACGTCTGCTCTGATGCCGACCAAAGGCCCTGAGCAGACTTGCCCAGACAAACCGCTCCCCTGCCCCGAAGACTTGCATCCGTGTTGCCCACCACCCAATCCGGGACCTCGAGAGGCATTCCCTTCTCCAGATTGCTCAGCGTCATCCACCTGGCCAGACTGGACGGCTCCATCAGAGATAGGGGCAAAAAATATTGTTGCGACAGAGGATTCCAACGGGACAACAGCAGCCTCAAGTGGGCAAACGCCCAGGGCACCAGTTCCAACGTGGATGCCATCGAGCCCAGGACCTGTAAATAATCTCAGACCTTCGGCACCTGTAGACGCAGCAGACTTGCTATCTTTCCCTGAATCTTGTTCATCCTGTCGTCTGTGAGAAACACTCTGCTCCGCTGGGTGTGAAAATGGGCTCCCAAGTATTCGAGGGAACGAGAGGGGACCAGATGACTCTTCTGCACATTTATGACCCAGCCCAGAGATTCCAAGAGTGACCAAACTTGGTCCACAGACCGCACACACTCCTCTAGTGACTTTGCCCAGATCAGCCAGTCGTCCAAGTACGGGTGTACCAGAAATCCCTCTTGTCGCAGAGCCGCTGCCACTACTACCATCACCTTTGTAAAGGTCAGCGGGGCGGTGGCCAGTCCGAAAGGAAGCGCTTGAAACTGATAGTGCTGTCCCAGAACCATGAATCTGAGAAATATATTGGTGCTCCTGAAGGATGGGGATATGCAGATAAGTCTCGGTGAGATCCAGAGACGCCAAAAACTCTCCTCCCTGTACCGCTGCAATTACGGTGCGCAACGTCTCCATCCAAAAACATGGTACCTTCAAACTCTGCTTGACCTTCTTCAGGCCTAAGATAGGGCACCACAAAGTAGATGGAATATCTGCCTTGCCTCTGTTCAGACATTGGTACCAGCACAACCGCCTCCAGACTTAACAGACGCTGAAGCGTTTCCTGGACTGCTGTCTGTTTGCTTCGGGAAAGACAACACGACTCCAGAAACAATGACCGCACAGGGCGAGAAAATTCTAAGGCATAGCCGTCTCTCACTACGCTCAAGACCCACCGGTCAAAGGTTATCTTGGTCCACTTCCCGTAGAACCGGGCCAGCCTGCCCCCGATTACCAGAGATGAGGAGTGGACCTGCTGGATCTCATTGTGAGGACTTATTTCCACCTGCTCCCTGGGTGGATCCACCTCTAGATGACCTTCCAGACCCCCGAAAGGACTGTTGCCTGTGCGAAGACTGTCGTGGGGCCGAGACCCCCCCGAGGACCTCAGCTGACGAAAACACCTCGACTCCTGAAAGCGAGGCCGAGAGGAGAAAGGATTCCGGTCAGACTTTCGATCCTCTGGCAGCTTATTGCCCTTCGTCTCTCCCAGCGACTTCATCAGACAATCGAGATCCTCACCAAACAGTAGTTTCCCCTGAAAGGGCAGATTACAGAGCTGCGATTTTGACGACAGGTCCGCTGACCAGTTACGTAGCCACAAGTGTCGTCTGACTGCCACCACCGATACCATAACGCGGGCTGTGGTTCTCACCAGGTCATACAAGGCATCCGCACCATAGGCAACCCCCGCTTCCAGGCGGGCCGCCGGGACTGGGAAAAGAATCCCAGAGGCCGACTGCTCCTGCGGCTTCTGGATCCAATACAAACAGGCCCGCTGCATTAGACTTGCACAGAACACCGCTCGCAGGCCGAGCCCCAGGACCTCAAACGCTCGCTTGAGATGCACTTCCAACTTCCGATTCTGAACATCCTTCAGGGCGGAAGCTCCAGCAACCAGGATAGTGGTCTTCTTAGTGACTGCCAACACTGCCAAGAACATCCAAATGGTCCTGCAGAAGTGGATAAAGCTTGGACATTGCCCTGCCCACTCGCAGGCCCGAGTCGGGGGAATCCCACTCCCAGTTGATCAACGTCTGGATTTTCTTCTGGATGGCCTATGGGGTCTCCATAGGCCATCCAGAACCGGATTAACCCCTTCAGCATCTGAATCCTCCAGGGTGAGCTTAATCCCCAACTCCTCTAACACTAGAGGTATAAGCGGGCGAAGCTCCTCTCTCTTGAAAAAACGGATCACCCGTGGATCGTCGCCTTCAGCCTGGGGACCTCCTCCTCCTGAATGGCCTCCGAGGATACCTTATCCTCCTCCTTAGACTCGTCCGAGTGTTCCGAGTCAGATTCCAATCGCACTAGCTGTCCCTCGGGAGGCAGAATTCGTGGGCTCGCGGAGCCTTTAGAGGGGACCTTCCCCCGCTTTGCCGATCCCACCAGGCCCTTCTGTGACCCCGCACTTACCTGCCTGCTTAGTCAGGAAGGCTTCGTGCAGCAAAAGTACAAATTCGGGTGAAATCCCCCCCCCCCGGGGACCCCAAAGGGCGCTTGGGGCTGCTAGGGCCCAAAATATCCGGACCTTTTTTCCTTGGTCGAATCATGGGAGACAGGAGCGGCGGGGACCCCCCGGAACCTATCTGGCCCCGCTTCTGCGGCCATAGCCACTACCTCCTGTGACCCAAGCGCGAACGCTGTGGTCCGTGGATTCCTCCGCGGCTTTGATTCCCTGTCAGAACTCCCTTCCCTCCTCCAGCACACTCCGTGCAGAGAAGGAGGTCATTCAGGCAGACCGACGGGCTGCCACAGGCCTTACAGGTCTTCCTGAGCTGCTTGTCCGTCATAGCAAGCACCAAAAAATAAAGGCAAAAAGAAAAAAACCAACAGGCAAATCCTATGCTTGCTGCGCTTCCATGCGGCCTGGATCATGAGGGGAAGGGCTGCACCACGTGGCAGCTGTCAAACCCTGAAGAGGGCGCACTGCCCCAAGTATTTCCCACCAGTGTGCTGAACAGGCCGATGCCGCGACTGAAAACCGTGCGGCTCGATCGGGAGTGCAGCCAGCCCCCACCGGAGTGAAACTGTCCCGACCGGGACCACTCTACTAATAATCCCCCGATCCGCCCACTTACTGCCCGGCCTGCACCCGCCGATCCCACCGAGGTGTCTGCCTACTAGCCCGCTCAGACTGCTCACTTGCGTCTGCTGTTGTAAAAGCAGACAGCTGCCGGTGACTTTTTTTTTTTTTTAAAACAAAACTTTAAACTTAAAGGCCCAGATACACAGGAAAACACAAAACAAAAGTAAGGGTACTTCCCTGTTCCTGGGCCGGCAGAGGGCTTCAGGCCTACCGAGGGAACTAGGCCACTGGCTTTCAGGGGTCCTGGAATTGCGGCTGAAGCTGGCCAGGGGCATCCAACCCCCCGTTCGCCCGGCTCAACCAGAGGGACAACCCTTCTGCAGGAGCCTGTCACCTCAGGGAGCAATTTTCCTTAATATATCCAGTCAGTCGGATATATCCTACTTGTCTGGTCTGATCTAGGGTACAAACAGGAAATGAAAATTGGTTCTTACCTGCTAATTTTCGTTCTTGAAGTACCACAAATCAGTCCAGAGACCCAGTCCCTTAATGTTCTCAAGACCATTACGGCAAGTCTGTGTTCTGGTATGCTTACTGAAAGAACTGTCAAAATGTATATATATAGAACCTAAAGAAGTTTGCCAGGTTGTGGTTAGCCTCTTGGATTGATTTTTGGTTTTTCTGTTTGGGGGGCTCCAACTTTTGGGTTTGGCATTCGCCCTCATTTAGGGGGTTGTTTAGGAGTTGTTACTCTATAGTTCCTGAACATACCCAGATCAGTCCAGACAAGCGGGTTTTATTCATCCCTACCAGCAGATGGAGGTAGAGAACAAAACTTTGGGCTCTGATATACGAGAGTGCCACCTGCAGTCCCTCAGTATTTCTCTGCCTCCAGCAGATAGTAGAGGTGCCTCCAGCAGATAGTAGAGGTGCTAGTTAGCACCTCTACTATCTGCTGGAGGCAGAGAAATACTGAGGGACTGCAGGTGGCACTCTCGTATATCAGAGCCCAAAGTTTTGTTCTCTACCTCCATCTGCTGGTAGGGATGAATAAAACCCGCTTGTCTGGACTGATCTGGGTATGTTCAGGAACTATAGAGTAACAACTCCTAAACAACCCCCTAAATGAGGGCGAATGCCAAACCCAAAAGTTGGAGCCCCCCAAACAGAAAAACCAAAAATCAATCCAAGAGGCTAACCACAACCTGGCAAACTTCTTTAGGTTCTATATATATACACATTTTGACAGTTCTTTCAGTAAGCATACCAGAACACAGACTTGCCGTAATGGTCTTGAGAACATTAAGGGACTGGGTCTCTGGACTGATTTGTGGTACTTCAAGAACGAAAATTAGCAGGTAAGAACCAATTTTCATTTCCTGTTTGTACCCTAGATCAGACCAGACAAGTAGGATGTACCAAAGGACCCCTACATGGGGTGGGCCCACAAAAGGCTCCCTCTCAACACACTTTTGCCAAATGTCGGCTCTCCTGGAGCCTGAACATCTAAACATTAACGGCAAGAAAAAGTGTGAAGAGAAGACCACGTCACCGCTCTACAAATCTCCTGCGGCAACACTAATTGACACTTGGCCCACAACACTGCCTGGACTCTAGTAGAGTGCACACGCAACCCCTCAGGAATTCTTTTCTCCTTACAAAGATAGGCTGAAACAATAGCTTCTTTCAGCCAACGCACTATTGTGCCCTTGGAGGCCTTGCATCCATTTCTGGCACCTCCAAACAATACAAACAAATGATCCAACCACCGAAAACTGTTTGTGACCTTTGCCTCTGGTGACTCAGCAGATCAATTCAAGAAGGCAGGAGCTCCACAGTCTGATTCAGGTGAAACGAAGATACCACCTTAGATAGAAACGAAGGTACCGTGCGCAGACAACCCCTTGTCCAAAATCCCCAAAACTGTTCCCTACAGGACAAAGCCTGCCGCTCCGAGATGCTTCTGAACAAACAAATCACCACCAAAAATACCACCTTCAGAGTGAGGTCCTTTAACGATGCCTTCCTTAACAGCTCAAATCGGAGGCCCACAAAGCACCTGCAAGACCAAGTTTAAACTACATGCCGGACAATCTGTGCACTAGTGGCCGCAGAAGCTCGACCCCCTTCAAAAACCTCACAACATCCGGACTTGCGGCCAACAACCTTTTCCCGGGAGTATACCTCAGAGACACCCCAAGGCTGCCACCTGAACCCATAAAGAACTGAAAACTAAGCCTTTAAAGATCTCGGGCTCAGAGTATCTTTTCTGTTGTGAGACAAAAGTGATCCACCCAATCCGAGAAAATAGGACCTTGTTTTAACAGTCCCTGCAAATGAACCAATCTTAGGGGCACGTCAATTGTGCACTGAACCAGATCTGTGAACCACGGATGACGCAGCCTCTCCAGCACCCCCAGCACCACCTGGCTCGGATGCCTCTCGATGTGCCAAAACACTCAACCTATTAATGGTCACGGAGGGAACATGTATGGCAGGATCCTTGTTGGCCATGGAAGAACCCAAGCGTCTATGCTCTCGGCTGCGACCTATCATCTGCAGCTGAAGAAACTTGCTGCCTTGGCATTGCTCCTTGACACCATCAGATCCAGATGGGGACTGCCTCAACAAGACTGGATAAGGCCGAAGGCCTCCTTTAACAGCTCCCATTCTCCTGGGTCCAACTGTTACCTGCTGATTTAGTCTACTTGCACCTTATCCACTCTCACAACAAGTAAAGCGGTTATTCCCTGCAAATGTTGCTCCGGCCAGGCAAAAAGGTCCTGGGCTCCTTGGGCAACCGCGCGACTCTTTGTTCTCCCTTGCCGATTGATATAAGCCACCGTTGTCATATTGTCCGAAAACACTCTGGCCATTCGACCTTGGACTTGTGGAAGGAATTCCACCAACACCCTGCACACTGCTCTCATTTCCAAGTGATTGATAGACCAGGATGCTTCCACTGGCAACCACAGTCCTTGTGCCAGCCATTCTTGACAAATCACCTCCCAATCCTTCAGGCTGACATCCGTGATCCCTATAACTCAGTCCAGAACCTCCAGGCCCCCCTTTCTCCAAATTGGGCCAACACAGCCACCATGAGAGACTGGACCTGGAAGTACCCTGCAGCGGTAAAGGCCGATGAAACTCCTCTGACAACGGATTCCAGCGCGACAACAATGCCTTCTGTAGAAGGCACATGTGGGCAAAAGCCCATGGCACCAAATTCAATGTAGATGCCATTGAACCCAAGACCTGAAGATAATCCCAAGCTCTGGGCACTAGCATCTGCAAAATATGCACCACCTGGGATTGTAACTTCCGAATTCTCTCTGAGGTGAGACACACTCTGCCGAACTAACAGCAGAGGGTGATGACCCCAAGATTCTTCGATTGTTCCGCAGAGATGAACTGGCCCCGCTCATTCCCCAAATTTTGGAGGAGCTGGGTCTCCAGCCTCCACGTGGCGACTCTTGCAAGGACGGAGCGGATCCAGTATTGGAGGGCATGCGGAGCCCTCTTTCCGGGTTTCCGTATCGTAAGTCCATTAAAAAGTTGGTGGACCAGGAGTGGGATAACCCAGACGCGGGATTGCAAGTCGGCAGGGCTATTATAACACAAATCATTAATATGTTTCTTTACCAAAATTTATTAGTGATATCCTTATTACACTATAAATCCCATCAAAAAACCGCATCACATCACATCAATAAAATATACACTCAAATCAACCTTCATACATACATATTCACCACAATCCACATACAGTCCTCATTAAGAACATAAGAAAATTTCCATACTGGGTCAGACCAAGAGTCCATCAAGCCCAGCATCCTGTTTCCAACAGTGGCTCTCAAATCTTTCAGGCCCAAAATAAAGGACTATAAATTCTCTCTCATATATCATCCAATGCAATTTTAATCTTTTCAGTGCCAGGTAAGAAAAACACAGTCTCAAAATGTTAACTCGTGAACCAAATATTCACATTGTGTTCAAATCCAGCAATAGTGGGCAAACACCAACTTCTACTTAATTTATGGAGTTCCGTTCAAAAGCTCAATGTGTGTTCGCTACACACAGTTCTCCAGTCAGCTTGAAGATAAATTAAATTCTAATCCTGGAAATTCACCACAAATGTTGCTGAATTATAGCTCATCCCAGTGTTGACCTCTAAGCACACAGCCCAACTTTGCTGCCATTCTATTTCTCCCAGTATTCACTTCTGAGCACTGCAAACTGGAATAATTGCATAATATATTTCTCCCAACGCTGCAGCATTTTGGCACTAATCCATGCCTGCAGCAGGGGAAACCATCAATCACTCTAGAAAGAAATATATCATTTAAAAAACACACATAAAAATCCCAAAACTCCTTCCTAAAACTCCCTTAGGAAACTCACCAATATTCTCGGCAACCAGTTCAATAGCAATATGGTAGTATCTATCCTTCTTCTGGTGAGGAATAAACGTATTTAAATGTCCAATGACAGGGCACGTTTTTCAGATGTCACTGTATAAGGCACGCTCTTCCTTCAGAAACTTCATTCAAGAGTGTACTTTATAGAGAACTGAATAATAGTCTACTATCTAGCTAAAAAAAAAGGAGTTCCACTCAACCTCCTTATTCAAATCCCTCAGGGTTACCCTGTTCCATTTTAAAATATAGGACTGCTCTTTCTGCACCAACGATCTTCCAAAATCACCACTCCTGTCCTGTTGCATCTTATTTTTTTTTTTTTTTTGTATTTTTAACTAGGTACAGAACTGCAGGTTTTGCACCTCCTCCATCTGCTGGCGACAGAGAAATACTGAGGAGCTACAGGTGGCACACCAGGTTAAGAGGTGGTGCCTGCAAAACTCTCTCTGTCTCCATCTGCTGGAAGGGAGGCAAAACCCAGGAGTCTGGACTGATCTGTGATACTACAGAAACGAAAATTAGCAGGTAAGAACCAATTTTCCTTCTTTCTTCTTTTCTCCTTCTATAAAAAACTTTTTAACACAATCCCCAGAAGGCAGATGCACGTCCACCATCTGCTGGAGATGGAGAATATTGGCGGGCTGATGTCACTGCAGGGGTATATATATATACCGTGATGTCAGCTTTGCACTGTCTCAATCTGCTGGTAGAGGTGCAGAACCCACTGCACCTCCAAGTATGTAACAGGACTCCACAACAACCTATACTGTTTAACAGGAAGCCTAGATATGAAGATATGCATTGCTAAACATGTCTAGTCTAGCAAACCATAATTAAGGGATTTTGTCTTGGATGTAAAGTGGGCTCTTTGCTGGAAGCATAACCTAAATCCGATTCAGTCCCCTACCTCCAATAATGTGGCAGCTGTTGTAAGCATCACGGTCTCGCACGTCAAGCAGCAAAAATGGACAGTCAGAATAGGGTTGGTCCAGGACTGTTGGGCTTGAGGTAGCAGAGAGGTTAGCCTTCTCTTTCATTTCCTTCCCCAGGTCCAGCTCTCCTACGCCACTTATTACACTTGAAAAAAACAAAGCAGAAACAGGAGATACAAAACAAGCAAACAGGACCAAGCTTATCCTTCTGAATCTTTATTTTCAGTTTTTTAAATTTTTCCTGGGAATTTCTATGCTGTAACAAAAAAAAAAAAAAAAATGTAGAACATGACTGTTATAACACAGATTTTTATTTTGTTATAACATTGAAACTTCCAGGAAAATAAAATAAAAACTGAAAACGAAGGTCCCTACTTATCCTGGAGCGACCCTCCCCAGGTTCGGAGAAGCTCTGTCTGGATTCTGTCCATCTCGGGATGGCAGCCATGGCGAGCATCAAATCTCAAAGCGGAAATACTCATGCGCTTTGTGCCTGCAGCAGGTTTGAAAGAGAAAGTACCCACAGACATCTGTGCCTGTTTTCTTTGCGAAAAATAACGTGCACAGTTGAAAATGCGATCTATGTGCATTCATTTTCTCCCATCACCCAAACATGCCCCAAGGGTACACCTCCTCTAAATGCGGCTAAATCTGCGCATGATTTTAGTGCATTGAGAGGTTGATTTTCAGATAGCCAATATTCACAGGAAAAACAAACTTACTCATTACCTGTGCAAATGGCTGTGAAAATTACCCTCTCTGATGGTAACATACAGACAGCGACTGCTTTTGGCTAACAGGCTGATCCAGGCTTGGTTTTACCTCACTGCAGGTATGAACTCATAGTCCTAATCTTGTTAGTGAAATGAAAGCTATAAATCCAGCACACAGTGCAGTGGATCAGTCAGGCCTGAAAAATGGAGCTTAACTGGCTGTCTGCACTTTAGCAGTCAACCAATGCCCAAGGGGTTTGTTTTGTGTTTTTATAATAATCCTTCTGGCTGAGCTGTAGGCCGGGAGCATTTCCCAACTGTGGTGACTTTTCTTTCTCTCTCAGAAGATGCAGGAGAAACCTTTGCATGCACAGAGATACAGGCAGGAAAGCTGCTCACTTCAGAAATACAGGAACATAGACCAAGATGGCAGATACCGATTGTAAGGCTCATCTTATCTGTCCATTTTCCCTTCCTGCTGTAATACTACAGAACTCGACCATGCAGAGTCATCACTTTTTCTTTCCAATTCTTTCTTATATTTTCTTGAGACAAGTCCCAGTTGTGAGCTGAAACAAGTTGGTGATCTTCTATGCTTTCATTTTTGTAGCTCATTACTCAGAACCTGGATTATGATCTGACACCATGAGCTTTCACCCACAATTACAGATTTAGTAAAGTTCTAGTCCCTCCCAAAATCCCGCAGAAGCTGCATGGCGAGACAGGGGAGAAACGGAAAAGGCTCTGTGACTGCCTGGTTAGACTACCTCTGCAGAGTTGACCTTGATGAATGAAACGGCTCTCCTGCTCCCATACTATTGTTGATGAACTTGATTGGACTGGACGGCGCCTCTTCTGGACTGCTTTTCCCATTCGTCTTGCCTGTGAGGAGCTCGGCTTCTGTCCCAGATGCAACTGAATTATTATCTGTAAAAGAGAAGGGAGTTAAAGATAATGATTACCTGCTTGCCCAATACAAAGAAATGTACATTGAGGCACACATTGAACAGATACATATCCTTAATGCCTTCTCCTGGATCATCATGTGGAAAGAGTCATTGGGCAATCAGGAGAAAGGTGGTCTTGATGGACCTCTGGTCTTCTTTCAGCCTAACCAGTTATATAAGTATATATTTGAGGTTTAATTTCATATTTTGAAAAGCAAAGTATTATAAAGCCATTCTAATCCTATTTCAACCATTTAGAAACAGGGCATGATGTTGTTATGAAATGGCATGTTAAAACCATCAAGATTAGGAAGCTGGTGATAGGTACCTGTATCTTCAGGTTAGGGACCTACCATAAGAATACTTTGCTTTCCTGTAATAATCCTGATTCCTTTATAAGAAATTGCATAGAACAAATTCTTTAGGAATCTTACCTTATCAGCAGAAAGATGACATGTCAGGGGTTGTTTGGAACTATGCCGAAGGACTAATGTATTGGAGCTTTATCCAATTAAATCTTGCATTATAATAAATGAAAGTCTTTTTGGTGTTTTTCGAGTGGCAGCTTTGACTGTAATGTGGTCCAGGGGTGTAAATAAGATACATCTGATAGCATTCCGAGTATCTTTTGTTCCCAGAATAGTAGTACTTAGTGCTCCTAACTGCCTATCACTCTTGTGGTTACTGTCACCTAACAGACCATTATTCCACTTTTGTAGATGACAGATATAATCAAGTTAGACTTTAACATTTACCTGAGCAGCAGTTCTTACCTTCCAGTCTCTGACTCTCATCATTTGTCATTTCAACAGTTTCATTAGCTACAGCAGCAACCTGAATAACCTGTTCAAAACAATAACAGACTTGGTATACAGGCTGATTTTGGTTGAAAGAATTTATTCAAACCAACCAACAGTTTTCAAATTATTAAAGTTTAGGTAATTCTTTGTGGTGATCAAAACAGATTCGGCATTACTTCAATCAGTTGTGTGCCACAGATTGAAAAAACACTTCCTGATCATAAGAATGTGATTGGAGTAAACCCCCTAATGAGCACTTATAGATTTGCATATTACCTAAACTACATATAGCATTATAATCAACTCCCTAGAAACTCAAAAATTCATTTTTAAAATGTGGCTACACCTTAGATAAACTAAACATCCATTTCCTCAGAGACTAGACTTCCACTGTTTATATAGCCACTAGAGGATACAAGAGAAAGGAAAATTGTTTCTTACCTGCTATTTTCCATTCCTGGAATACCACAGATCAGTCCAGATGCATGGGTTTTTCATCCCTACTACTAGATGGAGACAGAGAAGAACATTTACTGACACTGTGCTACTTAAGATAGCGTGCCACCTGCTGGCCCTCAGTATGACTTGTACCCAAGCCAAGATGAGAAAAAACCATAAACCAACTTACTCTCTCCCAAAACGAGCAGGGTTGAGCCCCCAAACTAGAACCTTTTTGTTAACCAAGGGGATCTACACACAGAAAACAGAGTGGTCTTTCCAGAGAGGGCAGGGCTCTGGATTGATTTGTGGATTCCAAGAATAAAATTAGCAGGTAAGAACCAATTTTCCTTTCCTGTTCATACCCCAGATCAGTCCAGACGCATGGGATGTACCTAAGCTCCCTTAGATTGGGCAGGATTCTGAAAGACTCGCTCACAGTATACTCTCTCCAAACTGGCTGCTTCTAGTGCCTGAACATCCAATCGGTAGTGCTTTATAAAAGTGTGTAGAGAAAGGTTGCCGCCCGACAGATCTCCTGTGGGGATAACAACTGGCATTCAGCCCAGGATGCCGCCTGCATCCTAGTAGAATGGGCTCAAAGCCCTTTGGGGATCAGACACACTTTACAAATGTAAGTTGGCACTATGGCCTCCTTCAAACCTCAAGCAACCTTGGCCTTCAAAGCCTTACTCCCTTTAGTCGTTCCTCCAAAAAGAAAGAAAAGGTGATCGGACCTCTGAAAACTGTTGGTGACCTTCAAGTAGCACAACAAAAACCCTTCAGACAACCAAAAAGAATCCTCCTCCAAGCTGGGGTCTGAGACAAAAAACAGGGCCACTGACCCCCTGCTCAACCAGATTTTATGAAAGGGATGGCCCCATCACCAGGACCTAGCACTCCTGGGAGTCACTTCACCAGACAACTATGCAACTGCAGGTTTTGCACCTCTGCCATCTACTGGAGACAAGGAATACTGAAGGACTGTAGGTGGCATGCTATTTTAAAATAGCACAGTGTCAGTAAAGCTGTTCTTCTGTCTCCACCTGCTGGTAGGGATGAAAAATCCATGCATCTGGACTGATCTGGGATATGAACAGGAACAATATACTTTCATCTTCTGGACAGCAGTGCTCAAATGCAATGGGAAAGCCTCATTTTTTTCTATTTTATATACTTTAAGTAGCATATAAAGAAGATAAGCTTCTGTTTTAGTCATGTCTTTCTTAAATTATGCTCTATTCCATTTCAGGTAGAGTTGCTGTTATTGTGTGCTGTAATCTGATCTTTTGGATGCTTTGTAGGTAGGAGTTAGAGGTGTATTGTTTCAGGGCATGCAGAATTTATTTCTGTTGTTGTAGAAATTAGAGCTGTGCACTGAACTTTTTTTTTGCTTCATTTCATTTAATTTAAAATGAAAAAGCAAACAAAATTAAAAAGAAAAAAAAGAGGAAAGAAAACCAAAAGCAAGAAAAAAAGGATTGGGTCCAGCTCCACCCCCTTCTCCTCTGCCACCACCACCAAAAAAAAGTCCCTCCAGGTTTGCTGACAGCATCCCTGGATCCTCTCCCACCCATTTACTCTATCCGTAAGTCTAAGGGGAATCACAGCTGACTCCTGCGAAAAGGAAGTACACAAGGCTTGTAGGTCTTTCTCCTCATCCCCAAGGTTTCCGGCTACTTCCCCGCCAAAAAGAGCCCCTCCAGCCGTGCCCACAGCCCCCCATCCCAAGGGGCAAAAGCAATCCTCAGTTATTCCTGCCCTGCCGGATCCTTATTTCAAAATGGTTCCAGCCGGCCCTGAGGCTGGCATCATTTTGTTGTTTGACTGAGCAAACGGCCATGCAACGAAATGGAACTGGCGTCAGGGCCAGCTGAAACCATTTTGAAATAGGGACCTGGTGCTTGGACCCACTGATCGTGTAACCGGGTGTGGGGGTGCAGTGAACAGCTACATGCCTGGCATGATTTCTTTTCATAGGGGCCAGCTGCTGATGCATTTTGAAAATGAAACCAAATAAAAACTTGCCTATTTTCCTTTTGTTCTCAATACAAAAACATTGTGGAAATGTCCCAAATTCATGTCAAATGAAAGCAAATCCCTAGCAGAAGAAGTAGAGTACCCCAGCATTTCTCAGCTTTGCAGATATCGCTAGTCATCCATTTACAAGCTCTGAGATTTTTGTGCCTCTGTTACACTGAAAATATACTGCTCCATTTATTTTTTCCTGTGAACATTCCTGTAGACCTTCTCCAGCACTCCGCTGTGACATCATCCCTGCAGTGCACAATGGGAGTTTGGAAACGGAAAGCAGCATATTTTATGTCTCGCCTTTGACCTTCTCTCAGGTGTCTTATTGCCCTTGAAATTAATTTTTTTAATTAACTAAATATAAAATTAGCAAAATATAAATCCTATATATAGGAGAAAGCAGAGTTGCTTATTTGTAACTGGTGTTCTCCGAGGATAGCAGAATGTTAGTTCTCACACATGGGTGATATCACCAGATGGGGCCCCGATGCAGAAAACTTATATCAAAGTTTCTAGAACTTTGACTAGGCACACCGAGCATGCCCAGCATGCCCTATTCCACATGTCCAAGCGGGGTCCCTCTTCAGTCTTGTAATATAGAATTATGATTACAATAAAAAATAGGAGAAACCCAATTCTGCGGGATGGTGGGCGGGTTTCATGAGGAATAACATGTTGTCCTCAGAGAACATCTGTTACAGGTAAGCGACTCTAATTTCTTCAAAGGCAAGCAGGATGGTAGTCCTCACACATGGGTGAATCCCAAGTTACAGGCTGCTCTCCAACACAAAAAGGGACCAAAAGACACCCAACTAGGTGCCAACGAGCATAACAGAGGGGAGAGACAGCCTGAACCCAAACAACAGACCCTAGGTGGGAGAGTTGGGTTCTACACCTCAAACAAGTTCCAAAGGACAAACTGGATGAAACTACTGTCACATCGGCCATCCCTATCCATACAATGATATGTGAATATGTGGCGAGAACTCCACGTCGCAGCCTTGTAGATCTCCTCCACGGGACCTGCTCACAAGTGGGCCATCGATGCCGCCATGGCTGTGACAGAATGAACCTTGACTTGCCTGGGCATAACAGAAGAGATGCAATCTGCTAGCCAATTGAATAATGTCCTTTTGGCAACTGCAACGCCCAACTTATTCTTGTCAAAAGAAATAAAATGTTGTGTGAACTGTCTATGGGCTTCTGTCCGCTCCAGATAGAAGGCTAAGGCGCGCTTGCAGTCCAAACAATATAGTGCTCATTCGCTTTGGTGTGAATGGAGCCTAGGAAAGAACATTGGCAGGACGATTGACTAGTTAAGGTGGAAATCCATCACCACCTTAGGCAGTGTACGCAAAATCACCTTTGTCATGATAAAACTTAGTATAAGGTGGATAAGTCACTGAGGCCTGGAGCTCGCTGACCCTGCACGCTGAAATGACCATCAGCAAAAATATGACCTACCAGGTCAGGTACTTCAGGTCAAGGTATGCAGAGGCTCAAAAAGAGCTTTCATCAGCTGACCTAACACCATGATAAGGTTCCAAGACACAGTGGGAGGGCTTAGAGGAGGCTTCAATTGAAGCAGGCCCCGCATGAGTATACAGCTGTAGACTGTACAGTGATGGGTGTACCATCTACATCTTGATGGTATGCGCCAATTGCACCGAGATGAACTCTAACGGAGTTGGTCTTTAAGCCATTCTCCGATAGGTGGAGGAGGTAATTAAGCAGTTTTTGTGTGGGGCTGGAGAACGGATCTAGGGCATTCTGCTCATACCACATGGAAAACCTCCTCCACTTAAGTCCACAGGACTTTCTAGTGGAAGGCTTTCTAGAAGCCACCAGGATCTGATACACATCCTCTAAAAAATCAAGCGGCTGCAGGATTAACCTCTCAACATCCAGGCTGTGAGCGACAGGGCCTGGAGGTTGGGATTCTGCAGCCTGCCTTGATCTTCGTGATGAGATCTGGGGAAGTCCCCAGACTGATCGGTCTCCGGATTTATTTATTTATTTATTTAAAGGCTTTTATATACCGGAGTTCATGTACTAGTACATATCACTTCGGTTTACACAGAACCAATATTGGAAAATTACATCAAACAAGTGGGTATAAAATAACAAGGCTAACTTTGTAGGAACTTAGAACTTGAGGTAAAGGAGAGAACAGGACCAAGTGGTAACAGATCAATGTAAATAGCTAAATAATAAATACAAATTCTTACAATAAATACAAATGCTTACAGATTACAGTCTTCAAAATCTAAGTTTACATCTTCAGAATAATGTTTAAATCTACAAGAACTAACGGTTACTAATGGATAGACAACTCCTATAGCAGTGGAAACCTGACCTGTCTTGGCCAATAAGGGACTATGAGGATCATAATCCCCTTGTCTTTGTGAAGTTTCAAGAGAGTCTTCGCCACGAAGGGAATCGGAGAATACACATACAGAAAACCCTTGCCCCAATGATGGGTGAGATCATCAGAGGCTGGTTTGCCATCTGACCTGTAGACAGAACAGAACCGAGGCATCTTCCTGTTGCAGGGGGACACGCACAGATCTATGTGCAGGCTCTCCCAGAGGCGGAATATGGTATGGGGTATGAAGGCTCGACTCAGCCTGTCTACTACCACATTCTCCATCCCAGCCAGGTACATGGCCGTGAGCATCATCCCATGGGACAAGGCCCATGAGCAGATCTGAACCGCTTTCTGACACAGGACGTATGATCCCGTGCCTTCCTGCTTGTTGACATACCACAAAGCTACTTTGTCGGTGTGGATCAGGACAACTTTGTTGGACAGACGATCTCCGAAAATCCATAAGGTGTACCTGATTGCCCAAAGCTCCAGGAAGTTGATTTGACAAGAGCGTTCCTGGGCTGACCAGAGACCCTGAGTACTGAGCCCATCTACATTAGCTCCCTACCCCAGGATGAATGCAATTTGGGTAGGGGGACTTCAAAACAAGATCCCCTGTTCCAGATATGAAAGTACCCACCACACCAGGACAATGAGTCCCGGAGAGATGGGGGTGACTCGGATGCAATCCTGGAGGCTCTGAGTTGCCTGGCGCCACTGCGATCTCAGGGTCCTTTGTGCTCTGCGCGTGTGTAAACATGCCAAGAGAGTGACATTGACATTTGTGGCCATATAGCCCAATAACCTTAACATGTGCCTGGCTGACACCTGCTGGCTCTCTGCAGCAATGGTCATCAAGATGACGCCCTCATGAGGGCAGAAGGCCTTGGCCTCGGCGGTGTCTAGCAGGGCTCCTATGAAGTCCAATTGAAGTGCCGGGCTGAGATGGAACTTTGGGTAGTTGAGAATGAACCCTAGTGACTCCAACATCCGGTTGCTCAAGAGCACGGATGCTCAAGTGGTGGCCTCTGCCTAATGATGTGATCTTGACCAGCCAATCATCCAGATACAGGAAAACATGCACTTCCAGCCTATGGAGATGTCTTGCCACTACGGCCAGGCATTTTGTGAAGACCCGTGGGGCTGATGCAAACCTGAATGGCAACACTCGGTATTGGAAGTGCTGTTTTCCCACCCACAAATCGGAGATATTTCCTGTGACCAGGGAAGATCTCGATATGAATGTATGTATCCTTTAGGTCGAGGGAGCATAGCTAGTCCTCTTTTTTGTAAAAGAGGAATCAAGGTGCCCAGGGAAACCATCTTGAACTTTTCTTTTCTTAGAAACTTATTCAAGGCCCTTAGGACTAGGATGGTATGAGTCCTCCTGTTCTTCTTTGGAATCAGGAAGTACCTGGAGTAAAATCCCCGCTCTCTTTGCCATGGTGATGTGGCTTGACTGCTCTGGCCGTTAAGAGGGAGGAGAGCTCTGCTAGTAGTACTTCCTGATGTGCTAACGGCCCCCAATATGGGCACAGAGGGCAATTTGGCGGGATACCCAATAGGTTCAATTGGCATCCTTGGCAGAACCCACTGGTCTATGGTTATACTAGGCTGCTAGCCCATGGTCCCGGGTATGGGCAACTAGCTTACGCTCCCTACGGCCTAGTCAAAATCCTGTTGCTGGAGTTGACTGAGAAGCCGGCTGGGGCTTGGGGGATCTCTGCTGCCTGGGATGACCGCAGGAGCCTTGATGGTGTTGTTGGGAGTGAGGAGGCGGAGGACAGTACTTCCTTTGGTGAAAGAAGACTTCCTTGGCCCCAGTCTTGCTGGCCTCCTGGATGAGGACATCTGGTCTAGTGTACTGGGGGAGAATTGTTGGACAGTCTTATGGTGATTCTGAAGTTGGGCCACAGCATCCATCACCCTATCTCCGAAGAGATTCTCTCCAGTACACGGCACATCAGCAAGTCGTTCCTATACTTCTGGTTGGAGATACGAGGCCTGCAGCCATGCCATTCTGCAGATGCCGATTCCTGCTGCAGAGACTCTTGTTACCATCTCAAACATCATAGTTCACACGGACCTCATGTTTTCCACACCCCAGGCTCTTTTGCACCAGTGACATGAGGGCGTCCTGCTGCTGTTGAGGCAGCTGCTCAGCCACCTCCTTCCAGATGTCCTGCGAGTACTGGTTTATGTAGAGCTGTTAGGCAGCTATGCAGGCAATAAGTATGGCACCTTGAAATATTTTCCTCCCAAGAGCACCTACTGCTTTATGGTCCTTCCCCTGGGGTGTCAAGGAATGAGTCCAAGAGCTCTTGGTCCTCAGCTTATCGAATCTGGCAGCCTTCTGGACAAGGTAAACCAGGTCTACCTTCTTATTGATGGGAGGCACTGTGAGGGGGTGTTTCCATATTCTCAGCAGCAACTCCTTAAGGATTTCATGTACTGGGACTTCCACAAGCTCCTTAGGAGGCTCTACAAACTGGAGGACTTCCACAAATGCCTTAGGAGGCTCTACAAACTGGAGGATCTCAAGCATTTTGTGCCCGGCATCCTCCTCAGTCAATAAAATGAAAAGGGATGGATTCAGTCATCACCCTCACAACCCTGCAAAGGTCAAGTCGTAGGCGAATACGTACTTCGCTCCTCTGGAGGAGAAGGGTCTGAAGGAGGACCTCAGAGTAGGACTCTGAAACGTCATCCCCCCAGTGGTCATAGGGTTCTCATCTTCATGGAAGGTGACAAAGGATGGGTCCCTAGGTGCTCAGACTACATCCAGAGTTGCAGACATTGGTAGCATGGGATGGGGGAAAGCAGGCCTTGGCGTTTCCGCCGGACTCTGTGGAGCTTCCTTGGAGGAGGAACTAGCGATGACCACCATACCAGTAGGGGGAGGCCTTGGGTCCCCACCAGGCACTGATGCTGTCCTGGGAACAGATGCCAACTGGGTTGGTAACATACTGATGAGCACGCTGAGCTTCTCCAGAAGCAGTATGAAGATGGGAGGCACAAGGTTCAGTGCTGTCGGTGCCACAGGACCAAAACCCTGTAGTGCCTGGCCTACTGCTAGCTGGACTCGTCATTCCAGCTCCTCCTTGAATGTTGCCGATGCCAAGATCGACTGGAAGAAAGGAGGGGTAACCAGATCTTCTTCTGACCCTCGAGATGGATTGGTGACTGGCATCATGAACGGTGGAGACCATCGCAGATCCCCAGCACTGATGGAAGATTGGTACTCCTCGCCACAGGATCACTTTGAGGGCATCGCGGCAAAAGTCAGTGCATCTCTGTGCCAGACACCATACATTGAAAGGGACCCATGTTGATGCTTCTTTGGCTTCTCATGATCCTTGGCCTGGTCCTACTCCGGTGCAGAGGCTGACGACAACAAACCAGATGCCCTCAGCCTGGAGAAGATAGACGATGGTTGATCTCCAGCTCCCCTGTCCGCCGGCGACGTTGATGGAACTGACGGTCTCGCTGAGGTTGATGGCTCGGTGACCATTGGTGCAGCTCCTTGGTCCTTCGATGGCTCGACCTTCTTCAACTTGAAGAGCTACTCCATCTTGTTGAGTCGAAGTCGACATCCGTTTAGGGTCATCTGGGTGCATAAGCAGCAACCGGACATCACGTGATGCCCCTAGGCAGAGGACACGTCTCAGGCGGATCCATAATGGATATGGTCCTCAGGCACCGGGGGCATCATCGAAAACAGGACATGGCTATGACGGATGAAACAAAAGTGCACTAATGGAAGACTATGGTGGCAGGGCGGCATTGGCTGGCGGGCACTGATGCACTACCACCATAGGGGAATCAACCACGGAAGGAAACTTACCCGAATCGCCGAAAATCCTGACTAGGGAGACACTATGGGAGGGCACCGAGAGGGACCCGGCGATGGAACAACAAGTGGACAAGTGCAAGGTGTTGCATATAGGGAAAAATTACTCTTGCTAGAGTTACACGATGTTAGGTTCCATATTAGGAGCTACCACCCAGGAAAAAGATCTAGGCATCATAGTGGATAATACTTTGAAATCGTCGGTTCAGTGTGCTGCAGCAGTCAAAAAAGCAAACAGAATGTTAGGATTTATTAGGAAGGGAATGGTTAAAAAAACAGAAAATTTCATAATGCCTCTGTATCGCTCCTTGATGAGACCGCACCTTGAATACTGTGTACAATTCTGGTCGATGCATCTCAAAAAAGATATAGTTGCGATGGTGAAGGTACAGAGAAGGGCAACCAAAATGATAAAGGGGATGGAACAACTCCCCTATGAGGAAAGGCTGAAGAGGTTAGGGCTGCTCAGCTTGGAGAAGAGACGGCTGAAGGGAGATTCGATAGAGGACTTTAAAATCATGAGAGGTCTTGAACGAGTAGAAGTGAATCGGTTATTTACACTTTCGGATTATAGGACTAGGGGGCACTGCACGAAGTTAGCAAGTAGCACATTTAAGATTAATCGGAGAAAATTATTTTTCACTCAACGCACAATTGGGCTCTGAAATTTGTTGCCAGAGGATGTGGTTAGTGCAGTTATTGTAGCTGGGTTTAAAAAAGGTTTGGATAAGTTCTTGGAGGAGAAGTCCATTAACTGCTATTAATCAAGTTGACTTAGGGAATGGCCTCTGCTATTACTGGCATCAGTAGCATGGGATCTTCTTGGTGTTTGGGTACTTGCCAGGTTCTTGTGGCCTGGTTTGGCATCTCTTGGAAACAGGATGCTGGGCTTGATGGACCCTTGGTCTGACCCAGCATGGCAATTTCTTATGTTCTTAATAAGAAAAAACCTGCGAAAAAAACATGAGAAAATGAAGTCTTCCACAAGGCCAAAAAAACAGCCAAAGTGAGCTCACTCACACCGCGTTGCTTACAGCTTCACAGAAAAAAAAACAAAACTGGAGAGGGACCCCGCATGGCCACATGGTATAGGGCATATGTTTTCCACATCGGTGCTCCATCTGATGATGTCACCCATGTGTGAGGACTACCATCCTGTTTGTCCTCTTCATGATTTGTAGTTTGAGACTTTCCCATTTAGAGGGAGACCATACCAGGAAAATCTGGTGTTGTATGTTGCCAGCCATCAATTTAATTATGCATTTTTAGCCATGTGGTTGTTTTTTCAGAACCTTTTTAATAAAATGTAGAGATTTAAGGCTGTGGTGTGCCCTGCCTCAGTGCCTGATGTTTGTTTACAATTGCAGCAGCAAGAATCAATTTAGAAAGAGACACAGACCAAGATCTGGCTTAGGAAGTCTGATCACGCCTGAACTTCACTGTGCACAAATGGCAGTGATGTCAGATTCCCAGTTTCCCAAACACTGACACTCACCTTTACCCTATGACTCGGCCAAGTGGCAGGGTCTGTCTACTCTAAAAAGTATTTGGGGTTTTTTTTTAATTAAAACAGATTACTGCATCCAAGCCTAAGACTTGTGACTGCTGATCCTCAGGGGAAGGAGAGGTGGAAAGGGATGAATGAGCTGCTTGCAGTTGCTCTGCTGCTGCCTCATGGTCAGGAGACTGGAAAATCTGTTTAAAAATGTGCATGAAACAAAAGCAGGGGAGCCTTTTAACTTGGCTGCAGGACAAGGCTGGTTTAATTGAAACATACTCATTTAAAGGTAGTCCTTAACTCACAATAAAGTGACAACAAGAAGTCCTTTCTTCCAAGTTTAAAGTGAGCATACTAGTGGGTAGCAGCCAGTCACCAGTCCATCATTTATTTTGGAATATTCGAGGAGACGGATATCCCGATGGCAGAGAATCCAAAAAGTCATATGGAAGAGTTAGAGAATATGGGAATAACAAATAAAGCTAAGTTTGGTCTCTATCGGTTTAGTTCAGGGGTCAGGGAGTTACCACTTTGTTTTTTGGCATAAATCTAAATTCTATTGCTTGCTGAGCCTGCACAAGGTGTGTCCTCTACAGCACTGGACGCTCCACCAGGGGGGTCACCTTTCAGAAATGCTGCTGTACTTTAAGCCAGTGTTAAAGTGGGTGGGAAGGAAAGCGATTACATACCAGCTGGGCGAAGGTGCTAACTTTCAGTCTCTTGAACAGCTCATCCTTTTTGTACCTGTAATCTAAAGAGAGGCAAAGAGTTATTCTTCCAGTTTCATTCCCTTCTACCATAACTCGGGTAGCTACCTCGAGGTTTCTGGCAAACATTTCTATAGATCCAAAAGCTACCCCAAAAAACAAAAATACAGAAGAACAGCATATTCTTGACACAGAGAGGTCCATATTCAACCACTAGCCAGCTAGCAAAGTTAGCTGGATAAACATGTCCAGCTAACTTTGCAAGTTTATTCAGCAGTACAGGGGCTCTGCCAAATATAAGAACATAAGAAATTGCCATGCTGGGTCAGACCAAGGGTCCATCAAGCCCAGCATCCTGTTTCCAACAGTGGCCAATCCAGGCCATAAGAACCTGGCAATTACCCAAACACTAATATCTTAAAGTTATAGCCAGATAAGTTGTCTTAAATTTATTTGGCTGTTGCTAAAAATTGGCATTTATACTGCTAACTTAGCTGGATAGCCAGCTTTGCCACAGAATGCCCCCTCTATGCCCCGAGTTAGCTGGTTATCTGGCTAACTCTGGATCAGTCAGCATGGCGAGATTTTCAAATCCCACCATTTGTGGATAAATGGCACAGAATATTGGCCTCAGAGATGTCTATTCACTAAGCTGTGCTAATGTAATTACACACATTAAATGCAGAATTTGGCACTAAATATGCATTAAAATCACAGCTGGGCATGATATCGGCAATGCTCGCACAATGTAAAAGTGGGATTTACTAAACTGTAGTTCTCATGTTCCGCAGTTTAGTAAATCCGGTAACTTTAAAACGCACGTATGGGCGCATGAGCAGACATACGCTGGAAATTTAAATCATGTGCACAGTTGTGCGCGTATGATTTAAAATATGCCTACCTTGTGTATGTTTGCTCCTAATTTCAAGCAGTTACTTGAGCAAACGTATTTTGCGTATCTTCCTTAGGACTTTGACGACTTTAACATGTGCAGTTAAGCAGATTTTAAAACATGCTCGCAGGAAGGACATTCCCAGTTTTACCAAGCAGTCTACCAGTATGTCCCATCTGCCTTGAGGTCATCCAGACCCCTCTGGCTCTTCAGCCTGCACCCCCACCACCTTGTGTTAAGCCTAAAAAGCAATTTCTACAGACTTACACCTCATCAGGAGCAGCAGTAAACATACACAGCTAATAAGCTGCCCTGTGCTGTGGCCACCAGTTTCAGATTTACGCATGCAACTATTGTCTCCGCCCCAGAACGCCCAAGCTCCGCCCCTTTTCTGCCCCTTTTTTTTTTTTTTTGTTCGAGCATGTGTGTAATTAGTGGCTTTTAAATATGCGTCGCTCACGCGTGGCCCAGATACTCATTTCTATGGGCCTTTTAGCGTGGAGCAACACTTGCAATTTGCCCCAATGTGTTTTAGAATGATGTGTTAACATGCCGTTTTAACAGTGGTTAGTAAAGAGGTGCATTTAGACAGCACTTTTCATCCAAACACGACCTAATGGGTTTAACAGCCAGCATACGTCAAAAATACCCAGGCAGAAATTCTGGCTAATGACTTTTCAACTCCGCAGCAGGTAAAACTGTTCCACTGAAAACTCTTGGATTGATTTTGAAGCCCTGACATTATCGTTAGAGCTTCCTATTCCCCAGCGTGCTTGTTTCATCCTCTCTGTGACTTCCCCTTTGGGAGGCAGCATTGGGTTGTTCTTATTTTATATATTTTTACACTTCAAAAACTGTAAAAAGGGTGCGAACGTTTCCTTATGGGCACACTCTAGTCCTGAGTCCTCTCACGCTACGCTCATGCTTTCCCTGGACAATATGATGTCTGTGTACGGTTCAGAGTAAGCCAGGCTAATAATGATGGGCGTAGCTGTCCAGCAGGAGTCTTCTAAAGTGTTCAACCTTAATATCGCTTCTTGAATGGAACATAAATCAGAAAGAAAAAGAAATCTTCACAAAATATTGTTTGCTATAGTTGACAACCTAATTACCAAAGTATTTCTTCTCTTGCTTTAAACTGTACTACAAAACTCTTCTGATGGACTCTAAAACTGGCATTATTTAAATCTTTAATTAATGGGCTTGATGGCACTCTTGGGCATAATACTGCCAGAATACTTTCCCCCAAAGTCTAATAAATTGGAGGGTTTTTTGTCATAGTGCTCTCCCTTTCGCTTTGGTCAGGGTCTCCGCAGACTGCACCTGATGTTAAACTTAGTATCTGGAGGCATTAGTGAAACACTACCAATCTCCCCACAACTTCTATTCACTTACCTGGCTCCGACTTACACAGGGACTCATCCAGACTTTGTGACATTGCGATCAAAGATTCAGAATCAAGAGAACACATTTTTTTGTAGACTGCAGTAAATATGAGATGCAGTATATTTTAAAATCAGCTTGCCTTCTCTCGCCGTCTACTGTGCAGAGCTCCAATACATTTCAGTAAGAGCCTGGATCTGTCTTTAGCATCCCGCTCAAATCTCATCTCAGAGGATAAATAATTGTGATACTATCCATCTTATCAGATCAATTTGCATTCCCTGCAAATCTGTTGCTTGAGTTACAGCAAAAACAGAGAAAGAATTGTAGTGGCTGTTTAGCACGGTGTCCAAGTGGTGTCGTCTGTCCATGAGAAATCAAAACCAGAGCCTGCAAAGTGCCAATGGGTACAAAGTGTCCATTCTCGCAGGTAAAGCAGATTCTTGCATTCAGTGACAGTGGAACCACAAAGCTTCCTCTGTGCTTTTAGGGTCCCACTCAGCAAGAATTGTAACAAAAAAATCAATTCTCAGTGGAAGATTTACAATTCAGGTTTTGCAACAGAATCACATTTGTAGTGGTGACTGGATTGGAAAGAGTACAAAGCTGCCAATGGAATCTGAGCAGAACAATCCATAAAAATTGTTGTAAAACAAAATTAGAGCCTTGTAACCAACATGCTATAAAAATATTTGGGTAGCAGAGGGTGGGAAATTAGAAACTTGGTAGAGAAATTGTTTGGAGGTTACATGCTCTTTTTTATATTCTGATGGCTTCACTACTCTCAAAAAGCTTTTTGAGCTAGTTATCGGAATCAAGAATCTAGACATTTCCTTATTCTGCAGTTATTAACATACAAAGACATAGTTAGGGCCAACCAGGTGGCTCTGTCTGTGCATTTCCATGCGGAAGGTCCTTGATTTGTCTCCCAGGTCAGGTCTTCTGCTCCCCGGGTTGGCTGAGGTTGGAGATGCTCCAGAAGCAGCGTTCATAGCCCCCAGGGGGAGGAGGGAGTCAACACTCAGATGACCCTGAGTGGCCAGATTCAGGGCCCAGAATTACAGGATTCTGGAAGCAGCTCTAGAGCAGGGCCCCTGGCCCAGGACCATTGCTGCAATGATCAGACTAGTACAGTGGGCAAGGTGGGGAGGAATCCCACCCCTGGCTCTGATTGACCTGGAGACTCAAAGGAGCGGCAAGAAACGGTCATGTCAAAATATAAAATAAAAAATAAATACTCTGATTTTTTTATTTTAATATTTGAAAATTGAGACTCAATATGCCAACCTAAAAACATAATCAGCTGCAGATTTTGATCTAGTTTAATCCAGTTCTGGTATTCTTGACCTCAAAATCCTACTCTTCTCTGTTCTCCTCCCAGCATATCCTGAGCCTCTTCATCTTGTCCAAAAGGTGCTCTCTTTCCATCTCAAACAACAATGTAGTTTGTCCCCCATTCCCTCGGGTACCCACGTAGGGTGTGAGCCTTTCATGGCTGGGGGTTAAGATCCCTGTCTGAAAGTGGCAGGCAGACAAACTCACTGGAAGAGAGTGAGGAATCCCTTGGTTTTGACTTTATGGCACTTACAGACGGACAGCATTAGAGACAGACATTTATGATTATTAAGCCAGTTAACTGGATTCTTTGCAGGTTGTGGTACCATGAACCCAGCTTTCTCTAGAACCAACAGGACTAATAGTACTCGGCACTCAAGCTGGTTAATCAACAGGCCAATCAACTGTGTTACGTAGTAATGACAGCAGAAAAGGACCAAATGGTCCATCCGGTCTGCCCAGCAAGCTTGTTAAAACAAAACCTCCTCCATGCTTAACTTATGTAGAGGCAGCACATTTGGCTTCCAAATGCTGTACACTTAAGGTGCCCAATGTAGTCCAAAGTTTGGATCCTGCTGCTATAATTCTATTAGATCGCTACTCAACCTCATTTTATTTTTTCACCTGGAATATACTCACTTTTATTCATTTCTTCTAGTTTTTCCATGTACTTGGTCATGCTGTTCCCTGCAAAAAAAAAATAAAAGAACAGTAACAATTGAGGGAAGGGAGAAAGTGCACCAAAATGGTTTACAAAAGGGATGATTGGCATGGTAAGCGCCAAAAGATTAGCATTTAAAAAGGTACCAGGAACTATAGTGGAGGACAGGACAGTGTATCTAAAAAGGCAGAGAGAAGTGGAGAAGGCAGTCAGGAGGATAAATGATAAAGAAAACAGCAAAGCAATAAACCGCAGCATGAACGGAGATAGTACGGGGATGGCAAACCTGGAAAAAAAATAATAATCAAAAAAACTGAACAAATATCCACAGCAATAACAAAAGGAGGAGAGGGGGAAGGACTGCAGATAAGAAAGAATAGCAGAAATGGGAAAAAGAAAGTGGATACCAAGTGAAGAACGTAAAGGAGCCAGACAAGGTGCACCCTATGATACAAAAGGAGGTGAAAGAAAGGATGAAATCCACGGGAGGGCGATTACAGTGGTGCATAAGCCGATGCGTGCGGAGAGGGGAAGACAGAGGCATTCAAGCACCCCCCCCCCCAAACGTTTCTGCATTACTGAAGACGCTGCAGTCTGACGGTCTGGGGCCTCCTCCACCCCAGCATCCCTTTCCCATTTTTTTAATTTATTTATGAAAAACTTTTAATATACCGACATTCATAGGGCATATCATGCCGGTTTACAAAAAACTGAAGCAGGTAAAAAATACAAAGAACAGGGGGGGGGGGAGAGAGGGGGAGCAGGCAAGAAGAGGGTGAGAGGGGGGCAGGGGAAGAGCAGCAAGAAAGGATAGGGCAGAAGGAGAGAGAGGAACAATCAATAATTGAGCAATATAATAAAAGGAACATAATTGTAACTGGGTTCTAAAATTATAAGTTAAGGCGAGGTACTTATTTACAATAAATCAATAGCGTAATTACTTGTTAGGGTTAAGGCTTTGGCAATGAAGAGTTCAAAGGGGGGGGCAGGAGGGAGGCGGGGGCAGGGAGTGTGGGTTGGGGGGGGAGAGGGCTGAGTACAAGATCGATCTCCGACTGCAGGGGAAGAGAGCAAAAAAAAAAAAAATTTCACCTTTTCACCACAGCGTTCGGCATCCTGCACCCTTTCAGCTTTTTTTTTTTTAACTTAAGTCCACGCCAGTAAAAAAAAAACAAAAAAAAAACCAAACCCAAAAAACAGCTATCAGACCAAGGCACTCATCTGAAGGACCACGGAAATTACCTCAGGAATTCTTAACTGAGGAAAGGACCATAAGATATCACCATAGGAGAGCAGGGCGAATTAACCACAGCCACCATCTGCTGGTGACGGAGAATACTGGTGGGCTGATGTCACTGCAGGAGTATATGTCAGCTTTGCTCCATCTCCATCTGCTGGTAGATGTGCATAACCCACTGGTTCTGGATTCATCTGTGTGAATGCTAAGAAAGCTGAATTACCAATGCTGACAGTGAATAAAAATGTTTATTTTTAAGGTGGATTCGCCCACTTTTTTCCCCTTCCTTTGCTCCATAACAGAGGCAATTTTCAAAACTGTGTGTGCTGATGTAAAATCCGCAGTTCTCAAAGGGAAAGATTAGGATGATCTCTCAAAATACAAAAATCAAGAAAAGTCTACACAGTTCCAAAATTATGCAGTACAGATTACACAGTTGCAAAAGTCACTGTGAAAAAACACACTTGGGTAGTGCACAGTCAAAATGGAATCTGAAGATTAGGTGGTGTTATTTCTGGAGCTGACGAAATTGCACTACAGAAAATCATTGTTTGTTTATTTATTTAAAGCTTTTTTATACCAACGTTAGTTTACACATCACATCGGTTTACATGGAACAGGTATGAAAAATAAGGAAAGAACATTTACATAGAACAGTTGGTAACATAACAATAAACAATAATGGGATAAACAAAAGGATGTTTAATGCTGTCTCCTACTTTTCTCATGATATGAGCTCCAGAAAGCACATCCTAAGCTCTGCATTCTGTTTTCCTGTCAGTAATCAAATATGCAAAATTGATTTGGGACAATACACTGAGGACCTGATTCTCAAAAGCATTTAGACGCTTAAAAATGGGTTTTACACATATAAATGCACTTTACCCATGTAAGTGCGCTTTTGAAAATTGCTACACTACATGACATTGAATTATCCAAGGAAAAAACTGCCTGCACAGACTTTCACCTGCTTTTCTGCAAATTATTTTGTCAGAAAAAAAATGCAAACGAGGCACATTGTTTTGGTCTCTGCCCTTACCTCACCCCCAAGAACGCCTCTGCTCAGCGCAGGCAAAGCACGGGCATCGTGATACAAAGTGCATATTTTACCTGCATCCAGGTTGGGCAAGTTTTAAAAAGCCCTTTTACTTGGACTTTTAAATGGCTTTTAAAAAAATTCCTTTAGTGTGACTGATCTACTGTCATGATATTTCTCTTCTTGGCTGCAGCAAGCAAGCACATCTTTAATGTTTGGGACTTTGTCAGGTAAAGTGATACCACATTTACTAAAAAGATTATGTCACGGGATCTTGAGAAATTTATGTGCATTTTATGTTGTTATGATACTTATAGGAAAATTAGGACTTACCTGATAATTTTCATTCCTGTGGTACCAAGGATCAGTCCAGACTGCTGGGTTATGCCTCCCGTCCAGCAGATGGAGTCAGAGAGAAACTGAAAAGGCACCACTGATATACCCTGGTGCGCCCCCTGCGATCCTCCAGTATAATCCATAACAAAGCAGTATGAAATTAGAAAACAATGGCAAATTCTGTGACTAGCTCAATATAAAGATGAAACGTATATGAACATGTGGAAAAAACGAGGAAACCATGAAAACAAGCAAGTGCCCGTAAAAAACGGAACCCGAAAAACACGAAAAAAAAACAACAGTTGCGGGACTCTACACTCTTCACTGAAATGGGCGGGCGTCTGGACTGATCCTTGGTACTACAGGAATGAAAATTATCAGGTAAGTCCTAATTTTCCTTTCCCTGTACGTACCAGGATCAGTCCAGACTGCTGGGAAGTACCCAAGCTGCCCTAAACGGGGTGGGACTCTGACAGTCCCGCACGAAGCACACCACTGCCGAATGAGTCCACCGTCGGAGCGCGCACGTCCAAACGGTAATGTCTCGCAAAGGTGTGCAATGTCTTCCAAGTAGCCGCTCGGCAAATTTCCTGCGAGGAAATAAACCCACTCTCTGCCCACGACGCCGCCTGGGAGCGCAGAGAATGAGCCTTAAGACCCTCCGGAACGGCGCGACCTTGGGAAATGTAAGTAGACACAATCGCCTCTTTCAACCAGCGTGCGATCGTAGTTTTTGAAGCTTTATTTCCCTTCTTTGGACCACCCCACAAGACAAACAGATGATCAGACAACCGAAAGGGGTTGGTAACGTCCAGGTACCGCAAGAGCGTCCTTCGAACATCCAACTTGCGAAGTTCCGGTTGCCGCGACACCTCAGCCCCGTCCACCGCAAATGCCGGTAGGTCCACCGTCTGGTTGACGTGAAAGGTGGAAACTACCTTAGGCAAAAACGAAGGAACGGTACGTAGAGAAACCCCCGAATTAGAAATACGGAGAAAAGGTTCCCTACAAGACAACGCCTGAAGTTCCGAGATTCGGCGAGCTGAACAAATAGCGACGAGAAAAACAGTTTTGAGAGTGAGATCCTTGAGAGTAGCCCTTCGTAGAGGCTCAAACGGAGAAGTACAAAAACCCCGGAGAACCAAATTTAAACTCCAAGAAGGACAGATAGGTCGCACCGGGGGTCGCAAATGTTTAACTCCCTTTAAAAATCGTGCAACGTCCGGATGCATGGCAATGGAAACTCCGTCAAGTTTACCGCGGTAACAGCCTAAGGCCGCTACCTGCACACGCAGAGAATTATAGGATAAACCCTTCTTTAGACCCTCTTGCAAAAAAGTCAGAATATGAGACACCGTAGCCTTCCGCGACGGCACTTCCAGACCCTGACACCAGGAGTCAAAAACCTTCCATACCCTGACATAAGCAACCGAGGTAGAGGGCTTACGAGCCTGCAGAAGAGTAGTAATGACCGACTCGGAATATCCTTTCCTTCTCAATTGCCGCCTCTCATAAGCCAAGCCGCTAGACAAAAGCGATCGGCCTGGTCGAAAAATACTGGACCCTGCCGAAGGAGTCGAGGCAGATGACCGAGCCGCAAGGGGCCGTCCACCGCTAGATTGATGAGGTCGGCGAACCACGGCCTCCTCGGCCACTCCGGAGCTACGAGAATGACGGGTCCCGTGTGGGATTCTATGCGACGCAATATTTTCCCCACCAACGGCCACGGTGGAAACACATACAGAAGAACGTGCGCAGGCCAGGGAAGAGCTAGCGCGTCTACGCCCTCCGACCCGTGTTCCCTTCTGCGACTGAAGAAGCGAGCTGCCTTGGCATTCAAACGAGTTGCCATGAGGTCCAACCGGGGAGTTCCCCACCGGCGACAGATGAGTCTGAGTGCCTCGGGAGATAGTTCCCACTCTCCCGGGTCTAGTCGTTGCCGGCTGAGATAGTCTGCTTGAACGTTGTCGACTCCTGCGATGTGGGACGCCGCAATCCGAGACAGGTGCTGCTCTGCCCACACCATCAACTGGCTGGCTTCGGTTGCTACCGGTAGACTCCGTGTACCGCCTTGCCGATTTATATACGCTACCGTGGTTGCGTTGTCGGACAGAACCCGAACTGCTCTGTCCCGAATCAAAGGCAGAAAGTGCTGTAATGCTAGGCGAACCGCCCTTGTTTCCAAACGATTGATCGACCACTTGGTCTGAGGAGGCGTCCAACGTCCCTGAGCGGACTGAGACTGACAGACTGCTCCCCAGCCCGTCAGACTGGCATCGGTCGTGACAATGATCCATTGAGGCGGATCCAAATCGGTGCCTTGGAGCAAGTGGACCGGATCCAACCACCATTGTAGACTGGTCCTCGCTGGGGGTAAGAGTGGCAAAGGTATCTGAAACTCTTCCGATTTGGGGTCCCAACGAGACAGAAGCGCCCTCTGTAGCGGCCGCATATGCGCAAATGACCACGGAACCAAATCCAGTGTGGATGCCATATATCCAAGAACCTGTAAGTAATCCCATACCACAGGCAGGGGAAGGGCGAGGAGACGGCGAACGTGCGCCATCAGACGCTCCATCCCTGCCTGTGGGAGAGAAACCTTTCCCACTTTCGTATCGAACGAGGCGCCCAGAAATTCCAAATTCTGGGAGGGGATCAGATGGCTCTTGGTGTAATTGACCACCCACCCCAAGGAGTGGAGCCGGTGAAGGACTGCCTGAATCGCATCTTCGCAGAGACGTCGCGATTTTGCTCGGATGAGCCAATCGTCCAAATACGGGTGTACCAACACTCCGTCTCTCCGAAGACTCGCCGCCACCACCACCATTACCTTGGTGAACACCCTCGGAGCTGTCGCCAGACCGAACAGAAGAGCACAAAACTGGAAGTGAGATCCCAGGACCATAAAGCGCAGAAATCTTTGATGGAACTCTTGTATCCCTATGTGCAAGTAAGCCTCCGTGAGATCTAAGGAAGCCAAATACTCGCCTTTGTGTACCGCCGCTATGACCGAGCGCAGGGTCTCCATCCGAAACCGCGGTATGCGCAACGCCCTGTTGACTCGCTTGAGATCCAGAATCGGCCGAAATGTGCCCTCCTTCTTGGGAACGATGAAATAGATGGAATAACGGCCCGTGCGTTGCTCGGCGGGCGGCACAGGCACTATTGCACCCAGCGCCTGCAATCGCTCCAGGGTCTGAGCAATTCGCTGTTGCTTTACCTGAGAACCGCTGGGAGAGATAAGGAACAAATCGCGCAGGGGCCTTGCAAAATCTAGGGCGTAGCCGTGAGATATAATGTCGAGGACCCATTGGTCTGAGGTAATTGTGGCCCATTCCTCCCGAAAGTAAGAGAGTCGTCCTCCTACCTCCGGGACGGAGGAATGGACCGGCATCCCTTCATTGAGCCGCCTTAGAGGTGGCGAAGGTATGAGACGCCCCTGCGCGTGCCGGCCTTCTACCACGAAAGGAAGGAGTCCATGACTGGGAACGCGGAGACGGCTGTCGGGTAGCAAAAGAGGACCCCCTTCCCGAGCGAAAACGGCGTTGCCCGCGAAACCGTCCGCGGAAGGTACCCGAAGGGCGAAAAAATCTAGGCTTGTCCTCTGGCAACTTAAACACTTTATTCTCCCCCAAAGATCGGATAAGGTCTTCTAACTCGGTGCCAAATAACAACTTGCCCCGAAAGGGAAAGGAACCGAGTTGGGCCTTGGAGGAAGAGTCCGCCGCCCAATGACGCAGCCAGAGTAACCTCCGTGCCGACACAGCCGAAGACATAGACCGGGCCGAAGTGCGGAGGAGGTCATAAAAGGCATCCGCGGCGTAAGCCACCGCGGATTCTATACGGTTTGCTTGCTCTGCTTCATCCGGAGGCAGATCTTGAGATGTCAACATCTGTTGTACCCAACGAAGGGTAGCCCTTTGTACCATGCAGCTGCAAACGGCCGCCCATACTCCCAAAGCCGAAACCTCAAAGATGCGCTTAAGCAACGTCTCCAGCTTCCGATCCTGAAGATCCTTAAGGGCCGTACCCCCTGTTACGGGAATGGTGGTATGTTTAGCCATGGCAGTGACCGCCGAATCCACCCTTGGCACCCTAAGGAGCTCCAAGGAATCCGCAGGGAGAGGGTAAAGCTTATCCATAGCGCGGCTGACCCTAAGAGTTGCCTCCGGATTATCCCATTCCCGGGATACAAGCTGAAATAGTTTATTATGAAAAGGAAAGGCATGCGCAGGCGTGCGGAGCCCGTTTAATTCAAAATCCCCTGGCTGGGAATTGGAGTCAACCTGGGGTACTGGAATCTTTAGTTCCCGAAGAACATGGGCAATCAAGGGATCCAGTTCTTCCTTATGAAATAAGCGGAGTATCTGAGGATCATCCCCCTCAACTGGGTCCGTACCCCCTACATCCATATCAGGATCCGGCGTGGACGGATCCTGTGAAAGGGGGGCCGGAGCTACATGCTGAGGAGGTTTTGGAGGGGGAGCCGAAGGAGCTGGAGCAGCCTGCTGCAGAGGTTGAGGAGGAGCCGGGGCTGCATCCCCCAAGCCAAAGAGACCAGTAGAAAGTCTCCCCCGTTTATCTGGGGCAGGAGTACCCTGCTCCCATTCCGCTTCGGCCTCCATATAAGCCTTGTGGAGCAAAAGTACAAATTGTGAGGAAAAGGGATGAGGCCTCTTCAAAGAACCTCCTTTTGCTCCCACAGGTGGCAAATTAACAGGCCCTGGTAACCCGCGGGGGCTAAGATCCGGTGGGGACAGGGGGGGGGAGTCATCCCCTTCTTCCGACGAAACCGCATCGCGATCCGAGTCATTTAAAATGGCCACCGAATTTTCTAAAATGGCCACTGCCCCCGGTATCGGCAGCGCGGACTGCCGAGATTTGGCCGACGCTGGCCGTGCCCCACGCCGCGGGGAAGGGGAGCTCCCGGCCGCGGCTGACCCCCGCGAGGAACCCTCACCCCCGGGAAGGCACCGGGAGCAAAGGCCCTCGCGGGAGAGCCGACGGCCCGGCTCCCCACATGCCGTACAAACAGTGCCTCGGGGCATGGTTTTTTTTTTTTTTAACACCAAAAAACGGCGCGAAAAACGGCGCGAGTAAGGGCTGGGTGACAAGCCACCCCTTCCGGAGACCACAGTGAGGAACGCAGGCAGTGGACACAATTACCTCGTTTTTAAATTATTATTATTATTTTTTTTTTTTTTTAATAGCGCTGCCACCGGCAGCTAAAGTACCTCACAGACAAGTGGCTGGTGGAGCCTGCAGGGGGTGTAGCACACCCGACTGAACTTTCTTCTCCGAGGAATGAAACTTCTCAGGAGGCGGATAGGGAGAGTGACCGGCCCACCGATTAATCCTCCCCTCCTCTCACTGGGTAAGACTGAAAAAAACCCCGGGAAAAGGCTGTAGGGCAGTGCCCTGCCTGGCCTGCTATGGCTCCACTTATTATTACCAAATTAGGTACAAATCACTAATTGATCTAGTCACAGGATTTCTCCTCTATATTAAGTCAAACCTGATAGGGAAATCCCTTCACAATTCAATTTACAGGAGATCAGGACCGCAAGGTTATGCTCTCTCATCTGCTGGAGTCAGAGATATACTGGAGGATCGCAGGGGGCGCACCAGGGTATATCAGTGGTGCCTTTTCAGTTTCTCTCTGACTCCATCTGCTGGACGGGAGGCATAACCCAGCAGTCTGGACTGATCCTGGTACGTACAGGGAATTAACCATTTATTTTTAAGCTTGTTGTTTCTCACTTGGAGCACTTCAGTGACCTAGCGTTGTAAAAAAAAAAAAAAAAAAAAAACCCAAAACTGAGCAAATAAATAAATAAATCTAGCTCAGGTCATGAAGTGATGCTCGATTTGCCAATCAGATATTCAGTATTTGTGCTCTGTCCATTCAGTGCAGTGGCCTCTCACCATAAGAATAACAGAATTTCACCCTTACCGGTGTCTAGTCTGGTCTTAATGTGCTGGTACTTTGGATTTTGTGGAATTCTTTTCTTCAAATACTGAAAAACACAAGAGACATGAGTAAGATCAGTACAATCTGTTCTATATATATATATATATATATATATATATATATATATAATAGTTTAGAGATGTCAACATATGTTGGGGAGGAGGTATGATCCAGAGGGGTTAGAGTACTAAATTACAAATCAGGAAAAATTCCAGGACTTACATTTAAATCTGAGTTCCACTAATTTGGATTTTAGATTTAAATAACTCTCCTTTTTTGATCTGAGCTCAAGGCAAGTCACAATTCGGGTACTGTAGTTATTTCCCTGCCCAAGAGGGCTTACAATTTGTTATATACAGTATAAGGCAACAGAGAGTGAAGTGACTGGCCTAACATGAGGAGTATCTGTAGAAGCAGGATTTGAACACTGGCTCTTCCTGGTTCTCAGCCTGCTACTTTAACCACTCAGCTACTCCTCCATTACCTTAGACAACTAAATGTATCTCCCTATGCCTCAATATATTCAATTTTAATTGGGAAGTAGTAATAAAACGCCTTTGGCTATTAATAAGTGAAACCTGCAAAGTGATTGGTTGTGGAATCATTTTATGATATCATACAGGTGTTGTAGCAGTCAAGAAAAGATTAGGATGCCATCTCAAAATACAAAAGTCAAGAAAAGTCTGCACAGTTTCAAAATTACACTGTACAAATTACACAGTGACAAAAGTCACTGTGAAAAAATTAGATCTTCGAGATGCTTGAGTGTAGTATTATAGCTCTATGACAACCAGCTTATATTTGCTCTGTTTACTGGTTTTAAAACACTTTATCACACACTTGGTTAGTGCACACAAATCATCTGTAGCAGGCATGCAAGGCCTCACTATCAATTTCCAGCTCCAGAGCACTTAGTGCTGGCTTCCTGTAGTGTGTACATGAGACTTTTATACAGACAAGTCTAGAAAAGACCAAGAGACTAACTCTCGAGATCATGGTTCCCAAAGCTGTCCTGGGGGACCCCAAGTCAGTCAGGTTTTCAGGAAATCCAAAATGAACAGGCATGAGAGAAATCTGCATGCAGTGAAGGCAGTGTGTGCAGATCTATCTTCTGCATATTCATTGTGGATATCCTGAAAACCTGACTGACTTGGGGTCCCCCAGGACAGCTTTGGGAACCTGTCTGTGGTACTCCAGGAATGGAAATGCAACCCCTAAATTATTTAAAAAGGCAATGCAACCTACTTGACTCAAAATGTCAGTCAAGTAGAGAGCTAAAACTACTATTTCTTGTTTTTTGAAATGTATATATATTTTTTTATTTTGGAAGGAAGTTACTTCTTCTGCTTTGCCAATGGTCTAGCTTAATTATGTCCAATAGGCATTGGATGGCAGGGTGATAATCCCCCCCATATTGTGGAGGTTCTTGATCTCAACCAAAAGACCATTCTCAGCTCAGACTTTACACTTGGATCTTAACTGAAAGGCGCTAATACTGTTTCAATTTTCCCCAAAGGCTTAAATCTAGGCTTACTACTAGGTGCTGTTGCACCCTGTTTTCCTCCAACCTGCAGCATAATCTCTCTCGGAATTCCTGTTACAGTACCACAAGGACGGAAACAAAAGTTCTTTTGCTGCATATTATGAACCAAAGAGACACTACATTTTATTCTCCTTTTGATAGTATATAGCATTCCCTGGGGACAATTTTCAGCATCCCATCTAGGTACAAGTCCACAGGTATTTTGTAACTATCAGGCAATTTTCAAAGAAAATTGGAATCAGCTTTGAGGCAGGAGATGAATTATAGTGCCTTCAAAAAGTTAAAAATATGGCTCTGTCACATTGATATAATTGTTTTTCAGTTATATTGTAAATATGCGCAGTATTTTTGCTATTGCTATGCAGGTTTTCAGGCACTGTCTATAGACAGTTTTGTCATACACATTTCAAGTATTATATTGTACTATTTGAATTGTAAGCCATCTTATTGTTACATAGTTAGGAAAGACAGTTTAGTTTAGCCGAGCGTCGCGCGCCTAAGGAGCGCGATAAAGAGGCACTCCCCTTTGTGCACCCCTTAGTGCAAACCTTAGGATTTCACAAACCAGAAACTCCTACTATCAATACACCTCTACTCAACCTTCCACCTAACCAAAATAGAAACCACCAAGCTCCCTCCTAAAAATACGAATAAAAAAAACTAGGATTCACAAGAAAAACAAGTAAGTTCAATCTCTCAAATTCAACATACAGAAATCTAAAGACTTACTCCAAATGCTTATTCCTATCATTCATCCTTATTAATGCACAGTCTATAGTTTAAAAAATGCCTATCATCTCAGACTTACTCTCTTATTACAAACCAGATTTCATAGCAATCACTGAAACCTGGATAAAAGACTCTGACAACGCCCTTATTAATCAAATAGAAGACCCATCATACAAATTATTCACAATCCCCAGACCAAGAAAAAAAGGCAGTGGTCTCATGCTAATCATCAAGAAAAGCTTTCAAATGAAACTTACCACAGCTAAGGCATGCTCCCCTTTTGAAATAGCCCTATTTGACTCTGCAAAACTACAAATCTGTCTAGTATACTGTCCTCCTGCAACCTTGGAAAGAAATTGCTCCCCATTTATTGAATTCATGATTGCCAACCTAACCCTCAATAAACCAATTATTATCATTGGCGACTTTAACTTACACATGGACACATGCCCCCTATCAAACACTTGCAAAACAATCACGGATGCTCTTGCAACAATGGGAGTAGAACAAATAGTCAACGGATCAACACATAAAGCAGGTCATACTCTTGACTTTATTTTCATCAACACCAACATCTGGAACTCACATCACATAAAAATCACTGAAATCCCCATAGTCAGACCACTGCCTCATCCATACCACCCTTACTCAGAACAGTATACCCACCACAACAGAAAACTACAATAAAACCATTTCATATCGCCCTCCCTTTGATAGCGAAAGACTGCAACAAAATCTCCAAGAAGAACCCAAGAATATTGATCTTGCAAACACTGAAACAGCAACGATATCATGGATAAACATTACCAAATCCATAGCTGATAGAACAAACCCAATCATCACAAAAACATTAAAGAATCTTAAATATAACAATCAATGGTACAATGACACCATAAAATCAGCCAAACGAGAACTCAGAAAAAAAGAAAGATTCTGGCGAAAGAATAAAACCTCTCCATCACTCAATGCATACCGATCCCATTTAGCAAATTACAAAAAAACTTATCCATAATGCAAAGAAAGAATTCTACTCAACCAAAATATCCAAATACCAACAGAACTCTAGAATGCTTTTCACCATAGTAAAAAAAACCTCATCAAATCAACCAATGAAACAAGCAATGATTTTGCAGAATACTTTACTGAAAAAATCAAAAAACTATTAAACAACTCTAATATCTACAACACTTCAGACATCCAATTTCCTATACCACCTCTGGAAATAACAACAACCTGGAATGATTTTGACTTTGCTTCAACACTTGAAATCCAAAGAATAATCAGAAAAATGAACCCAGCAAACCACCCCTTTGACAGCATCCCCATACAAACAATTAAACTACTTGGTATCTCAATAATAAAATCATTAACGGTCAAAGTCAAACCTCTCTCTCACTGAAGGGATATATTCTGAATGCCTAAAATCTGCAGTCATCAAACCACTAATAAAAAAGAGCAACCTAGATCCGGAAAACATCCAAAACTATAGACCCATATCTAACCTACCTTTCATTGCAAAAATCATAGAAAAAATTGTTCACTCCCAACTATCTGAATACTTAGAAACGAACAACATACTTCAACCCACACAATTTGGTTTCAGAAAAAACTTAAGCACGGAAACATTACTCCTTTCACTTAATGACACTGTTCTTCGAGGATTCGACAAAGGTCAAAGTTACATTTTAATACTCCTGGATTTGTCAGCCGCCTTTGACACAGTCAACCATGCCATTTTACTCGACAGACTTTCTGAAATAGGAATATCAGGCACCATTCTAAAATGGTTCACCTCATATTTATCCCAAAGAAGTTTCCAAGTAATATTTAACAACAATCTATCAAATAAAGTGAACCTAAATACAGGAGTCCCACAAGGATCTGCACTGTCAGCAACACTTTTCAACATCTATCTCCTACCTATTTGTCTCACACTGAATAGTCTGGCTTTCCTTTATGCTGACGACATCCAAATATTAGTCCCAATTCAAAATACGCTAGAAGAAACCTACAAGAAAATAACCTCTTATCTCTCAAAAATCAAGCAATGTCTCTCCAACTTAAAACTCATAATCAACAGCGATAAAACTGAATTAATCATCCTCGACAAAAAAATCAACGATTCACCCAGACAATCACTCAAAACAGAAAACCCAGAAACAATAATCCCTCCTGTTGACCATGCCAGAAACCTCGGAATTACAACTGACAAAGAATTATCCTACAAAACCCATATAACAAATAAAATCAAAGAAGGTTATCACAAATTATTGACACTCAGATGTCTCAAACCCTTCCTCACTCAAAATGACTTCAGAACAGTTCTGCCACTACTACTATTTGCAAACCTGGACTACTGCAACGCCCTACTCTTCGGCCTCCCTTTTACCACCATACCATACGTCCACTACAAATATTCCAGAATGCAGCCGCCAGGATTCTTTCAGGAATCAAGAAACAAGAACACATTACACCTACTCTCATATCCTTGCACTGGCTCCCAATTAAATACAGAATAGAATACAAAGTTTTATCAATCCTCCACAAATTAATCACAGGACAACAAAACCATTGGCTAACTGAACACATTGAACTACATACTCCAAAAAGGAACCTTCGTTCAATGAATAAAGGCCTCCTCAAAATTCCTCATGCAAAAATCACGCACCTAGTATCAACCTGAGAGAGAGCTATATCCATCGCCAGCCCATCTCTATGGAACTCCTTACCCCTAAATCTAAGAACTCAAGTTGACACCAAAACTTTCAAAAAAGAATTAAAAACCTGGCTTTTTACCAGAGCTTTTTCAGATGATCTTAATTACCAACACCAACAAACTCCCAACCAGACAAATCCAAAGAAAACAGAGACACCACCCTATCAACTTATAACGGACTAATAAAACCACCAACTCTACAACAGACATCTAAGAACTTTTCCATATATAATCTAACCCCCTATTACCCCCCAATGCTACCCAACTTTATCTTTAAATTGTATTTGTTAAAACTTTAATGTTACACTCCTAATGTAAACCGTTATGATGGCAAAACCGAATATACGGTATACAAAACATGTTAAAATAAATAAATAAATAAGTAATCATTACATTTTCATTATTTTTCTTTTGAAAATGTGTTTACCTGAGTACATAGGTACAAAAGTCCCTACAGACATTGCACCCTGACCAACACTGTAAACTGAAGTATGACGAGTGAGGTGATCAGCTATCAAGTCTACTACCCTGTAGTTACAACATTTCTGCTTTTGTCAAATTTGGAGTAGCAGCCTACTGATTCGAGCAGCAGGCTGAGAACCAGGGAAACTAGAGTTCAAATCCCACTTTCCCTTTGAAATTCTATGAGCTTGGGCAAATCATTTCATCCTCCATTGCCTCAGGTACAAGAGCCTAATTTACTAAGGCTTTTTTCCTCATTCTGTGTCCAGGGGGGGGGGGGGGGAGTTTAGTAAACAAGGCTCAAGACTATAGGGCCTCTGAGGCAAAGAAATACCTTCAAAATATCTGAATGTAAGTCGCTTTGAACCCGGGTTTGGAAAGATGAGTAATTAAATCCAAAATCCAAGTCCTACTGGAGATATGCGTTATCAGCCAACGTATCCCACTGATATGATGGAAGTGTCACAGCAGGTCACTCTACACGACCTTATCAGTAACACAGTAAATCGTTCTCTCTGATAAGACCCTTTTAATCCTGAACACATACACTGCTCATTAAGCTCGTACTAATCTCAGTCAGCCGAGGACAGACACTTTCTGGGGCCGTTTCCCACTCTCCCTCTGCAGACCTTAGCGCCTCCTTAGCATGCTCAAAATAACCATCTCCTTTGTTACTTTCTCTCGCCTAAAAGTTCCCTTACTGCAATGCATTTCCATGCAGGATGAAATGACATCTCCCAGATCTTTCGGGCGGCTGGGAATGCTCTGGTGACTCCCTCAGTGCCTGCGTCTCTCGGCTTCCCTCTCCCCTGGCTCTCCTCACCTCAGGGTCGCCCAGGCTCCTCCTCGCCATTCTTTTTTTTTTAATATTTCAAATTGAATGCACCCAGGAAGCCAGTCTACTCCTGCACCACCCCCTGCTTCGCCGCCGACTGCCGAGTAAGGTCGCCATTGATTGGCAGATCCCCCAGCACCGTCCAATGGCTGAGGAGGTTACTCGAGGCGGGGGCGGGGCCCGGAGGAGGCGCTGACAGTTCATCCTGGTCGCTAGGCGACGAGGGGACGCTGAATAGCTTGCTTCGGCCTTTCGCGCCCCGGGCTGCCGGTGGCAACGCGGGAAAACTGGTCCGCTCCAGGGCGGCACTTTGGGCGGTCATCCGCCTTCAACGGACTGAGGGTCAGCGGCTAGTGAGAGCCGAGCAGCCAATAGCTTTTAGCAGGGCTTATAAGGGCTCCCAAGAGGGCTGATAAACAGCAACCAGCAGGAATAATATGCTCATATATATTCTCCGCTTTCCAAGGAGGAGATGAAACAAAGGAGCAGGGCCGGTGCAAGGGTATTAAGCACCCTAGGCGATCCTTCTGCCTTGTGCCCCCCTCTCTTACACATACACAGGTTCCTTGTCTCATTCACCCATGCACGCTTACACAGGCTCCCTCCCTTTCTCACACATCATTGCTCTCTCATCCACACCCAATCCCTCTTACACACACAGAGGCGCTACTCGTGGCCCCCTGAGTCTCTGCTTCTCTTGGCCATAAGCAGGATGGCTGCTACTCGCAGCCCGCCAAGTCTCTACTTCTTTCAGCCATGAGTGGGATGGGCTTCGCTTGCAGTCGCACATGTCTGCTCTTTGCACCCCCGAAACGCTGGGCCCCTAGGCGACCGCCTAGTTCACCTTTTGGGACGCACCAGCCCTACATAAGAGCCAGCTCTGCAGGTGCAATGGGTGCTTGAGCATCCCCAATATTTAGCAAACTCCCTTTTCCCTGTACGTACCAGGATCAGTCCAGTACACCTGGGTTGTGACTCTGCAATATTTTCCATTTGGTTTCCTAACAGCATTATATTCTGCTTATTTCTATAATATTATCCAAACAGAACACTAGCATTATAAAAGACATAAAAAGAAATAAAAGTGCAATTACAATTCATAAACATGTAAATGTTATAAGCTATTTCACAGTGGAAAAAGGTAAACACTGGGAGTACTTCAGGGATCTGTACATGGACCAGTGCTTTTTAATATATTTATAAATGATTTGGAAAGGAGTATGATGAGTGAGGTGATCACATTTGCAGATACCACAAAATTATTCAGAGTAGTTAAATCACAAGCAGATTGTGATAAATTTCTGGAGGACCTTGTGAGACTGGAATCTCCGTCTCTCCGAAGGGACAGAGATAGGATGGAGGCGGTCCAGAGAAGGGCGACCAAAAAGGTGGAGGGTCTTCATTGAATGACTTATGAGGAGAGATTGAAGAATCTAAATATGTACACCCTGGAGGAAATGAGGAGCAGAGGTGATATGATACAGACTTTCAAATACTTGAAAGGTTTTAATGATCTAAAGACAATGACAAACCTTTTCCATTAGAAAAAAATCAGCAGAACCAGGGGTCACGATTTGAAACTCCAGGAAGGAAGACTCAGGACCAATGTCAGGAAGTATTTCTTCACGGAGAGGGTGGTGGATGCCTGGAACGCCCTTCCGAAGGAAGTGGTGAAGACCAAAGCTGTGAAGGACTTCAAAGGGGCGTCGGATAAATAACTGTGGATCCATAAAGTTTAGAGGTGTTGTGTTCGTGCCTGTTCTCGCCCACGCTCCACCCTCTCTACCTTTGTGGCGACTCCCTTCGGGTCTGACGGACAGATGCTGCCGCGGTTTCTCGCCTTACTTCCTGGAATCCCCGGGATGCCCTGACGCTGCAGATCCGCCATGTTCCTGATGACGTAAAGGTGCGTGCTCATGCTCCAGAGTTTGTACTGACAAGGGCGCAAAACTCGGGGACGTCCCCCCGTAGTGACGTCATCCATTTTCACCTTAAAAGGTCTTTGCTTGCTACTTCAAATCGAGTTAGCAAGGGGGAATTTTTCTCCGCTGCTCTGCCTCCACCACCTTACCCAGGTGTACCCTCTCCTCGGGGGCCCCGCTCTCTCTCTTCTTGATTTCAGATTGTTAGGACGGATTCTGGTACTCGCTCCATGAGGGCCTACATCCCTGAATGCTCAGAAGACTCCTTATTACCTGGAAACGATCGCAGACGTGAACATAGTGAGTTCTATTACAGATAGGAACTGGTACTTGCTCCACGAGGGCCTATGTTCCTAAAACCCTCCAAAGACTCTCTTCTATTCCAGAAGCCATCTTATACACAGATATTGTGAGTTCTTATTCCAGACTGCATATAGGAACCAATACTCGCCTACGGCTCCTGTTCCCAAATATACTGAAGACTCTCTGTTGCATAGAAGCCATTACAGATATCTACAACTGTGAGTGTATCATCTACTACTGGTTATGTATCCAGCATACCCTGTCTACTCACTACAGCTCAGCAACCCAGAGATCGCAATTCCAGTATCTGAAGGACTTCAGCCCTGCCGTGCATATCAGCTCACTACTGCCACCTCTGGTGGTTCTACTTCCTGTCTAATAAAGAACTATCTGTGTTTGTCTCCATACTCCAGCCTAGCCGGTAGTCCCTCCCAGGAATTCCTCCTGGGGGCGCTGTCATCTGCCATCGGCCCAAGGATTCACCAATTTCCATTAAGTGTTTTTTCCTTACACTATTAGAGCGATATCATACAGACTGTCACTCTGTGGGAGCCAACCTGTTGCGATCCCCCCTGCTGCTGCGCTGCAGGAGGTCTCTTACCTTCCTCCAGAGGTCGCTCTGAAGCCAGGGCCTCGCCTGCGCATCATCCAGGACTTGCTCCAGGGCCTGAGAGGCCTAGCTGCTCCTGAGGCATGCCGGTGGCTTGCAGCCTCAGTGTTTGGACTTCCTGTTGGGCGACGCCCTTCCCTAGGGGCTGGCCCGCAGCTCTCTACCCTAGTTATAGGACCAGCGGTGGGCGGTCCTGGCAAGCTCCTCCCAGGGAGTTGCCTTCTACCTCCAGTATTTAAGGACTTTCTGTTCACTGTGTCTTGGCCTTGGATCTGAGCATTACAGTCGCCTGTAACCTAGCCGATCCAGGTCCTCCATGTTTGATGGCGCCTTGTCCTGTCTCTGCTTGCTGTTCCTGATGTCCAGTGTCTCTGCCTTGATGTCTGTCTCTGACCCTGCCTAGATGTTTGTTCCTGTGCCTGCCAGCCGTAAGGGCTTCGGATGTGAGTTTCCCAGCATCGGAGTCCTGTTCGCCTGGGTCTTCCCCGCGCCCTCCTTCTCAGCGTGGTCCGCGACCAGCCTCTCAGGGCTGTGTAGGGCGCGTCTGGGACAGGGTGGTCCGCGACTCAGTCCCACGGGTGGGCTGAGTAGGGCGCCCTGATGGATAGTGCAATGTTCCCGTCCAGCCTTGTCTATAGTGTCTGCTTCAGCCCGTACCCTGATGTCTTCCTCTGCCAGCCGAGGGGGCTTCGGATGTGAGTATCCCAGCATCGGAGTTCCTACTCGTCTGGATCCTTCTAGTGTCTCGCTTCAGCCCTTGTCCTGATGTCTCCGTCTGCTTCAGCCTGCTTCTGCCCTGTCTGATGTTGTCTGTTTAAGGACTCTGTCTGCCCTCGCCTCTGTCCGGCCTGCTGCCCATTGCCGTTCCCAGCGGCAGGTCCGAAAGGGCCGGGAACAGTCGGAGGACCGTTCATTAGTCAACTTCCCCGTGTTGGCTACCATGGGCATGCAGGTCCGGCTGAGGGCCGGACTTCCTGCTTCTGTTCCTGCCTGCCTGGCTCACCATGCCTGCTCAGCTCACCTCCCACGGTGTGGCCTTGGGCTCCTCCTGGGGTCCTACCGTGGCCCAAGGGCTCACCACCCGCCCGAGACGACCGCGCCCGCGCGCGCTCGTAACACAACCCACAACAGATCATTAACTCCGCCTACGCAGTATTACTAACTGCTAGCTCCTCCCCTTGGGGAGCAGCATTGAACAAGCACGAAGTCAAAGCAGTTGAAAAATAAGGACCATCTAGCTTGTTTATGGTTAAGACGTTGCGCATGGCGGAGATACTCTAGATTCTTATGGTCTGTAATCACGGTAATTTGATGTTGAGCGCCTTCGAGCCAAGGTCGCCATTCCTCGAATGCCAACTTAATAGCCAGGAGCTCTTTGTCACCGATCCCATAATTCTTCTCTGCCGGAGAGAAACGTCGTGAGAAGAAAGAGCAGGGGCGTGAGAAGAAAGAGCAGGGGCGTGAGGACTTGGAATCTCCAGTCTGGCTCAGAACAGCCCCGACACCGATGTCAGAGGTGTCAACCTCTACGATGAATGGCTTGTTGGGGTCCGGATGACGTAGGCATGGTTCTGTGGAAAAGGCAGTCTTTAAATCTTCGAACACGGAAATGGCCTCCATTGACCATTTAGAAGCATCGGCCCCTTTCTGGGTCATAGCAGTCAAGGGCACCGTTAAAGAAGAATAGTTCTTTATAAAGCTTCTATAGTAATTGGTGAACCCCAAAAAATCGTCTCAGGGCCTTCAGGCTGGTAGCTTGGGGCCAATTCTTGATACTTTCTAATTTTTGGGGATCCATCTAGAAGCCATTTTTAGACAATGTAGCCAAGAAAAGGGACGGAGTCTTTATGGAATTCACACTTGGATAGCTTGGCGTAGAGTCGGTGTTCTCGGAGTCTTACTAGAACTTGCTTGACGTCTTCTAGATGAGTAGACAGATTCTGAGAAAATATCAGGATGTCATCTTGGTACACTATGACACTCTTGCACAACAAATCCCGCAGAATGTCATTCATCATGTTCTGGAACACAGTGAGTGTGTTGCACAGACCGTCTTGAGTGTTGAAAGCCGTTTTCCACTCGTCACCACTGCGAATCTGGACTAAGTTGTAGGCCCCCTTCAGGTCAAGTTTCGAAAATATCTTGGCCCCCTGAAGCCGGTCAACCAGGTCTGAGATTAAAGGCAGGGGGTAGAGGTCTTTAATCGTAATCTCGTTCAGACCTCGATAGTCGATACAAGGACGTAAGGTTCCGTCCTTCTTCCCCACAAAGAAGAATCCTGCGCCAGCTGGCGACTTTGAAGGTCTAATGAAACCTTTCTGTAAATTCTCCTCGATGTACTCGGACATAGCATTATTCTCTTTTGCAGAGAGTGGATAGACCCGTCCTTTAGGAGGTTCAGTGTTTGGTTTCAGCCAAATGGCAGAGTCCTAAGATCTGTGTGGAGGAAGGATGTCAGCAGCTTCTTTGGAAAACACATCACTGAATGATGCGTATTGAGGCAGCAGTCCTGCCATCACTGGAGTTGTAGGCATGCAGAGAACAGGAGAAACTTCCTTGAGGCAACTGCCATGACAACCTGGGTCCCAGCAGGAGAGTTCCAAGGAGGACCAGTCAAATTGAGGCTGATGCAACTGCAACCAGAGTAACCCCAGAACGATAGGGTGCATGGCCTTCTCTAACACAAAGAAGAAAGTTGTCTCCATATGGAGGGCTCCGGTTCGAAGAGTCACTGGTTCAGTGCGACAAGTCACATCACTGTGCAAAGGCTCTCCATGGATAGATGACAAGAGTAGTGGAGCTTCTAAAATAACGAGGGGAATCCTCAAATGTTCCACTAGGCATTGAAGTATAAAGTTGCCTCCTGCCCCCAAATCCACAAGGGCAAGAGTTTGGATTGTAGACAGTCCGCAAGTCAGGGAGACTGGTAGAGAGAGCGGAGGAGAAGGCGTGGTAAGGCCTAAGAACAGTCCTCCTGCAGGACTTAGGCCCATCCGTTTTCCGGACGAATAGGGCATGTTGGGACATCGTGACCAGCTTGCCCACAGTACATACATAGGCCATGCTTATTCCGAAGTCTCTTCTCTTTTGAAGTCAAATGACTGTGACCAAGTTGCATCGGTTCTTCTCCACTGGCAACAGGTACTGCTGGAACCATCCGAAGTGCAAGTTTAGCACGAGTCTCCTTCTGAAGCGGTCCTTTAGTAGGCTTGAGTTCTTTCACCTTATCACGAAGCCAGTGGTCAATTCTAGTAGCCAAAGCCACTAGTTCATCCAGCGAGTCAGGTGTCTCACAAGCGGCAAGCTCATCCTTCAAGCGGGTATTCAGACCTGTGAAGAAGAGAGTTTTCAGGCATCTAGGTTCCCAGCTTAATTCTGTAGCAAGAGTCTTGAACTCTATTGCAAAATCAGCCAGTGGTCGGTTGCCTTGCTTCAGGTCCAGCAGGTCAGAACCAGCAACAGTCACTCGAGCAGGATCATCAAAAACGGATTTAAATAATTCTAGAAATCCATCAATATCCTGCAGGATTGGATCCTTACGTTCCCACAGCATTGAAATCCAAGACAAGGCCCTTCCATCAAGATAAGATAGAATATAAGTAGTCTTGGCGTAGGCTGTGGGGAAGTGTGCAGGCTGCAATGCGAAATGCATGCAGCATTGGTTTAGGAAACCTCTAGTTCTTTGAATCTCTCCAGAGAAACGAACTGGAGCAGCCAGAGGTACCATAGTCTTTATAGTTACTTCAGGTAACTGACCTTCATTACTGGAAGTAGCGCCTTGCGTCTTCTGTGCTTGTAGCTGATGAAACGCTGAAGTGAGTTTCTCCAATGCGTCTTGTAGTTCAGCAGTGCGTAGGGCCAGGCCTGGAATGGCCTGCAAGGCATTGAGCTGTGCCAGATCCATGGAGTTAGCAATCTGTTATAATTAGTGAGTTTTGGGTGGACACTGTGGCAGCTGACCATGCCCACGAGGGGAAGTCCCGTGAGGAGCCACAGGTCAGGCTCAGCTTAGGACACACAAACACAGAGACTGATCTTTTATTAGACAATGTGATGAAGCCACCAGAGGTGGCAGTAGTGAGCAGTAGAAGTAGCCCGGCTGGGCTAGTGTCCTTCAGGCGCTGGAACAGCGACTCCTCCAGTAGCAGTGCTGTAGTGGAAAGAACTGAGAATAATGAGTACAGTGGAATATGCACAAAGCCCCAGGATAGGGAGAGCAGGCCCTCGAGGAGCGAGTACCTGATCCCTGATAGCTGAGAGGCTTGAAGGTAATGTATTCACACAGCGGTTCCACGTAGGAGATGGCACTAGGGCTGGAACAGAGGCAGGCCCTCAAGGAGTGAGTACCTGGTTCCAGGGAACAGCTCTGAGGTGAAGATGGTAGTACTCACTGGTGAAGATAGCGAATCCTTCCACGCAGAAGAGAAGGTAGGAGCAGGCAGCAAGTCATGGAACATGGGCCCTCGAGGAGCGAGTACCGGTTTCCTGATAGCGACCTGAAAAGCAAGTGAGGCCCCCGAGGAGCAGGTACCCCATTAGCATAAAGAGTCCAATGGAAGATTGGAGAGGCAGAGTAGCTAGGTACGGAGAGCGAATCCCATCTGTAAGATTCCCCTTGCTAACGCAAAGGCTAGCAAACAACGTAGGCTTTAAATATCCGGGCAGCGTGACATCATCACAGGGGGACGCCTCTGAAGTTCGCACCAAGTAGGAAATAAGAGTGAGGGCCGTGCAGCGCGCGCACCCTAAGGTACATGGGGAGCATGGTGGGAGGCAGTGCCCAAGCCGGTCTGGGGTCGCCGGAGAGGACGGCAGGCAGACACCGCGGCAGCCAGGCGTCCATCCTTAGCGAGAGGAAACATAGAAACATAGAAATGACGGCAGAAGACGATCAAACGGCCCATCCAGTCTGCCCAGCAAGTTTCGCACTTTTTCTTTTTTCCTCATACTTATCTGTTTCTCTTGGCTCTTAGTAACCTTTTGGTTCTATTTCCCTTCCACCTCCACCATTAATGTAGAGAGCAGTGTTAGAACTGCATCTAAGTGAAATATCTAGCTTAATTAGTTAGGGGTAGTAACCGCCGCAATAAGCAAGCTACACTCATGCTTATTTGTTTACCCAGACTATGTAATTCAGTCCTTGTTGGTTGTTGTCTGTATATAGATCCACTTTTCTTCATTCCCCCTGCCGTTGAAGCAGAGGGTTATTTATTTTTATTTATTTATTTTTAATTTTTATATTCCGAAGTTCTTGTAAGGACTACAAATCACTCCGGTTTACATAAAACGATGGTATGCCCAAAATAGAGAAAGGGGCTTTACATGGAACAATAGAACAGAATGCCAATTTAACATAGAAATATTAAAATATATTATTATAGATACAGTATAAATACAATATAAGTAAGAGAAACGTTTGAACTCAAAATCTTTGTACAGTTAAAAATCATAATAGTAAAACTCAGTGAGGAATCCCATAAATTGGGTTTATCCTCCTGTCTATGCTGGATATGCATTGAAAGTGAAGTAGCAGACTTTCTCCCCTGCCGTTGAAGCAGAGAGCTATGCTGGATATGCGTGAAGTATTGGTCTTTCTCCCCTGCCGTTGAAGCAGAGAGCTATGCTGGATATGCTTGAAGTATCGGTCTTTCTCCCCTGCTGTTGAAGCAGAGAGCTATGCTGGATATGCGTGAAGTATCGGTCTTTTTCCCCTGCCGTTGAAACAGATAGCTATGCTGGATATGCATTGAAAGTGAAGTATCAGGCTTATTTGGTTTGGGGTAGTAACCGCCGTAACAAGCAAGCTACTCCCCGCATTTTGTGAATGCAAATCCTTTTTTCCACATTTCCTCTTGCCGTTGAAGCTTAGAGCAATGTTGGAGTCGCATTAACCATGTGTATGTTTATTGAATAAGGGTATTATCTCCAGGTAGTAGCCATCATTCCCGCGAGCCACCCACTCTTCATTCACGTCCTCTAGACTTTATGGATCCAAAGTGTTTATTCCACGCACCTTTGAAGTCCTTCACAGTTCTGGTCTTCACCACTTCCTCCGGAAGGGCATTCCAGGCATCCACCACCCTCTCCGTGAAGAAATATTTCCAGACATTGGTTCTGAGTCTTCCTCCCTGGAGCTTCAAATCGTGACCTCTGGCTGTGTTGATTTTTTTCCGATGGAAAAGGTTTGTCGTTGTCTTTGGATCATTAAAACCTTTCAAGTATCTGAAAGTCTGTATCATATCACCTCTGCTCCTCCTTTCCTCCAGGGTGTACATATTTAGATTCTTCAATCTCTCCTCATAAATCATTTGATGAAGACCCTCCAGCTTTTTGGTCGCCCTTCTCTGGACCGCCTCCATCTTGTCTCTGTCAAAGAGACAGAGACAAGATGGAGGCGGTCCAGAGAAGGGCGACCAAAAAGAGACAGAGACAAGATGGAGGCGGTCCAGAGAAGGGCGACCAAAAAGAGACAGAGACAAGATGGAGGTGGTCCAGAGAAGGGCGACCAAAAAGAGACAGAGACAAGATGGAGGCGGTCCAGAGAAGGGCGACCAAAAAGAGACAGAGACAAGATGGAGGCGGTCCAGAGAAGGGCGACCAAAAAGCTGGAGGGTCTTCATCAAATGACTTATGAGGAGAGATTGAAGAATCTAAATATGTACACCCTGGAGGAAAGGAGGAGCAGAGGTGATATGATACAGACTTTCAGATACTTGAAAGGTTTTAATGATCCAAAGACGACAAACCTTTTCCATCGGAAAAAAATCAACAGAGCCAGAGGTCACGATTTGAAGCTCCAGGGAGGAAGACTCAGAACCAATGTCAGGAAGTATTTCTTCACGGAGAGGGTGGTGGATGCCTGGAATGCCCTTCCGGAGGAAGTGGTGAAGACCAGAACTGTGAAGGACTTCAAAGGGGCGTGGGATAAACACTGTGGATCCATAAAGTCTAGAGGTGCAAAGAAAGAAAGATAGGAGGAGTGAAGCCATCAGGAAGGGATGGTTGCAACACATGCTAGTGAGATAAAGTTCCTAAATGGAATAAATATCAGTTTTATGGAGCAGTTGGTTCAGGAACTGGACAAGAGAGGGAGCAATTTTAGATTTAATTCTCAGTGGAGTGCAGGATTTGGCGAGAAAAGTAATGGTGGTGGGGCAGCTTGGCAACAGTGATCATAATATGATCAAATTTAAATTAATGACTGGAAGGGGGACAGTTAGTAAATCCACAGCTCTAGCACTAAACTATCAAAAGGAAAACTGATAAAATGAGAAAAATAGTTAAAAAAAAAAAGGTGCAACTACAAAGGTTAAAAGTGTGCAACAGGCATGGACATTGTTAAAAATATCATCTTAGAAGTGCAGTCCAGATATATTCCACGCATTAAGAAAGGCAGAAGGAAGGTTAAACATTTGCCGGCATGGCTAAAAAGTGAGGTGAAAGAGCCTATTTTAGCCCAAAGATCTTCATTCAAAAATTGAGAGAAGGATCCATCAGAAGAAAATAGGATAAAGCATAAGCATTGGCAAGTTAAATGTAAGACGCTGATAAGACAGGCTAAGAGAGAATTTGAAAAGAAGTTGGCCATAGAGGCAACAACTCATAAAAAAAACTTTAAAAAATATATCCAAAGCAGAAAGCCTGCGAGGAAGTCGGGTGGACCGTTAGATGATCGAGGAGTTAAAAAGGCACTTAGGGAAGATAAGGCCATCGCAGAAAGACTAAACAAATTCTTTGCTTAGGTGTTTACTGAAGAGGATGTTGGGGAGATACCCATTCCAGAGACGGTTTTCAAGGGTGACAATTCAGATGAACTGAACCAAATCACGATGAACCTGGAAGATGTGGCAAACTAGATTGACAAACTGAAGAGTAGTAAATCACCTGGAATGGATGGTATACACCCCAGAGTTCTGAAAGAACTCAGAAATGAAATTTCAGACCTATTACAATTTATTTGTATCCTATCATTAAAATCATCTGTTGTATCTGAAGATTGGAAGGTGGCCAGTGTAACCCCGATATTTAAAAAGAGCGCCAAGAGTGATCTGGGAAACTATAGACTGGTGAGCCTGACTTCAGTGCTAGGAAATATTGTGGAAACTGTTATAAAATCACAAAACATTTGGATAGACATAATATATTGGGATAGAGCCAGCATAGAGTTTCCCAAGGGAAGTCTTGCTTCACAAATCTCCTTCATTTTTTTGAAGGGGTGAATAAACATGTGGACAAAAGTGAACCGGTAGATATGGTGTATTTGGAGTTTCAGAAGGCATTCGACAAAGTCCTTCATGAAAGGCTTCTAAGAAAACTAAAAAGTCATCGGATAGTGAAGAATATGTCTGAGTAAGATAACCAAGAATACCCAGACTCCTCTGCTGTACTAGCCTGTCAGAGGTGAATGAACTTTGAGAGACTTTCTGACTATCACAGATTCAACGGATGCAGAAGAGTTGGGAAACTGGTAAATCCTGCAAAGCTTATAATTACAGGCCAGGAAGGCATCAATGACTTGCAGAGAATCTCTGAGACAGATTTGCTGGCAACAAAAGGAGAGAGGCCTATTTTAATGGCCACATTTACTTCACAATGCAGGGATACTCGTTCTGCAGGAAACCAGGATGCAAGCCTTTATCTTGCAGATATTGGTTTCAATGACCTGAAACCAATTTGAATGAATCCTGGTGCCAAGCTCTATTCAAGACCCAGACTGGGAGGTGTTTACAATAAACAAAGAAGAACAACAGAAGACAAGAAGAGAATACTTGCATCAAAGCCAGTATGATACAGGAACTTGTTTACATTGGGAGGAGGAACAGGGTTAGAAGAATTCTTAGTTGAGGGAGGTCCTCACAAGCATTTCCTATACAGGATAGATTGTCATGACAACCGTATCATGTGTTTGTGGGCGGTTACACTTTTCTGGAAGCTTCGGGAAGGTTGTATTTAATTATATAAGTCAAAGCATGGCAGAGATTCAGGGAGATGCTACTTATTACAGATAGAGGGCAGATTGCATCTCACAAGAACACTTGTCTTTGCATGTCTTTTGAAAAAAGCCAAAATAAACTAAATTTTAAAACCTCTTGCTGAATTGCAGTGTTCTTGTGCCCTAAGCTATGAGTCCCAAAATTAGACATTTTGGCGACCCAGATGGGACTCTAATAACTGTTGTTATTATTAATTATTAATTATTAATAAGCTGTAGTATTGCTTTTGGCGGACGAAGGTAATACTAGGTTCTTGAAGGGTAAAATTTGGCTTGCCGTTCAAAGATTGAGTTACCCAGGTAGACTGGAGGCTTATCCCGGAGAATTATGAGTTCAGAGCAGATGTGGAATGAAGTTGGATCCATTTTGTGAGTATGTAACAAGAAAAAAAAAAAAAAAAAAAGGAAAAAATCTGTAAGTAGCAATGTTTTTATTTTATTTGTTGTACAGTGTATATAGCTTGTGTGTTATATCAGGTTTAGAATACTTTTTGCAAATTGTTCTTTAATATATGTTAGGGAGACAGGACATGAGTTGATGATTTGATTAAAATATAACTTAAGTTCTGCTATTTTCAGATTGAACAGTTGAAAAATAGAGGGGTAGCTAGCCAGCACTAGTCAGTCTGGGGTCTTTTGTTCTTAGACCGCATGGCTTGCGCTCAAGCAGTTTCACTTTTACTTTCACTTTACATCGGGGGAGCGGCTGTTGTAAGTGTGTAGATTCAGAAGGAGAAAGAGGGAATAAGATACAATTGGTAAGTTGAAAGTTTTATAATTAGTATGATAAGGTGTTTTTCGTTAGTGGATTTTTACCAAAGTTTAGTTGTTAAACAAAAACAAATGCGGTGCTTTTAAAACTAGAAACTGCATGGCTGGATATTATAGTTTACAGCTGTCTGTGATCAGAGGTATATAAATGCCTCCAGTTTATTTTAGTCTATGAGATTTATTGTTATCAGTTCATATTTAAGTTTGCTTTGGAGTTAATGCGTGATTGCTGTTAGGGTATCATTAACCAGAGAAATGAAGTTTTTTCAGTTTTTTGGTGTTTTGCTTCTCCCCCCTCCCCCTCAAGGTACAGGGCTGACTGATGTAGCCATGGCTGGCCACAAGGACTCTTATGTTCACTGTAAACGTAGAAAAAGAATAACCAGCTCAGTAAGCTTTTTAGTTTTTGGTTTTATTTCCTACCATTAATGCAGAGATGCTCATATTTGCATCTAAGTTTTTAGAATTGTGTGATTACCGAGAGTTTATTGTGCATTGTGTTTCATTTCATTTGGTAAGAACGAAAGCATGAACTTGTGTTTATTTAAAGTCATTTATAATTAGATTTGATTTATCATTGGAGAGGGATGTATGGTTTTTTCTTTGGTCAGGGGTATAGGCAGAGAGATAGAAAGGAAAACAATCTATAGATATACTACAAGAGAGCAACTTTATTTTAATGAAATGATCTGTTTAAGGGTTTTATCACTTAACAAACCTATTCATTGAGGGTAACAGTTGTTTGGCGGGAGAGGAGGTGACCCCCCTTTAGGAATGTGGTTGAGAAGAAAGGAAAAAAAAAAACACCTGGGAGTGAGTCACTTTTAAAATGGATTTTACAGTTCTGCTGAGAGGTTTGAGGTTTAAGTATGTTATAGGACAAAGTGCAAAGGTGATAGAAGAGGGACTAATGAATTGATCTGTTTAATGTGAAAACAGAAATTTGTGTTGAAAGTATGGGGAAAGTGAATATTCGGGATGAGAGATGACGTAATGTTAAAGAGGGAAAAGATCTATGAAGATGCAGAAGGCTGTGTGCTGAGAAATTTAGACTGTTTTGGGTAAAAGGAGAGAAAAGATATAAGTAAGTTGCATTAAAATTGTGTGAAGATATGATTTAATTAAATTAAACACAGGTCAGAAATAAACGGACGGCACTAATATGCATGACCTTTCTGCGGCAATATGTGTTAATTACGTTAGTTCTTAGTTTTGATTATATCTCACTAGCTGCTAACTTTTAGACGTAAGGGAATGAATTAGGTGGTTTATTTTGATGGGAGTTCAGGTATTACATGTTTGTATTGTGGACTGGTTAGATGATATGTAAAGGAGAAAGATTGTGAGACGGTGAACAGCAGAGAGTTAAGCAGCAATGCCTATTATCTATTTATATGCCAGTAAGAAAAACTTTTGGTTAATGCATATTAGTCTGTGCCATCCTTTTATTTTGCAGACTTCCAGACTCCTAGCTGATATGTCTGTGCTTTTGGAAATGATTCGTATTTCTATTTAGGGTATTTACAGGATTTGGTAGTAAGAACTTTGTGGAACATATGCATATTGGATGGAAATAAATGACTTCTAATTAAGTGCAAAGTTGTTTGTTTTAAGTTTTTCTTTTAGAAGGCGAGTTAGGAGTTTACAAGCATAGGAAAACAAAAAGAGATTTTAGATTTGTAAAAGGAAGTAGCTCTTATCATAGGGGACAGCGCCTCCTAGGGGTGGACCATCAGAGAAAGGAAAGTAGCTTTATGACTGTTTTTTTTGCTGAATTAAGGTATAACAGTAGTTTGACTTTTAAAGAATTTGTAATGTCATTTTTAATTTTCATTTTAATCATTATATTAACTGTCATATATTAGATTTCTTTCCAGGGTACCAAAGCACAAAGCGCATCTGTCTCTGTTCTATGGGAGATGAAGATCAGTTTTTTTCCAGTTTGATTCCTTTTCAATTTTTGAATAGATCTATTTTAATTTTCATCTTGAGTTTTTGTTTTCTTTTGTGGATCGATCCAATTCTTTTATATTTTTAAAATACGTTTTTCTTTTTTGAGCTCAAACGTTTGACATGTTGTCTGTTCTATGTTACATGTGGAAACTGAGGAATGAATGAATGTATTATGTGGTCAGTGCTGTGACATATATGTTTTAATGTACAGTTTGAGTATTTATGTTTGTGGTTTGGACCATTGCATGATGTTTTGAAATAATGTGGGGATTATTTGGCAACTTAAATATAGGGAGTACGTGATATAAAAGTATTTTCTTACTACTTAATCGGATTTGTTGCACTTTTATTTAGGTTTGAATTCATACACATGCATCCAATCTAAGGAGCTAAGAGATTCTGCCTTGACATCATCACTGACTCCTACTAAAAGAACTATATACGCCCTGAATGCAGAAATTATGGTCACAGACTTTCTTACATATTATATGGACTGCAAGGCTTACAATTTATACCTGATATTTGCTTTTTCTATGTTTTGTGGGAATGACTTTATGCAGAATTTAGGTTTTTTCATTCTCTGTCAGCACTTAGGTGTTTAAGTTAATAATATTATTTGAAGTGATGCTGTTTTTATTAGTTTGTATGTTCCAAGTTAAGTAATATTTTCCAGTCTTAGACTTTATAATACTTATATGCTGAATCAGTTAAATGCATATGTACTAGGTTTTCCTATCTTTATCTATGGAAGCTGCTTTGATCACATAGAGGGTGATGTGTTTCATTGTGATTCAAATAGGATAATTCAGGGTTCAAGAGGGAGATCTCTTTATATTTCTCTTCCACACCAGCCTAAGTTATAAGCTATTCCTATTCTTTGGTTTTGCAGCTTGCACTTAGGATAATCACTTTGCTGATCTTTAATATCTCAATATTCTATCTCTTATTCTAATGTCTTTGCTAAACCCTTCTTTGAATATCGTTTCCTATGACACTATTTACTAGATTTTACCTAATGACTGTTTTACTCTCTTTCACAAAGATTTCTTTTCTCCTTGAAACAAATACGTACCTTACACATGAGGAGCTTTGCTATAGGGATCTGCAACATTCTATTACTATATCTTTCGGCATATTAATTGCTCATTGTTCTTTTCTTTTTATTTTGGTCCTTTCACTATAAACTCTATCTGTGACTTATAAGTTAGTGGGTTTCTATTTAGGATTCCAAAGGGGAAGATATAATTTTCCTTATTTCTGTCTTTTATTTATATGACATTCCTTCCTTCCCTGTGTAAAATCTTACACTGATGGTTTATCAATTCTGTAAAGTGGTTTACATAATATGTTAAAGACTTTCTCACAGAGTTAGCGTTCATCTATTGTTATGATTATCCCCAATATATTTAGACTTACCATCATTTGAGAAGGGTATTAGCCCCATTTCCCCTAGAAGTATCTGAAGACGAAGCAGTATTACTAGCCATCATCTACCTTAGAAAATTAATACTTGCTCTACACAGCTGTATTATCTCTTGGATATATGACTGTCACAAGTGAATTAGGACAGTCCATACAGTGAGTGCTTTCACTGCTACAGTTTATTGTCATAATGCTGGATAGTACTATACATACCCTACAGAATTAGTATGATGTTTCAGACTTTTGCTATGCCTTTGCCTATCATGCATATGCTTTTGTATTTGATCTTCCATCACTGCAGCATATGACTAGAATATGTCTTATGCTTTGCAACACTTTTACATCATGTATGCACAACACAGTATGAGTTTTTCTATAGATTCTTGGTTTTCTTCTATGTTATTGGTTTCTTTACTTTTCTGGTAAGGTGCATTGATTATATCCCTAGTTGCCATTTTAATGAATATTATCCTGGGTAGTTGTTCATAACAACAGTATTCATTGAAAAGATTTGCCCAAAATACCTAGTATTATATGAAAAACACAGTACTTTCATACTGGTCTCTCTGTGTACTTATCTTTACATGTTATACCACTATTATGTACTTACTTGATTCTGAAAGATAACATATGTGATCATGTTATTATGAAGTAGGTCCTTTTTATAATGCAGGTATCTGTATAGCTCCATTATAGAGCTAATAGTTACCTAGTGAAATTAGTTTTGATGTTAATTTTTGATTAACTAGTGAATGCTTGTGGGAGCATCCTTCATATTAATTGGGAATCTAGAGGGACATACACCTATGCACTACACCTGATAAATACCAAGGTTAGGGGTTAGGTTACACTTTTAAGTTCCTCTGTCATGGCTTAGCATCGAAGACTGATTGATGTGACACCTATCCATTTTAAGGTGTCCCATAGAGGGAAATGAAGAATATGTCTGAGTAAGATAACCAAGAATACCCAGACTCCTCTGCTGTACTAGCCTGTCAGAGGTGAATGAACTTTGAGAGACTTTCTGACTATCACAGATTCAACGGATGCAGAAGAGTTGGGAAACTGGTAAATCCTGCAAAGCTTATAATTACAGGCCAGGAAGGCATCAATGACTTGCAGAGAATCTCTGAGACAGATTTGCTGGCAACAAAAGGAGAGAGGCCTATTTTAATGGCCACATTTACTTCACAATGCAGGGATACTCGTTCTGCAGGAAACCAGGATGCAAGCCTTTATCTTGCAGATATTGGTTTCAATGACCTGAAACCAATTTGAATGAATCCTGGTGCCAAGCTCTATTCAAGACCCAGACTGGGAGGTGTTTACAATAAACAAAGAAGAACAACAGAAGACAAGAAGAGAATACTTGCATCAAAGCCAGTATGATACAGGAACTTGTTTACATTGGGAGGAGGAACAGGGTTAGAAGAATTCTTAGTTGAGGGAGGTCCTCACAAGCATTTCCTATACAGGATAGATTGTCATGACAACCGTATCATGTGTTTGTGGGCGGTTACACTTTTCTGGAAGCTTCGGGAAGGTTGTATTTAATTATATAAGTCAAAGCATGGCAGAGATTCAGGGAGATGCTACTTATTACAGATAGAGGGCAGATTGCATCTCACAAGAACACTTGTCTTTGCATGTCTTTTGAAAAAAGCCAAAATAAACTAAATTTTAAAACCTCTTGCTGAATTGCAGTGTTCTTGTGCCCTAAGCTATGAGTCCCAAAATTAGACAATAGGAGGCAATGTCCTATTGTGGATTACAAACTGGTTAAATGACAGGAAACAGAGAGTAGGATTAAATGGTCTGTTTTCACAGTGGAAAAAGGTAAACAGTGGAGTGCCTCAGGGATATGTATCTGGACCGGTGCTTTTTAATATATTTATAAATCATCTGGAAAGGAATACGATGAGTGAGGTTATCAAATTTGTGGATGACACAAAATTATGCAGAGTAGTTAAATCTCTAGCAGATTGTGATAAATTGCAGGATGACCTTGTTAGACTGGAAGACTGGGCTTCCAAATGGCAGATGAAATTTAATGTGACAAGTGCAACGTGATGCGGATAGGGAAAAATAACCCATGCTGTAGTTACACAATGTTAGGGTCTATCTTAGGAGTTACCACCTAGGAAAGAGATCTAGGTGTCATAGTGGATAATACATTGAAATCGTCGGTTCAGGTGGTCAAAAAAACAAACAGAATGTTAGGAATTATTAGGAGGGGAATGGCGAATAAAATGGTGGATGACATAATGCCTCTGTATCATTCCATGGTGAGACCATACCTTGAATACTGTGTGCAGTTCTGGTTGCCACATCTCAAAAAGGATATAGCTGCACTGGAGAAAGTACAAAGAAGGGCAATCAATATGATAAGGGGCATGGAAGGGCTCCCCTGTGAGTGAAGGCTAAAGAGGTTAGGGTTGTTCAGTTTGGAGAAGAGATGACTGAGGGGGGGTATGATAGAGGTCTATAAATTCATGAAAGGACTTGAATCGGTTATTTACTCTCTCAGGGGGTACTCCATGAAGTTAGCAAGTAGTTCATTTAAAACAAATCAAAGAAAATTCATTTTCACTCGGTGCATATTTAAGCTCGAAATCATTGCCAGAGGATGTGGTTATGGTAGGTAGTGTAACTGGGATTAAAAAAGGTTTGGCTAAATTTGAAGAGGAAAACTCCATAAACTTCTATTAATCAGTAAAGAATTAATGTTTGGGTATATGCCAGGTACTTGTGACTTGGATTGGCCACTGTTGAACCAGGATGCTGGGCTTGAGGGACCCTTGGTCTGACCTAGTATGGCATATATTATTCTTATGTTCTTAAGAAGCTTGTGGGCAGACTGGATGGGGCCATCTGATCCTTTTCTGCCATCTTTAATATATTTCTACCATATACTCAACCAGAATGGTGAAACAGATTATGAAACTCTAACAGAGATTAGACTGGCTAACAAACATGGAACACTATAGAAATGGGAGATCTCAAATACCCCAGTACTGACTGGATGAATGACTCATCAGGGCATTTCCTAGATTGTTTCATGGACCAAGAGGTCCAGAACCAACGAGGTGGGAAGGTTGGGGGGGTCTAGTTTAAATCTAGTTCTTCACTGGAAATGCAGGATCTGGTGCAAGAGGTAACAGTATTGGAGCCACTTGGCAACAGTGATTCATAATGCAATTAAATTTGAGATACTTTTGGGGATTGGCCAGCGTTGGAGACAAGATGCTGGACTTTTTCCCCCTAACTTTATTTTAACAATTTCTTTTTATAAACAAAATCAACGCTGGACGCTTTCAGAAGAATACATCAAGGAAAGCAATAAGCATACCCTAAAGAGAACAACATCGAAGTTACTCTTGGGTATCCTTCAGCCTGTTGAAGCCAACCCACCGTTCCAATACATGTTCCACACGTTATCATAACCCTCTTGATGTGCCTTTGCTCTGACACAGCATGGCACTTCTTATGTCTTACAACTCGACGTTCTTCCTCCTAGAGCTAGGGCACTTAACCTTTCGATCCGCAGAGAACACTGGGTAAGCAGCCAGAGATACCATAATTATTATTGTATTTATTTAATAATTGATCCCATCATAGGATGTATGATCAATACATTTAGAAAAAGTGCATTTGTACGATCATTTTTTTTCTCGCTGATTCACTCTAGGTTTGTGCCGCAGAAGCACAGACCGCTAAGGCAGGACAGATTAATAGTTAACCCCAAAATAACTATCCTAAGGCGTCTGGCTGCCTTGCAGTGCCACTTCCTGGTTGCTTGGAGCCAAACAGCAGAGCCTGAGCGAATCCTTGGGTCTGCCTCCTGCTGAACATTGTGGAGAACAGAGGCGGGGCTTGCTCACCTTCTCCCAGTCTCCTCAGTCCTGTTCTGCCTGCAGCCAATCACCTGCCATCTGCCTGAAGGTATTTGGAGGGGAGGGGGGGTTAATGGCGCTTGATTTCCTTTTCCATTCCCTGGCCGGCGCATAGGCTGTCTTCCATTTTTTTTTCCTGCAGGGCAGCCAATCAGCGGAGTTCTTCTCCTGCCGAGATGGTGCGGGGGAGGGGCGTAGTGCGGTGGAACTTGCTGTTTGCATTTGCTCTGCCTCCTCGCGGTATGGAGGGTGGGTAGGTTGTTCGGTGGCCGTTCTGTCTGGCCTCTTCTTTCAAGATCAAATCCAAGTTCAGCTCTGTTGTTTAGGAAGCATTGGGTTTAAAACCGTTTTTCCATCTTGCAATGTACATTTTTCCATTTTGGCAGCGGATGCTAATATTTTTGTAAAAATATGTTCCTTTTGGAGGTACCCATACAACTTTCTATTTCAGATCTGGAGCGTTGCAAGGCAGTGGCTTTTCGTAGCTGTTTGGGCACCTGATTCTCGCACCCTTGAGCGCAGGTAAGGCTTGAAGAAGTGGTGGTGCTGCTTCGCGTTCCCAACCCCAAGCTGAACTTAGTTCTGCAGCAGGGGAGCACGTGGCATGACCCCTGTCCCCTTCTGGTGGTGCAGAGGGGTAGGAGGTATGTTGGGTGCAGGTTGCTGGCTGCTCCAGCTCCCACCGGCCTGTAGGCTGTGGCCAATGCTCTTTCTTTGCCCTGACAGTTCTTTGCATTTTAGGCTATATGTACTAAATGTTTTTCCCGATACTTTAATCAATGTATATCTTTACTCCTCGGAAGTTGGCAGCCGATGATAAGTCATTGATGGTGGCTGGATACTGGGAGTTCGTTCCTAGTTTGCAAACAGGAACTTTGATTTCTTGAAGCACTGCCGTGTGAAAACAAGGCTTAGCTAGCTCAGTTGAGATTTTTTTTGTAATATGTGGAAAAAGCCTATTCTGATACCTGCTGAAGTTTAATTTTTTTTGTTACTGTTTCTACTTTCAAGTCTTTGTTAAGCATAAGAGAAGCGGGGGTGGAGGGGAACCCTTTTTCAAGCCCTGCTCTGCTGTGGATTTTGACATTTGAGAAACCAAATAACCACATCAGCTGCAGAGTTTATGTTGAAAAGGTTTGCCTAACTTTTGTGCCATTCAAGCACTTGCTTGTTTCACAAGTTTGTTGAATTTTATTTTTCAATAAATGTAGAACGCATTAGACAAAGCAGTGTTTGCTGGGGTGGTTTATTTAGTAGAGGGGAGCTTGCTTGAAGGCAAGGGATGGCCTACACGACCCTGCCAGCCAGCCCTATCTTTGTATGATTCCATGAAAGGACGCCTACTGCAAAAACAAATGTCTTTGGGGGCGGGGTCAGTAGATAAAACATGCCTGCACTGGTACGGTCACCTAGGTTTCAAAACAACTTGCTTTTCCTACTCCTGCAAATGAAGATCTTATTTACAAGAAGGTAAAACCAGAATTCAGGATTTACCTGACGTATCTTTGCAGTCTCATGAGTAACTAATGCTTCCATTGAAGGAGATTCCATCCCACCCCAGTCCTTCACCAATCTTCTTATCCAAAATAGTTTAGATAGTCGTCTTGCTTCCTTCTTTTCCCTTCTCTGGCAATATTCCTGGCCCATCTAAAAGCCCACTTTTTAAAGTTTGCTTTTAAATCTTTAAACTTTGGCTCTCCCAGATTGTAGTCTTCTTGATCTTAACCATGTTTTAGTGGATTGGCTGCGTCTCCTTAAAGCTTCTTATTTGTCCTGTTTGTGTGTTGATATAGGCTGTATGGAGAAGGGACCTTCCCATAAGTGTCCCTGTTCAGCATGCGTATGTCTAGTGGCATCGTAGAAATAGTGATGTCCATATACGCCTAAAGCTTCTGCAGCTGGTGGCTGGGTCATGCGCATAAACCCTGGTACATGCAGAACTGATGGCCGCGGGAAACGGGGGGGGAGGGAACGGGACAGCGCCGTTAGCCACTGTACTGGAGAAGCGCATGCCGGCAGCTGGCCAGCGTGCACAGATTACCTCTGCTCCGGAGGAGCAGTAAGTATTACAGTAAAATAATTGGGGATTGTTAGGGTAGGTTTAGGGTGTGGGGAGGAGAGGGGAAGAGGGAGGGAGGGAGGGAGGATAGAGTTAGGTGTAGGAAACTGGGGGAGGCCTGATTGTGCTGCTGTGCATCGCTTTGTAAAATCTCCCCCTCCCCCTCCTGTGCGCACAAGTCATGGGCCACCTGCATAGGTGTGAGCGGCCATTGGATTTTGTAACATGAGCGCGCGCCGGGAACCATGCGCACATGGACACGTGCTCACTCCTTTTAAAATTGACCCCATGATGCCTGCCCTATCAGAGCCTGCAGCTTTCACTTAGGGGGCTGTGCTGTTTGGTGAGCACCACATTGGCACAAGGGGCTGCCCAAAATGTTCCTCTCCTGACATGTGGCTTTGAAGTGACCTGAGCCGGGGATTGAACCCAGGTCCCTCTGCCTGCCTGCGTATAGCACTGCCACTGAGGCACTAGTCTGTCCCAATCCATAGTTGGTAATCATGCCATATCTAATAGGGGATTGATGCAATGCTGGTAAGAAATGCCTTGAGAATAACTGGAACCTATCCCATTGATTGGCCTGCTCCATTGTAGCCCATAACCTTTTTTTTTTTTTTTTGGTCCAGTGGCCCCCCCAATCTCTTTTCGTTGGGCGCAACAGCTACTGGCCAATGAGTCTCTGTCGCCTGAGGAGGCACGTCAGGCGGGGCGCTTGGAAGCGGTCATTGCCTATAGTGCTGACGCCTTTTATGACCTGCTTCGCACTTCGGCCAGGACAATGGTGTCCGCGGTGGCGGCGCGTCGTTTGCTGTGGCTCAGTCATTGGGCGGCAGATGTGACTTCTAAGGCCCGCCTGGGTTCGTTGCCCTTTAAGGGTAGACTGTTATTTGGCAAAGACTTAGAAGATCTGATTGAGTCCTTGGGAGAGAATAAAGTGCATCGGCTTCCAGAAGATAGACCAAAGTCCAGGGGTGGTTCAGCTCCTCGTTCTCGTTTTCGAGGTGGTCGTCGTTCTAGAACCTCTCGGGGCTCGGCCTCTTCCTTTCGGCACAGCGCAAACCGGCAGCAAGCTTATTCGCAGTCCTTTCGTGGGCGCCGTTTCGGTCGTCCGGGAGCCGGTCAGAGTGTGCAGGGGGGCAAGTTTGCCCAATGATGTGCGGCCGGTCCGCTCCTTGGTACCCAGAATCAGCGAAAGGTTGAGTCGGTTTTACGAGGCGTGGACCAGGATCACGTCGGATCAGTGGGTCCTGGAGGTGATAAGACACGATTACGAATTAGATTTTTTACACCGGCCGCGTCAGTGTTTCCTGGTGTTGCCTTGCGGTTTCTCAGAAAAGCGTCGGGCGGTAAGGACGACACTGGAGAGGCTCTGGGATCTTGGTGCGATCGTTCTGGTTCCACCCAACGAGCTCCGCAGGGGCCGTTATTCCATTTACTTCGTAGTGCCAAAGAAAGAAGGAACTTTTCGCCCTATACGCGACCTAAAAAGTGTCAACAAATGCCTGCGAATCCCACGGTTTCGGATGGAAACATTGCGGTCAGTGATAGCTTCCGTGCGGCAGGGGGAGTTTCTGGCCTCCCTGGACCTTACGGAAGCGTATCTACACATAGGCATACGGGCAGAGCACCAACAGTTTCTCCGGTTCGCAGTGCTGGGGCAGCATTTTCAGTTTCAGGCGCTACCTTTCGGCCTGGTGACGGCACCCCGAACGTTCACCAAGATCATGGTAGTGGTAGCGGCCCAACTGCGACGGGAAGGGTTGTTGGTACACCCCTATCTGGACGATTGGTTGATTTGGGCCAAATCGGAGACCCTATATCAGTCGGCGATTCAGCGAGTGCTCCAGTTGTTGCGTTCTCTCGGTTGGAAGGTAAATGTAGCCAAGAGTCATCTGGTGCCGTCGCAGTCTCTGGAGTTTTTGGGTGCTTTGTTCGACACCCGCTAGGGCACGGTGTCTCTCACACAGGAACGCATGTTCAAGCTGCAGAGGCAGGTTTGAAAGTTGTTGTCCAATCCGCTACCCATCATCTGGGACTATTTACAGGTGTTGGGGTCCATGACTTCCACACTGGAATTGGTGCCTTGGGCGTTCGCGCATATGCGGCCCTTACAGTCAGCGTTGCTTTCCCGTTGGAACCCAGTGTCGGAGGACTTTCGTCTGCCATTACCCTTGACTCAGATGGCCAGGGACAGCATGGATTGGTGGTTGTCTCCGACCAGCTTGAGTCGAGGAGTTCCACTGGAGATTCCGTCGTGGACGGTGGTCACCACAGACGCTAGCCTTTACTTGGGGAGCGGTCTGGCTGCACAGGTCGGTGCAGGGACAATGGTCTCCACAGGAGGCGTCTTGGTCCATAAATCGCCTGGAGACCAGGGCGGTCCGGCTGGCTCTGTTGGAGTTCCTTCCGCTCATCCGAGGTTGGTCCGTCAGGATCTTGTCGGACAACGTGACCACGGTAGCTTACATCAATCGTCAGGGGGGAACCAGGAGTCAACCCGTGGCAGCCGAAGCTTGACTACTGATTGCATGGGCCGAAAAACATCTGAGCAGCTTGGCAGCCTCCCGCATAGCCGGGGTAGAGAATGTGCAAGCGGATTTTCTCAGCCGCAATTGGCTGGACCCCGGAGAATGGGAGCTCGCGGGAGACGTGTTTCAGCTCATTTGTGCTCGGTGGGGCACACCCGCAGTCGACCTCATGGCAACCTTCAAGAATGCGAAAGCTCCTCGATTTTTTTGCTCAGCGCCAAGAGACGGCGGCGGAGGACGTGGACGCTCTGGCGGTACCGTGGCCGATAGATGTGTTGCTCTATGTCTTCCCTCCATGGCCGCTCATAGGTCGAGTGCTACGGCGCATCAAGGCACACCCATCGGCCGTAGTACTGGTCGCTCCCGAGTGGCCGAGACTCCCGTGGTTCGCGAATCTACTGAATCTGTCTGTGGAGGAACCCTTGCGCTTCTCTCATCTTCCAGACCTGCTGCATCAGGGTCCCGTTTGTTTCGACCAGGTAGATCGCTTTTATCTAGCGGCATGGCTTTTGAGAGGCAGCGGTTGAGATCCAAGGGTTATGCGGAGGCGGTGGTGACCACCCTACTGAAGTCTCGGAAGGTCTCTACGTCCTTATCTTATATGAGAGTTTGGAAGGTGTTCGACTTGGTGTTTGGATCTCGGCGTGGTTCCTACCAGGGCGACAGTGGCGGATATCCTTCTTTTCCTACAAGAGGGATTAGCTAAGGGCTTGTCGTGTAGTTCGTTGCGGGTACAAGTAACGGCACTGGGTTCATTGCGCAGGAAGATTCAAGGTGCTTCGCTGGCAGCACACCCGGATGTAGTGCGTTTTCTTAGGGGGGCGAAGCTCCTACGACCGCCGTTTCGACGACCGTGTCCGTCCTGGAATTTGAACATAGTCCTGAAGGCTTTGTGTGCAGCCCCTTTTGAACCTATTCGCAAAGTCACCCTAAAGGATTTAACTCTGAAGGTAGTGTTTTTGGTGGCTATTGTCTCGGCGCGGTGGATTTCGGAGCTGCAGGCTTTATCGTGCCGTGAGCCTTTCTTGAGAATTTCAGAGTCCGGGGTGTCTTTGCGTATTGTTCCTTCCTTTTTGCCCAAGGTAGTTTCTTCCTTTCACGTGAACCAGACAGTTGAACTACCATAGTTTGTGCAAGTGGATGGTTCGGATCCTTTGGCCAAGGATCTCCGGAAATTGGATGTGCGACGTGAGCTCTTACGCTATCTGGAAGTGACCAATGGGTTCCGAGTGTCCGACCACCTCTTCGTTCTTTGGAGTGGTCCCAGAAGGGGTAAGGCTGCTTCAAAGACTACTATTGCTCGGTGGCTGAAGGAGTCAATCAGTTCAGCGTACCTCGTACAGGGGCGGTCTCTACCTTTTGGTCTTCGGGCTCATTCTACTCGGTCTCAATCCACATCCTGGGCTGAATGTCACCATATTTCTGCGGAGGAGATTTGTCGGGCAGGGACCTGGAAGTCTTTGCATACGTTTGCTAGACATTATCGTCTGGCTGTCACGGCTCCAGGTCATGCGGGATTTGGAGAAGGAGTGCTCAGAGCGGGCCTCTCCAGTTCCCATCCCAAGTAAGGTAAGCTCTGGTACATCCCAGGAGTCTGGACTGATCCGGGTATGTACAGGGAAAAGAAAATTAGGTTCTTACCTTTGATAATTTTCGTTCCTGTAGTACCACGGATCAGTCCAGAGTCCCACCCTGTGGTGTTGCTGATACCAGAAGAGGCAGTAGGGTGTGAGTGTGAGCTTGTGTTTTCAGCCAGGATGTGATGCTGTAGTTTTCGATATCTCGGGTTTGGTTCCCAGTTGGGAAGTTGTGAACCGGTATCGATGTTATTTGTATTATAGTTAGTTGAAAGTATTTGATTGTTTCTTCTGCTTTGACATTACGTAATACTGCCAGACTGTGGGTGGCACCAGCCTAGTTATAGGCGGAGTTTTGGTTGGTAAACTTCTGTCTCCATCTGCTAAAGGGGGGGCAAAACCCAGGAGTCTGAACTGATCCGTGGTACTACAGGAACGAAAATTATCAAAGGTAAGAACCTAATTTTCTTTTGCATGTGAGGTGAATAATTGCCTCATCGACATGCATTTGTATGTGATGAGCGCTATTAGTTTTCGTGGTGAATTGGATACGCATTGTGGACGTGCTAATACTCTTAGGAGTAGATTTTAAATACTTGCGCGAACGCGTACTTTTGTTCGCACACCAGGCGCGAACAAAAGTACACTGGATTTTATAAGATACGCGCGTAGCCGCGCGTATCTTATAAAATCCGGGGTCGGCACGCGCAAGGGGGTGTACATTTGTGCAACCTGCGCGCGCCGAGCCCAGCGCGCGCTGCCTGTTCCCTCCGAGGCCGCTCCGACCTCGGAGGGAACTTTCCTTCGCCCACCCCCCCGGCCCTATCTAAACCCCCCCCCTTACCTTTGTCGGCAAAGTTACGCCTGCTAAAAGCAGGCGTAACTTTGCATGCGTCGGCCGGCTGCCCCGCTCCGTGGTCCGGTCCCGGGGGCTGTTCCGGAGGCCGCGGCCATGCCCCCGGGCCGAAACCACGCCCATGTCGCCACCCCCGAAACGCGTCATCCCGCCACGCCCCTGACAGGAAGCCCTGGGACTTGCGCGCTTCCCGGGGCTCTGCGCGCGCCGGTGGCCTATGCAAAATAGGCGCGCCAGCGCGCGCAGGGGTTTTAAAATCCGCCCCTTATAGAATAAGGGACTGTTGTTGCGCCTCCAAAACGCGCATCCAACTGCGAGTTAAACAGTGCGCTCAGCTGAGCGCACTGTTTTGCATCAGCCCCCTTGTGACTTAAGGCCCTTAGACTTCGGCCTGTCCAGGTCTTCCATCACTAGTTTATGGAACAGATGGCTCTACAGATGTTGTGGCCATCTGTCCATCGCAGGTGCTGTCCAGACCATGGTGCTGAATAGCAGTGGAATGCATTTTTTTTTTTTCCACATACAGTTCCCACTTGAAGTCCCCGTGTTTGTTTTTGAGATCACCCGGGAAAGAAATTTCATCACTATCTCCACCACCATGGGTGCAAAAAATGTTGAACTTCAGTGTTGATTTGGAAACCAACTGCTGCGCTTACCCTGTTTGCAGGATTTTCAGGGGAGCTTCAGTGACTTTGCACGGAGACAGTGGGAGACAGAAAAACAATGCACTTTCCAAAATATCCAGCTCTTTTCTGATCTGTGTCTGAATCTTTAGTAAGGAAATGCTGCTGTCATGGATTTCGTTCCTTGGTTAAGCAGCCGCATAAATCCCTCCCCTTGTGATCCCAAAGGGCAGAAGATTAGCAGTTGATGACCCCAGAATAGACATTCCACTGCCCAAGAAATGGGAAGTGTATCTTATATCATTAAAACAGTTGTTTACTCACATGTCACTATCTCTAAATAGCCTAAAAACAGAAATATTATATTTAAGCAGCAAAGTAATGGAAAAAACAGAAACAGAAATTAAGTCATTGTTACCAGCCTATGATATTAAGTATGAAGTTGGAGACCTAGGTCCTATTCTTGATACTGAATTAAGTATGAAAGCCACAATTAAAGCCATAAACAGAGATGGCTTTTATAAATTGCAAGTCTTAAAGAGGTTAAAACCATTGCTACATACAGGAGATTTTCGTACAGTGTTACAGGCCATTATCTCACCAAAATTGGATTACTGTAATGCCCTGCTGTTGGGAGTTGCAAACTCAGCTTTAAGACCTTTGCAGTTATTGCAGAATGCAGCTGCACGGGTATTGACCAACAAGAGAAAATACGATCATATCTCACCCGTCCTGAGAGAGCTGCATTGGCTGCCAATACATGCAAGGATTCAGTATAAATGCCTAATGTTAATACATAACCAATCTGTATTATGTTTTAAGTGCCTCAATACGTATACACACTCCAGCACGTAACTTAAGATCTTCTGGGAAAGCACTACTTACGACCCCTTCACCAAAATTAGCACATCTGAATTCAGTCAGAGAGAGGACTCTCTCTCTGGCTGGCCCAAAAATATGGAATGCCTTGCCGTTAGATATTAGATCTGAACTATGCATTCAGAAGTTTAAAAAATGTATTAAGACATGGTTATTTGAACAGGCATTTAATGAAATAAAGGAAGCCAGTAGCTAATTATGGGGTAGATTTTACAAATTTGCGTGATCACGTACTTTTGTTCGCGCACCAGGCGCGAACAAAAGTACGCTGGATTTTATAAGATACGTGCGTAGCCACGCGTATCTTATAAAATCCGGGGTCGGCGCGCGCAAGGGGGTGCACATTTGTGCAACCTGCGCACGCCGAGCCCAGCGCGCGCTGCCTGTTCCCTCCGAGGCCGCTCCGATTTCGGAGCGGCCTCGGAGGGAACCTTATTTATTTGCGACCTTATTTATTTATTTAAAAATGTTTATATACCCCTTTTTTTCAATATAAGTCGGTCAAAACTGTTTACAGGTTAAGTAACTTTGCGGTGCTGGCAGGACAGTGAACCCAGGATACAGCACTCTGGCATAAGTTCAGTTTTAGGGCCCATCCAGAGGTTGGGAATCCACTTCAGAAGGTCCGAGAGTGGCTGGAAGTCGACCCCTCCTTTTTTCCTTCGGTGGAATTTGTGCCCCTGCTTTGGCAGTTCAGGCAAAGCTTTTATTTATTTATTTATTTATTTATTTATTTATTTATTTATTTCCCCCCCCCCCAGAATGAAAGAGTGGTGGATTCAGGTCGGGCTGCTGATGGTTCCCCTAATTGCTGTCTACCTGCACATCCCTCCCCCTAAGCTGTCCCCTGCCCTCTATTCCTGGAGGACGTCTGGAGCTTTCTTCATCTACCGAGGCCAGCGCATCTTTTACCGAGGTAAGATGTGTGCATGTTTAGCCGTAGAGAAAGATGCTGGGTGGAAGTGAGCAGCCTGTCCGGTGCAGACACAAGTGCAAGTTTTTAGGGAATGGTTAATTAGGATAACTCGTTCCTGGTAAATATTATTATTATGACTCTGGCTAATGCAGAAGGATTCCATCTCCTGTTAATTAAAACCCCCCCTCCACAATCTCTGTTTAGTGTTGCAGTGTTCAGAGATGGGGCAAAATCCCAGTTTTGGTTGTTTTGTTTTATTTTACATTCTTTTTGATGGAAAATGGAATGGTAAAATCAGGATGTTTCCCTTCCTCTGCGAATAGCACAATGCTTAGGAGCCATTTTTTTTATGAAGGTATCTTCGCTGGGCTGCTACAGATTTACATAAATGGGGATTTCCTGTTCTTATCCCAGACCAGTCCAGCAGATGGAGGCAGAGAACCAAAGACTTTGAGGCACTGCTACATAACCGAGAGAGCCTGCCTGTCTCCAGCAGGTGGCAGAGGTGCAAACCTGTAGTCTGGAGTTTAAGAAAAATAAAAAAAATCTTTAGGAAGAGGAAGCGAGAAACTGGGAGAAGTTCCCTGAGGTTTTAGGTTCCTTCATGGGCCATCCCTCAATTTAAGCTGGGCAAGGCGGGGGCTGGTGATTCCTGGGCAGCTTGACCCGCAGCGGATTCAGGGGTCCTGGCTCCTTTTGATTTCCTGAAGGCTTCTTCGCAGAAAAGTGACCAGCAGCAGGGAAGTAACTTGTTTATTATCCTGTTGGACTTTTCCTGTGTTGGGGCTGCTATTTCTTTATGAGAAAAAAAATGAAGGATTTTACAGCGGTTTGCTGTTTCAGGGCAGGCCCGGGAAGAAAGCGATTTTTTGCCGGTGAGTAGCGGCAGGCTACTCTGGGAATCAAAGGCTGCGCTTGGCAATGTCCCCCTCCTTGTCCGCCCGCCGCGACTGTGAGGCTCTTAGCAGGCCCGACGGGCTGCAGGTTCCCAGTGCGGGGAGGCGTGCCATTCCTGTGGCTTGATTCAGGGTCATCTTAATTTAGCGGTGTTGTGCTGTGATTGTGTGTCCGGCGGTGAGGGTTCCTCTGGGGGGGGGGGACCGAGGCCGGTAGGAGGACCATGCAGTCTCAGAACCCTGTAGTGGGTCTGGAGAGCCTCTCAGGCAGGAATAAAGCAGCCAGAAGGATGACTGATCTCCTCGAGCCCAGAGATTCCCCTCTCCTGTTGTGTTCGGTGATTCCATCGGGGGAAGAGATGGGGGGGAGAAGGATCAGGAGGCCAGTCCTGGATCAGAGAGGGGAGAGGATGATGAGGGATTTTCCACGGAATTTGTCCTGCTAATGCACAAAGCCTTTCTATCTAATAAGAGCATGGGTACTAAGCGGTACTGTCCCGCTGGGAAGATGCAAAGGCCCTTTTCAGCTAAGGGGTCAGGAGACCACCTTCGTCGATTGGGCTTGGACCACCCTGGAGGGGCTGGCAGTTCAGATGACTTGGCCCTGGATGACCTGGGAGATGATCTTGGGGGCGATCCTGTTGACCCAGCGGATCCCACGGTGAATATTGATCAGGGCATGGATAAAGACATGGCAGATCCGGAGGAGATTCTGGTAGCTGAGGAGGATGACCCACGTGTGGTGCGGCTGTTCCGCAAGGAGGAGTTGAGGACTCTTAGTCCCCATGTCCTGAAGGAGCTGAGTATTAAATTGGTTCAGGAGGAGTCAGATAATGAAGGGGTGGATCCGGTATTGGATGGCCTTCAGGGTCCGCCGGAAGTTTTCCCATTCCTGAAGATCAAGAAGCTGGTAAACCGGGAATGGGATTTTCTGGAGGTGGGCCTTAAGGTGGCCAGGGCGATGGTGAAGTTGTATCCTCTAACGGAGGAGGTTCTGCAGCTGTTAGAGTTGCCAAAGGCATATGCTTCGTTCTCGGCAGTCACTAAGAAGATAACTATTTCGATGGCGGAGTCGGCAGCGTTAAAGGATGCACAGTACTGTAAGCTGGAAATTCACCTGAAGCAAATGTTTGAAGTTTCGGCTTTGAGTCCGCGATCTGTGGTAGCTAAATGCAGAGGGCTTGTTTGCACTGGGTCCAGAAGTCTCAGGAGAAGTCCTCTGCCAACTCTGGTTCGGATAGCCAGGCAGCCCAGGTGGAGGCTGGGATTGCTTATATGGCAGATGTTCTTTAAGACCTGATCCGGACTTTGGCCAGGAATATGGTCGCAGTGGTCTCAACAAGCTGGTTGTTGTGGTTGCGAAATTGGCTGGCTGACATGTGGTCCAAGTCTCAGCTCTATAATCTACCTTTTAAGGGAAAATTGTTGTTCGGGAAGCACCTGGAACAATTGATTTAAGGTTCTGGGAGAGTCAAAGGGGCACAATTTGCCGGAGGACAAGAGGACTGTCTGGAAAACTTTCCCGCCTCATTCTCGTTTTCAGGATGGATGACGTTTTTGTTCCCTTAAGGGTTCTGCTCTGGTGGCGGGGCAGAAACGGGGATCCGGACGGCCACAGTCCTTTCGAGGTGCCCGTAGAACTCCCAGAGAGAGCTCTGGCCAGGGGGCCGGTGGCGGTAAGGCTTCTTAACGAAGCCAGCTGGGTTCACTCGTGAAGTGGCGGTTGGGGGGCTGTCTTATCGCTGTTTTATGAGGAGTAGACCAGAATTACCTCTGACCAAATCTTCAAGATATGTGACGCAGCAGTCTGAACTAGCTGCTCTCCCTGATAGTCACACACCAGGAATTGCAGTCCCTTCAAACTCGAATATATGCTAAAGATGCAGAAGGTTGCCAGGCCTGCAACAAAGTGGAAGTAACTGCTACGGAATATCCCCTCCGTGCCAATCTCTCTTCTTAAAAGCCTAGCTACAAGACAGAAGAAAACAGCCTAGTATGAACTTAAATGTTTCTAAGCTATCCGACGGGGCCTCCTTTCAAACGGAGTCCTTCATCAGGGGATATTACTTATCTTTTGAAATAAGTTGGAAAGCTAGTGCCGCTGTTTACAGCAGGAGAGCGCTCCTTGGCTTGATATATTGATGAAGATTTTTCCAACTTATTTCAAAAGATAAGTAATATCCCCTGATGAAGGATTCTGTTTGAAACGAGGCCCCGTCGGGTGGCTTAGAAACATTTTAAGTTTTGTTTTTTTTTTTGAAGTTGGAGAATTTTCATGTGTGAGTGTATTTTTACACCGATTTAAATGGTTTAAGAGTTGCAGTACTAGGACTTACATGCTTTAAATATTAGAGCACTGGGGCATTACTTGCAAGTTTCTTAAAAACAACCAAACAAAAAACAGAATTTTTAATTACACTTTTTTCTATAAAAAAATTTCAATAAAGATTTAGTATGGAAGGTGGTTGGTTAATGATTATAAAAATATTGTATAACTCCATTTATCTTGGTAGGTAATGGTGGTAAAATGTATATGAAACCAGCCTTTCCTTCTTAAATTTTTTAAAAGTTTTTTTGAGAATAAGTTCACAATAGTCCATTTCCATTTATGAGATAATCTGGGTTTGTGATGTGAGGATTTTTCTGAGAATACCTGGTTTAGTGGTGGTTTCATTTATTGGTTTTTCACATTTTATTGGAATCTAGAAATGAGATGACTCTCTGCTAATCAGACCCTGGAGGGTCTTGGGGAAGCTTTGTTCGACAGGGTCAGATTACATAATTGTTGTGGACTTTTTGTAACTTCCTGTGAGTCCTGGATTGCTGGTATCTACCTTGGAGTTGGTGCCCAATGGAATTCATGGTTGAGGTCTTTTATCGTCCCCTTCCACAAGGACCAGTCTGGAGTGTGGTGTAGTTACTCACTACAGAGGTCAGCTTTTCAAGCTGGGGTACAGTGTGTCAGCTTCAGTCAGCGTGTGGCCACTGGTCCAAGAAAGTGACTATTTCTTCTGTCAGTCAGTTACAGACTAGAGTGATGCAATGTGCAATTGCTTGCCTTCTCGGCCATGGTTTTCAAGGAGATTCCTATCACTCAATACAATGATGGCGGTCTATTTCATCCGGCAGGAAAGAACCCAGCGACCGGTGGTGGCTTGGGAGGCCCGGCAGTTGGTTCTCTGGGCAGAGTTAAAGGAGGCCCAGGGATTGGTTCTCTGGAGTATCACTTGAAGACAATGGAGCCATCTCAGATCCCCCAAGGTATGCAAGGTTCCGGTGGATTTTCTCCGTCTGAGAAAATTAGACCTCTGGGAAGAGACAATGTGTCTCATCCACCAGAGATGAGTGATATCCCCAAATGGACTTCATGGCAACCAGACAAAACTCCAAGGTGGCTACAGCCACTAAGGAAAACATGGTGCAGAAGGTTTGGCGTTCTAGTTCCACTATGGCCTCAAAGAATTCTTTGGCTTCCTTCCTTAGCCTCTATTAGGCAAGGTTTTATGCCAGATAGTGGACCATCCAGGCAACCCCAGATAAAGCATTCAGGCAATGTAATTCTCGTAGTTCTGGAGTGGCTTCGTCAGTGGATCTGTTCAACAAGGCCATCGCAGACTGCTGAGATTCGGCCACCTATTGGATGCTCTCCATCAGGGCCCAATATATTCATACTAGGCTGTTTTCTTCTGTCTTGAAGCTAGGCTTTTAAGAAGAGAGAGTGGCATGGAGGGGATATTCCGTAGCAGTTATTTCCACTTTGTTACAGGCCTGGCAACCTTCTGCATCTTTAGTATATATTCGAGTTTGAAGGGACTGCAATTCCTGGTGTGTGACTATCAGGGAGAGCAGCTAGTTCAGACTGCTGGGTCTCATATCTTGAAGATTTGGTCAAAGATGTGGCCTTCAAATCTTGAGAGTCCCAATAGCAGCTTTGGGCAGATTCTGTAATAAGATAGAGGGGTATCCTCTATAGGCTTGTCCAGATGTCATGCGTTTCCTTTGGGAGGTTAAGAATTTGCATCCTCCGTTGAGGAAGATTTGGCCGACATGGAATCTTAGTCTGGTACTACGAGGAATGTGTGAGGCTTCTTTTGAACTCCTATGGAGGGCAGCAATAAAAGCTTGAGTGCTTGAGAGTTGTGTGTTTTGTTTTGTTTTGTTTTTTCCCTACAGATCTCGGATTTAGGGATATAGTGGTGTATGGTACCGTCCTTTCTGCCCAAAATGGTTTCAGTGTTCCCTCTTAGGCAGTGAAGCTTCCATCCTTGACATATTTGGAATTCTCCTAGCTTTTTGCAAGAGAGAGTAGGCTTTTGGATGTTTGACAAGCTTTTTGTGTTTTCTGAAGGTTACTAATGCTTTCTGTAAGTCAGATCGTCTTGTTGTACTCTGTAGTGGACCAAAGAAAGGAGGCAAAGTCTCCAAAGCTACGATCACAAGGTGGCTGAAAGGGATGGTCAGATCAACTTATATTTCTAAAGGCCGCCCTCTGCCTGAGGGTTTGAGAGCTCTCTTTAGTTCTCCCACAACCCCTTGGTCATAGTCCCAATAAGTGTAGCCGCAGGAGATTGGCAGAGCAGATACACACTTAGGTCAGGCATTATCGCCTGGATGCCGGAGCTCCAACTTCCATGATCTTTGAGAATGTTCTACGAGTGGGATTCTCAAGGTCCCACCCAGCTTGAGGGAGCTTAGGTACATCCCAAGAGTCTGGACTGTTCTGGGTACGTACAGGGAAAGGAAAATTTGGTTCTTATCTGCTAACTTTTGTTCCTGTAGTACCATGGATCAGTCCAGAGACCCTTCATAATAGTAGGGGGAGAGTCTGCCGCTCGTTCTGTTGGGTGTATATACTGCAGAATTGTTGGAGCTCTTCAATGCTGTTCTCTATAGTTATGTTGGGAACAAGTTTTCCAGTTTGGGCAATCTCTTCTGCTTTCTACTTGTTGAGAGAGAGAGGGGTTTTATTTGGTGGAAAATGTTATTATACCTCTATCGCTCCATGGTGAGACTGCTCCTTGAGTACTGTGTACAGTTCTGGTCATTGCCTCTCAAAAAGATATAGTTGCTATGGAGAAGGTACAGAGAAGGGCAACCAAAATGATAAAGGGAATGGAACAGCTCCCCTATGAGAGAGGCTGAAGAGGTTAGGGCTCTTCAGCTTGGAGAAGAGATATTTGAGAGGGGGGGGGATATGATAGAGGTCTTTAAAATCATGAGAGGTTTAGAACAGGTAGATGTGAATCGGTTATTTACTCTTTCAGACAATAGAAGGTCTAGGGGGCACTCCATGAAGTTAGCAAGTAGCACATTTTAAAACTAACCAGAGAAAATTCTTTTTCACTCAATGCACAGTTAAGCTCTGGAATTTATTGCCAGAGGATGTGGTTAGTGCTGTTGGTGTAGCTGGGTTTAAAAAAGGTTTGGATAAGTTCTTGGAGAAGTCCATTAACTGCTAATAATCAAGTTGATTCAGAGAATAGCAATGCCAATAATAACAGTGGCTATTCTCTGTAGCATTGCCCATGTACTTGTAGCCTGGATTGGCCACTGTTGGAAACAGGATGCTGGGCTTGATGGACTCTTGGTCTGACCCAATATGGCAATTTCTTATGTTCTTATGTGCCTTCATCTTAGCTTGGGTACAGATCAATACCAAAGGACTGCAGGTGACACACTGGGTTATGTACAATGTCAATAAAAATTTCTGTCTCCATCTGCTGGCAGGGAGTCAGAACCCAGAAGTCTGGACTGATCTGTGGTACTACAGGAACGAAAATTAGCAGGCAAGAACCAATTTTCCTATGGTCTTCAGAAAATGTGTCCCCAAAATGGGAGAAATGCATTAGTACGTTGGTCTCACAGTGCTATGAATGCAGATGGTGCCGGAAGACAATGAATGTTGCTTTTAAAAAGGAATTAAGGTGACAGATCTAGCTAGGGTGCTCAGAATATCAAATTTGCCAATATCTTGGCTCTCTTGGTATTTCTAGATCTACTTTTCTTGTCATGTTTTTTTAAGGCTAGCCCTTTCTTAAATTAACCTAGCACACGTTTATTATGGCTACAACTCTGTTTTAAAAAGAACTCCTCCAACTCTGTGCTTCGGCTGTTCTTGCTGTATTGAAGCTGCACAGCTATCAGTAAATGAGATTCCAATAAGAGTCAGCATAGTAAGTTCCCCCCTCCTCCACACCAATATTTTATTTAGATTTATAATTAGAGCTTCTAATTTTCTGTTTAAAAAATGAAAAATCCTGATAAGACTTCTGATGGGGAAACTGCAGAGTTGTTTTGGGTTTTTTTTTTGTTGTAATGAATAAAGCCTGCCAACAGGCCTGCCTGCTAACAGGCCTGCATGCTGTGAATGGTGGCGTGGGTGGGAGCCCTTTGTGCTGCGGTGTAGATGAGACAGCCTCGTAGGTTCACCTACGAGGCCTACGCTAACAGCTGGTGAATGCTCCCTGTAGCAGGATGGACTGGAGCCTCACCTATACCAGCCGCCTCCGCCACAGGTTGAGCCCTTGGGTTCTGGTGGCTGGAAGGTCTCAGGTTGGTCCCTAGGGAAGCGGCTGGAACAAGAATTCAATGGCATGCCATGGTCAGGGCAGGCGGCAGACTAATGGAGTCAGAGACAGGCCAAGGTCGGAGAATGTGGCAGGCAATCATTGTCTGGTCCAGGCACGAGGTCAGCCCAAGGCCGGATGAGGGCACAAAGAAGACACTGGACAAGATGGACAATACAAGGCAAGGCTGGACGAAGAATCAGGAATACAGAACACAAGAACTCAAAGGCAACAAGTACTGCGAAGGCAGGAGGTTGAGGTGAAGTAGTAGGTCGAGGTCTTTGCTTAAGTAGGCCGATCGGCCTGATACCATCAGAGGGCGCTGCTCAGCATTTCCCGCTGTGGAGCCTATATAATGTGTGCCTAAGGGACGGGAGCGGTGGCTGGTGGCATCTTGGGCCGCGCTGGACGTACTTTGGAGCAGGAGGCTGTGTGCCGACTGCCAGATGGGTCCGGCCACGTAGGGGGTGAGCGAAGCGACTTGCAGGGCCCTCCCCTGAGCCAGCTGAATGTAAACACCTGCTAGTGCTGTGGTGATGTCGTCCAGCTGCTGCCCTCGAGCGAGTCAAAAGGAGGTAGTGGCCTGATGACATCAGTAAAGTGGGACAATGGAAAGCCCAAGGCTTGTGGGCCTGACGAAGAGGCATCGCGGGAGGAACCAACAGGAGTTAAATGTGAAGAGGGAGCAGGGGAGAGGAAAGGGAAGCACATAGGAGTGGGGAGGCCTCATTAAACTGAATCCACCAGCAGTTTTAATTCTCACTGTGAAAACACCAATAAACATCTATTTTTAGAACCTGCCAAATATACCTTACTGCCTAAAAAATAACAACCTAAGGCCTGGATTTATCAAAATACACTAAATATCGCATGCGATAGAAAAAGGGGTGTGTTTTATGGTAATAGGCAGTTTATGCGCTAATACCTATGCGAAGTGCTAAGTTACCGCAAATTGCAATAACTTTTTCACACTTTGAGATAAGTGCTAGAATTGTGGTATTTTCTACATACAACCACTTAGGATGGGGGGGACCATGTTTACTATCAGGGCCACAGAGAGAGAGAGAGACTAGCCATAGTGCCATTCCACTAGATAGGTATTTATATCTCTATGGGAGGCCCACCTAGTAACTCGAGGTGAGGTTTAGGTATTAGTGTAGGGGTTAGGGGCCACTTTGACATTCAAAGTGAGACGTACGAACAGAACAGTGCTCTCTTGTGAAAATTTGATGACCTTCGGAGTGAGGAAACTTGTGCAATGTTCTCTCAACCTAGCTTGATGGCAAGTTTTGGTCCTAGGTCAAGCTAGGCTGAGAGAACTTTGCACAAATCTCATCTTTGAGTGAGTTTCCTCACTCCGAAGGTCATCAAATCTGCTCCGGGAGCATCAAAACTACTAAAACCGGCATTTGAGAATACATCGCAACATGAGATAAAGCCTTAACGCAACCTATTGCACGGCTTAACGCTATGGAAAAAGGTGTAGCTAAAATCTTTTTCTGATTTGCATTGCACCATACATTAAGGGGTTTTCGCATGCGTTAAAGGTGCTTGACGCATGCGAAAACGCCATAACGCTATTTGATAAATGACCCTGTAAATTTGCATTTAATAAACTCCCTAGGATCAGAAGTCCTGTTTATAATGATAGGAGTGATTACATTAGAGGAGCTTTGAAAGCCTTTTAAACATCCTCTCGGAAATGAAATTAAAATCTGAATATTGAGTTATCTGAAAAAAAAATTGTAAAACCTCCTTTTGTTAGTCCATGCTTTGACTGCAAGCACTAGATTGCGCGTTTCTCCCAGGGGCTGAACTGTTCAGAGAGCATGGACACAGGCAGGGAGCACAGTGCTGCGTCTCGGGACCACTTTTAGAGCATTTTGCTTCCTAAAGATCCAGCCCTTTCCCGGCATCTGGAAAACATGTCCGATGAGCCCTGGTATGTGACTTTTTTTTTTTTTTTTTTTTTAATCTTTTTCCTTCAGATTCCTGGGGTGCAATTGGCAGCTCGGACGTGGTGATCCTTCTTCATGGTTTCCCTACCTCTAGCTATGACTGGTACAAGGTGAGGTAACGAAGCAAGCAAGCACACACGTGAGGCAGCGAAACGGGCAGGACCAGGATTTGTGTGGCTCTTAACTTTGTACTTTTTAAAGCGAGAGGACAAGGCTGTGAGGTGTCCAGTTTGTACCTCACCTCTTTAGAATCTGCACCAGGGCACAGGTGATTGGGCCTTTCCAATGTGCAGAAAAAGAAAAAAAAATCCCAGGCAGAATAAAAAAATGAACAGAAATGTTTGCTATCACCTTGCCTATTCATTTTATATAGCCCGGTGTTTAATGTCACTGGCTCTGGGAGTGATTCTGGCATGAAGGCCCCTCATCTCTCCCTTGCCTCCGGTATGATGATAGATAATGCTGTACCTGTGTCTGGAGGTCTGTGGCCTGTGTTGTTGCAAGACTGAGATTAATCTCCTCCTCTTTTTTCCAGATCTGGGATGGGCTGACCCAGCGGTTTCACAGAGTCGTCGCCCTGGATTTCCTGGGATTCGGTTTCAGCGATAAGCCAGTATGTTGTCCTGAGGATGCCTGAGAGAAGACTAGCTGTGTCATCGTCCTAATCAGGCATCTCTCTTCGCCTCTCTGCCTATGGCTGTAAATTCAGATTTTTAACATTTGGCAATAATAATAATAAGCGTGACACCATCAGGCACCACAAAAAGCAGCAGACACTCTCGGGTTGATATTTCTCAGATAAAGGAAAAACGGGGACATGTTTTGATACTACACCATATTGGCTCCATAAACCCATGCATATTGATTTCCTTCTGGTGTTGCTGCCGGTGTCTCTTACCGTGTAAGAGTGTCACTGCACTCATGTTCTGTGATGAGAGCTGCTCTGCTCACACTGCCCATCTTACAGTCTGTATGGTCAAAGATACAGTGACCCGTCTAGGCATGAGCAGTAACACCCGTTACCTTGATGTAAAGCATCTAGAACGTTTGATTTTTAAGTTTGTGTGCTGTGGGAAAAGGCATTCCCCCCTCCAGGGCCTGGAATGCAGTAATCCAACTCCCGTACCCCTATGTATACCTATGCTGTGTGGGCAGGGCCGCCCTGGGGTGAATGGCCTGGGCCTTGCGCTTTGGGAGCATCTGTGTAGCTCCCGTCCCGGCCGAGCTCAAGCAGCGCACAGCCCTGCCACTGGCAGGAGGCGTAAGAGAGCCGCACTCTTACACGTGGCTGCCCCTTCTGTGGGTCCCATGTGTTTTGGGCTGTGATTATGATCCTGCCCGATGTTATGTTCAGAGGGAAACTGGCAGAGGAGGCAGCAGCAGATAGGATGTGCTGGTGGGAAGGAGGGCCTGGTGGAGGCAGGGGATGAAAGGTGCCGAAGAGAGAGGAAAAAAAAAGCTTGGGGGGGGAGAGGCAGGGGTTGGAGGGTGGTTGGAGAGGGGAAAGTACCAGTGTTTGGGGGCCGGGGGGGGGGGGGGGAAGATAGGGAGGAGGGCACTGGTGAGGGTGTGGGGTAAGAAGACGGGGGAGGTAAGGCCTCAGTAGCAGGGGAGGGGTGGACAGAAAGAAAGCAGCAGTGAAAGTAAGGGAGAGAATAACAGGAGGCACGGGGCTGAGAGAGAGAAAAGCCCCCGAGGGTGGAAAGGAGAGGGTGAAAGAGGCACCAGTGGGGAGGGGGGAGAGGCACAATCGTCACGTGCATTAGGGCGGGCAGGCACCCCTCCTTGGCTCATCGCTGAGTTATGGGATAAGGAAGCAGGGAGTCCGCGAGCTGGTGCGTTGTCATTCTGGGACTGTCCTGTTCCTTCCCCTCCCCAAGGGGGTGTGCATGGACACCGCCTGTCCGTACCGCTCCCGGCTGTTTCTCAGCAGCGTCCGATAGAAAACCCGGGAAAAGAGACGCGGAAGGGCCGAAGAAGTTCCAAAACCAAACTTTTCTTATGGGAACGTTCATACGCAGAGAGGCCCAAGCCCCCCGGCACCTACTGCAGAAACTCCTGTAAATTAGAGGCCAAACGTCCTAGTGCAAGATTGCACTTCAGAGTGCCGGAACGGTTCATAAAGCCTTGTTAATGCATCAAAATTTGACTTTAATCATCCAGAGAAACAGTTTATAAAGGTGCTTGAACATTTCAGTAAGAATTGATTAACTTGTAACGTTCAGAAGGTGCTGGTAGCAATCATTAGAATTAAGTAACGGCCCATCCATAAGGGCGTGCTGTGTATCGTGCAGAGGTAATTCAGAAAATGTTGGTGGGGGAAAGAAAATGCTTCCCAGTTCAAAATGGGCGAATCAGAAAATACTTGAGAAATTCTGGTTTTACTAGAGGTAAATCCTGTCAGATGAATCTGATCAATTTCTCTAATTTAGTGACCAGAGAGTTTGATCAAGGGAGAGCGCTAGATGTAGTGTATTGGATTTCGGCAAGGCCTTTGACACGGTTCTGCACAAAAGATTAATAAATACGTTTTGCCCCTTGGTATGGATCCTAGAGTGACTGACTGGGTTAGAAACTGGCTGAACGGGAGGCCCTCTTAGCCCATTGTGCCACCTGCGATACTTCAGTATTTCTCTGTCTCCAGCAGATGAAGGTGGCAGAACCTGCGGTCCTGATCCTTTAAACAAAAAAACAAAAGGGATCTTTGTACCTTTAATTTCCTCTGGGTAGATCAATTAGTTTAAAAAAAAAACAAAACAAAAAGAAACCCAGCAAAAAAAAGAAAAGGAGTACCAAGTCCTCCCAAGGGGTGGTAGCCTATCCCCCTTGGTAGTAGGCATGGCTGGGGTTAATATCCAGAGAGCCTGTTTGTCTGGAGATTGTTTTTTCAACCCGGTGAGTAGGGGGATTTACCGGTGGGCCGGTCCCACCCCCTAACAGCCCAGAGATGTTGCCATTCCTCTGGTGGGAACTCCTGTTGCTCAGCCTGGACCCAGGGACATTTCATTCCCGTGGTTGATTGGGAGTAGCACAAAAAAAGAAAAAGAAATCAGGTCTCTGGAAGGGATAATTTTTGTGCTAAGTTTACCTCATCGTGGCTCAGTTCAGAATGCCGCGGGGCTCGCGGTGCTCTGCCTGCGGGGAGCCGGCAGCGAGGCTCTCCCGCAATGGCCTCTGCTCCCGATGCATTCCCGGGGGAGAAGGCCTGTCAGAGTTGCCCAGAGACGGCAGTGGGGTGTCCTTCACGCGGTCCCAAGGTGCAGGAAGGAGTCTGCCGGCTCAGAGGGCTCGGCCTACCCCGTTCCCAATCAACGCAGGTATGGCGGCCATTTTAGCTCCTCCAGGCTCTGATGCAGTGCAGGGCTTGGGGGGGAGGGGAATTCCCACTGCAACTTTCACCGCTGAATCTGAGCCCTGAAAGGCCTCAGGACTCGGTGCCTGCTTCCCTCCCCAGGCCGAGTTTTCCCCCGGGGGGGGGGGCGGGGTCTTAAAGAGACAGCACCCTTTTTTTCTTCCCAGTTGTGTTTTTATTGCACAAAGCATATCTGGAGGCAGAAGCGGATTCAAAATTACAGGAGCCGCCTCCAGCAAAGGTTCCCAGGCCTGCTGAGGGTCAGGACGCTCCTCTGGTTCAAACGGTCCATGGGACTCCGGATGCGTCAATGGCCCCGCTAGCTGATCCCCTGGATCTTGCAGCGTAGGATCCTCCCAAAGCAGACATGGCTGATGACATAGATAAATCCGCTCCGGTTGAAGGGGATGATCCGCGGGTGCTCAGATTGTTTTGCAGGGAGGAGCTGGATCCTATGATCCCTAATGTTCTGTCGGAACTGGGGATTCAGGCTGTACAACAAGTGACTGAGCCTTCCACGGTTATGACCCGGGAATGGGATGCACCGGAAGCCAGTCTGCGGGTTGGAAGGGCTATGGAAAAGCTTTATCCGCTTCCGGAGGAGTCGTTGGATCTTCTTAAGGTTCCTAAGGTGGATGCGGCCGTTTCAGCAATCACCAAGCGCACAACGATTCTGGTGGCAAGAGCGGCTGCGCTTAAAGTTCTCCAAGATAGGAAGCTTGAGGTCCTTCTTAAGAGGATCTTTGAGATGTCAGCACTCTGCGTCAGAGCAGCAGTCTGCAGTAGTCTCCTGCAGAGAGCAACTCTGAGATGGGTGCAACAATTGCTCACTGCTCAGGAACTTCCCCCAGCGGAGGCGGAGCATGTGGAGGCAGCAGTTGCTTATACCGCGGACGCTTTTGATGATCTTCTCCATACCTCCTCGCTCACAATGGCCTCTGCGGTGTCGGCCAGGAGACTTCTTTGGCTCCGCAATTGGTCCACTGACATCTCTTCCAAGTCTCAGTTGAGGGCTTTTCCGTTCAAAGGAAAATTTAAATTTGGGGATGATCTTGAGCATCTCATTAAGTCCCTAGGGGACAATAAAGTGTACAAGCTTCTGGAGGACAAGCCTAGACCTTCTAGGACCTTCGGTTAATCTCGTTTTCGGGGACAGTGCCGTTTTTCGTCCGGGCAGAGCACCATCCTTCACTCCACGGCAGCAGTCGATAAGGTCCCAGGCTTGGGCTCATTCCTTTCGCGGCCGAAGGCCTGCCTGTGACGGGGTCTCCCAAGGTTCCTCCGGCAACAAGTCTTCCCAATGAAGGTGCGCCGACCCACTCCTCCGTTCCGGTGATAGGTCGTCTCTCTCTGTTTTTTGAGGAATGGGTCAAGATTACTTCGGATTAGTGGGTTCTAAGCATCATAGAACACAGTTACGCTTTAGATTTTGCTCACCCGCTGCGAGACCTCTTTTTGGTGTCTCCTTGCGGGTCTCTGGCAAAGCAGCAGGTGGTGAACCAAACACTGTGTCGGTTGAAAGCCCTGGGAGCTATTGTTCCAGTTCTGCCGACCGAACGCCGGACCGGCAGGTACTCCATATATTTCATGGTTCCCAAGAAAGAGGGCTCCTTCTGTCTGATACTGGACCTGAAGAAAGTGAACAGGGCGCTTCGGGTGCCCCGCTTTTCACATGGAGACTCTGCGGTCAGTCATTACGGCTGTCCACAAAGGCGAACTTTTGGCCTCGTTGGATCTAACGGAGGCTTATCTTCACATAGGGATCCGAGAACATCATCAGAGGTTTCTGCGGTTCATGGTCTTGGGTGAGCATTACCAGTTCCAAGTGCTTCCGTTTGGATTGGCTATTTGCAGTTCTTGGTTTTATGGTGTCTACTCTGGAGCTGGTCCCCTGGGCATTTGCTCATATGAGACCTTTGTAGAGGATGTTGCTTTCCCGCTGGGTTCCCAAGTCAGAAGAGTTCCAGTTACCCTTACCACTCATGGACCCCACCAGAGCCAGTCTCGGATTAGTTCCTGAACATTTACGACACGGAGTGGACCTGGAGGACCCCCAGTGGGTAATTTTTATTTTTTTTTTATTATTATTTTTATATACCGACATTCGATCTCAATTGAGATATCACACCGGTTTACATTCAGGTACTGTAGGTATTTCTCTATCCCCAGAGGGCTTACAATCTAAGTTTTTGTACCTGAGGCAATGTAGGGTAAAGTGACTTGCCCAAGGTCACAAGGAGCGACAGCAGGACTCGAACCTTGGTCTCCTGGTTCACGGTCCACTGCTCTAACCACTAGGCTATTCCTCCTCCCCTAAATTTTTTTATTTTATTTATTTGTATTTTTCTATACCGGCATTCACGGAGTTCGTATCATGTCGGTTTACATAAAACAAGGGGTGAGAAATACATTATAACGTAAATAACTAATAACATAAGAGTATACATTAAAAAGTAAAACAAGTGCATGGAAGAAAAAAGTTACAATAAAACGGGGGATCATTCTAACTGGGATTAGAGTTAGAGGAAAGATAAAAAGTTTAACGAGAAGTAAAACATTGTAATGATTGGTAGATAGAGACTGTTTCAGTTTAATAGGAAATGTTCAGTAATGCTGCATTTGATGGTAGTGAATCTTTAAATTGTGACGACGGATGCCAGTCTCTCCGGTTGGGGAGCAGTTTGCCAATCGTGGTCGGCACAAGGTCAGTGGACGTGTCAGGAGGCAAAGTGGTCCATAAATCGATTGGAAACGAGCGATCCGTCTGGCGCTGAGCAGCTTTCTCCCTCTTGTCTGGCATCGGTTGGTACAGATCCTGTCCATCAACGCAACGACTGTGGCATACATCAGTTGCCAAGGGGGAACAAGAAGTCGGCCAGTGGTTGGGGAGATGGACAAGCTGATGGTCTGGGTGGAACACAATCTGGCTCGATTGGTGGCTTCACACATAGCCGGCGTGGACAACGTGCAGGCGGATTTTCTCAGTTAACAACAGTTAGACCTCGGAGAGTGGGAGCTTTCCGAGGAAGCAATACAGCTCTTGACTCGTCAGTGGGTAGTGCCCTGCCTGGACTTGATGGCAACTTGGCAGAACGCGAAGGTGGCTTGTTTCATCAGTCGCAGAAGGGAGCACGGGGCGGAAAGGATACTCTGGTCCTTCCGTGGCCCTGGAACATTCTGCTCTACGTTTTTCTTCCTTGGCTATTAGTGGGCAAAATCTTAAGAAAAATAGAGACCCACCCGGGGTCGGTCATCCTCGTAGTCCTGGAATGGCCACGGAGGCCGTGGTTCGCAGATCTGGTCAATTTAGCGGTGGACGGCACTTTGCATCTCTGTCACTTTCCGAATCTACTTCGGCAGGGTCCAGTATTTTTCGATCAGGCGGCTCGCTTTTGTCTAGCGGCTTGGCTTATTAAAGGAGACAGTTGAGGAAGAAGGGTTACCCGGATTCAGTCATCTCCACCCTCCTACGGGCACGGAAGATGTCTACTTCACTCAACTATGTTCGGGGTCTGGAAGGTTTTCGATTCATGGTGTAGCGGGTTGAAGGTTTCCCCGCGGCAAGCCACCACTTGCATATTCTCGCCTTCTTACAAGAAGGGTTGAAAAAAGGGTTGGCGTTCAGCTCTCGCCGGGTTCAAGTAGCGGCTCTGGGCTGTTTAAGGGGAAAAGTTGACGGAACATCCCTTGCGGCCCATCCTGACGTGGCACGTTTTGTAAAGGGTGCCAAGCATCTGAACCCTCCAGTTGGTCCAGTGTGTCCTTCTTGGAGTCTGAATCTGGTTCTATGGGGGTTGTGCGGCCTTCCTTTTGAACCTCTCAAACAAACTACTTTAAAAGACTTAACACTCAATGCTGTTTTCCTCGTGGCTATCTGTTCGGCCAGGCAAATATCTGAGATTTAAGCATTGTCCTGCAGAGAACCGTTCCTGGGGATTTCGGAGTCCGGGGTGTCGCTTAGAATGGTACCCTCCTTTCTGCCAAAAGTCATGTCGGGGTTTTACTTGAATCAGTCAGTGGAGTTGCTGGCTTTTCCAGATTTGGATTGTGATTCCCCTCAGGCTCACGACTTGAGGAAATTGGATGTCCGGGTTCTCCTTCTGTATTTGGAGGTGACTAATGATTTTTGGTTGTCGGACCATCTTTTTGTCTTATTGAGCGGTCCTAAGAAAGAGCATAAGGCATCCAAAGCTACCATTACCCGATGGTTGAAGGAAGCTATAGCTTCGGCATACATATGTCACCGGCGGCCGGTGCCGGATGGTCTCAAAGCTCATTCGATCAGATCTCAGGCAGCATCTTGGGCAGAAAGTCAGTGTGTTTCACAGCAGGAGATTTGTCGAGCGGCTACTTAGGAATCCTTACACACTTTTGCTAAGCATTCCCGTTTGGACGTCCAAGCCCCGGATGTCGATTGTTTCAGCAGCAGTGTGCTTCGAGCGGGACTCTCCAGGTCCCACCCTATATAGGGCAGCTTGGGTACATCCCAGCAATCTGGACTGATACGGGTACGTACAAGGAGAGGAAAATTGGTTCTTACCTGCTAATTTTCGTTCCTGTAGTACCATGGATCAGTCCAGATGCCCGCCCAAGGTATTCTGTTCTGGAGAGTCTGCTCGGTATTTGTCAAATATTTTTTCTGCAGGGTATATTGAAGGTAACAAAGATATCGGAAATATCTGAATTAGTACGTCTTCCATGTGCATAGTTTCAAAGCTTATAGTTCAGATAATTTTTGGTCTAGCCATTGGTTCTTAAATTTTCTTCATTCTGCTATGGTATTGATTATACTGAAGGATCGCAGGTGACGCACCAGGTTAAGAGGGGGTGCCTTTCAAGTTTTTCTGTCTCCATCTGCTGGAAGGGAGACATAACCCAGCAGTCTAGACTGATCCGTGGTACTACAGGAATGAAAATTAGGAGGTAAGATCCAATTTTCTTCTGATGCCTAGATCTCTTTCCTGGGTGGTAACTCCTAAGACAGAACCTAACGTGTAACTACAGCAAGGGTTATTGTTCCCCTTTATGTATGACTTTGCACTTATCCACATTAAACTTCATTTGCCATTTGTAAGCCTAATCTTCCAGTCTCACAAGGTCCTCCTGCAATTCATCACAATCCACTTGAGATTGAACTACTCTGCATAATTTTGTGTCATCCGCAAATTTGATCACGTCACTCGTTGTATTCCTTTCCAGGTCATTTATAAATATATTGAAAAGCACCGGTCCAAGTACAGATCCCTGAGGCATTCCACTGTTTACCTTTTTCCACTGTGAAAACTGACCATTTAATCCTACTCTCTGTTTCCTGTCTTTTAACCAATGATACCAAAATCTGTTAGTCCACAGCCAGGAAGGAGTGGAAAACATGGAGCTGGATCTAGCAAAGCTCGAGGAATGGTCTAGGGTCTGGCAGCTAAGATTTAATGCTAGAAAAATGCAGAGTAATGCATTTTGGATTTAAAAACTCAAGGGAAATGTACAGTATTGGAGGTGAAATTCTTCTAAACATAAAAAGGAAGAGCAGGATCTGGAGGTAATTGTATCTGATGATCTTAAGGTGACCAAGCAGGTGGATAAAGCAATGGTAAAAGCCAGAAAAATGCTTGGCTGTATAGGGAGAGGAATGGTCAGCAGAAAAAGGGAGGTCATACTGCCCCTGTATAGGTCCCTGGTGAGACCTCATTTGGAATACTGAGTACAGCGCTGGAGAATGTAAACTGTTTTGGAGTTCATCTGGAGTGTGCATATTAAAATAGTCAGTGGTCTTTGCTCTAAAGCATATGGGAACAGATTTAAATATCTAACCATGAGGAAAGATGAGACAGGAGAGCTATGATATATATTTAAATATTTCAATGGTTTCCATGCACAGGATGTGAGCCTTTTTCAACAGAAAGGAGGCTGTAGAATGAGGCGTCATGCGATGAGGTTGAAAGGGGGGGGTAGACTCGGGAGTAATCTTAGGAAATATTTATTTATTTAATTTAAAAACTTTTCTATACTGTTGCTAAGTTAAGTACCATCGCAACGGTTTACATATAGGCACATATTTAATGTAGGTAAAAGCGTACAATAGTACATTCTAACAGGTGCCGTCAAAGGTTCGGTTACAATATATCATTAAACATAGTCATTTAGCGAGGTAGTTCATGACCAATTGTACCAAGGTACTTACACGGGAAGTTTTATCACACATAGTATTATAGTTATGCTTATTGTGGGGTAGAGTTCATAGACTAATCTACTATAAAGTAGTAAGTACTGTGTGTCGGTGCCTTTCTGACTTTTCCTGAATAATTTCTCCCTATTCTCTCGTCTTTGTAAAATGCTTGTTTAAACAGCCATGTTTTTAAATTTTTCTTGAATGCCTTGAGATCACTTATAAGAACATAAGTTACCTTGCTGGATCAGATCAAGGGTCCGTAAAGCCCAGCATCCAGTTTCCAGGAGTGGACAATCCCAGGTTACAAGTACCTGGCAAGTACTCAAACATTAAATAGATCCCATGCTACTAATGCCAGTGATAAGCAGTGGTTATTCCCCAAGTCAACATGATTATGGATTTCTTCCTCAGGAACTTAACCAAACCTTTTTTAAACTCAGCTACACTGACTGCCTTAACCACATCCTCTAGCAATTAATTCCAGAGCTTAATTGTGTGTTGAGTAAGAGAATTTTCTACGATTTGTTTTAAACGTTCTGCTTGCTAACTTCCTAGAGTGCTCACTAGTCATATCTGAAAGAGTAAATACCTGATTCACGTTTACCTGTTCTAGACCTCTCATGATCTTAAAGACCTCTATCATATCTCCCCCCCCCCCCTCAGCCATCCCTTCTCCAAGCTGAACAGCCCTAACCTCTTTAGTCTTTCCTCATAGGGGAGCTGTTCCATCTCCTTTATCATTTTGGTTGCCCTTCTCTGTACCTTCTCCATTGCAATTATATCTTTTTTTGAGATGCGGCGACCAGAACTGTACACTGTATTCAAGGTGTAGTCTCACCACGTCTTTATAGAGAAGGGTGGTGGATGTGTGGAACAGCCTCCCAGTGGAAGTGGTAGAGAGAAAAACAGTATCTGAATTCAAGAAAGCATGGGATAAATACAGGGGATCTCTAAGGAAGTGATGGGAATTTTAGTGCTAAATTAATTGGACGGATGGGTAGACTGGATGGTCCACATGGTCTTTCTGCCATCCTGTTTCTACGAAATGGCTGTAATTAATAGTTTAAGAAAATTTACAGAATGCTGGAAACATTCAGCAAAGCTTAAAAAAGTTTATCCATAAGATGGGTGAAAACTCATACAGAACAAAGCAATTAATAGGAAAACCACAGCGTTCAAAGCTGCTTGGAGGTAACGCTCCCCTCATAAAGCTCTTGGGGATAGGGACGCCATCTCTTCCCTTCCCAGTGATGAGGCATAAAACACGGGCACAATTTCTTTTTTCTCACTCTAAAATCCCAGTATTTCCAGGTCACAACTCCTTTCCACAGTCAGGGCATTACCTTGGTGCATGAGAGGTTAAATCCAAGCTAGCATTCTTGCAGGATTTGAGAAAACAATCCTTTGCTCCTATACGTTAGCGAGAGGCTGCACCCCTTAGCATCAGACTATGCCAGCTTTCCCAAATGGAAATTTACTACTACCATTTTTGGTTCTTGGGTTATCCTGTTCCCAGCCCATGGCCCCACAACCCGTCTTCTCTCATCCTGACAGCATTCCAACTCCTTTCTCTCTCTCTTGTCAACTCTTTTTAGCTTTCTCCATTCCTTACTCAGTTTCTTAATTACTTCTGCCTGGCTCCCCAGGCCAGATTCCCTTAAAACTACACCTCCCAGCAAGCTTTGCTCAGAGTGAATCACCTCTGCTTCCAAGGACTCCTCTTGAGCTCCCTCTGGTGGCCAGCTACCTAAATTTCAGGAAAGTCATGCATGCTCTCATACACTGCAATCTATGGTCTTAAAGCACAGAGAAAGCTGATAAAATATGCTTTTTGTGCTTTTCAAATATTGTAGGAGGTAAGAAGTTAATTTCCTTACTTGGTAATTGACCTGATATGATCAGTGTTTTGACCCAAAAGTGCCTGCATCAGGGGAGAGTGACTTTAAAGAGATGTCTTCATGCGTCTTTAATTTGCATGGGACAACTTCTGAAATCTTCAAACGGGCCAAACTCACCCTGGGAAGATATTTTAAACACTGGCACGCTCTAACGCAGAGATATGCAGCTCCAGTCCTGGAGTGGCACAGACAGGTCTGGGTTTCAGGATATCCACAAGGAAGATACGCTTGGGATATTTGCAAGTGCTGCCTCCGTTGTATGCATTTTCCTTGTGGATGACCTGAGAACCAGACCGGTTTGTGGCTCTTCTGGACCGGAGTTGACCATCTGATCCCACTCACAAAAGGGGTGCGGTCTGACAGACTGTCCTTTTGGCATCATCCAGTCGGCTGCTCCTCTCACTTATGCTGAGATTCAGAAAATGTAGCGCCGGTGTGAGGGCGAGTCTGTTTTCATCCTTCCTGCTTCTTTTTTTTTTTTTTTTAATATATATAGAGGTTGCACCGCTATTCCATCTTTGAGCAGGCGCGAATCGTGGAAGCTTTGCTGGGGCACCTGGGACTTCAGAAGCAGAAAGTGAGCCTCCTCTCTCATGATTACGGGGACACGGTGGCCCAGGAGCTACTCCACAGGTCAGTGCCGCATGCAGGGAAATCTGGTGTCGTTCTCTGTTGAAGATGTCTTTCCTTGCAGTCAGCTTAAATCACAGAGGTGCTTGGGTCGCTAAGATCTACTCTCGGATCACAGAGTTAAAACGTCCCGAATCTAATTTTTTTTTTTCTCTGTAATGGCAAATAATTCTGACATTGGTAAAGAGAAGATCCTATCCGTTTATTCTTCTGGAGCAGTCGAATGCAAACTAAACACAGAGGCGTTGATATAGGAAAGAGGAACACAGCTTACATACGGGCCAATACAGTAAAATCGCAGGAGAGCAGGCGAACGCCCACTCTCCTGTGCGCGCGATACAGTATTTTATTTAAATTCGGCCCGGCGGTAAAAAGAGGCTCTAGGGACACTAGCGCGTCCCTAGCGCCTCTTTTTTAACAGAAGCGGCGGCTGTCAGTGGGTTTGACAGCCGATGCTCAATTTTGCTGGCGTCTGTTCTCGAGCCCGCTGACAGCCACGGTTCGGAAACTGGACGCTGGCAAAACTGAGTATCTGGTTTTCGACCCACGAGCCGTGGGCCCATTTGAAAAATTTTTATTTTTTTACTTTTTTACTTTTTTAACTTTCAGGATCTCCGACTTAATATCGCCATGATATTAAGTCGGAGGGTGCACAGAAAAGCAGTTTTTACTGCTTTTTGTGCACTTTCCCTGTGCCTGGAGAAATTAACGCCTACCTTTGGGTAGGCGCTAATTTCTGAAAGTAAAGTGTGTGGCTTGGCTGCACATTTTGCTTTCTGAATTGCGCGGGAATACCTAATAGGGCCATCAACATGCATTTGCATGTTGCGGGCGCTATTAGGTTCGGGGGGTTGGATGCGCATTTTGGACGCGCTATTATCCCTTACTGAATAAGGAGTAAAGCTAGTGCGTCCAAAACGCGCATCCAAATGCCGGCTAACTGTACTGTATCGGCCTGATAGGCTGCATGAGCAGCAAGGCGCTTACAGCCAGTGTTTCAATTGAAAACGCCCTGGGACTTGTATAGTGCTGAGATTCCAAAGGGGTTAACCCGGCTTCTGGGTGTACACCACTGCTTCTGGGTGTACACCACTGCTTCTGGGTGTACACCACTGCTTCTTTGTCAGTCAGTCTCACATGATAAAATGTGCCCAGGGTCCTAGGGCTTGATTTTAAAAGAGGCGAGTGCACATGGACGTGCCAATCTTATAAGCATGCGCGCATGTTATAAAATACAACATCCGTGTGCACATGCACGCCTGATTTTATAATCGGCATGCGCATGTGTAGGTGAGTGCCCCATTAGCACGGGGGGGGGGGGGGGGGGTTAAATTTTCACTTTACGCGTGGTGACACGCTCAGCTTTTTTACCAGTTCCCTACCAGTGCGCTCCAATTAAGGAGCCAGACTGGGAGGGAACTTCCCTAACCCTACCCTTCCTCCCAGACCCCTAAACTATCCCTAACTAACCCCCCCCCCCCTTTTTTTTTTTTTTTGGCGCTGTCCTGGCCCTCCCCCCATCCCACCCAGACCACGCCCGTCACTTCTGTGCATAACTGAGGTTACACGCGTGGCCGGGCCCTTTCCAAAATTCACGCAGAGCTCGGCCACACCTGTAACCTCCCTATTTTTACGCACGATAGTGTGCACATGAAAACGTAAATTAGCGCTGGTCAGAAACCGTGAGCTTTACCTTACGATGACTGTGTAGCTCCATATCAGAAGGGACAGCCTGACCTGGTCCTGGGTTTACCCTCCTATGTCCATAGATATCCTCCCGCTTTTCATGAGGAAATCGGAACTACGCCTCCGAGCATGCAGGACTGGCTCGGGCTATCTGGTCGCCCTGCATCAGTGCTTGTTACAGACCGTTTGCTCCCACTTCGCAATGTGCAGCCCCAATCCCTGGCCGCCACACAGGCGCAGTGACTTCCCTGCCAGAGCTGACCCGGGGGAGAAGAGGGAAGAAACTTTAGAGACTGAACTCAAGGAAGCATTTTTTGATCTCCCAGAAGTGCGATAACAGTCCAGTCGTGTCCTGCACCTAGGGGAAGAGGGTAATGATGCTGCCTTCGGGGTGTGGAGACAGAAATCTTACCCAAAAGCTAGAGAGGAGGGGAATGACTTGGCGTCTTCGGAGAGGTGTTACCACCGACCCCTGTAGTGGCATGCTACATGAGGAACACGATGGGAAATAGTTACAAATAATATCCGAGCATATGCAGGAGTGGAGGGGAAGAGATTGGAGAGGGAAAAAAATCCCTAAACCTCCCGCTTTTAGTAGTGGAGCTGACCTGGTGTCTGATCACCTTAGCACCTACACACACAAGCAGAATATAAAGGTGATTAATACAAGGGTGGCCTACTTTGGTCCTTGAGCCAAAAACCGGCCAGATTTTCAGAATATCCACAATGAGTGTGCATGAGATGGATTTGCATGCACTGCCTCCATTGTATGCAAATCCTATCTCATGCATATTCATTGTGAATATCCTGAAAATCAGGCCTGTTTGTGGCTCTTGAGGAGCGGAGTTGGCCTCACCTGATTTAGTACGTCTTTCTGGTTTTATTTTTATTTTTTTATTGGCGGGATTCTTTTGAGCTTTTTTTGGGATCATTCTACTAGTGATGACGGTCTTGGTCTCTATTTTAATCTCTTTCTAGGTTTGAGTACAATCGGACCGGGCACATCAAAATCAACAGCCTCTGCTTATCTAACGGAGGTAACTATTGCGCTTTCAGTAATGATCGCTCGTCAATATCAGTGTGAAGAGACTGTAATTCTGGCATTCGTCACTTTGGTCGAGAACGTTTTGAGCGCTGCTTGCACCGTATAATATTATAAAGTATTCAAAGCGTGTCTCCCACACTCAGAGATCATACGACGCCTCCGCCATTGAGAATTCCTCTAAAAAAAAAAATCCTGATCACCGAGGTTATGCTCGCTTCTGTTTGGCTGGGCTCTGCCCTGCATTGGGCGTGATCTGGGAGCTTTCGCTGAGCCGTCGCGCTACGGATCGCCCGCTCGCCGGTCCCTGCGGCAGCAGCAGCCTCTCCCCTTCCGCCGTGGGGTTCAGTTGGTCGGGCATGGGAGGGAGGCACAGACGCACTTACAAGTCACAGATTCCGTTTGAATTTTGCAGGCTTGCCGGTGGTGTCCTGAAAGGGCCGTTAAACCTTTCTTGGGACTTTCTCACGCTTCAGAAAGAGAGCCAAAATTCTACGTCAGAACTCTGTGTAGCGAGAGATCTCATTAATGCGGGAAGACTCTCATAGGGCCAGACGGCAGCGATGTGAAGTCTCCCTCTGGCCCTGGAGAGTACACTTTTTCTGTTAGTCTCTCTGGGACCGTACTAGAGCAGCAAATAATGGAAAGGATATAAAACCTCTTCCTCAGCCTCTGAATTCTAACATCAAACCAGCTTAGAGGAAATGAAGGGACAGAGTGCCGTCTGAGGTGAGGCCAACTCTGGGCTCTTATACAGCGTGCAAAAAAAAAAAAGACAATATCAAAACAGTCTTCCCAAAAAACTGTTACTTTATTGGCGCATATTACAACCGAGTTTTATCGCCACGTTGAAATTCCATGGAGGATCCGAGCGATGCAACCAAACGCTTACGTCGGGGTTTCCCGAACCTGTCCTGCTGACCCCCACCTCTAGTCAGGTTTTCAGGATATCCATAATGAATATGTATGAGAGATGTCTGCAAACACTGTAGAACCAGCATATGCAAATTTATCTCATGCATATACTCATGGATATCCTGAAAACCTGACTAGTTATGGAGGTCATCAGGACAGTTTGGGAAACCCTAGCCTTAGGCATTTCATTCCCTAAGGCACTTCAGGCTCAATACTTTGGTAGCCCTTTTTGGTGACTGATTGTCTATTGTTCTATTTATCAAAGAAGCCCAATTCCAATTATCAAATGTTAATCTGAAGTGTACTTAACATTCCCTGTCACTCTCACATTCTGCAACAAGTGTTATGTAAAGTTGTATTTAAGAGAAAAGAGTTTGCCTGGCACCTCCTGGTGATATTAATAGGCCTTATCGGAAGTATTGGTGGCTTATGATTTTGATGGCCTAATAATTGAAGAAATGTATCATCTTAATTTTTAATTGTTTTAAATATTTTATTTTATGGACATCACCTTGGGTGTTTTCTAACAGAGAGGTAATTAATAAATAAATGTAAGAAATAAATAAATAATGAAACCAAGGTTCCTCTCCTATTGGGACTCCTGGCCAGTGGTGTCAGGCTAATCAGGATTTCTTCCCACACATTTTTGCTTTGGTCTCCCTGATAGTGAACACTGCAAGTGTCTTGCTTCCTCATAGACCTTCAAAATGCAATGAAAATAGCCTGTGAAACCCTGAGCAAAAGACTTCAGTAGCTCTCTACGAAGAAGCTGGCAAGCCACTGAGAGAAGGAATTTCCTAGCATGTAGCAGATGGATTCAGGACCAATGGGTATAGTGTGCTCCTGATAGCAGTTGGAGACGGAGTCAGATTTCCATCTGACGTCAGCACTACATATACCCGTGCAGGAAGCTCTGCTCTTCAGTATTTCTCAGTCTCCTTAGCAGTTTGGGACTGTACACACACTTGCACAGCGTTAGAAAATCCAAACCAAAGAAGAAAATTCCAAAATACAGAAGAAATAATCTTACCTCTACAGACGAGCCCCGCTCTCCTGCAGTGATACCTAAGGGCCCCTCCCCCAGTCGAGAATTCCTGAGGTGATTTCCAAGATCCCTCAGAGGTAGGCCTCTGTCCGGTAGCCAGCTCCCCGTGTGGACTTAGCCCCCAGGAACGGGAGTGGCTGAGAGGCAGCGGGTGCAATACTGAGCGCAGTGGTGAAGCTAATTTCCCTCTCCCCCTGCAGCCGGAGACCGCCCGGCACGAGACCAGGAAGCACGGAGACAAGGTAAGGTAGAAAACTTTCTTAAGGTCTCCGAGGCTCGGATAGCCACACAGATCGTCCTTCCGGTGTCTGTTCAATCGGGTTGAGCAGCCCCGTCCGGGCTAGAGCCCGATCCGGTGCGAGGGTCCTCCCATGTGGAGACCCTCCGGGGGGGGGGGGCCACCATCTTGTCCACGTGGTCGCCGGCACCATTTCGCCCCCTTCATCACCATATTGTCCGCACAACTGAGCCGTGCACACAGCATTGAGCCGTATGTGCATATCTGTGCCGGGCGCACAAATAGGCCTGTGCGCACAGCGGCGCAGACATCTACCATCCTGCACGCACAGCGTCTGTGCACCTGGAGCACACAACTAAGCCTCCCAGCACTCTCATATACGCGCACAGATGAGTTTGGAATGACTCCACGCGCACAAATCATGGCACCACCGGCCAAGAAAGCCAAGGGACAAGCCCTCTGCCCAAGCTGCTACTTGACAGCTGCGCAACACGAAGTGGCTACTGCCCTGTTGCCTACATTGCGAGGTAGCGCTGGGGGAACCGGGACAAGGCCCTTCTCCGCCAGTAGAGGAACCCGGCTCCACCAACGATAGTACCCCGGACCTCTCTATCCCCGGTTCGGCCCCTCCTCAGACGGGCCCCTCGGGGAACGCCACTGGATTCAATATAGACCCAGGAACCTTTTCCTGGGTGGAATTCTACAGCCACAGGCTCCACCAGAGGACCAAAACCCTCCAGACCTCTCTCGGCCTCCCCGAGACATGCCTCCTCCGGACAAAAGCCTCCCCTTAAGGGACAAGGACTCTTCGGAAGAAGAGCCAGATTCCCTGGAGGAAGGGGAAATCCCCTCCAGGAACGGAACCATACCAAACCATGATGCATTTCTTCTCCAAAGATGAGCTCTCTGACCTCGGTCTCTGAGTCTGAAGGTGCTGGTCATCCCAGGCACAAGCACCGCAGCGGAGCCAAAGACAAAAACCCTGTTTTGGTCGGGCTCTGTCAGGCCTCACGCCATTTCCCAATGCGGCAGGCCGTACAACAACTGATTGACCTGGAATGGAATGCTCCGGAGGCCAGCTTCAAAGGAGGGTGGGCCCTAGAAGCCCTATGCCCCCTGGAACCCTTAGCCAAAGAACTCCTGGGGTTCCCCAAAGTGGACGCCATGGTCTGCGCTGTCACAATGCGCACTACCATTCCAGTCAAAGGAGGAGCGGCACTCAAAGATGCCCAAGACAGACGTCAGGAATCCATCCTTATACAATCATTTGATGTCTCAGCCATGTCCCTGCAGATCACTTTCTGCTGTGCCGTGGTGACACGTGCCGGCTTGTCACTTTCTAGGGATGCAACCACGTCCGTTGAAACATTAGAACCGGCCTTATCTTTCCTCATGGATGCGACCTCCGACCTGGTGTGCACATCAGCTGCCACTATGGGCGTCTCATCCATAGTGGCAGCCAGAAGAAAACTCTGGCTCTGAAGCTGGTCAGCCGATGCAACTTCCAAGACAAAACTCACAAGAATGCCCTTTAAAGGAGCCCTCCTGTTCGGAAGCGAACTGGAGATGTTAGCCGACAAATGGGGCGAATCCCCTGTACCTCGGCTACCGGAGAACAGGAACAAAAGAAGATAACGCCCCCCTCCCCAAATACGCAAGGAAAGAGGATCTCAGCGTTTTAGACCGTACAAAAAAACACATACCAAGCACCTCTCCCTGTAGGCAGGGGCCCGTCCTTTCGGAACAGACACAACAAGAGGGGAGCCGGCTCAGGACCAGGCCCCAGCCGCACTCCACAATGAGAATCAACGGACTCATCCACAGGAAGAAGCCATAGGGGGCAGGCTTGCCCTATTCTACCAAAGATGGGTCAAGATAAAGTCGGACGACTGAGTCCTAACCATCATGCGAGAGGGATACTATCTGGACTCCCACAGCATCCCTCCAGGCAAATTTGTGAAATCACCGTGCCACTCCCTCTCCAAGAGGACAGCGATGGGAACCACACTGACAAAATTACTCGCCCTAAAGGTGATAACACTAGTACCCACGCACCAACAAAATACTGGACACTAGTCATCTATTTTATCGTCCCCAAGAAAAAGGGCACGTTCTGGCCCACCCTGGATCTCAAGTCTGTCAATCGCTACCTGAGGGTACCACGTTTCCGCATGGAAACCCTACGCTCGGTCACAAGGGCGGTACAGCTGGGAGAATTTCTGACCTCTCTGGATCTGTCAGAAGCCTATCTCCACATCCCAGTCCATCACGATCATCAGCGCTACCTACGCTGAACGATCCTGGACCATCACTACCAGTTCCGGGCACTACCCTTCGGGCTAGCTACAGCCCCTCGGACGTTCACCAAAATCATGGTTATAGTGGCGGCAACACGGAGGAAAGAAGGAATCCTTGTACAATTGGCTGATCAGGGCAAAATCTCCAGAGGAAAGTCATCAGGCGACCACCAGAGTCAAGAATCTACTGCAGAATCTCAGGTGGGTCGTCAACATAACCAAGAACTACCTGCAGCCCTCCCAATCACTAGAATACCTGGGAATCCGGTTCGACACCAAACAAGACAAGGTTGTATTTCCCCCTACATGGAGAAGTAAACTGACGGACCAGTTGCGAAAACTGCTGAGTTGTTCTCGCCCCAAGGTGTGGGATTACCTCCAAGTCCTCGGCCTCTTGACATCCAACCCTGGAAGTTGTCCCATGGGCAAGAGCCCACATGCGACTGCTACAACGTTCCCTATTGTCACGATGGAACCCGATGTCCCAGGACTACGCTGTTCGCCTCCAGCTACCGGCAGAGGTGCGGACCCAGCTCCAATGGTGGCTACAAGACCATCTGAGCAAGGGAGTAAGGCTATCCCCACCGACCTGGGTCTTGCTCACCACGGATGCTAGCCTACTAGGGTGGGGAGCCCAGGGACAATGAGACAAGGAAGAGTTGAGATGGAACATCAACCGACTAGAAGTACGGGCAGTCAAACTAGCCTGCCTATGATTCAGTCACAGACTCCAGGGTGAATCTGTCAGACAACTCCACAACAGTTGCCTACATCAACTGCCAGGGAGGAACCAGAAGCAAACAGGTGTTCCTGGATATAGACCCCCCAATGGCGTGGGTGGAAGTAAAACCTACAAGGGATCTCAGCCGCCCACATCATGGGAAAAGACAACGTCACTGCGAATTACCTCAGCAGAGAGAGTCTAGACCCAGGGGAATGGATGCTGTTGACCACAGCCTTCCAGTTGATAGTAAACCACTGGGGAACACCAGCCATGGATCTTCTGGCAACCCGGTCCAATGCCCAAGTTCCCAAGTTCTTCAGCCGCTGACGAGAACCATAATCCCAGGGGATTGACACCCTCGTCCAGACCTGGCCACAGGAAGCCCGGCTGTACGGCTTTCCTCCATGGCCATTACTGGGCAGGATCATCCGCAAGATAGAACACCACAGGGGGCTAGTACTTCTAGTGGCCCCGGACTGGCCAAGAAGGCCTTGGTACGCAGACATGCGAAGACGTCTGGCGGGGAACCCATTGTGTCTACCTGCACACAGGGACCTGCTCCAGCAAGGACCGATCCTCCACGAAGACCCAACTCAGTTCTCTCTTACAGTCTGGCCATTGAGAGGACTCACCTGAAGAAGAGCGGATACTCGAGGGCAGTGATTGACACCTTGCCCCGAGCACGCAAGTTTTCCACATCTTTAACTTACATATGAACATGGAGAATATTCGAAGTCTGGTGTGGAGACTGCGACATCCTTCCGCGGACAGTCAAAATTCCCATGATCCTGGAATTTCTGCAGGACGGCTTGAGGAAAGGGGTTGTGTCTCAATTCCATCAAGGTTCAATGGGCCGTGCTGGCCGGCTTAAGAGCCAAAGTGGACGGCATCAGTCTATCTTCCCATCCAGAAGTCTCCCGCTTCCTGAAGGGTCAAGCAAATCCAACCACCACTAAAGTGGCCGGTACCCCTATGGAATCTCGATCTAGTATTCTACTTCCTAGCGGGAGCTTCTTTCAGACCTACACGCGGTCTGTCCCTATGGCTCCTGACCTTGAAGACTGCATTCCTAGGGGCAAAATGTTCAGCCCATCGCATCTCCGAACTTCAAGCACTGTTCTGTAGGGAACCGTCCCTCAGATTCACACTGGGATCCATACAGCTGCGCACTGTCCCCTCCTTCCTTCCAAAGGTGGTTTTTCATTTCCATCTAAACCAAACCATCTCTCTGCCATCTCCAGAAGAGCATAAGGACTCTGAAGACTCACGCCTTCTACGCGATCTTAACGTCAGCAGACTCCTAGTCTGATACCTGGAAAGATCGGAATCCGTAAGAAAGACGGACCACCTGTTCGTCCTTCACAGCGGGAAGAAACAAGGGGAAACAGCCTCGCGGGCAACCATAGCCCACTGGATCAAAGAAGTAATCAAGGCGGCCTACGTAGAGGCAGGCAAGCATCCACCTCTACAAGTCGAGGCCCATTCCACAAGGGCCCAGGCAGTGTCCTGGGCAGAAACCAAGATGCTGTCACCCGCCGAAATCTGTTGGGCGGCGACGTGGTCCTCCATTCACACCATCTTGAGGTTCTACTGCCTGGATGTTCAGGCCAGGGAGGACAGCATTCGCAAGGGCAGTACTAAGTGGGTCATGGGCAGCCTCCCACTGGTTCGAGATTAGCTTTTGTACATCCCATTGGTCCTGAGTCCATCTGCTACATGCTAGGAAATGGAGAAATTACTTACCTGATAATTTCATTTTCCTTAGTGTAGACAGATGGACTCAGTATCCTGCCCACGGCTGCCCTAAAATATGGAAACCTCGGGGGACAATCCCTGAGAGCAAGACAAGCAGACTGTCCCCTAGTTAAGACACCCATAATTGCCAGGTGTGTTTCTTTTTCTCGGTTGAGTGCACTGGCGATCTCCAGCTAGAAATCACGGCAACCAGTTCAAGTTGATAGAGTTGATCGAGTTAACAAAGTTATTCAAACACACATATATCCACAATTGCTTTTCGAGGAGAATATTGAAGAGCAGAGCTTCCTGCATGTGTATATGTAGTGCTGACGTCAGATTGAAATCTGACTTCATCTCCAACTGCTATCAGGAGCCCACTATACCCATTGGTTCTGAGTCCATCTGTCTACACTAAGGAAAACGAAATTAGCAGGTAAGTAATTTCTCCATTACTGGAGGATGTGATGTCACAGAGAGGAATGGCTGCCTGAACCCGGAGCGCCTCCTGTGACCAAATTGCATCGGCCCCCATCGCACCTTCCCAGAGTGTTTTTGCGCTTCAAAAATCTGTGTGGCAGGCAGTCCTAATACCCGCATGATGGTACCGAGGAGAAAAACAGACCTCCAGTGATTCTCCTTCTTGGCAGTAGCAATGGAGGCGGACTCTGGCAGTGAAATACAGGCCGCGGGCATGGCAGAGGAGGTGAGAGAGTCCGGGGGGGACGGACGGGGGGGACAGGAGAAGCAATGCCGAGCCGAACAGACTTTATTAATTGGTTTGGGGAGCTCAGAGGAGATATGGGAGGGACTTAAAAAAGAACTCCACGGGGTGCTTGCAGATTTCCAAAAAGACGTCATAGCATTGGGGAACAGGGTCGCTGAATCAGAGGCTCATTTGGAGGACCAGGCCTCAGAAATCTCTCTCTGCAGGCTGGATCAAGTTAAGCTCTCTAAAGTGCAGGATGACCTCCTTAATAGGCTTGAGGACCTTGAAAATAGGTCCAGGAGAGGGAATCTACGGTTTAGGGTCTATTTGAATCCCAGGACCTCATCAATTGCAAGCAGGTGGTCAGTAACATTTGTGCTCAAATTCTCAGCACAGCAGAGGACCCCGTGGAAGCAGCTATGATCAAAATAGAACGCGCACACCACTTGCTGGGAACTAATCACTTGGAGAGACCCAGGGACATTATAGCATGTTTCCATAGCTATACCCAAAAGGAAGAGATCGTGCTTCGGGCCCGCAAGATGGGCTTTCTAATCTGGGAGAATCACAAGGTGGAGATTTTCCAGGACTTAGCACAGACTACCATCCGCAGACTGTGAGGATTCTGTGAGTTCACTACGACGCTGCGTGCTAACAACATTAGATACCGGTGGCTTTTCCCATTCGGCCTCAGCTTCACTATTGCCGGAATATCATCCCGAGTATCATTTATAGAAGAAGCGCTGGACATCTTGGAGGCCGCTGGGATTACCCCTGCGAGGAGTAGTGAGGATCCTGGACTCCGGAACTCTTCCAAAGCCCGGAGCGATATCCTGAGGTGGCAAAGGGTAGAGAAGGGAGGCAAACGTCCTAAGGAGACAATCCAGCGGCTCCTGCCAACTACCTGACTCTCCTGACTGAATTACATGGGCATTCAGCCTTCTCTACACTGAGTGACATGTTTTTCTCACAGCGTGGTGTCTGGGCCACTATTTCTCACACATCGAGTTCCTGGAGCTAAATTCTGGCAAGGGGCATGACTATTTCATACATATCTTTGGCTTATTATTGGTCGGGAGGACCCCGGGTGAAGGGGTCAGGACCATGATGCCATTACTCCTCCTCCAGGAGGAGGGAGCCCAATATGGAGAGTTGTAAGTCAAGGATCAAGGGTTTTGAGGGGGAGAGGGGAGGGACATTGGGGGGGGGGGGGATGTGGTCATTAATCAGCTTTCGATGGGCACCCATCTTCGCCTTACCAAGTGGTTCCGATGGGCTCCAGTATCTCTTGTCAGTGGGGCGATCGTTTGGAGCAGTGGTCCTATGAGCTTTCTCTTTTTTTTATTTTACTATGGCTGAACTATATATTCTCTCGATCAATGTTAAGGGTCTAAATTCCCCTACTAAACAGAAACTACTTTTTCACGAGGCCAAAAGGGGACAGGCAAATATAATTTTCTGTCAAGAAACCCATTTACTGAAGTGGACAGAACGGCTACTATGGGACAGATTTTTTCCTCAACAAATTTTAGCTTCTGCTTCCATTCACCGGAAGTATGGAGGAGTGGGGATATTATTTCCCAAATCATTGGTCCTAGATGTTAAAGATATCCGCAGAAATCCTGAGGGAAGATACTTAGCTCTGAAAGTATTACTTAACACTTTGTTCACCCTCCTTACAATATATGGTCCAAATTCAGACCAGTCTTCATTCTTCCAGACTATTTCCAGCTTGCTGGAGAACTGGGTTGGGGGGGATTTAATCTGACTAGGTACCCCTATTTAGATAATTTGCACTCTTCAGCGGGGGGAGGTAGAGTTCATAGAAGGGCCTTGAAAAACTTCATTTGTGATAGGGGGTTGATTGATATATGACGTTTGCACAATCCAACCCAGCGAAACTATACCTTTTTTTTCACACACCCATCAATCTTATTCTCATATTGACATGTATCTAATTGACAAAGATGTAGCAGAACTGGTATCTAAGACAGACAACGGGGATATTATTAGGTCGGATCAATCTGGTTAGACATAAGATTACCCATCAGATCTATAGGAAATCGGTACTGGCGTCTAAATGACAGCCTATAACATTTGTGGAATCCTTGACCGGTGACATTCAGGAGTACCTACAACTGAATACCACTGAGAGTGTGACCCCGGGCACGGTCTGGGTAGTTAGGGGAAAGCTCATTGCTCGGGCCAGCTTCCTTAAAAAGGAGAGGAATGCTAAACGTCTCAGCCTCATGCAGCATATTACTAAATTATCCTTAAGCCATAAGAGGTCTCTAGATCCTAAAATTCTGGACGCTCTGCTAGCCGCTAAGCGTGAGTTACATGCGCTAGATTTGGATAAAATAGCTTTTCACTTGACTGACTTCAACAGAAATACTTTGAATTTGGTAATAAAGCAAGGCCGCCTGTTAGCGAGGAAGCTTAAGGAACGAGCGGCCCAGTCTCTTATAACCAAAATCAAAGACGCCAAAGGTTCGATGCTATATGAGGCCAGTTAGACCACACACGCTTTACCCGATTTTATGAAGAACTGTATGCATCTGATGCTTTCGGGCGTGACTCCTTAATTGATGAATATCTTCATTGGATGGAGCTTCTCTCCTTGTCGGCAGAGGCATGTACATTTTCTTAACGCTGCGATTACCCATGCCGAACTTTATAAGGCCATTCACGATCTGAAGCTAGGGAAGGCACCAGGTCTCGATGGGTACGCAGACAAGTTCTACAAAAATTTTCAGGCTGAGGTGATCCCACCGGTACTCCACACTTTTTTTTTTTTAATGCCTTGCAATCTGGGGGAGGGGGCTATATCTCCGGAGGCCTACTTAGCGGGTATTACCGTCTTAGCAAAGGGGAGTCGAGACCCGACGCTATGTGGATCCTACCACTCTATATCACTGATTAATATTGATTTAAAGCTCTTAGCCAAAATATTGGCTACCAGATTGGGAAAGGTGGCGCCCATGTTAATACATGAAGATCAATCAGGGTTTGTTCCAGGTCGTTTGGCCTCTGATAATGTACGCCGAGTGCTAGAACTCATCTGGAGGGTACAGCAGGAGAACACTCCTGTGGTGCTCCTGGGGGTGGACGCAGAAAAGGCTTTTGACAGAGTACATTGGCCGTATCTACTTAAAGTCCTTCAGAAGTTTAATTTGGGGCCCTTCTTTATCAGATGGATTCAACAACTTTATGAAAATCCTAGGGGAAGCCTGAAAATTAATGGGGAATATACACAGCTGTTCACAGTAAATAGAGGCACTCGCCAGGGCTGCCTGCTATTGCCCCTACTATTTGCTCTTTCCTTAGAACCATTTGCGGCCTTAATTAGATCCCCTCCCGCTATTCAGGGGGTACAAGTAGGGCCCTCTGCCTACAAACTATCTATGTTCGCAGATGACTTGCTCTTCACAGTGACATCTCCAAATTCCTCGTTAGTACTTCTACTACAAGAGCTCAGGGCCTATGGCACAGTCTCTTGTTTTAAAATTAATGAGGACAAATCAGAGCTTCTTAATATTTCCATGCCGCCGGATAGTTTTTCAATTATCACGGGGGCCATTCCGTTTAAGGTTGCAAAGCATTGGATTAAGTATTTAAGCATCAAGATTGGTCCGGATCCTAGGGAGCTTTTTCACCTTAATTATGGACCTCTTCTTGTAAGCATTGGGAAGGATCTAGATCGGTGGGACAGAGGGGACTTTTCATGGTTCGGCAGAATTGCTATAATCAAAATGAATGTACTACCTCGTCTTTGTTATTTTTTCCAAACACTGCCTGTACTAGTACTGGCCTCCCATTTAACTCTTTGGCAACGTAATAGAGATGTGAATCGGAACTGAAATCCGAACCGATTCTGGTTCCGATTCACATCTCTACAACATAAGCTACTCCGGTTTCTCTGGAGACGTAGACCGCCATGGGGTGGCCAGGACCACCTTGTACTGGGACAAAGCAAGGGGGAGGCTTACAGGTGCCAAACCTAGATTGGTATTTTAGTGCTTCCCAGTTGAGTGCTCTTATTCAATGGAATTGTCAGGACACTCCAAAGGCTTGGGTCAGAATCATAGCGGATGGAGCGGGTGATCCACCCTTATTTATTAGGGCCTGGCAGAGAGGGAGGATGGATGTCTCAGGCTTATCTTCGCACTCACAACTGATACTGGACATTTGGGAGAAGTGGAGGCCTCATTTAGCTGGGGGGGGGGAAACCGCTTTTTTTCCTTACATCCTTCCTGTTTGATAAGTCCTACCCAGGCACACTGCCCCATACGATTAGGTTCTGGCGAGACAGAGGGCTTTACACTTGGGAACATCAATGGAATGGTCGTTCTATGCTACCCTTTAATGATCTTCAGAGGTCACACTCTCTGTCTCCTAATGATTTCCTTACTTACAGTCAACTTTCCCACTACTATACTTCAGCACACATTGGCGGAGCTCTCAAGCAAGGCAAATCTCTTTTTAAAAATTATTGCTCCAATGCAGTGAAGATGGTTAAACCTATATCCAAGTTTGTTACCTTGATGTGGGAACATGTTTAGCAGACAACTTTTGGGATCCCTGATCATGTAATTTCATTTAGCCTGGGAGCGTGATATGGGGGAGATGCTAGGGGATGGTGTCTGGGAACACTCATTTATTGCAATTAGTAGTTGTTCCATGTCCTCAACAATTAAGAGAATGCATATAAAGTTTTATATCCCTGGTATCTCACCCCAGACAGACTGTCTGTTTCGGGGGGGGGCGGGGCAACAACCTGTGCTGGAGAGGCTGCGGTGCGGTTGGTACCTTTTTTCATTTGTTGTGGGAGTGCCCAAGTATAGCTCATCTTTGGGATGAGGTACTTCATTTTGTCTGAGGTAATACACATTCACATGATCAGGGATCCCAAAAGTTGTCTGCTAAACATGTTCCCACATCAAGGTAACAGATTGGCCAATAGATGGATCCAACAAGTGGTTTCTACGGTCAAGTGTGAGATAGCGCTTTGGTGGCGTAAGCAGGGGCCTCCTACATTGGGATCCGTCCTGTCCAGGATAGATAGAATCCATTATATGAGTAAACTCTCCGCAGTCTGCCAGGATAGATTGGCCCTCCGTAGGGACATTTGGTCGCACTATATAACTTGGAAGCTTGGTAATGCGCCCAATTTGGCTGATTGAAGATTATAACTAGCCCATCGAATTATCTCATTCTCTGTATGCCTCAATTTTTGTATTAATGACCAGGGGTTGTGGGGGGGGGAATCCAGACGGAACCAGATGGAACCAGATTCAGGGGGTTGACTCAGCGTGTTTATTGTTTGGTACCATTACAAGATGCTTGTAGCTATTGTTGTTAATTGGTGTCTGTGGTACTGGCACTTTGTTTGCTGTTATGTTCATTTGGTTATATTCAATAAAAGCTTCAATTACAAAAAAAAAGAGAAGGAATTACTGAAGCTATTGCTAGCATCAATAGCATGGGATAGACTTAGTTTTTGGGTACTTGCCAGGTTCTTGTGGCCTGGTTTGGCCTCTGTTGGAAGCAGGATGCTGGGCTTGATGGACCCTTGGTCTGACCTAGTATGACAATTTCTTATGTAATCTACTGGTATATATTTGAGACTTGTTTTGTGTATTTAGTTGGATTTTGTTTATTGATTATACATCTGAATATCTTTTATTTGTATGATTTTATTTTGCTTTGTTTGAGATTTTGGATGGTTTTTTATGTTTTTTTTTATTGTGTAGTTATTTGTACTACCTACTGTTATGATTTTATTTTGTAATGTAAATGCTTGCCTTCAGGGGATTATTCTGGAAAGATGTCTTACAAACTGTTAAATTAAACTGTTTTCACTATAGAAAACTGGTTCCCATTGTACAGACTTTAGCAATTCTCTAGGAAAAAGCCAGCAAGCTGCTAATAGATGGAAGTATCTGGGTTTTCTTTTTTTTTTTTCTTAAGGCTCCTCCGGGCACTGTTTCAGCTTTCCTGAGGCGACTGCATACTCCAAGGAGAGGGAGAATTTTGTGCTTCATCCCGTTAACAAGCATTGCTGCTGTGCAAAGGGTGTTTTTAAACATTTTCTTACCGCAGTACATGTGAAATACATTGGAGCTGAGAAGGGAAAATCCTCTACAAGCCGCAGACGCTTGCAAGTTTCTGAAAATGGTGGTGTAGGCCTTTGGTGGAAGGAAAGAATTTCGCAGAGACACTTAAATCCCAAGGACTTCTCTGGTCAGGTGAAAACGGGATGAATTACTCATCGGGATGAATTACCTCACCGCATTACTTAACACAGTTATCATTGTTGTTACTTTAAGTTAATGTTATTAACGCTATTACTCATTCTCCACCTCTATTCATGTTTGTGACTCTCTCTAGAGTTATTTCTCCAGGTTAAATTCCCCTGTTTATTGTAATTCCAACTAAAGTTATATGTAAACAGACGCGATATGATTTTTCATGAGCATCGGTATATAAAACCTCTTAAATTAAGCAGGATAATTTTATAACTCTGCACAGAGCACTGTAAAAATCCTCAGGTGATTATCCCGGTGCGTGCACAACTTAACCTTGTGTAAGCTTGCACCTGCTCTTCGGAGGGCATAACTTACGCGCGTACTTTAAAAAAAAAAACAAACAAAAAAAAACCCAAAATCAAACTCTGCCCCTACTCGGCTCCCTCGCCTGGAATGTCTCTCTGCAGGTCGCGTAAAAGTGTTGCACGTGTACTTTTATGTGCACTGAGGTCCGGGCTGTTTTAGCATAGCCATTTGGCCCATAAAACCTGCGTGGACCATCTCGACACCTGAATACGTTTTACCTCCCTTTCTGCCTCAGAGCCTGCGGCCATCAAGTGGCTAAATGCACAATTTGCTGAGAGCCCAAGAGAAGCCCAGGCATCCCCTCGGGACAGGGCTGTCTGCTGTGTCTCGTAAAAGATGGCGCAGGCGGTTCCTCGCCTCCAGAATCTCTTGACTGTTCATCTAGAGCAGGCACGCGCTGCCGCTGGTTTCAGACTCGGTTGTAGGAAATCCACGGTCTGGCGGACTGGGGCTTTTTGGACAAGATTTGCAAGATGGAGCAGGCTGTTCCAGTCCTCTCCGAAGACTGTTAGAATTTCTTTTTTTTTTTTTAAATTCTAGGTATGGGACACTGCAGGAGCACGTTAAGGGTGGTGAATTTTCAGAAGGGTTTACACGCATCAGATTGACTTTTGAAAACCATTGGGAGGGTTGGGTGGTGCAAGTAATGTCCGTGAACTTTCCGAAGAGCATAACTCGATTAGGTGCGTGCTTTTCCCCACGCTTGCAGTAGGCATTCTGGGGGAGGGGCACATTCATAGGCATACTTTTTTGATTTTTGAAGTCTGCATGTAAATGTATATGCATATAGTTAAACCTGCACAGCCAATAGCCTTGGGGAGTGGGGGTTTAATCTTTTGATTCTCTTTTTCCCTCTACGCACATCCACAACGCTGCTGACGCGTGTCTCTAAAATCCATCTCTTCCTTTCTGAGCATGCTACCGAAATGCTCATCCACGCTTTCTTACCGCCTCCCATTTCCACTACTGCAAATTGCTCTTCACAGGCCCTCTCGCTCAGCCACCTTTCTCCACTGCATTCTAATCAAAATTCAGGTGCATGGACTTATCTATCTGCAGTGTCACTGTGACCATGCGACTCCCCTTCTGGCTCCCGCATTCAGTTCAAGCTTCTCTTAACGCCCCTATAAATGCATTCACACTGCAGCTCCTTCAAACTATAATCAGTCCAACGTTTTGAAGGTCCTTTGATGCAGCCTGTGCGAGCGGGAAATGGAACAGGAATCTTTTGCTTGACTCTCAATTACTGTTCCATGAACTCTGAGCCCGCACCATCCCTCCCAGATTCCAAGTGGGATTGCTGCATACTTAGCTACAGGAATGGATATTTTATTGCGGCGATGTGATTTGTATTTTCTTGCAGCCTTTTTTTTTTTTTTTTTTTTTGCAGACTCTGCTGCTACCCGAGTGATGGCAGCGGGGGCAGTAAGTCGTGATCAGCCTGACCAGCCGTGCTTGAGTCAATAGATAAAAAGGTCTTGAACCCCGATGGGAAAGGATCCTTGATCTCATGTTCCTGCAAGCTTTACAAACCCCTTGCTGTTAACTGTGTTAGAATTAACGGAACAGTAATTGATGATAAGCATGTAATAAGGAGCTGTGTCTTAATTATGTTTGTTTAGCAATGGATCTTCACTTATTTGTTGGTTTACTTAGTTTAATGAACTTACCAATACCTGTATCTTTTTTTTTTTTTTTTTTTGAGGCATAGGCAGTAGTCCTCTGATTTTTAAGAACATAAGAAATTGCCGTGCTGGGTCAGACCAAGGGTCCATCAAGCCCAGCATCCTGTTTCCAAAAGAGGCCAAACCAGGCCACAAGAACCTGGCAATTACCCAAACACTAAGAAGATCCCATGCTACTGATGCAATTAATAGCAGTGGCTATTCCCTAAGTAAACTTGATTAATAGCCGTTAATGGACTTCTCCTTCAAGAACTTATCCAAACCTTTTTTGAACCCAGCTACACTAACTGCACTAACCACCATCCTCTGGCAACAAATTCAAGAGCTTTAATGTGCGTTGATTGAAAAAGAATTTTCTCCGATTGGTCTTAAATGTGCTACTTGCCCCCTAGTCCTTCTAGGAATGCCCCCTAGGAATACCCCCTAGGAATGCCCCCTAGGAATACTTGCCCCCTATTCCTTCTAGGAATGCCCCCTAGTCCTTCTATTATTCGAAAGTGTAAATAACTGATTCACATCTACTCGTTCAAGACATCTCATGATCTTAAAGATCTCTATCATATCCCCCCTCAGTGTCTCTTCTCCAAGCTGAACAGCCCTAACCTCTTCAGCCTTTCCTCATAGGGGAGCTGTTCCATCCCCTTTATCATTTTGGTTACCCTTCTCTGTACCTTCTCCATCGCAACTATATCTTTTTTGAGATGCGGCGACCAGAATTGTAAACAGTATTCAAGATGCGGTCTCACCATGGAGCGATACAGAGGCATTATGACATTTTCCATTTTATTAACCATTCTCTTCCCAATAATTCCTAACATTCTGTTTGCTTTTTTGACTGCTTGCAGCACACTGAGCCGACGATTTTAAAGTATTATCCACTATGATGCCTAGATCTTTTTCCTGGGTGGTAGCTCCTAATATGGAACCTGTTCATACCCCAGATCAACTCCTGAGTTTTGCCTCCCTGCCAGCAGATGGAGACAGAGAAGAAAAGCTTTGCCGACTCTGCTACTTAACCTAGTGTGCCACCTACAGTCCCTTGGTAATTTTCTGTCTTCAGCAGATGGTAGAGGTGTAAAACCTGCAGTGTGGAGTTAAAAAAAAAAAAAAAAAAAAAAATCCTTCAGGAGCTTCTTCCTAAGGTGGAGTTAGGTCCCCTGTGGGGCCATCCTCCCTGATTGAGGGGGATGAGCAGAGGGTTGGTGACCCTTGGTGGTGACTTCATCCCTGGACACCAAGGGGGTTTCCGGAAGCTGGTGACCCAGAGCCCTCGAGATCTACAGCTGCTCTGCAGCATTAAGGAAAGTACTCTGTTTCTTTCAGCAAAGTTTTGTTTAAAAAAAAAAACCCAAAAGAAAAAACGGATCTGTTTGAAGGGGATCTCGTCTCCGCCTGGCCCTATGAGTGTTCGGGGATCACAACAGACACGGGTGAGAGCCGGCAATTAGCTGGGGGGTCCTGGCATTGATGAGACCGCCAAGGCGAGCGGCTAGGAGGCAGCACGTGTAGGGACACGCTTGGCTTCGTTGAGGCAGAGAGATAGTTGCCCTCTGATTAGGTAAAACTTGAATTGCTTCTTTTGGAATGTTTTTTGGTTTGTTTTTTTTATCCTGATCATAAATCTGGGAAAGAGGTTTCTAAATCTATTTTAATGATATGTTGGTTTTGTTAAAAAAAACAAAAAAAAAACCTTTGCACACGTTTATCTGTTCAATAGAAACTGTTTTATATAAGGATTCTAAGCATGACCTAAAATCTCTTCATCAAGCCCACCGATCTGTGTATTCAGAGTGGAAATCCAATAAGTTTCTCTCTGTGGGGAGCTAATTTAACCTGTTTACTCCTCCTGCTATTGACCCAGATTGCCTATCTTTTCAATCTCTGTGTGTGGTTGAAACCAAAGTTGTTTGGGTTTTTTTTGTTTTGTTTTTTTAAAGCAAAATAGTTTTTTTTTTGTTTTTTTGTTATTTTTTTAAGGCCAAACCAATCATTAACGGCCGCAGCAGTTATGCAGCATACGTGACCAATTATGGATATGAACACACAGAGATATGGGACAAACAACCAGAAAATGAAGGGCCAGAATCAGAGGGGACGGATGGGGAACAATGGACGGGAACGGGAGAAAACATCCAGTGAGGAGACGCTTTGGTGATGCTCACAGCGGGCACGCATTTGGAAAAAATCTGAATCCATAGTAGAGGAGGAGACAGGTTGAATGATCTCCCACAGAGAAGAAACCCCGCCGGATTTTTCCTTTGAAGATGTTGATACCACCTGGCCTCGGCAGCGAAAGAAGGCTTAGGCCATACTTATTAAAAAAAAAAAAAAAAAAAAAAAAAGTGTGTACAGCAAGTCTTTACAGATAGAAGGGTAACAAAGACATTGCTAGGACAATTGCCATGATCTCCCCCCCACTCCCCCCATGGAGATGGCAGAAAGCGCCCGCTCTTTTCCCCAGCAAACTCCTCGTCCCATTTCAAATTCTAAAAATGCGGCTGGCGCGTGCAATGTTGGCGCAAGGGCGCCCGCAGAGACTGAAAATGGAAATCCCCCATCCTTTTCATAAGTGGGTAAACCTTTCACGTCCTGGCACCTTTCCTGGCACTGAGGACGGAAGGGAATCGTAGACTCAGGGGTGGTCTTAGGAAATATTTCGGTACAGAGCGAGCAGCGGGCGCGAGGAACGGCCTCCCCCGTGGGAGGTGGTGGAGACCAGTACAGTGCACGGACTCAGGAAAGCATGGGATAGAGGCGAGGGTCTCTGTGGGAGGGATGGGGATTTAGTTGAGGGGATGGCGGGCCATACGGTCTCCTGCTGCTGTCGGCGCTTCTCTTGTTTCTGGGCTTCTAAGATGAACGGCTGCTACTTTTGGGGGCCGCTCCTTGTCGGAAGCGGCCTGGTTGGGGAGGGCTGCGTCCGAGATAAAAGGTCTTTGTCGTATGTGTGAGCGCTGGTTGACTTCTGAGTGTAACATGAACTTGTTCTTAAATCACTGTAGGTATCTTTCCCGAGACGACACACCCCAGATTTCTTCAGAAGGTATGCGTCTGGCCATTTGTATCCCTGTGCCCTCTGGTCCTACAGGTGCCTGGCTCTGTATCCCTGTGCCCTCTGGTCCTACAGGTGCCTGGCTCTGTATCCCTGTGCCCTCTGGTCCTACAGGTGCCAGGCTCTGTATCCCTGTGCCCTCTGGTCCTACAGGTGCCAGGCTCTGTATCCCTGTACCTGTTCCCTGAGCTCTCTGGTCCTACAGGTGCCAGGCTCTGTATCACTGTGCCCTCTGGTCCTACAGGTGCCAGGCTCTGTATTCCTGTGCCCTCTGGTCCTACAGGTGCCAGGCTCTGTATCCCTGTGCCCGTTCCCTGTGCCCTCCGGTCCTACAGGTGCCAGGCTCTGTATCCTGTGCCCTCCGGTCCTACAGTGCCAGGCTCTGTATCCCTGTGCCCTCTGGTCCTACAGGTGCCAGGCTCTGTATCCCTGTGCCCGTTCCCTGTGCCCTCCTGTCCTACAGGTGCCAGGCTCTGTATCCCAGTGCCCGCTCCCTGTGCCCTCCTGTCCTACAGGTGCCAGGCTCTGTATCCCTGTGCCCGTTCCCTGAGCCCTCCGGTCTTAGGGGTGGAAGGCAGTGTTTTTTGTACCACTTCTTGGAACCGTCGAGGCCCAGAGGTGTTGCTGATATTTTATCTTTGGTCTTTAGCTCCTCCAGGAGGGGTTTTAATTTCCTGCTTATTCCCTCTCCATCAGGGGTTGGTTAGTAGTCTGTGTTTGTTTATTTGTGGGGAGCCTCCCTGGTCCAGCTTGTGCAGCTGGGAGATGCCCAGCAGTGAGGGCCCAGAAGAATGATCCATTTTATTCGTTTGGCTTCTTATTTGAATTCAAAAGTATTCTGTAATATTGAGCTCACTAACTTCATTTTAGAGTTCTGTTAATTGCGTTATGTTCCGGCACTTGTGTCTATTTAATTTTTACATTAAACGTTTATCTTTTATTTTATTTTAATTTTATTTTGTGGTGCTTTTTTTTTTTTCTTTTATTATACCATGCTAATTTACCCTTATTGTGCATTGCATTGATTTACTTCTGTAAGATTTGAGATTTATCAAGTATTAAATAAACTAAGACTAAACTATGACCAGAGCTTGTAGCAGTGTAGACAATTGGCCTGGCCCTGAATTCATTTCAGGCCCAGCTCGAGAAGAAACCGAGCGTTGCATCTTGTTTCTAGCTGAGCGCCTTGACAACGTTTTGTCTCGTTTCTTTTTCCCCCCAAAGTTGCTGAAGGACGGTGGCGTGCTGTCTCCCATCCTGACCAGGCTGATGAACTACTACATCTTTTCCAAGGGGTGAGTTTGGAGGGCTGGGTGAGTGGCCCCAACAGATTGATCACTTCGTGAAGTCTGTTGTTGCCCGCCTCTCATGGCCTTGACTTTAAATGCTTTGCCATGTTCCTTACAGCATGGAAGCTACCATACGGGCCGGGGGGGAGGGGGGGGAAGGGTAACATACCAAATATAGCAGGGGTGGGCAATTCCGGTCCTCGAGGGCCACAAACCAGTCTGGTTTTCAGGATATCCCTAATGAATATGCATGAGAGAGATTTGCATGCACTCTGCCTCAGTTGTATGCAAATCTGTCACGCATATTCATTAGGATATCCTAAAACCTCGACAGGTTTGTGGCCCTCGAGGACTGGAATTGCCCACCCCTGAAATATGGGATAATATGGAGTCGAACAGGATGGCTCACATTACTGGATTGTTTGCTGAATTATTGTTAATATCTTCCTATTGTGCTATCGAAGGCCTTGTGGCCTAGTTTGATGTGTGATAGTCATCCCTTGAAAACATTAAATAAATAAAAAAGCGAGATGTGATGTGCAAGCAATCTTTTACAGCTATGAAGGTTGTCTTGCGCTTTGACCCTTAGCTGACATGTTAGGATTTCTTTCGTCGAGTCTGTAATATATTTTTTTTTAGCGCTTCTCTCAACGTTTCAGAATCGGCGCGGTCTTCGGTCCCTACACGCAGCCTTCGGACGCAGAACTCTGGGAGATGTGGACCGGGATTCGAACGAATGACGGAAACCTTGTTGTGGACAGGTACTGCGCTTTTTCTTCCTGTGTTTTTTAAGTTCAGTTAAAAAAAAAAAAAAAAAAGTTTGCTTCTGGTTTTCTTGATCCCTTTTAAGAATGAGTACCGCGGCGGGAAACTGCTTACCTGGGGTTGAAGTTGGGGGCGCCTGGAGGTTCTATTGCTTCTTGATGACTGTAACTGGCGTCTGATCAGCTGTCCCACCACTACTTGTATCACTTTTTCATTCGGTGCCGATGCTGAGCTGTTTTTGGAGGGGAGTGGGGTGAGGTGAGGACTGGAGTTGTACACGTTCTTGATGAGTTGGGACTGCTCTTGCAGACCTGCTGGAGTTGAAATCCCAGTATTATTGGAGGCCGGAATGGTATGGGGGACAGGGGCGAGTTGAGAGGGGGGCATTTTGAGCTGTTGTTGGAGCACTGTAAATACTAAAATGCAAAATAGGAAAGGACACCGCGCCTGTTTAGCATAAAAGATATTTATCTGTGTGTACACATGGGCCAATGATTTGACTGGAGCTCCTTCCCCCGAGGGTGAATCCATGTGTAGAGTTTTGCACGTGTAAATGCATTTTACCTGTGCAAGTGGACTTTTGAAAATGGCTACAATATATGCCATTGAATTGTTCAAAGGATATTCTCGTTTAGGTGCACTTTACGCGTGTAAACAGCTTTTTAAAATTGCTGTGATAGTAGATTACATTTACATGTGTAACTCCTTTTAAAATTTACCTCCTTAGTATTTTGCAGTACATAAATCAGAGGTATAAACACAGAGACCGCTGGGTTGGAGCGCTCGTTTCCACCTCTGTGCCACGTGAGTACAATCGTTATGCATCTTCTTTCCTGCTTGCCAGATGCTGGACGAGCAGCCACCACTGGGTGTACCAGTTACTATTGTAGCCAAGATGCAGAGGTTAAAAGACTTTCTGAAAGGGATGGCAGGGCCTTTAATGTCTACAGAGTAGAGAGGACCTAAGTGCGGCTGCTCTTGCAAAGGACGGAGCATTGGGCTGCGTTAGGCATGGGGACTTGGTGCTACTGTGAGACTCTCTCCCCAGTCCCCACGTTCCCTGTTCGTACCCAGATCAGTCCAGACTGCTGGGGTTTTGCCTCCCTTCCAGCAGATGGAGACAGAGTAAAAAAAATTGAAGAGCACCCCCTCTTAGCCTGGTGTGCTATCGACATCTCTTCAGTATTTCTGTCTCCAGCAGATGGAGGTGGTGCAAAACCTGCGGCCTTGAACCAATCTCAAGATTTAAAAAAAAAAAAAAAAAAGAGAATCTAGATTAATACCATTAGCTTGAGACCGTGGCTTCTGGGTTTCAGCCAATTAATCATTAAAGATAATCTGCAGTCTGTACTTAGGAACATCATAAATAAGGTCTTCATCTACCTGGCCAGCTATTGTACAAATCCAATAATAAATACTAATTTTTATTTAGGTACAGCACAGACAACAGCAATGCAAAATCGTTCCCCTCACTTTACACACACACCCACAAAACAAAAATGACAGGAATTGAGTGACACCTTATAGACTTAATTTATTAAAGCATGAGCTTTCGAGGACAGAGTCCGCTTTGTCAGATGCATGAGATGGGTAAAATATATACAGAATAGAGAGAAGGCATTGGATTAGGCAGGACCTGGTGTGGAGAGAGTATTAATAGCATTAAAGTACAGTCCACTGACAACTGAGATAAGTATGATCTGATAACAGTTAAGTTCAGAGATGGTTGTAGTGCATCATGAAGCCATTGCCGTCTTCAGACCTAGGGTGATAGTGTTGTTGTTTTTTTATGAGTTCCAATTTAGCAGTTTCACCCTGGTCTGTTCCTTTGAAGTGATTTTGTTGGCAATCTTAAGGTCAGGTAGAGAATGTTCTGGAAGGTTGAAATGTTCTCCTACAGGTTTCTGAATGTTGCTATTTCTAATGTCAGATTTATGTCCATTTTATTATTTTCCTTAGGGATTGACCTGTTTGTCCTATGTAAACAGCAGAGGGACATTGCTGGCAGGCGATAGTGTGTATTACATTGGAAGAAGGGCAGGTGAATGAGCCCAGATGTTTTAGTTGATGTTGGGTCCTGTGATGATGATGTCTGGGTTAATATGTGGACAGAATTGGCATCTGGGTTTCTGGCAGGGGCTGGTTCCTGAGTCTGTGTCATTTGTTATACAATTCGTGGTTACTGGTGAGTTTCCATTTGAGGTTGGGGGACTGCTGGTAAACCAGGATGGGTTAGACCAAAGGTCCATCAAGCCCGGCATTCGGTTTCCGACAGTGGCCATTCCGAGTTGCAAGTACCCAAACATTAAGTGGATCCCATGTTCCCTGTACGTACCCGGATCAGTCCAGATCGTGGGTTATGCCTCCCTTCCAGCAGATGGAGACAGAGAAAAACTTGTAGGGTGCCCAATAATGGCAGTGGCTAATTCCCTAAGTCAACATGATTAATAACAGTTCCCTGAACGTACCCAGGTCAGTCCAGACCCCTGGGTTTTGCCTCCCTGCCAGCAGATGAAGACAAAGTTTCACTGACACTATACGTAATCCGGTGTGCCACCTGCAGTCCCTCAGTATTTCTCTGTCCCCACCAAATGATAGATGGTGATAAACCTGCAGTCTGGAGAGAGAGAGAGAAAATAAAATTAAAAGACAAAATTTGTGGATCCTCCCAGGAGGTTGTAAGGTCCTGGTGGGGCCATCCCTCCTGGTTTGTGGTGGATGAGCAGGGGGTTGGTGACCCTTCTGATAGCTCAGCCCGGAGGTCCATGGGATGGACATGTGGTGGTCCAGATCCCTCATCCCCCATGAGAGAGCAGTGGAATCTGCTGGCAGTTTCTGCACTGCAAGCTGTGGTATTTGAGCCGTGGATTCCAGATCCCGTGTGCAGTGCACACTGCCTGTAAGCCGTGCTGAAACGCAGTGAGGCATGTGCTGCGATTATGGTACTGACATCTTGAAAAATTGCAGATTTCTGTTTGAAATCCACTGGGGAGCACGGCAGCGGGATGCGGGAAACCTGCAGGAGGCCTTGTCGAATGTGGGATTTCTGTTTCTGAGCCACCTGCTGTCTGCGAGCGCGGGATCCTTTTTCGTGGCTGCTACCACATACTTTGTGCGCCAATTCTCTTGGTATAGGCAGGGCCAGATTTAGGCATAGGCACATGCCTGAGGGCGCCAGATTCTGAAGACACCTCGAAACTAGGACTCTTCCCGCCTCTTCCTGATTTCTGGGGAAAGAACCCCTAGTTCTTTGCCTAGGGCCCCCTGAATCCAGCTCTGAGTATGGGGATAGGCAGTGGCTCTTTGCAGAAGGTGGAATGTCAGCGCATGTGCATCGGAGCTGCAGAAGAAGGGATGCTGGCTTAGGATTGTAGTGGCACTCAGCCCTCTCCCCTGCCTTTTATTCTTGGGAGACTGCTTCTTCTCATGAATCTGTCTGAGCTGTCAGGGTTTTGGATGAGCACCTCATTCTGAAATGAACTTCCTCCCTTCCTTGGCCATGCAGTGCCACCTGCTCCAGCTCGTGGTTACTGACCCCCAGAATCTGGGAAGAAGCTGCAGCCGGAACCAAGTGAACTGGCGGAAGATCAGAAGGCTGCAGTTCTTCACAGAATCGCGCTGACATTGGTACAAGTACGGCAGGAAGGAATTTCGGGTTACTCCAAAGCACAGGGGGGCCGCAGAAGCATTGCACGCATGTGACCCAGAGAGCGTAGCCTAGAAGTACTGCCGCGCAAGCCCTGGCCGCTTTGTGGGGCCAGTCTGCCAGTGCAGAGCAAGCCACAGCTGGGGGTTGTGCGGAAGGTGCATGAAGGAAGTGTGCAGAGCAGGTGAATTTCAGGATGAATGAAGTGACCTAGGCAGAGAGGTGGAGCCTGGAGGCATGAAGGTGGGGGACAGCAGAGCTTGGTGAGGTTTGGAAGATGCGGAGGGTACAATAGCAATGACCTCCCCTCTTAGGAGGGGCTCTTCAGGGGAGGCCTTGCTCCCTGTTGAAGCATAATTTTTCTTCCTTTGGTTTCCGGGTCTCGTTCTTCCTTCTACACCCTTGCAGGCCGATGCAAAACCACGTGCTCAGGCTAGCGCACAGGTTAACCCGCGGTTGGAAGCGCATCCATAAATCCTTATGCAGCAAGGGGATTAGCACATCCAAAACGCGCGTCCAAACCAGCATGTAAATGCCATATTGATGAGGCTAGTAGCTATTACCCCTGATATATAAAAAATAAAATAAAAATAACTGTGTGCCCAAGGCTCGCGTTTTTACTCTAAACATTGCTCCAGTGCTGGTGTTAATTTTTAAGTTGGAGGAATCGAAAAGAAGCGGGAACGTGATATCCCCTCTCATAATACAGTCTCTCCAAACCCTGCAGAGTCCGGATCTCGGACATCCAACCAGTAACATCTGGAGAAAGTGTATAATGACTTTGCAAAACTTCTGTCGGGCGACTACGTAGGAGAGGCCAGCGGATACTCGGCACATGAGGCTGCCTGCGCCCAAGTCAAGTGAGCCCTTAGACCCTCTGACACCGGACGGTCTTTACAAATATACGCCGAGCCAACCGCGACCTCCAGCCACTGCACAATAGTAGCCTTGGTTGCCTTTCACCCCCTTCCTTGGCCCATTCCAAAGCATAAAAATATGATCCAACCTCCGGAAACTATTGGTCATCTGGAGATACCTTAACAATGCCCGCTGCACGTGCAACACTCGAAGCACCGTTGTTTGCGGCACAGATGAATCCAAAGGTGGGAAGTTCCACTGTTTGACGGAGATGAAAAGCCGAAAACAACCTTCGGCAGAAATGAAGGCCTCGTTCTCTGTAAACTGAAGAAAGGGATCTCTGCAAGAGCACGCCTGAGCCCTCTGAAATTCTTCTGGCTGAATAAACCACCTTCAGGGTTAAATCCTTCAGTCTTCCTCCCCAGTGGCTTGAACAGAGCCTCACACAACACCCTCGGCACCAAATTAAGATTCCACGAGGGACCCACTTTCCACACTGGGGGCTACAAGTGTTTTAATGTGTGTGTGGGTTTTTTTTCAACTTTAGCCACTATAAAGAAAACATGAAGGGATACTTCCCTGTTGCTGACATCCAGAGCCACCGGAGAGCCGAATGTGAGTAGCAAGGGAACGAGGAGGGAACCAAACCACTGGCTATCCACTCTCCCCATCCAGAGGGGGGGTCACCAACCCCTGCTCGCCCACTCCACATGGGGGATGGTCCTTCCCAGAACAAACCGTGTCCGGGTGTAAGACCAGGGATACTCTCTGCACTTTACCATGAAGACAGCCTAAAGCCACCCCCTGAACCCAAAGGGAATTATAGGCCAGACCCTTCAACAGACCTTTTTACAAAAAGGTGACGATATAGGAAATGGAAGCCAGAGTAGGCCGTACACCCTGCTGAACACACCAAGCTTCAAAAAAATCCTCCATATCCTAATGTAAGCTAAGGATGTAGTTGCCTCTGTGGCCTACAGTAAGGTGGCAATGACATCTTTGGAATACCCCTACCCGAGTGAAAATTGTTCCTTTTTTTTTATCTTCAGACTGCAGGTTTACATCTCTGACATCTGCTGGAGACAGAGAAATACTGAGGGACTGCAGGTGGCACTCTAGGTTATGTTTTTATTCTCTGCCTCCATCTGCTGGTAGGGAGGCAAAACCCAGGAATCTGGACTGATCTGGGGTATAAACAGGAACTACAGGCCGGTTAATCTGACCTCTGTGGTGAGCAAACTAATGGAATCACTGCTAAAACGGAAGATAGTGCAGTTTTTGTAATCCAATGATTTGCAATATCGGAGGCAGCATGGTTTTACCAGAGGCAACTCTTGTCAGATGTATCTGAATTTCTTTGATTGGGTGACCAGAGAGTTGAATCAAGGGAGAACGCTAGACGTAGTGTATTTGGATTTCAGCAAGGCCTTTGACACGGTTCCGCACAAAAGACATAAATTGTGCACCCTTGGTATGGATCCTAGAGTGACTGACTGACTGGGAGGCAATAAAGGGTAGTAGTAAATGTGTGCCTCAGGGATCGGTTCTTGGACCAGCTCTTTTCAACATTTTTGGGAGCGACATAAGGGAAGGGTTTTTGGGAAAGGGTTGTCTTTTTTGCTAATGATACCAAAATCTGTAACAGGTTGCACAGCCAGGAAGGAATGGAAAAGATGAGAACAACGTTGTAGCTAGCCTATGGCCAATATGGCCTCTGCTTTAGGCGCCAGATCAGAAGGGCACTGCCGGCCACACTGGGACAGAGCCAGATCAAATCCTTTTAAGCAGCAGCACAGCTGCTATAGCTTCCCTCCTAGGACTGGTGGCGTTTCTAGTGTGCTAAGACACCTGCAGTTATTCAGGCAGTGTTAAGCATGTGCATAACAGAGGATGGCAGACGGACACCAGCAAGAAGCAGGTACTGCTGCCTGCCTAAGAGGACCCCGGGAAATCTAGTTAGCAGTGGCGTTCTGATACTGTGTGTCCTGCTGTTAAAAAGGAGCATGTGGTAAGGGCTACTCTATCGCTGACACTTCAGGCTTTGCAGACCTTGGACAGCGGTGCAGGCAGTCGGCTGGAAAACGCTTGGAGAGGGGCATCTCCTATTTGGCTTGCGATGGGGATGTTGCTTGTGTTAGGGGAAGTGAGACAGGAGGTGTCTGAGGGACAGGGAGAAAGGGATGTTTCTGGGAGGGAGAGGGGAAAGTTAGTGGCAGTATGAGGGAGAAGGAAATACTGGAACTGAACTGGCTGGAGGGGAGACTGGAAGAGACAGAGAGAAACCCTGGGTTGGGGAGAGAGAGAGGGTGGATATTGATGCTGGCTTGGAAGAGAATGGGGAGACAGATGGGGATACCAGTGCTAGACTGGGGGAGAGAGGGCAGGAACAGAGATGGGGGTCATTGGATGCTCGATGGGGAGAACGGGATAGAGTGGGGGATACTGGTGCTGGCCTGGGCAGCTGCCAGGGTGAGAGCAGTGTGTGTGCATACATGAGACGTGTAAGGGGGGGGGACGACAGTAAGACGGGGGAGAAGAGAGAGCGTGTGTGTGTGTGTCTGTGTGGAGGATAAAGTTTGCACACACACACACACCCGCCCTCCCCCCCCCCCAAGACATACACACTAATCCACAACAATCTCTTTCCCGTTATCCGTCTAAATGGTTTCTGAATATGTGCCCCTAAGATATTAGCGTCGTGTTGTGCACAGGGGGAGGGTGCACTTTTTCACTTGGCCGTAGGTGCCAAATTGCATGGCTTTGGCTGTAGATGAGTTTGGGATCTAGCAAAGCTCTAGGAATGGGCTAAGGTCCAGCACCTAAGACTTAATGCTAAAAAAAAAATGCCGACTTAATGCATTTAGGACGCAAAGACCGAAAGGAAAGGTACGTTATTGGTGAAATTCTTTTAAGCACAAAAAAAGCAGGATCTGGGGGTAATTGTTATGATCTTAAGGTGGCCAGACAGGTGGATAAAGCGACTGTAAAAGCCAGAAAGTTGCTTGGCTGCATAGGGAGGAAGGGAATGGTCAGCAGAAAAAGGAAGTGATACTGCCCCTGTATAGGTGCCAGGTGAGCCCTCCCGTGGAATACTGTGTACAGTGCAAAGATCTAAACATGTTTACCTTAGGGGAAAGGAGAGAGAGGGGAGAATTAAACTCTGGAATTTGTTGCCAGAGGATGTGGTTAGTGCAATTAGCGTAGCTGGGTTTAAAAAAGGATTGGATAAGGTCTTGGAGGAGAAGTCCATTACCTGCTATTAAGTTCACTTAGAGAATAGCCACTGCCATTAGCAATGGTAACATGGAATAGGCTTAGTTTTTGGGTGATTGCCAGGTTCTTGTGGCCTGGATTGGCCTTGATGGACCCTTGGTCTGACCCAGTATAGCATGTTCTTATGTTCTTCTTACATATGATAAGAGACATTCAAATATCTCAAAGGTTTCCATGCACAGGTGGTGAAACATTTTCAATGGAAAGGAGGCTCTAGAGTGAGGGGGTCGTGAGATGAGGGTGAAAGAAGGTAGACTCGGGAGTAATCTTAGGAAATATTTCTTTACAGAGAGGGTGGTGGATGCATGGAACGGCCTCCCAGTGGAAGCGGTACAGACAAAAACAGTATCTGAGTTCAAAAAAGCGAGGGATAAATACAGGGGATCTCTAAGGAAGTGCTAGGAATAATAATACTTAATTGGACAGATGGGCGCAGACTGGATGAGTCAAATGGTCTTTTTTTCTGCCAACATGCTTCTATGTAATACACAAATGCGTGCAAGAAAAACGTGCTCAGCCTGCACAAAACATGGTTTACGTGTGCATAATGATTATGCTCTGTGCACAAAACATGACTTGGGGGGCACAAATGTGCTTCTAAAACTTGTGCACATAGAACCCACAGCTTATTTTATACATTTAAATGGCAAGCACAGGATCCTCGCAGCACAAACTCCAGATTCAGGCCCAGAGACTTTACTCCACCTCTGACCAGGAGTTACATTTCCAGCCCTTAAGAAAACCCAAGTTAAGCCTACGCAGCCCTCTGCATTGGGGAGCAATAGCTAATGCCTTGATTAACGTGGGATTTGCATGCAGGAGTGCTAATCTGTGCACACAGTTTCTCTCTTTTTTTTTTTCCCCTCGGTGTGTGGCCACCTGCTGCAGATGACATGAAAGTGAGGGTGGTAGTTTGGCATGCTGTGCGATCACCTCTCTGCAGATAAAATGAAAGTATTATGCTGATGCTCTGCTGAGGGCCACAGTTTTGTATGTTAGTTCCAAAGGTTGAGAAGAGGGCAGATAGTTGGCCTGTTTGAAGCGAGACCTCATTCACAGCTCTTTGCGCCCGTCATAATACTCTTTGCTGTATGTTTCCAGTTCTTTAGGCTGCACGAGGATACCCTTCCTGTGAGTATAAGCTGTTCACAATCTGGTTTTTTTTTTTTTTTCTTTTCAGTGCATTTTATCTATGGACCGCTGGATCCTGTAAATCCTCATCCTGACTTCTTGATGCTTTACAGGTACCGTGTGTCTGCTGAGATACACCGCTGAGTGCATGCCTTGTCTAAGGGATTGCATTTAATTATTGTTCTGCATGGCGTTTTGCTGTGTAATAACGAAACCTTCTTATCAAGCATATTTTGTGGCAGATTAAGTCCCTCTGGAGTCTCCAAGCACCTCCAAGGTGCCTTTCTTCTAAATCCTAATATGCTGACAGGTCCTGTTTGTTTGCACAGGTTTCCTAGGTACAGAACATTGCACTGGAGGAAGGGGCCGGGGCATAGGAGCTATGAGCATGCTTGGGCTCAGAGGGCCCACACTAAATTTGCTGTTTTTGCTTTCAGTAATACTTCCTGTATAACAGTCAGTGGGTACTTGCCAGGTTCTTGTGGCCTGGTTTTGGCCTCTGTTGGAAACAGGATGCTGGGCTTGATGGACCCTTGGTCTGACCCCGCATGGCAATTTCTTATGTTCTTACGGGAGAGGAGCCCTTCACCTTGGCGGTGGCTCCAAGCGCCCTCCTACTATACCTAGTGGGTAATCTGGCACTGTCCAAAGTGTTTTGCTAACAGAGAACACATTAAAAGCTGTTTAATTTGGTGATGAGGATGAATGACTGAGTCGGCCATGTTGGCATTTCAGACTGTGAACCTAGAATTCACACAAACATGAAAGCAGATATAGACCTCTCCTTTGACACTGAGACACTGCTTCTAAGGTGACAGCAAATCTTGCTGGGCTGCTGTAAGATCCTAAAAAGGATGTTGGCAATTCGATCTTTAGAAATGTATGTAGCTGGTAGGCGTGGTTCCATGTTTAGGAATATAGATAGCTGGTAGGCATGAGGATCGTATGGTAACTTGCCTGCCTGGTGTGAAGGTGGCAGATCTCATATGTCACCTAGACAGGATTTTAGGGAGTGCTTGTGAGGAGCTGGCTGACATGGGACATGTGGATACCAACAACATAAGAAGTTGTGGGAGGGATGTTCTAGAAGCCGAATTTAGGCTTTTAGGTAGAGCGCTGTTATAGAAAAATTGGTCCTTACCTGCTAATTTTCATTCCTGAAATACCACAGATATTTCTAGACAAGTGGGTTTTGCATCCCTACCAGCAGATGGAGGCAGAGAAAACCTTTTCAGATACTGCTACATAACTTCATCTAATTCTCTTTCCTATAATATCCCTTCCAAAACATTGTACCTAGCTATTCTGTTTTTCAAAAATATTGTATCTAGTTCACCCACTTGTTAGCCTCTTGCTACAGTCTTTTGCCCCTTGTAAAGGCTACGTCTGTTGTCACGACGCCGCCGTTTTTATGTTTTATAGTTCTACAGTTTGTTCCTTGTAAAGGCTTCGTCTGTTGTTATGGCGACACCGTTTTTATGGTTTATGTAAACCGATACGATGTGCAAATGGTTGTCGGTATATAAAAAAGCTTAAATAAATAAATAACTGAGTGCCACCTGCAGTCCTTCAGTATTGACCTGTCCCAAGCCAAGATGAACCCAGCCAACTTTAACTGTCAACTGTAAACTAACCCCCCTTCCAAGGCAAGCAGGGAAAACAAAGGTTGGAACTCCTGAACGCAGCCCTCACCTCCAACAAAGGAACCTGAATCCCCTCTTAAACTCCTTCTGCCCTATTTACAACCATAGCAATCCAGGTCTTTCAAAATTAAAATACTGAGATGGGTCTCTGGCCAGATCTGTGGTATTTCAGGAAAGAAAATTAGCAGGTAGGAACTAATTTTTCTTTTCTGTACATACCCCAGCTCAGGCCAGACAAGTGGGATGTAGAGAAGCCCTCCTACTCTGGGCGGGATCCCGAAAGACTGGCTTGCAACACACCTTCACTAAAGAAGACTCTTCCAGCACCCAAACATCCAGACGGTAATGCTTGGTAAAAGTAAGATGCGAAGACCACGTTGTCACGTGACAAATTTCCTGCAGAGACAGTAACAAACTCCGCCCAGGAAGTAGCTTGCGCCCTGGTGGAATGTGCACGCAGTCCACTTGGAATTGCCCTACCTTTACAGATATAGGCTGAGCAGATAGCCTCTTTGAGCCAGTGCGCCACCGAAGCCTTAGAGGCCTTTGCACCCTTCTTTGTTCCACTAAAAAGAAAAAAGATGATCTGATCACTGAAAACTGTTAGTGACCTTAAGATAACACAACAGAATCTGACAACATCTAATAAGTGGAACCTACCTCTCATGTGGCATTTCCACTGACAAATGTCGAAAGGTGGGAAGCTCTACCACCTGATTGAGGTAAAGGAAGGGACCATACGCAACTCAACTCTATCCATAATCTGCAGAAATGTATCCCTATACGATAAAGCCTGAAGCTCTGAAATCTGTCTAGCCGAACAAATAGCCACCAAGAAGACTGTCTTTACTGTAAGATCCTTCAAAGAAGCCTGATGTAAAGGCTCAAAGGGAGGACCACACAATCCCTGCAGAATTAAATTAAGGTTCCACACCGGACACAATCTGTGAATCGGAGGCTTCAAATGTTTCACCCCTTTTAAGAAACAAATGACGTCCGGGTGCAAAGCCGGTCTTTGAGGTAAACTTCCCTGAAGTTTACATCAGACAACCCAAGGCTGCACCTGAAACTGAAGCAAATTGTAAGCCAACCCTTTGGTCAGACCATTCTGCAAAAAGGCTAAGATGTGAGGAATGTCCGCACGCAGAAGGCGAATACCTTCCTCCCCACACCAAGCTTCAAACACTTTCTATACTCAGGACATAAGCTAGAGAAGTGGAAGGTCTTCTAGCCTGAAGCAAGTTAGCAATCACAGCTTCCAAATAGCCCTTCAGACACAATCACCTCCACTCAAAAGCCAAGCTGCGAGACAAAAGCAATCCACCTGCTTTGAAAATATGGGCCCTTGATGAAAAAGCCCTTGCAAATGACCGAATTGGATGAACCAGATCTGCAAACCAGTTGTGGTGAGGCCATTCCGGAGCAATGAGAACCACTCTTCCCGAGTGCCACTTTATTCGACACAAGACTTGACCCACCAGAGGCCACGGACGAAACACATATAGCAGAATTTGCATGGGCCACGGGAGGACCAGAGCATTGACTCCCTTGTATCCAAACTCTTCTGTGGCTAAAAAAGTGCTCTGCTTTGGCACTGAGGCACGAAGCCATCAAATCCAACTGAGGTATGCCCCACCTGGCCGAAATGAGATCCATGGCTTCTGAAGATAACTCCCATTCCCGTGGATCCAACGTTGTCTGCTGAGATAATCTGCCTTCACATTGTCTACTCCAGCCACATGGGATGCTGTTCTGCCCACATAAAAAGATCATGGGCCTCCTGAGCCACCCAGTAACTCTTCATCCCGCCCTGATTGATATAAGACATTGTCGTCTCATTGACTGAGAATACCCACACTGTCTGACCTTGGATCTGCAGAAGGAAGACAATGCTCTGCAAACCACTCTCATTTCCAAATGCTTGGTAGACCAGGCTGCTTCCTTTAGTGACCACTGACCTTGAGCTATTTTGCCCAAGGCAAACATCGCCCCCTAACCCTTGAGGGTGGCATCTGTGGTCACTACCATCCAAGCCGGGAGTTCAAGATCCACCCCTCTGTCCAGGTTCTGCAGAGACAGCCACCACAACACTATACCTAGCACCTCCCTGAAGTGGCAAAGGCAGATAAAACCTGACAACTGTCTTCAACGGGAGAGAAGAGCTTGCTGCAAAGGCCACATATGAGCAAATGCCCATGGAACTAACTTCAGCATAGAAGCCATAGACCCCAGGACCTGTAAATAATCCGAGACCCTGAAAATAGCCAGTTGAAGTAGCTGCTACACCTGAGACTGACTTGCTCACTCTCTCGGAGGTAAGGAAAACCTTCTCTAAGCAGGTATCGAATCATGCCCCCAAGTATTCCAAGGACTGGGATGGAACCAAACTACTCTTTGCTAAGTTCACTACCCAGCCCAGAGAGCGAAATGACAGGATTCCGAATTTGCCCAGATGAGCCAATCGTCCAAGTTCGGGTGTACCAGAACATCTTCCTTTCGTAGCGCCTTTGCTACCACCACTATCACCTTCGTGAAAGTCCTTGGCATGGTTGCCAGGCCGAAAGGAAGAGCTCGGAACCAAAAGTGCTGTCCTAGCACCACAAACTGTAGAAACTTCTGAAGGTCCAGGCGAATAGGAATATACAGATAAGCCTCCGTCAGATCCAATGATGCTAGATACTCCTCTTTGCGAACTGCAGCTATCACTTTTCGCAAGGTTTCCATGTGAATACGTGGCACCCATAGCGCCGCATTGATCCAGAATAGGCCAAAAGGTGCCTTCCTTCTTCGGAACCACAAAGTAAACAGAATACCTTCCCTGGCCCCATTCTGGAGGAGGAACTGGCACTATTGCTTCTAGACACCACAGGCCCTGTAACGTCTCCCGCACCGCTTTTTTTTTTTAATGCGGGACACACAACAAGACTCCACATAGGCCTCTCTAATCAGGTGAGAAAAGTCTGTGTAGTCATCTATCATCACATTCAGAACCAATTCATCTGTTGTGATGTTGGTTCACTCTTGCACCATTTGGATATGAAATAATTGAGTATGCTACTTTGCTTGTTTTGTTTTTTTTTTTTATAATAGATAGCGATTTAAGTAAGGCCATGTATTTTTACTTTCATAATCTTAATTATGAATTTCATGATCAGAAAGTCCGTATTTTCCCAGATTTATCTAGAATTACTCAAGAGTGGAAGAAGGGGTTGCTTGCGCTTAGACAGGAGCTGCTAGCATTGGGGGCCATCCTTAATGCTACGCTACCCTTGTATATGCCACATTAAATATCTTTCTGATAATTATATCTTCTTCTCCCCTGAGCAACTCAGATCATTTATTAATGTGAGGAAGAACTTATCTCCACTTCCCTATGAACAACAACAGGCTTGATTTATTAGCATTGGGCTGACTAGATCATTGCTATGGCCCTTTCATAGTACCGTTTCTTATTTTTGAATGCTCTTCTGTTTTTTTTTTTCTTTGCTTCCTCCCTAATTTCCTGTGTTAAAATTGTTTAGTATCAATATTATGTTGCTATAATATTGTTTCTGTATTTGATCTTTTCCATTTCAAATTGTGTCCCAAAGTATTGAGTTTGGGCTTTGTAGATATATATAAATACTTCATAAATAAAATTTAAAAAAAAATCCAGGGATTTCTCTGGCAAGGAATAGGAAAATTGGTTCTTACCTGCTAATTTTCGTTTCTGTAGTACCAAGGATCAGTCCAGCCCGCTGGGTTGTGTCTCCCTTCCAGCAGAGGGAGTCAGAGAAAAAAACTGAAAAGGCACCCCTCTTAACCTGGTGTGCCACCTGCGATCCCTCAGTATATACGATATCAAAGCAGAATAACCAATAAAGGAGAACAAATCCCCAAACATAACCAGTGGCTACAATAATACACGCGGTAAAATAAACAAACTGTACTGCCGCATAACATATCAATCAAGAAGCTTCCTTCCCATGTCTGTAAAGAACTCTGCCGAGGTAAGAAGAAGGAAGAAAACATACAGAAAAAAACACTCTCCAGAAAACCCAAGGGCGGGCATCTAGACTGATCCTTGGTATTACAGGAACGAAAATTAGCAGGTAAGAACCAATTTTCCTTTCCCTGTACGTACCAGGATCAGTCCAGACCGCTGGGATGTACCAGAGCTGCCCTAATTGGGGTGGGATCTGGAGAGTCCCACATGAAGAACACTGCTGCCAAAACAGTCGACCTCCAGCTCCCAGAAGTCCACACGATAATGTTTCGCAAAAGTATGCAAGGATTTCCAAGTGGCTGCTCTACAAATCTCCTGCGGCGAGACCAACTGGCTCTCCACCCAAGAAGCCACTTGAGACCTGGTAGAGTGCGCTTTCAAGCCTTCTGGTATGGCACGCCCTGCGCAAAGATAAGTGGAGGAAATGGCCTCATTCAACCACCTAGCAACCGTAGCTTTGGATGCCTTGTGTCCCCGTCTAGGACCAGTCAATAAGACAAACAAATGATCCGATAATTGAAAAGCATTGGTCACCTCTAGATAGCGAAGGAGAACCTGGCGCACATCCAACTTATGCAGATCCTTATCCGTCGCAGAAGTCGGATCCAAATTCGGGAAGGCTGGTAACTCTACCGTCTGACATGAAAAGCCGATACCACCTTGGGCAAGAAGGGAGGGAATAGTCTGCAGCGAAGCCCTGGAATACGAAGATACGGATCCCGACATGACAAAGCTTGAAGCTCTGAAATTAGCTGTGCGGAGGTAATGGCTACCAAAAAAACCAGTCTTGAGTGTCAAATCCTTCACTGTAGCCGGCCGGAGGGGCTCAAAAGGAAGACCACATAAGCCCTTGAGAACTAAATTCAAGCTCCAGGCAGGACAAATTTGTCGTACTGGCGGGCGCAAATGCTTGGCCCCCTTCAAAAACCGGGACCCATCTGGATGAGCTGCCAGTGAAAAGCCATCAGTCTTGCCCCGGAGGCAACCCAGTGCCGCATGTTCTATCAACCCTTCTGCTGAGAGTCAGAGAAAATACGGAGGGATCGCAGGTGCTAGACCAGGTTAAGAGGGGTGCCTTTTCAGTTTTTTTCTCTGACTCCCTCTGCTGGAAGGGAGAGACAAACCCAGTGGTCTGGACTGATCCTGGTACATACAGGGAAATACCTTTTGTCAGTGTGCTGCATGCCTCACTGCTCCAATGGTGTTGAAGGGCTAGCAGGAGGGGAAAAAAAGCACTCTGCTCTCCCCGAGGGTCTTACCTGCTCATCTTAGCCTAGTGGTGAGGCCCCAGTACAGGGGCACGCTTGCCTGCTGCTCCTCTTGGTTTTTTTTTTTTTTTTTGCTAAAATAAACTTTGTCATAAAAGACAGTCTGAAGAAATTCCTGCAAAGCTGCCAGAATATTCCTTCATGCCCTTTTCAGCCTCATCACTGCTGCTTTGGGTCGGCCAGCGATAAAGGGGGTAGGGAATTCCTCCCCTTTCCGCGATGCTGCCTGCTAATTGCCAGGCGCTGACAAAAAGCCGTCGTTCCCACATTTGACAGCCGAGCCCTCGTGCCTGCTGCAGCCGCTTGTGTGACAGTTCTATCCCACGGTGGCTCAGAGGATGCCCCGAAGCTTATCCTCCCAAGGCACACTTTAGGGGTGGATGCATCTCTTTGCAGGCCCTGCACTACTTGCCGCCTCCCCTGGCTGCCACCATTATGAGCACACTTGCTGCATTCTGCGCTCACACTCAGGTGCATACTGTTCTATCAGCCTTACAGCACTAGCTGTGTCCTATGGCCGTGGTCATAAGTGCCCACTCTTCCCCTTGCCGGGTTTGCAGTATTGGCCATGTCCTGCAGCATCATGCGCGCCAACTTGGGCGCAAAGTGTTCTCACTGGCCTTGCAGCACCGGTCGTGTCCCGTGGCCGCCAGCACTATGCGTGTACTTCATGCTTGTCTGGGTCAGATGTGCCTCCCGCTCGACAGGAAACTGCCTCCCAACAGCCAGTACTGAAGCCCCTGGACCCAGTTGCCCATTAGGCCTTAACTGTTTGCACGCCTTCTCCTCACCCGCTTGTCTCATGACCTGCTGGTCAGTGTCCACACCCACACTGCCTCTTTTATTTATTTTTTCCCAGAAGACAGGCCTGCAAAAATACCCTCCCAATAAAAAGAGGAAATACTTTCCTCATGGTGCTTAGACGGTCGAGGGCCAGCAAGAGCAGTCCAAGGGGAAGGAGTGAGCCAGAACCACTGGCTTTCAGTCCCCTCAATGAGTTGAGACTGAGCTAAACCAGGATACCAACCCCCTGCTCCACCAGAAGGATGGCCCTTAAAGCTCACTTGACAATCATGTTGTTTTGTTTTCTTTCTTTCTTTCTCTTAAATTCTCCTGACTGCAGCTGGCACTCTGGATTATGTAGCAGCACCTGAAATGTTTTTATTCTCTGCCTCCATCTGGTGGTAGGGATGCAAAAGCCAGGTGTCTGGACTGATCTGGGGTAGGAACAGGAAATGCAGCTCACAGTGCAGCAGGCCCAGTTGTCCAAGCTGGAGCAATGTAAGGTTGCACGCTGGGCTCAGTTTTTCACTTCCCTCTCCCTCCGCCTGTTCCAGACCTGGTTTTACACTATTGTATGCATGAACTTGTAGCTGTGTCTTCCCTTCTTCATGCATGGACTGGATGTGTGTTTGGAGCCAGATGGCATCATAAATCACTCAGGATAGCTGGTGGGCTTTTAACGGTCTTCCGCGTGGAGCAAGGTCAGAGCTGGTCTGTAAAGCTTGGCTTTTCCTACTGCAGCCTTAACAATTTTAGCCAACTTTTTTTTTGATATATAATGAACACATCTTCTGAAGCCACCTCCCTCACTAGACTGTAAGCTTTTTGTGGACGGGACTGTGTATTGTGCCATGCAATAGCAGTCTAGAAAGGAGTCAATGCCCAGTGCTGCATAGCGAGTCCTGAAGATGAAGGCTAGCTGCCTCTTCAGAAACTAGAAGTGCCCTGCAGTCTCTTTAATGCATGGCCACTCATGCTACAGTTGCACTTGTACAATGTTTTACGGTGATGAATATGGCCAGCTATCTCCTGCAATTGCAGGAAGGTCAGAGCACTGGTAAGGCTGCCCCAGCAATGTTTGGTGTCTCCTGCTGCTTAAGCTTCTGTTCATATTGTCCTTTTTTCAACAGAAAACTGCTGCCAAGGTCCACAGTCTCGGTCCTGGATGATCACATCAGCCACTACCCCCAGCTGGAGGATCCCATGGGTTTCCTGAATGCATACTTGAACTTTATCAACTCGTTCTGAGTGGACAGCTGCCTTCTGGATTTTATTTTTTTCCAGCTGCCATCTAAGGGCGGTGGCACTTTGCATCAGGCTGCCTCGGGGGGCTTCTGGATCATTCAGGGCAGTAAGATACCTGCTGAGCCATGCTGTAGCACAGGATCCCCAGGAGCAGAGTAGGAGCCTGATCAACAAAAGAACCACCTTCTATGAAGCAGATACTTTTTTTTTTTTAACTGTGGGAATACTAAAACCAATTTTTCTAAAAAAAAACAAAATACAAATTAACTTTTTATGTTTCTTAAGTTGATCATGATATAGTATAAATCATTGCTGTGGATTAGAAAGACACTGCACTGGATGCTGCCCGTCCAACATGGGACTGTTGGATTTTTTTCTACATGACTAACAGCACTGTGCTACCTTCTGCAATAATTTGCAGTACAATTTCCAGTATTTGCACACTGCTGCTAGTAGTGGAGGATGCTTGGCTTCCCTGCTTCTAGCTTGAGGTCTTGCTTTTTTTTTTTTTTTTTTCCCCCCCTCCTTGCTTTCTGGGTTCAGAAGGGCTGTGAAGATATGACATCAGCTCCCTCCATGCAATAGTCCTTAGAGGCTCGATGAGACTTCTTTCAGAAGGAACAACACGATCAGTTTCAAAAGATAGTAAGCATAACTTCTTTATCCCAGCAGTGCTTGTAAGTAGAAAGCTGAGCCAGAGCTCTTGCTACTTCTAACACATTGAGCTTCCTTTTCTTTTGTCCAGTCGGTATTTAAACTAGCCAAGCTCTTTCCTACAGAGAACAGCTGGAAGCATAAGAAAATGGGAGTGTGCAGTGACAGCTTGCAAGCAGCGAATGTAAGGAGAGGACGCAGCTTGTAGGGGGGAACAGCCTCAATCAGGGCCTGTGTCCCCTATTTCATAATTAAAATAAGGGAAAGCTGCAAGTACCACCTCCTTTTCTCTTAAAAGCTTAAGGAAAGAAACAGCTCACGCCTTCTCCAGTTTTTCTTTGTAATTAAAATCCTGCCCTGTAGAGGTCTGCTGGAGTAGCACAGGCTGCTTCTGCCACCCAGGGCAGAGCTAACCGCTGTAGGTGTTAAGGAAAATCATCCCATAAAACAGGACCTATGACCACAGAACATTTGTTCATTTGTCAGACGCCAAGCAGAGCTGCTAGCAGTAGCATGGGAAGGGGTTTAAAGGAAAAAAAAAGAATGTGCTTTACTTTAATCAAGCATTTTATAACACTGGAAAGGCAATCGCTGTAGATCTGAGACTTTGTACAGAACTGTTTGGGAGCTTTCCATAGTAATTGCTCTCCCACCGCTAAGGAAAATTGGTTCTTACCTGCTAATTTTCGTTCCTGTAATACAGCAGATCATTCCAGACCAGTGGGTTGTGTATCCCTACCTGCAGAGGGAGTCTGAGAACAAAACCTTTTGCCCCCAGAAGAGAGAGAGTACCACCTGCAGTCCCTCAGTATCGGCCTGTACCCAAGCCCGTGAAACTAAACTTCAACCAAGGGCGACCTTCCCAACTAACCAGAAGGCCAGGTTGCCTGAAACCAACGACACATACACCGGTAAGCCACCGCGCCTGCTTTTAAATAGAAATCCAATCATTCCTTCAGAATACTAAAAGCTCAACAGACTGTCTTTCAGAGTTAGAAGGGAGAATGGTCTATTGTATTACAGGAACAAAAGTTAGCAGGTAAGAACCAATTTTCCTTTCCTGTACATACACAGATCATTCCAGACCAGTAGGATGAAGCCAAGCCACCTTATACTCGGCGGGCCTTCAAAAGACCCGCTCGCAAAACACTCTCACCGAAGAACACCTCCTCCTGCACCCTAACAGCCAAACGATAAAACTTGGTGAAAGTGTGAATGGAAGACTAGACAGCTGCCCTACAAATCTCCTACAGAGAAAGAATCCACCCAGGCAGCCACCTGTGCCCTTGTGGACTGGGCTCTCACCCCCACGGGAGCCTGCTTTCCTTTAGAAATGTACGCAGAAGTGATAACTTCCCAAATCCATCTAGAAATGGTAGCTTTAGATGCTGTGTCTCCATTCGTGGCCCCGGCCAATAAGACAAAGATATGGTCTGACCCTCAAAAAGCAATAGAAACTTCCAGCTAAGCGGAAAAGAAAGTGCCGCCCATCCAACAAATGCAGCTCCCTCTCTCGGCAGGAATCACGGGACCAGGCTGGAAAAGCTGGAAAGTTCCACCATCTGATTGACAGGGAAAGAAGAGACCACCTTGGGCATGAAGGAAGGAACTGTTTGCAAGGATACCCCAACCCGGTAAATTCTCAGGGAAGGGTCTCTACACGATAAGGCTTGCAGCTCCGAAATCCTCTGTGCCGAACAGATAGCCACCAGGAACACAGTCTTCAGAGTCAAATTCTTCAATGATGCCCTCTTCAATGGAGCACCAAATTTAAGCTCCATTCTGGGCATACTTTGCACACTGGCGGACGCAAATGCTTCGCTCCTCTAAGAAACCTGATGATATCTGGATGTGTCAGCAGCGTCTGACTCTGAGCAACATCTCGGAGGGCTCCCAAAGCAGCTACCTGCTGCAGGAAATCCAAAATCTGGGACACCCCCACAGCCACAGGCCTCAAGTTCCTCTGCAAGCACCAACCTTCAAACACCTGCCAAAACCTGGTATACACCATCAATGTAGCAGGTCTCCTAGCCTGAAGATTGGAAATTACAGGCTCAGAATATACCCTTTCAGACGTAAACTCCGTCTCTCAAAAGCCAAGCCACGAGACAGAAGTGATCGACCCAATCCGAGAATATAGGCCCCGTGACGCAGAAGGCACGGAAGAGGAGACAGAGAAGAAATCCTGTGGACCATGGACACACCAGAGCCTCGAGCCCCACTGATCCGAGTTCCCTCCTTCGACCGAACAGTTTTAGAGTTGGCTCGGGTCGCCATCAGGTCCAACTGCGGAGCGCCTCCATCTGGTGCAAATGTGATTTCATGCCTCGGAGGACAACTCCCACTCTCAGGGTCCAAGCGCTGTCTGCTAAGGAGGTCCGCTTGCATGTTTTCCACTCCCGTGACATGCGACACGGCGATGCCCCCAAGATTAATCTCTGCCCAGGTAAACAAACGTCGCGCTTCCAGCACCACTGCAGGGCTCCTGGTTCCCCCCGCCTGTTGATATGCGGCTGTGGTTGTGTTGTGCGCACCAGCTGACTAAAGGCAGGAATACTTGAAGGGCCCGGCGAATTGCCCAGGTTTAGAGTCTGTTGCTAGATCAAGATTTCTCATTCACCACAGGGCTTGAGTGGTCTTGTTTTGACACACTGCTCCCCATCCAGAGAGGCTGGCATCTGTAAAGATGCCCACCCAACCGGGGGGGGGGGGTCCAACTCCACCCCTTTCTCCAGGTTGTGACACAACAGCCACCAAGAGAGACTGTATCTGGGTTCCTGTAGAAGAGGCATCAGAATATGGAACTGCTCAGACACAGGACTCCACCTGGACCAGAGCGCATGCTGTAAAGGTCTCAAATGCATAAAAGCCCAAGGCAGCAGCTCTAATGTGGACACCATGGAACCCAGGACTTGTAGATAATCCCAGGCTGTTGGCACTGTCAAGTGAAGAAGGCCTTTCACCTGAGTCTGTAGCTTCCGCACTCTCTGTTGCCAGAAAGACCTTGCCTTTTTGCTTGTCAAGCCGCACTTCTAGGTACACCAGGCATTGTGTGGGCACCAACTGGCTCTTCTGTAGATTGATGACCCAACCAAGAGACCGTAGGGTGGTCGTCACTCTCTGGAGAAATCTCTCACAGTCCTCCCGAGACTTCGCCTGGATGAGCCAATCATCCAAATATGGATGCACCAAGATCCCTTTTTTGCGCAGAGCTGCTACTATTACTACCATCACCTTGGTGAACATGCGAGGAGCTGTGGCCAGCCCAAAAGGAAGAGCCCGAAACTGAAAATGCCAACCCAGCACCTTGAACCTCAGGAATAGTTGATGGTCCTGCCAGATCAGAATGTGCAGATAAGCCTCCATTAGATCAAAGGTCTCGAGGAACTCCCATTTGCACACCGCCGCAAGCACTGTTCGGAGCATTTCCATGCGGAACTTGGGAACTCGGCACAGGTTCACCTTCTGCAAGTTGAGGATAGGATGAAAGGACCCTTCCTTCTTGGGAACCACAAAGTACACCTACTACTGACCCTGGCCCTGCTTCGCAGGAGGGACTGGACAAATGGCGTTGAGATTGAGTAACCGCTGGAGAGTCGCCCACATGGCCACTCTTGAGAAATCGCCTGAGACTCTACAAAGGTGTCCTGAACTGGAAACAAGAAAGCTAGAGCATAACCGTGCCAGACTACCTCCAGGACCCACCTGACTGAGGTAATCTTCTCCTACACCTTGTAGAAGCTGGATAATCTGCCTCCTACAGCTTCTGCGTGGAAGGGGAGGGTCCTGGCCTCATTGTGGAGGCTTACCGCCTCCTGAGCCCTGACCTTTACCATCTCTGGAAGTCCGATGACCTCCACGAAAGGACTGCAGATGACCAGAGCTTTGCCTAGACCCAGGGGGAGGCACAGGTTTACCAGAACAAAAACACAGAGAATCCCTAAAACGAGCTTGTGAAGGAAAAACCTTCCGTTTCCTATCTTCGGGCAACCTATTGCCCTTCGTCTCCCCCAACAGTTTCACCAACTGATCCAAATCCTCCCCAAAAGGGAGTTTCCCTTGAAGGGGAGATTATGGAGCTGCGCCATAGAGGACAAGTCTGCTGACCAGTTCCGTAACCATAAAAGCCTGTGAGCTGCCAGAAGTGTGAACCGAATCAGAGAACATCCACCGTATAAGCCACTCCCCCCTCAAGATGGGCTGCTTGAAGGGCAAATAGTTGACCGCTGCTACCGCCTCCGCAACCTTCTGGATCCAACTCAGCCAGGCATACTGCATCGTGCTGGCACACAGTGCTGCATGCAGCCTGAGCACAGAGACCTCAAAACAAGTGCTTCAGCTGAATTTCCAGTTTGAGGTCCTGCATGTCTTTCAAAGCAGCCACCCCGATTGCCTTCTTTGTGACTGCCGAAACAGCTGCATCCACCTGCGGCACTTTCAGAAAGTCCAAGGTCTCCAGAGAGAGGGGGTAAATATTTGCCATCGCTCGGCCCACTTTTAAGGCAGAATCAGCAAAGTCCCACGCTCTTGTCACCAACTTCCTGATTTGCTTGGACAGGGGAAAGGCAGTTGTCAGTCCTCAGACCATTGAGCACCAGATTGACTCCCTCACTGTCCAACTCTTCCTGGGAGACCTTAACCCCCAACTCTTCTAAAACTTGGGGAATCAATGTGTGTAGCTCCTCCAGCCGGACATTTTGAGGGTCATCCCCCTCCGCATTGGGAATCCATCCAAGGCCGGGTCATCCGTGTTGGGATCAGATCCCAGGTCTGTTCCCTGTGGGTGTGGGGGACTACCTTGCAGCACCCCCTAGGTCACCTCGTGCTTGATGGAACCCCAGACCACTCCACTGCCCTTTTAATTCCGGATCTTTGATTGGCCAAAAAGGCCCGATGAAGAAGCAGCATAAATTCAGGAGGGAAGTCCTCAGGCTGCTCCCACACCCCCTTGTGGGGGCTCAGGCTGTTCAGCATTGTCCGGAGGCATGCAAACCAGCTCCATAGGGGAAAGGGGAATCCCCCCGGCACACGAGGTCAGAAGTCTCGAATTCCGAGGCAGAGGCCTAGCCTAACGGAGCGGCCCCCTCGCGAGGGGCCCTTCTCTCCTGACCTGCAGTTAACACAGAGGGAGGGCAAATCCAACCTGTCTCCTGCTGCATGGCAGGCAGCCATCTTGGATTTTGGTGCCATGCGGCGAACCACAGGAGAGCTCTGATGAAAACGGCACCTGCCGAAAAGGAGCTGCACTCAGCCACCTGCTAGTGGAGCAAAGCGCCTGCAGACCAAGGCACCGGGGCCCGTAGTTGCCTGCCCCAAAAGCATCACTCACACTGTGGGACATGAGAGAACCAACAGACACCCCAAAAGAGCAGAGGGAGCCCCCCTCCCTTCAGAAAGCGATAGTGTCTGCTGTCGCACCCGCCTGGAGCCCCGCGCTGCTGACCCTTACGCCCCAGCCACCGACGGTCTCTTCCTCGGGCTGCAGTACCCACTTGTCCTGGCTGGGCCCTGACTAAATCCAGAGGCCTATCTGAGGACCTTAGGTTCTGATGAAATTACTTTTTTTTTTTTCTTTTAATTAAACCCTAGACTGCAGGTTTGCATCTCTACCATTGGCTGGAGTCAGAGAGATACTGAGGGGATTGCAGGTGGCACTCTCTCTTACGCAGCAGTGTCCGAAGTTTTTGTTCTCTGACTCCATCTGCTGGTAGAGATACACAACCCACTGGTCTGGAATGATCTGAGTATGTACAGGAACTGAATTATATCAGCACTCTGAAAAGATAGGCAAGCAAGCTGGCTAATTAAATCCTGTGCTCTCCTTCCCTCAAAGCGTGACTAGTGCTAAGAGCATGGATACCCTTCGCCCCTTCTAGTGGAAAGCTTTTGGATTTTCAGCCAAGCTGTTCAGTGCACCCTTGCAAGCATACTAATCTAGGTATCCCCTTTCCTTTAGTAAATGAGTAACTTTTTCCAGATAAAGAGATTTTAAGGCAGGATATGACAGGTGTGAAGGTGAAGCACAAGCAGCAGCATTTCCAGGCTCCATGAGAGAAGCCCTGGCAGTGGCTGGCACAGCAGATGGGCTCAGAAGAGGTAGCAGGCTCTAATTAACACAGGTCAGAACTGTGTAAAACATTCGTAAAAGTAGAAAATAATTGAGTATATTTTAACACCAACCAAAGCTCAGGCCTTTGAGCCCAACTGCATCAGACCAGTTTTAAGATGGCAATTTTCAGATGGTGATTTAGCCTAGAGAAATGGCTTTAAAAATGGCCACCCTACTTTTAGTCACTGCTGGGGGAGGTGCTACCAGCTGAAGGTTTGGGCTCTACTTTCAAAGCTACATGTTACTTCCCACAAAAAGCAGATACAAGCGTCCATGGATACTTTGTAACCAGGGAAAATTACAGACAGACTGTCCCCCCCCTCCACTTTCCTTTTGAAATCAGAGGAAGAACTGTGCACAGAAACCCAGCCAGTTTGAAAGTTACCCCCTTTAAGTAAGTCTTCCCTACGCAGCCATTGAGCTTGGAGCAGTTCTCCAGAGTGACCACAGGATGTCGCTGTCCACCAGTTTTCTCCTTGTCACATGCTCTGATGCTCAGCTGAATTCATTACTACTGGATCACGTGAGCAAAGTCTAGGGCCCTGTGGGTGCAGTGCCCCTCCAGGCAGCAGGGTGGCAGAAGTGATGAGCATAAAACAAGGTTCTGTGGCTCAGCTGCACCACATCCCTTCCCCCTTTTCCAGCTGCTGCTCTGGAACTAGTCCTGGTTTGTAACCATGCAGGATCGTGGGGAATTACTTTTTTCTACTGCAAAAGTGAATCATACAAATAAATATATTTTCAGCATTAATATTTATCTACATTTGTACAACAGATCATTTTGAAGTTAAAAGAAAATTATCTGACAATTTCTTAAAGAAAAAAAAAACAAACTTTATTAACTGCTGGAATAACCTGCAAAGGCTGAAACTGGAATTCTTTATTTTCCATTAATAAAACGAGTTTGGAAAAAACTTATCCAAAGTTGAATTTTCTTTGCAGTGAATATTCTCCTTTCATCTATTTAAGTTTGGGCAACAGTGGGAGGGAAGTTGGGAATGTAAAGTCATTTAGAGGCAGTAATTTTTTACATCTCCACTTCCATTTATAATTTAAGCACATTTTTAACACAAGGGGTAAAACCAATACTGGCCACCGCCTGATAACGATTAGCCCTTTGACAACTGGATTGACAGCAGTCTTGCTGAAGCCTGGTAGTTATACTGCATTTCTGCTCTCCAGAATATAGCAGAAGGCCACAGCTGGTCTGATCATTTTCTCTCTTCTGTGAATGGAAATGGGGACACATTTTGAGTCTTTAAAATGGGAGTGGGGCAGGTTTAACCAACAGAGGCAAGAATGACGTCCACCGGTGTTTCGTCTCTACTTCTGACCGTCACCTGCATCGTGACACCGTCTGCTAGAGCGAGCCGGGACCGCACCAGCACGTCGTAGCCCCCTCGGTACACACCTGTACAGGAAGAATGCAGATCGTGTCAAATTGCTTTATGCAGCAGATCGCTTCCCTACCCTGTGCTAATGCCCTACTCCAGTGCCACTCGGGGCCCCAGGAGTTTAAGTGCAGGGAATTGTAAATCACCCCATCCAGCAGAGGGGAAAAAAAATTAATATAAACATTAGTAGCAACATGTCTTGAAACGCAGACTGAGGGTCAGGCCTCACGTGTGTGGCAAGAAGGAACACGTTGCCTCTATACAGGTCAGATAAGAATAATAGAATTTGCTGTGCGTGTCCCTGCCCGGCAAGGAAGACAAGGCCACTGCATACGTACCAGCAAGATAGAGCGTGTGGGAGTTCTTATTCTCAGCCACTTTATCAGACCTCTCACATGGCTGCATTCCCAAAAACTTGATGATGTTACTTACGGCCTCTGTTCAAGGAATACAGGATTATGAACATTAAAGGCATATTTATATGAAATACCCAACTACCTCCACACTCGGGGCTTCAGACAGAACAATACTGCCCTATCCCTGGTACCCTAGGCTGAGTGAGTGCACGAAGGAGACAACAAAATAGGATGTGATGTTTCCTACGAACGTCGGTATATAAAAACGAATAAATAAGACCAGAGAAATAAGGGTCGTGTTTACAGAGGAAGGGGAGAGTCCAGGCTTACCTTCCAATGTTTTAATAGAACTGAGAGCAAATGTCTCCTCCTTCTCGTACTTATCTCCCACCTCCTCCCAGGCTGCTGCAAAGTTGGGCTTCAGAACTTTCTGCACATGGTCAGCTAGCGTCACCTCCAGATCCTCCAGCTGCCAGGAAACGGTGAGAGGGAGAGAAGTGTTTTAATCTACATCCAGCACCTGAAACGTTTCCCACAGCATCGACATGCTGCGGCTCAGCCCCCGCTTTCCTGTCTGCGCTAGAAAGAAGATCTCAGCCTGCAAACCAGAAGCACTGGAGCTCTCTGGGATGAATACTCAAGCAGAGATTTTGCTAATTTGAGCTGTAAACCGAGAAAAAAAAATCTTGAGACAGAGCTCCATCCAGAGATCTTTTCAGGAGGCAAGTTTGCTCTGCATTGTGAACCATGATTGGCATTTTCTGGGTCTCTTAACATTCAATCATAATCCAAAAGGCACCCCCATCCTCCCCATAACAAACCCCAGAGCTCCCCTCTTTTTAAAGTCACCAGTGCTGCAAAGCAGACATCAACCCATCTCAAAAATACTATATATTTATCTCTCTCTCTATATATACACACACACGTTTGCATACCCCTACCAGAATTTGTAACGTATAGCATTTTAATAAAACATGAGATTAATTTGAAACACAAATATAACATGTTTTGTCTAAACTATTATGCATCACAGAATAGCACAATCATTACACAAACCATAGCAATAAAGGAAATAATAAAATGGTACAGGTCAAAAGTTTGCACACCCATAGTTCTTAATATCTGGTCTTGCCCCCTTTTGCATCAATGACAGCTTGCAGTCTCTTCTGATAGTTATGAATGAGACCCTTTATTTTCTCAGGTGGTAAAGCTGCCCATTCCTCTTGGCAAAAAAGCCTCCAGTTCCTGTAAATTCTTTGGCTGTCTAGCATGAATTGCATTGTTTGAGCTCTCCCCAGAGTGGCTCAATGACGTTGAGGTCAGGAGACTGTGATGGTCACTCCAGAACCTTCACTTTCTTCTGCTGCAGCCACTGAAGGGTCGACTTGGCCTTATGCTTCAGATCAGTCATGTTGGAAAATCCTCCAGTATTTTCTGATAAAATGCTGTATTCATCCTGCCATCAATTTTGACTAAATTCCATGTGCCGCTGTAGCTCACACCATCCCAAAACAGCAAAAATCAATCTCCATGCTTCTCAATAGGGACAGCGTGCTTCTCTTTATAGGCCTTGACGACTCCTCTCCAAACAGCATTTATGGTTATGATCAAAAGCTCAAATTTAGTCTCATCACTCCAAATTATTTTGTTCCAGAACTTTTGAGACTTCTCTGGGTGCTGTTTGGCATATTTGTAAGCAGGCAATTTTGTGGAGTTGGTTTAGCAGTGGCTTTTTTCTGGCAACTCTACCATGCAGCCCATTCTTGTTCAAGTATCTCCTCATTGTGCATGCTGAAACACCCACTCCATTGTTTCAGAGAAGCCTGTATTTCGGTAGAAGTTGGTTGATGGTTTGTCTTTACATCCCAACAAAATTACTTGGCAGTTGTCTGAAATCTTTCTTGGTCTTTTAATTTTCCACTTCTTGATCAGAGTTTGAACAGTACTGATTGGCATTTTCAAGTGAGGTGTTTAAGTTCGCAGGAATGCAGGGGCTCGAATGGCGGTCGCATGAGCTGAGCTAGAACAACATTAAGGTCCCACAGTGGAACTGGAGGACGCAATGGAGGCTTTAGTTGTAGTAAACCTCTCATAAAGCACCCAACCAGGGGTTGCACTGAGATCGGGGCATCTCCTATACCTTGTGGTAAGCTGAAATGGCACGGATATGTACACGGATGAAGTCTGCAGGCCAGCTTCCGATAAATACCAGAGATAGTCCAGGAACTTTAGAATGGGGCAGGAAAAAGGATCTATTTCCTTAGTGGTGCACCATATGGAGAATCTTTTCCATTTGGAACGATACGATCTCTTAGAAGGCTTTCGTGAAGGTACGAGGACCTAGGACACACTGTCAGAAAGGTTGAGAGATTGCAGGATCAACCTTTCAACATCCAAGCTGTCAGAGACAGGGAGTGAAGGTGCGGATGACGTAACAGCCCGTTGTTCTGAGTTATCAGGGTTGGACCTGTGCTCAGACGAATTGGTTGCTGGACTGAGAGATTGCGGAGGATGGGAAACCAAACTCGACGTGGCCAGTAAGGGGCTATGAGGATCATTGTGCCCCGGTCCTGCCGTAACTTCACGAGAGTCTTGCTGATGAGTGGAAGTGGAGGATAGGCATACAGAAGACCCATTGCCCATGAGTGGGCGAAAGCATCTCATGGTGGTGTGTTGTGGCTGCGGTGCAGAGAGCAGAAGTTGTGCATTTTGTGGTTGTGAACTGATGCAAAGAGATCTATGTGTGGGCGGCCCCACTGGTGAAAAGTTTTGTTTGCTACAGTGGGATTCAGAGACCATTCGTGGGGATGAAAGGTCCGGCTGAGATTGTCCGCTATTACATTGTCCACGCCTGCCAGGTATGTCGCTCTTAGTAGCATGGAGTGGGAGAGAGCCCAGGCCCAGATCTGTGCCGCCTCCTGGCAGAGAAGGAAGGAGCCCATGCCCCCTTGCTTGTTGAGGTACCACATCGCTACCTGGTTGTCTGTTTGAATTAAGATTACCTTGTTGGAGAGGCGATCCCGAAAGGCAAATAGGAGGTATCGAACTGCCCGAAGCTCCAGAAAATTTATCTGGTGCTTTGCTTCCTGTTGGGACCAGGTTTCCTAGGTTTGGAGGTTGTTGATATGGGCTCCCCAACCCAGACTAGATGCATCTGTGGTTAGAGTAATTTGAGGTTCTGGAGAATGGAAGGGTAGTCCTATCTGAAGATTGACTCCCTTGTCAACCAAGCTAGTGAGAGATGAAGCTGGTTGGTGACGTGGACAATGTGGGACATGGATTGATTTGACTGGGACCACTGGGACTTTAAAGTCCATTGTGTTATCCTCATGGCCAGTCGAGCCATTGGGGTGACATGAACTGTGGAGACCATATGACCCAAGAGGGTTAGCAGATGACGAGCTGTGATTGTGTGACAAGTCTGCACTGCTTTGGCCAAGGTTGATAATGAGTGTGCTTGGTTGTTTGGGAGGAACACTTTGGCCTGGATAGTGTTTAGATCTGCTCCTATGAACGAAAGGGTGCGTGAAGGAGACAGATGTGATTTGGGATAATTGATTAGGAATCCTAAGGATTGTAGTAGGCTGTTGGTGAAATGGAGGGAGTTGAGCACTTCCTGCCGGGATGGGCCTCAGAACGACATTCACGTTTATCCATATCTAGACGATTGGCTCATCAGTCTGAGATGAGCTGCAATGGTAGCACCCGGTACTGGTAATGATTGTGGCCTACTACAAACCTGAGATATTTCTGATGAGGGTATATGGCGATGTGCCCATAAGCCTCCTGGAGATCTAGAGAGCAGAGCCAATCTCCTTGTTGTAGGAGAGGAAGCATGTAGGTCCAGAATAGGACGAATTCCTCCTGATATTTTTGGTATTAGAAAATACCGAGAGTAGAACCCCTCACCCCACTGCAGCTGAGGGACCTGTTCCGCGTCGTTGGAGTGCAGAAGAGTCAAGAGATCTGTCTCGAAAAGCAGAGAGTGATTGATTGAAGCTACCGCTGGACAATGAGGAGTGTTCGGTGGTGGGGTGAGAAAGTTTAGGCAGTAACCTTGGTTGACCACAGACAGGACCCATTGATCCGTAGTAATTGTGCGCCATATGTTGTGGAAAAGGCACAAGTGGCCTCCTATAGGAATGGTTGTGGAAATTGGAGGATGGCTTCTGCTCTGTAGGAAGGAGTCAAAACCCCAATGCTGGACCAGATTGAGGGGCTGGTTGGACTTTTGGGGCCCTGGTTTGTTGAGGCTGTCCTCTCTGGGGAGGTCTAGTATGCCGAGCACGGGACAGGAGGAAAGTAACGACGTGGTTTATTGGAAAATATTCTAGGATCACGTCTGAAAGACCTCTTGGTTGGAGCTGGGAATTCCGAGGGAAGAGAGGAGAGCTGACACAAGGTGTCATGATGGTCTTTTGTGTAACTGTCTCCTGAATTTTGTCGCCAAACAAGTTGTCCCCAGTACATGGCAGGTCTGATAGCCTCTCTTGGACCTCCTAGTGTAGGTCAGATAATTTGAGCCATGCCCAATGCCTGGCGCTTATAACTGCTGCAGATACTCTTGAGGCAGTGTCAAAATCATCATATGCTGCCCTTACTTCATGCTTTCCAGCATAGAGTCCTTTCTGAAGGATGGAGTTAAGGCCTTGTTGATACTCATCTGGTAGGCTTTCAGAGAATTCCTGGAGTATTGAGTCATATAAAGCTGAGAAGCTGCTATCCATACCATCAGCATGGAGTCATGGAAGACTCTTTGTCCAAAGGCATCCAAGGATTTTTGTTCTTTAGCTGGAGGGGCAGAAGTATGAGGTTGAGATATTTTGAACTTTTTCTGAGCAGACTCAAAGGATTGGTGGGGGAGTTAGCTTTTCTGAAACCCCGGAGCTGACTGGACTAAGTAGGTGGCATCAGTTTTCTATTTACTGGTGGAACTGTGCCTGGGTATTCCCCAGTTGCGTTGTAGCAGATCAAGGAGCACCTCATGAATTGGAACTGCCATAACCTCTTTAGGGGCATCGACAAATTGTAACACCTCTAGCATTTTGTGCCTGGCATCCTCCTCCATTTGTAACTTAAAAGGGATGGTTTCAGACATCTCCTTAATGAAGTTAGCAAATGTCAGATCTTCAGGAGGGGAGTGGCAAAAAAGAAGGTAAGATGCGAAGAGAAACTCCCATGTCAGTAATATGCAGGAAAGGCTCTCTACAGGACAACGCTTGGAGTTCTGAAATTCTTCTAGTTGAACAGATAGCCACTAGAAACACAGTCTTAAGCGTTAAATCCTTCAGCGTGGCTCGTTTGAGAGGCTCAAAGGGGGAAGTACACAGTCCACGATGAACCAAATTCAGACTCCAAGATGGACAGATAGAACGCACTGGCTGCCGCATTTGACTCCCTTCAAAAATCTGGCTACGTCTGGGTGCAAGGCGATGGAAGTCCCATCAATCTTTCCACGATAACATCCCAAGGCAGCAATCTGCACTCTGAGGGAACTACGAGGGAACAAACCTTTCTTCAGACCATCCTGCAAAAAGGCCAAAATATGAGACACTGTAGCCTGACGCGGGGACAACTTTGACCCTCGGCACCAAAAGACAAACACCTTCCATACCTGCACGTAGGCAACCGAAGTGGATGTTTTACGAGCATGTAGAAGGGTAGTAATAACCGCCTCCAAGTAACCCTTCTTTCTCAACTGCCGCCTCTCATAAGCCAAGCCGCTAGACAAAAGCGATTGGCCTGGTCGAAAAATACTGGGCCCTGCCGAAGCAGGTGAGTCAGATGACAGAGACATAAGGGGCCGTCTACTGCCAGATTGATCAGATCTAGATCTGCAAACCACGGCCTCCTTGGCCACTAGAATGACTCGTCCCCTGTGGGATTCAATCCGACGCAATATCTTTCCCACCAGTGGCCAGGGTGGAAACACGTAAAGGAGAATATGTGTGGGCCAAGGAAGAACAAGGGCGTCTACTCCTTCCGATCCGTGTTCTCTTCTGCGACTGAAGAAGTGAGCTGCCTTCGCATTCAAGCGAGTTGCCATCAGATCCAACCGTGGGGTCTCCCACAGTCGGATGATGAGCCGCAGTGCCTCGTGTGACAGTTCCCATTCTCCGGGATCTAGCTGTTGGCGGCTGAGAAAGTCCGCCTGAACGTTGTCGACCCCAGCTATGTGGGAAGCTGCTATGCGAGACAGGTGTTGCTCCGCCCAATCCATCAACCTGCTTGCTTCGGATGCCAGTCGACTCCTGGTGCCCCCTTATCGACTGATATAAGCCACCATGGTTGCGTTGTTGGACAGTATCCAAACTGCCTGGTGCTGAATCAGGGGGAGAAAATGGCATAACGCCAAGCGAACTGCCCTGGTCTCCAATTGGTTGATGGACCACTTGGTCTGTGGCAATGTCCAAAGACCCTGAGCAGACTGAGACTGACAAACTGCTCCCCAACCCGTCAGGCTGGCGTCCGTCGTCACGATGATCCATCGAGGGGGCTCCATATCCACGCCCTGGAGTAAGTGATCCGGAATCAACCACCAATTCAGACTGGACCTGGCCGGTTCGAGGAGCGGCAAGGGCAACTGGAACTCCTCCAATTTGGGATCCCAACGAGAAAGTAGTGCTCCCTGCAAAGGCCCCATATGAGCAAAGGCCCAAGGGACCAACTCCAGTGTGGATGCCATATACCCAAGAACCTGCAAGTAATCCCACACCACCGGTGAGGGAAGGGCTAACAGACGGCGAACGTGCGACATTAGACGCTCCATCCGCACCTGTGGTAGAAAAACCTTGCCCAATTCTGTGTCGAACCTGGCTCCCAGAAACTCTAACCTCTGGGAAGGAACCAGATTGCTCTTGGGATGGTTGACGACCCAGCCGAGGAACTCAGTCTGCTCAATACTGAGTGTACTGCCTGCTCGCAGAGTATCTGTGATTTGGCCCGAATGAGCCAGTCGTCCAAGTACGGATGAACCAATACGCCTACCCTTCGAAGGCTCGCCGCTACCACTACATCCCTTTGGTGAAGATTCTCGGAGCCGTCGCTAGACTGAATGGTAGGGCACAAAACTGGTAATGGGACCCCATGATCATGAACCGCAGATGAAATTCCTAGATCCCTATGTGGAGATAAGCCTCCATTAGATCCAAAGAAGCCAAATACTCGCCTTTGTGGATGGCCGCAATGACTGATCTCAAGGTCTCCATGCGGAATCATGGGATCCGTAATGCTCTGTTGACTTGCTTCAAATCCAATATCGGGCGGAATGTGCCCTCCTTCTTGGGAACTATGAAGTAAATGGAATAGCGACCGGTCCTCTGTTCGGCTGCGGGGACCGGAACAATGGCCCCCAGGGCCTGTAAGCGAACTAGCGTTTGCAAAATCACTCGCTGCTTCGCTGGGGGTCTACTGGGTGAAATAAGAAGCAGGTCCCGAAGAGGGCGTGCAAAATCCAAAGCATAGCCGTGATTTATAATGTCGAGAACCCACTGGTCGGAGGTAATCTTGGCCCATTCCTCCCGAAAGTGAAAGAGCCGTCCCCCGACTTCCGGAACCGAAGATTGGGCCAGCGTCCCCTCATTGGGACGCTTTATTATTGGTAAAGGTATGCGATGCGCCCGCTCATGGAGGCCGTCTGCCACGAAAGGAATGTGTCCATGCTTGCGATCTCGAGGGTGGTGGTCGTGGAGCATATGACGCAGTACCCCTTCCGGCGCGAAAGCGGCTCTGCCAGCAGAAACGTCCTCGAAAAGCGCCTGCGGAACGGAAGGATCTGGGCTTGTCCTCCGGTAGCTTGAAAACCTTGTTCTCCCCCAAGGAGCGAACAAGTTGTTTCAATTCGTCTCCGAATAAAAGCTTACCCCGAAAAGGAAAAGAACCTAGCTGTGCCTTGGATGAGGAGTCTGCCACCCAGTTCCACAGCCAGAGGAGCCGCCTTGCCGAAACCGCCGAAGCCATGGAGTGGGCTGAGGTGCGGAGGAGATCATACAAGGCATCCGCAGTATACGCTACAGCGGCTCCATGCGGTTTGCTTGCTCAGCCTCCTCCGGAGGCAGATCCTGCCCCATGAGTAGCTGTTGTATCCAGCGGAGGGTAGCCCTCTGCACTGTGCTGCTGCAAACAGCTGCTCTCACTCCCAAGGCTGAAACTTCAAAAATCCGCTTGAGCAGAACCTCCAGCTTCCGATCCTGGAGATCCTTGAGTGCTGTGCCACCCGTAACCGGAATGGTGGTATGTTTGGTAATAGCTGTGACCGCAGAATCCACCTTGGGGACCTTAAGGAGCCCTAAGGAATCAAGAGTAAGCGGGTAAAGCTTTGCCATACTCGACTGACCCGCAAGGTAGCCTCTGGAGTATCCCACTCACGGGATACAATCTGAAACAATTTTGGATGGAAAGGAAATGTCTGCGGCTGATCGCAGAGGCCTGCAAGCACTAAATCACCTGGTGAAGAATCCGGGAATGCCTGTGGAACCGGGATCTCCAGTTCCCGAAGGACACGTGCGATTAATGTGTCCAGCTCCTCTTTGTGAAACAATCTGAGTACCTGTGGGTCATCCCCCTCGACAGGATCCGTACTACCCCCCACATCCCCCATGTCTTATACTTGGGGGTCCTGAGAAATGGAATCCGTATGCAAGCCCTGATTTAGAGATCCCGTATCTGGGACCTTGTAAGATACCCCTGATCCCAGGCCTTCCTGGCCTGTGGAACTCTTAGAACGCTTAGCTGGAACAGGGGACCCCTGCTCCCAGTCAGCTTCAGCTTCCATATATGCTTTATGGAGCAATATAACAAATTGCGATGAGAACGGGTGAGGTCTCTTCAAAGTACCTCCCGCTGGGTTCAACAGAGTTAAGTTGTCGTCTCTCAGCAAATCGCGGGGTCTGTGAGGGCTGAGTGCCGATGGGGGGGGGGGGGGGGGGGGGGGGGAGGAGGAGCTCTTCTCCCTCCCCTATAAAGCCTGCATCTCTATTGGGGTGATCTAAGATGGCCGGCGCGGAGGAAGGCAAAATGGCCACCGCTTTCGAGACTGGGAGCGAGCCTGGCCTGTGTCTGAGGCAGCGAAGCAGCTCCGGAAGCCTTCTGGCGCGTCAGAGCTGTTCCCCCGCCCGAAACCGCCCGTCGCGAAGGCCCCTCGCCCCCGGGAATGCACCAGGAGCAGAGACCCTCGCGAGAGAGGCAGTACCCCGGCTCCCCACACGCGGCACAAGGAATGCCTCTAGGCATGTCAAAAACGCACGAAACGGGTTCGGGCGGCCAGCCACCCCTTCCGGAGCCCAGGTGATATGAGTAGGCACGGGGCGACAAAAACCTAAATTTATTTTATTTTACACAGTTCTGTATCACTGTCTCCTAGAAGAACAATTAGTGCTTTATTTTTTTTTTAAACTTTACGAAACGCGCAATAAAGAGCTGTTTAGTGACACACAGAACTTGTGGAGCCTTTAGAGGAAGGACAACTCCTCTGACATAGAATCTCCAAGGAATTAAACATCTCTGGAGCTGAGGGGGAGAGTGACCGGCCCACCGATGAATCCTCCCCCTCTATCTCACCGGGCAGTGTGACAAGGTAGTCCCGGAAAAGGCTATAGGGCAATGCCCTGCCTCGCCTGCGAAGGCTCTCACACTTTTATTATTATTATTATTTTTTTTTTTTTTTACAGAGTTGATCTAGTCAGAGGATTCCCCAGAAATTTTAAACCAAACCTGACAGGAACCCTTCCCAATTTAGAGAGGATCAGGACTGCAGGTTATGCTCTCTCATATGTTAGAGTCAGAGAAATACTGAGGGATCGCAGGTGGCACACCAGGGGAAGGAGGCATAACCCAGCAGTCTGGACTGATCCTGGTACGTACAGGGAATGTAGGTTTTGCACCTCCACCATCTCCTGGAGACAGAGAAATACTGACAGACTGTAGGTGGCACCTTAGGATATAGGGCAGAGTTTGTTAAAACTTCTGTCTCCATCTGCTGGAGGGGAGGCAAAACCCAGGAGTCTGGACTGATCCGGGTACGTACAGGGAAGGTGCATCTCCAGCACCTTGAGGGTGTTTAGATGGAGATATTGGTCCAAATCTGGCCGGATCTGGAGGTGGCACCGATTGGAAGAATGGAGGCGGTGAAGGCATCAATGCTTTCCATGGACGACTGGGTGGCAGGTGCCCCGATGGTCCTGGAACAGGTTCTGGTATCGGTAAATTCCGTTCCTCATCTGAGGATAACTGAATCGGTGTCAGTTTCCTGGGGGGTGCCAATGGCATGGCAGGAAGCGCGAGACGGTCACGCAGTGAAGCCAGCATGGTAGGCATCAGATCGGCACGGGTACCGCATGGTAGGCATCGACACCGGCACGGGTACCGGTGTCGATGGAGACTGGAACCCTCGAAGTGCCTGGAGAACTGCCTCTTGGACTATCCTGTCCAATTCCTTCCTGGAAGCTGGCATCAGTGGCACAGCTATTGGGGGTGGAGGCTCAGAAGATGTTGCCGGAGGGTCCACATGTGTTAGTGGAGTCTCAGCTCCCAGCACCAGTACCAGTGGGGAACGCCTCGATGTCCCAGGTCCAGAAGGGGATGGGGCCCTTTCTCCCCAGGACCTCTTTGTTGGTGGTTCCGTCGATGCCGATGGCTTGCTGGTGGAGGCATCGGCAGAAATGTCTTGTCAATGACTGATGGTGCTTCTCTCGATGCTCCATCCAGATCTTTTCCAGCAAAAAGGAGGATGATGTTGATGCCTTTGAACGTACAGAGGACAGTGAAGGAAAGTCATTGATGACATGATGTTGCTGAGACTTCGATGGAGACGGAGTTGTTGAGGACTTGCGACTGTGTTGCTTTAGCTGGAGCAGATGGAGATACTCGTTTAAAAAGAAGCTCCATCTTTTTCAAGCGGGCCCTGCGACCTTGTGGCGTCATTTGGGCACAGTTAGTGCACTGTTGGACATCGTGAGCGGGGCCTAAACATAAAGCACACACGTCGTGAGGGTCCGTAACTGACATCATCTTCAGGCACTCGGGGCACTTACAGAACCCAGCTGCCATAATTTTGTAAAAATATGGGTGGTGCGCGGTCGGTGGCCGTTGGATACTGATAAAAACACCACCAGGAACTGACCGTGAGGGACGAGGTAAACTTACCGGCGTCAACAGGTATCTGTGGTCGATGTGGGACCCCGGGATGGGGTAAAAGTTTTAAATTTTTAAAAGTTAGTTTCCGTGAGGAAAAGTTGTGAGAAACTTTGACAAAAGTATTCCGTGATTGGGCTCCATCCTGATGATGTCACCCACATGTGAGGACTACCATCCTGCTTGTCCTGGAAGAATACAGCTGAAGCTACCTAAGTACTACAGGTTCAGTAAAGCTTTCTTGTCTGCCTCCATCTAGTGGGGATGCAAAATCCATGTGTCTGGACTGATCTAGATATGAACAGGAACTGTAATTATTTGCATCCTTTGCTATAGAAGCCCAGACCCATTGGGGAACCACTAGAACAGGAAAAACAGATGTGGAAGGCAAGAGAACAAAACTCACCACATATTCATCATCATACCCCTCGTCATCCGGCAGCCCTGTGCTTGGGTCACAGTCTCGCACCACAAACTTCATGGTACAGTTAAACGTGCAGGACACTGAGGAGAAGGACAAATTACAGTCAGCAGGCAGGACCACGCTAACGCCATGGGCCCTTCACACATACTATGGTCAATAGTTAGAACAATGCTATGGGCTCTCCATGTATGCTACAGATGGCAAGAGGGACATCAATAGAACAAGCCCTCTCCACAGTTTTATAAGAACATAAGAACATGCCATACTGGGTCAGAGCAAGGGTCCATCAAGCCCAGCATCCTGTTTCCAACAGTGGCCAATCCAGGCCATAAGAACCTGGCAAGTACCCAAAAACTAAGTCTATTCCATGTAACCATTGCTAATGGCAGTGGCTATTCTCTAAGTGAACTTAATAGCAGGTAATGGACTTCTCCTCCAAGAACTTATCCAATCCTTTTTTAAACACAGCTATACTAACTGCACTAACCACATCCTCTGGCATAAGGTACATCTGTTTACACACACACACATACACACACGCAAGCACAGGTAGAAATAGTCTGAGCACCTGAAATTTAATTGGTGTCCCCTGCCCCCCAGCCTGCAGAGTAGGAAAGTTTGGAGTGAGGGACAGGAGGATGAAGGGGCAGAAGTGGGCAGGAAGAAAGCAAAAAAACCCAACAAAACCCAACCCCAAAAAAAAGCTGATGAGGAACACCACAGCAGCACCCAAAGCTACTCAGATGGATAACTGTGGCAAAGATTACACAGGAACTTTTAAAATTGTTTAAGACTTATTTCTCTTTAACTACTGCTTGAATCCCCTGTACAGTACCAGAGCTGCTGCCTGACAGGGTTTGGGTTCAGCTAGGATCAGATGTCTGCTCATCGGGACGGCATGGGCTGGGGGTGTTTGAACGCTGGAAACACTGGCATAGCTAGGTTGCTGTTGCCTTCCACCACACATGCAATTATGGAGTGAATTCACAGCAGCTCTCCCGTAAAGGCACCTGCAGTGGGATCATCCTCGGGCAGCCTGACGAGCGTGTAACACATCCCTGGCTGGTTGTAAGAGAGACTGGGGGCCGCCACACATTGGATTACTTCATAAGCATCTGACGCCTCCATCTGCACTGTGACCCGTTCTAATAACTGATCGTTCAAGGTATTCGTACAGTCGAACTGTAAGAGAGAAGCAAGACAATGCAGCAGGCAGGCAGTTCTTCCTACTAGTCCCTAGGATATCCCAGTTCAGGCACTGGAGGCTACCTGGACCCCACAGCCACTGAATGAGCGGTCCAGAGATGGGCTAAATGCCGGTAAAACAGCACAAGTAATCCTTTACAGCACAAATGAAAGAAAGATACACTGCTGGCTCCAAGAAGGGAATCTTCCAAAATTAGAACCTAAAACACAAATATTTTCCTCCATGCGTCCCTCCCCCACAACAGAGTGCCTGGATAGGAAGCTTTCTCCTAAACTATCCCCTCCAATGCTACTTTCTGGGGAGGCCTGGAAACCTGAAGCTCCCTCCCAACCATGCACAGATGCAGGCCCCTCCCAGGGCTCTCAGAGCCTTACCTGAAAAACAATGTGATCCATGAAGACGTGCTTAATGCATCGGACAAAATATTCAGTCTCGGCCTCCGTCAGCTGGATGGGCTCAGAGGACTTGAACAACGGACCCAAGTTCCTAAACGCAGGAATGGCAGCCAGTTGCTCTGTAGTGACATAGAAGACAGATACAAACCACACAGCTGCAGGAAACCTGCCCAAGTGCACCTCGATGTGTTTTCCACGGGGCTATTTCCCCTAACTATGTTTGTCTAGCAAAGGCAAAAAAACAAACAAGTAAAGCTGTCTGACCAAGCTCTCAGTAAGAGACTGATGAATTGGGGGGGGGGGGGGCAGGGTAAAGAAAGGCTGTCCCCACTCTTTGGCCCTGAAATACGATGGAGGGCCACAGAGAGCACCATAATACCACTTGAGCACAGCGTATCTACCAATAAAAAAAAAAAAAAAAAGATGTGATTAGCTTAAATACTTGTCTATCACATCAGACATCAAACCACTTTTGTAAATCTGGAAAGCTGTGAAGACAGTGGGACATTACAGCATGCATACCCTCCCCCTGATCAAGGAGTCGAGACCTGCAGAGCTGGCAGTCTCGACTCCCGGAAGGAGCAATGCGATGTTAATGGTATTAACATGCAGGAAACCCATCAGCGCCCTGAGACTAGCAGCTTTCCCCCCCTGCCAGTGTCATAGCAAGGAAGAGAAACCGTGGTGTTTAAGTGTTATTACAGTACAGAAAGCACCTCCTCCTCCCTCTCCTCACCTTGGAATATGTCCTGCCGAGCGGGGGCAATCTTCTCAGGCAGTTTACTGGCGATGGGGGCAATTTCTGTTGGAGAGAGACATTTCTCAGTCCAAGAGACGCAGAGAGGAGAAACCAAAAGTCTTAGCAAAACGCATTTCCAGTCTCAATAGCACACGAAAGGGAGGTTTCAAGAACTTTGAATAAATCAGGACTGTTTAAAAGTGACCGCTGCGGCCTGCACAGTCACAGCAGATTCTGGTCTGGCAGAGGGAATTCTTCAAACTCAATTTACATGGATAAATACCGACTCTCTCGAGTAAAAGGGCCACTTTACGTGGCTAAAAGTAGGTGCGGAGTTTCACCACACACCTTTTAGGCACATTAGGAGGCGTCCCCCACAGGTGTTTGGAGCAGGCGAAGAAGAGAATGCACGTGGATTGCATTTTCAAATCTACGTGCACTGTTTCCACTGAAAAAGCAGCCACACAAGCCACTTTGGACCCATGGCAGTTTTCAAAACAGCCATACCTGCATACTTTCACTTTGAAAATTGGTGTCGTCCCCCCCCCCCCACCCCCCTCCGTAGGCCTGCTAAGTGTGCACACACGCCCTCCTCTCGAGTATTCCGGTTTATGTCTTGGGGTCCTGTTACCTGGCTTCTGTTCAAAGAAGGGAGCGGTGGTCAGCGGGACTGTCTTCATGTCGAAGGGCTTCTCGGAGGGCTCCAGGGTGTAATGATGCAAGGCTTTTTCCAACCCAAGAATGGATACGGTCAGAGCTGAAACACCAACAGGGAGGGTTCACAGACACAATGAGCAGAGGTCAGAGGGATATCCAAGGGCCTCACCGTTAGGGAGGGCTGACGACCACAGGGTCTGCAGCAGTGCCAGGAAGATCTGCCACCGCTAATCCCGCTAAATGGAGGATTCTCTGGGCCAAAAGAAAAGGAAAATTAGTTCTTACCTGCTAATTTTCGTTCCTGTAGTACCACGGATCAGTCCAGACCACTGAATTATGCCTCCCTTCCAGCAGATGGAGTCAGAGAAAAAAAGCTGAAAGGCACCCCCTCCTAGCCCAGTGTGCCACCTGTGATTCTTCAGTATAATCAATATCAAAGCAGAATGAAGAAAATTTTAATAACCAATGGCTAGACCAACAACTTATTTTAACAATAAACTATGCACATGGAAGGACTTGAACATTCTACGTTGAACATTGTCGGTAACTTCTTATTCTTCAGTATATCCTGCAGAAATATAATAAAAAAAACCGAGCGGACTCTCCAGAACACAATACCCCGGGCGGGCGTCTGGACTGATCCGTGGTACTACACCCTCGAGTACCTTCAGCTGGTAAATAATGTTTAATCTGGCGCTTCCTCTCTCCACCTCCTAGATTCTTTTTTTTTTTTTTTTTTTTATCTTGCTCTTAATCAACCAGGGGAATGAAGCATCCCTGAGCCAAGCAGCAGAGGCTCCCACCAGAGGAATGAGCACGTCGCTGGGCTGCTGGGGGGGACCAGCCTACAGATAAATTCCCCTACTCACTGGGTTGAGAGAAGAAGCTCCAGGCAATTAGGCTCTCGGGGCAAAAACCCCAGCCTTGCCTCCACCAAGGGGGATGGGCTGTAACCCCTTGGGAGGACTTGCACTCCTGTACTACATATACTCTTTTTTTTTTTTTTCCCCTAACTACTTGATCTAGTCAGAGGCAACGAGAGGTACAAGGACCCCTCTTTTTCTAATTCCTTTACTTGTTTGTTGTTTTTTTTTTTCCCCAAGGTTCAGGACCACAGGTTCTGCCACCCTCATCTGCTGGAGTCAGAGAAATACTGAAGGATCGCAGGTGGCACACTGGGCTAAGGGGTGCCTTTCAGCTTTTTTTCTCTGATTCCATCTGCTGGAAGGGAGGCATATCTCAGCGGTCTGGACTGATCCGGGTACGTACAGGAAAAAGGGCTTGGATTGTCCGGACAATTCACTACAAACGCTTTTGATAAGCCTAAAGATATGGCACAGAGGTCAATATTCAGAGAGTGGAAGATTTATCCAGCTAAAGATACGCGCGTAGCTTTTACCAGATATTCAGCAAGACACGTGTGCAAGTCTCCCGCCAAATATCCATGCGAAGTAATGCGCGGAACCTTACTCAGATAAATTCAGGACCATGATTTCTCCAACTACCCCTGCATGCATAACTATAGCCAGACAGTGGCGAATGAGTGCGCTCACCGGTTAAAAAAAAAAAGCTTAGCCATGCCCCCCCCCCGAACACCTTCACTGAGGTCCCTTTTTGTGCGCAATTTCTGCTATCGGTGGAGGGCAGGGATTAGAATATTGAAAGCCCGGTTTTTCTACTTTTAACTTAAAAAGTTACCCGCACAAAAGCTTTGTCTATAAACCTTGTTAGGTACATTTAATCTGCCTGAGCGGCAGCTTTAAAAGGGGGGGGGGGGAAGGGGAGGGTTGAAAACTATGCCATTTTAAAGACCCCTTATTTGTATCTTTCTAGGGGTCTTTTGTGTCATACAGAATTTGATTTTCTTGGTTAAGGGGTATGATTTGACTAATACTTGAAAAAACAAAGTTTACATTTTGACACTTTTTATCCAAATGGTAACTTGGTGCACGTTATAGTTTCCGAAACATACATGGAGTCACTTCTGGGGTGGGTAGGCTGGTGGCACAGCAGTCTCCATGAAAGCATCCACAGAAAAGGAAAAAAAAATGGTATTGAAACCCAAGTAATAATTGACTAATATGGGGCAGTCATCCTCCTGAAGACTTTTCATTTATCACTGGCTACAACCTGAACTCGGAAAGTGTTAAGTGCACCACAGCATGGAGACAGCACATCCAGTCCAATGCATCCCAGTCAAGGTAAATAGTTTCCAAAATGAACTCCTTACAGTTTTCTCCTTGTGACTCACCATTAAATATGTAAGCAGCATTCAGAGCCACCTGCCGCTGTTTCAGCACAGTCATGTAGAAGGTGGCTCGGTCCCGCACCTCGTCGTCACTGTCCATCATGCACCTGAGCAGGGGAGCAAAGCCCGGCTGGGTTAGAAGAGGTCATGGGCCCCATAAATAAAACCCACATCTCTGTCTTTAATTTTCAGGATCTGATTTTGCAAAATTTTCTCCTTCAGACTTCTGGCCAATAAACACCCCACTTTATTTCCAAATTCAAAGTACTTTTGTTTGACCCTCTCCATTTGTGAGGCTATCCCTGCTAGGTCCAGATGGTGTAAATCCTGTCACGCTGTCTCTAATTGAACCAGAGTGGATCCCTCCCTATTCCTATTGTGCCTTAATTCTAATTTCGCTATCCTCTGCAGCAACTCTAACCGTACGCGCTCTCTCCCTTTTCAAGAGTTTCCATGTGGAAGTGAATTATCCGCAGGTGACGAATGACGCTCTTGATGTCCAGAATGGGGCAAAAGGAACCCTCCTTCTTGGGTATGATGAAAGATGGAATAACACCCCATATTTTCCTGGGGTGTAGGTACTGGAGTTATAGCCCTCAAACTGATGAGCCTTATCAACAGATTCCACTGCCAGTTTCTTGTGCTGGGAGCGGCAAAGAGACATCATGAACATGTCCCGCGAGATGCTGCGAAATTCTAGATTGTACCAATTTGTCAGACGTGATCTCAACCCACCACTGATAGAAGAGAGATAATTGGCCCCATATCTCCTTGTCCCATGGATGGGTCGGTCAAACTTCATTGGGAAGTTCGGGTCGAACCTGAGCCCAAACCACTTCCTCTTTTTGGTTAATGGCTCCGAAGGTCGAGATGTCTGAAATGGTGAGTTTCTGTAGGGACAAAAACGCTGGGAGCCCTTGGACCAAGCCCTCATTGGCGAGGGGCACTGCCACCTCTTTTACTTATCTTCCAGTAGCTGCAGCACTGGATATTCACCCCATTTACTGGCCAACTTTTCCAATTTGCTTCCGAATAGGAGGGATCCCTTAAAGAGCATCTTTTTGATGTTTGCCTTAGAGGTCGCATCCGCTGACCAATTTCACAGTCATAGTTGCCTTCTGGCCGCCACCACTAAAGGCTACCCCTCTGGCCGAGGTACACACTAGGTCAGAGCTTGCATCCGCTAGGAATGTTGCGGCAGGCTCCATCGCCTCTTTGGAATGCGCCCATGAGCTATCTGCCTCTCTCTCAAGAAGCAGACATGAGTGAGCCACCAGGGCACAACCGGAAGTGATCTGCAGCGTCATTACTGTAGTGTCAAAGGCTTGCTTAAGGATGAACTCCAGCTGCCTATCGTGCGCGTCCTTCAAGACCGCTCCTCCCTCTACTGGGATAGTTGTTTGCTTCGGAAAGGCGCAGAACAGGGCATCCACTTTCAGAAAAAGCAGGCGTTCTTTGGCCTCTGGATCAGGAGGGTACAGGGCCTCCAATGCCCGACCTCCTTTAAAGCTGGCTTCCGGGGCATCTCATTCCAGGTCAATTAACTCCTGGATGGCTTCCAGCATCGGGAAATAGCACAAGGCTTTCTGTAGAGACATCAGGATGAGGTTCATCTTTGGCGCTGGGAACTCCCAGTCTTCAAGGGTCTGGGAAACCAGTGCCGGCAGTTCAGCTCTGTGGAAAAACCATAACATGGTACGGTATGGTTCCAAGCCTGGAGGGATTTCCCCATCCTCCAATAAGCCTGCATCCCCTTCGTCGTCCATGGTGTCTGGGTCCCTGTCAGGGATACCCTTGGGGAGGCAAGACCTGTCCCGGGGCATGCTAATAAGGGCTGGGAGGACAAGGCCTTCCCAGCTGGGGCGGCAGCAGCTGACTGTGCCTGAACAAAGGCTTGAAGGCCCTTAAAGAATTCCACCCAAGAAGGTCGCCGGGTCCATGCCTAGGCCAGGAGGTACTGGGGTAGATGCTGCCAAACTGCCCTCTCCCAAGCAGGAAAAGGGCATGGCTGACCCGTCCTCCAACTGGGAGGGGCCGGACTTGGAGAAGTTCTGAGAGTCCAGCCCTCCCTGGGCCTCCTCACAGTGCTGACACAGGAGGGATTCAAGGTCAGACTGTGCAGCCCTAATATGGCAGGCAGCACAAAGTGTCATTTGTGCTTCTTTGCTGCTGGAGCCATAGTTCACTGCAGCTTATGTGTTCAGTCGGCTAGCGCTTAAACTTGAGCATGTACAAATCCGCCCGGACGCGCCTAAGTATAAGCGTCCGGTTGTGGATGAATGTATGCGTGCGGTTATGCACACAGGTGTGCACAGTAGGGCCGGCCTGCACCGTGATCTATGGAGGAAAATGGCGCCGAACAAAACAGCACATAGCGGATCAAGCAGGACAACAAATGGTGCTGATCCTCCCAGGGGGTAGGCAGGTCCTGGTGGGACCATCCTCCTTGATTGCAGGTATACCCAGAGCTAGGGTTGGACACCCTACCTGCTCCCTTGATCCAGTGAGGCGCCTGGGATGAGTACCGGTGGTCCAGTCCCTCCCCCTTCTTTGCCCCAACTCTAGAGAAGTCTGCATTCCTCTGGTAAAGTTGGATTGGCCGCTCAAAAAAACAAAAATCTTAATTTCCTAGCCGGTAGCCAGATGGACTCAGGACCAATGGGTTATGAGCTCCCTGCTAACAGATGGAGATGGAGTCAGGTTTCAAAGCTGACATCACCCTAGATATACCCCTGCAGTGACCTCAGCCATTCAGTATCTCTCAGTCGCCTTGCAGATGTGGACTGTGCCTTCCCTATCGGGAACACAGTACTCTTTTAGAAGAGAAATTTTACCTTTAAATTGGAGAAAGATCGAGCCCACCCTCCTGCAGTGATACCTAATGGTCCCTCCCCCAGTAGAGAATTCCTGAGGTGATTTCTGAGATCCCTCAGAGGTGTGCCTTGGTCTGTAAGCCGGTTCCCGACGTGGAGTTTGCTACTGAAGCCAAGCACGGAGATGATGGCCTATTCCCTCTCCCCCCGCAGCTGGAGACAGTCTCTATACTCAGCCAGTAAGAGCTGAGCCCAGGTAAGTAAAAGAAGAACTCCGATTCAGAGATGTGGAAGGGCTCTGGTAAGTCTTTCCTTCGGTCTCTTGCTTGGTGTACCGTACCGACGGCGTTCCTGATCCCATTGGGGCAAGGGAAGAGGGTTTCCGAGTGGGTTGAGCGGCCCTCCGATGGGCTAGGCCCCGCTTCAGGCTTGGTGAGGCACTCTACATTGGCAGGCCGCAGCAGCACCATTTGCTTAGCTTTTTAATCTGTTTTTGTTGTTGTTTGAACTTCAGTATCAGTTCAGGAGCGCAGGTTCTGCACCACCTCCATATGCTGGAGACAGAGAAAAACTGAAGAGATGCAAGTGGAACACCAGATTAAGAGGGGGTGCTCTTCAAGTTTTTCTGTCTCCATCTGCTGGAAGGGAGGCAAAACCCAGCAGTCCGGACTGATCCGGGTACGTACAGAGAAAGGGGTACTTTCCTGACTGAAAAGCTGCCGGATTCTACTTGTTCTCCTAGGGGGGAAGGAAACTGGCCCTACCAGCTACTCCCCCACCCCCACCCCGACGGTGAAAAGCCAAAACAGAGAACAGTCCCCGACACCCTGCTCGTTCCACCCTACACCAGGAGGGATAGCCTCACCAGGGCCTCAAAACCTCCAGGGAAGGATACTAACACCTATTTCATTTCCCCCCCACCCCCCTTCCCCCCAGACTGCAGGGATTGCACCTCTACCATCTGCTAGATACAAAGAAATACTGAGTGACTGCAGGTGGTGGTCCGGGTTATATGCCAGTGCAACTTTCTCGGTCTCCAGATGCTGGAAGGGAAGCATAATCCCAGGAGTCTGGACTGATCTGGGCATGAACAGGAAAGGAAAATTGGTTCTTACCTGCTAATTTTCATTCCTGAAGTACCACGGATCAGTCCAGACTCCTGGGTTTTGCCTCCCCTCCAGCAGATGGAGACAGAGAAGTTTTAACAGACTCTATCCTATACCCCTGAGGTGCCACCTAGAGTCTGTCAGTATTACACTGTACCCAAGCAGAAAAATTAAACCATAACTTCCACACAAACAACAAAATCATGCCCATACTCTTACCCTGAAAAAGGGGGGTAAACTAGCAGAAAAAATGATTAACAGGCCGAGCAGACTCTCCATTTCCCCATGGGCAGGACTCTGGACTGATCCGTGGTAGCAGGTAAGAACCAATTTTCCTTTCCCTGTACATACCCGGATCAGTTCAGACTCCTGGGATGTACCAAAGCTTCCCTAACAGGGTGGGACTGAGAGAGTCCCGCTCAGAGTACACTGGCCCCAAAGGAACCGGGCTCTGGGGCCCGGACATCTAGACCAGCGGTTCTCAACCAGTGTGTCGCCAAGAACACGCAGGTGTGTCACCACACTTCCAGGTCCCCCCGCTGACCTAGCTGCTCCCCCCTAACCAAGCAAAAATAGGTCCTCTGCCGGGCTTAATGCTGACAGCCCGGGCGGAATGCGGCAGAACAGCTAGAGTCAGGGGTACTGGCATGCTCTCTTCTTCCCGCCCCCCCCGGCGCGGCCCGGAATAGGAAGTGGTGAGCAGCGGGTGCGTGCGCGGGAACTAGAGACCATGCTAGTGCAGGCAGCATCGGCCCAAAGAAAAGGCGCGGCCTGAAAAATGAGCAGCGCAGGTCGGAGTAAGATGAGGAACAACGTCAACCCTCGCGGCCGATGGGACACCTTTCTCCACGAGGGCTGAAAATGAAGGTTGCTGCTGCCGCTAGTTTTGGGGGGGGGGGGGGAGAGTGAGTGAACGAGCAAGCATGTGTGTGACATCATGTGTGTGTGTGTGTGTGTGAGATAGCATGTATGTGAATGACAGAGAGCCTGTATATGTGAAAGAGTATGTGTGTGATTGTCAGCCTGTGAATGAGAGATAGCATATGTGTAAGTTTGTGATTGAAAACCTGTTTGTGTGAAAAAGTATGTGTGTGATTGAGATCCTTTGTGTGTGAGCGAGATCATGTGTATGTATGATTAAGAGCCTGTGTGTATAAGTAAGAGAGAGAGCATGTGTGTCTGTGTGTGATTGAGAGCTGGTTTAGGTGAGAGAGCATGAGAGTATGTGACAGAGCATGTGTAAAAGTGAGAGACAGCATGTGTCTGTGTGTGATTGAGAGCTGGTTTAGGTGAGGGAGCATGGGAGAATGTGATTGAGAGCCTGTCTGTAAATGAGAGAAAGAGAGAGCATGTTTGTAAGCATGTGAATGATAATCTGTGTGAGAGAAAAGACAGTATATGTATATGTGTGATTGAAAGCCTGTGAAAAGCGTGAAAAGACAGACAGCATGTGTGTAAATGTGTAATTAAGAGCCTATATAAGTGAGAGAGAAAAGGCATGTGTATATGTGAGTGACTGAGAGCCAGTGTGAGAGAGAGATGAGAAAGTTGCAAGCAAACCATCCCTCCTCCTGCTAATTCAAAACAATCTCAGGGCACCTGGATATCAAATGTTCCCAGGTATGCAGAGCAAAACATTTTTTGTATCCTTATTTTTTATTACTGGGTCTTTGTGTCTGCTATTTTGAAATATTTTATTGGTATCTAGAAATTTTTGATATGAGTTTTTATTATTGGATATTCCATCCATCAGCTGTTTTGAAATCTGTTCTTTTTGTTAGTATGGTTTTGCTGCTATTAATTTTATATTTTTTGATTTGTTTTATAAGGACTGGTGTTTCTTTTTTTCCTTTATTACACTGCATACAGAGACTCTGGCTTGTTGTGGTTTCCAGTTCAGTTTTTGTCTGCATGCTTCTAGTTATTTATACGTTTTGGTCTCTATTATTTGTTAGGTGAGGGTCAGCACATGTGATTTAGGTGAGGTTTTCTGCTGGTGTGTAGTTTGTGTGTAAGGCTCTATAGCAGCCTGACTTGGTCCATTTTCCTAATAGGAGATGTATTGGTGTCTTAAGGCCTGGTGTAATATTTTCAGTGTTGCCTTTTCTTAGGTAAGGTGGTTACTGTTAAGTGCTGGAAATTGGTGCTGTTTTGGTGTGGGATGTTTACTATTTATGCAATTTCTGTTCAGACAGAATACGTATCTTTTATTCTTAACAAAAATAATACTGGACCTTTATTTTTTTTATTTCCGTCTTGTGTGTCACGATGGGAAAAAGGTTGAGAACCACTGATCTAGACGGTAATGCCTGGCAAAAGTATGCGTATACTTCCAGGTAGCCGCCCTACAAATTTCTTGCGGCAACACTTGTTGACATTCCACCCACGAAGCCGCTTGCGATCGAGTAGAATGAGCTCGAAGACCAACCGGGATCAACCGGCCCTGAACAAGGTATGCAGATACAATAGCTTCCTTTAACCAGCGTGCGATAGTGGCCCTTGAAGCTTTATGACCCCTCCTGGGTCCACTCCACAGGACGAACAGATGGTCTGAGAGACGGAAACTGTTCGTAACCTCCAAGTACCGCAACACCCTCTTTACATCAACTTCTTTAAATCCCTAGACTCTGGAGTAGAAGAATCCAGGCTCGCGAATGAAGGGAGCTCCACTGTGATTCAAATGAAAAGAGGACACCACTTTCAGGAGAAAGAAGGGAACTGTTCGTAAGGAAACTCCTGCTTCCAAAATTCATAAGAAAGGCTCCCTGCAAGATAAGGCCTGAATCTCTGAAATGCGCCTTGCTGAGGAAATAGCCACAAGAAAAACAACCTTCAAGGTCAGATCCTTCAGGGTCGCTCTTTTCAATGGCTCAAAGGGAGCATTACAAAGGGCGCGGAGAACCAGATTCAGCTTCCACGAGGGTCGGGATTCCGGACCAGAGGACGCAGATGCTAAGCCCCTCTCAGGAAACGAGCCACATCTGGATGAGAGGCTAGCGTAACCCCTTGCACCTTTCCACAAAAACAACCAAGAGCCACCACCTGAACTCATAGGGAATTAAACGCCAACTCCTTGGCTAACCCTGCCTGCAAAAAAATCCAGAACATCTGGAATCAAAGCCCTGGACAGCTGCACTTCGTGGTCTAGACACCAGGATTCAAACGCCCCCCCCCAAACTCTAACGTACGCCATGGAGGTAGAAGACTTACGAGAATGTAAGAGCATGGCGATAACTGCCTTCGAGTAACCTTACTCCTTAATCTCTGCTTTTCAAAAGCCATGCCGCTAGACCAGAGCTTTCCAAACCTTTCATGTTGGTGACACTTTTTAGACAAACAATTTCACAACACAGTAATTCAGACTACTAGCAAACCTGTGGTTAAAGGTTAAACGAACGAAACGTATTTTGACAATTTATATAGGTTTCTTTAAATATATACATAAATACAATGTTTCACAACACAAACTATCTCATGAAAACCTTTCATTTAAATTAAAAATATATAATATTCCAAGATTAAAGTTGTTATAATTTGAGTAACAATAATAAAACAAATTGTCTGTCCCCCACACACTCATCTCTCCCCCCCCCCAAACCACATGTCTGGCCCCCACAATCATGTACCTCTTCTTTTTGATTGTTGCCAGTTAAGTGCTTCACTCCCTTCAGGGTTCAAGCCTGCCGTGATGCATAAAACCTTCCAGGATCACCAGACACTGTTGCTTGCAGTCAGTACTCCTCGTGGCCAGCAGCAGCCAATGACAGGGACAGCTGGGCTCAAGTCCCACCCACTAAGCCCAAAAAAAAAACCGCGATTGACAGCAAAAATCACCCAATAATAAGCAACCCATGAACTGGAAAAAAAAAAAAAAAAGTGAATCTCTGGAGGGGAGCGGCTATGTGGACCGGGCTTGCGCGACACCCCTGCACATGACACTAACGTGTCGTGACACACAGATTGGAAAGCTCTGCGCTAGACAAAAGCGAACTACCTCTCCGAAACAAACCTGTTGCAGGAGATTCGGAGACAGCGGAAATCTCAGCGGATCGTCCACTGCTAGATTCAGCTGGTCTGCAAACCACGGGCACCTCGGCCACTCCGGGGCCACGAGTATGACCTTGCCTGGATGCATTTCAATGCGGTGCAGAACTTTTCCGACCAACGGCCACGACGGAAAGACTTACAACAGAACACCCTTTGGCCAGGGAAGAACCAGAGCATTTACCCCTTCTGCCCTTGGCTCCTGCCGGCGACTGAAGAATCGAGGAGCCTTGGCATTGTGGCAGGTCACCATGGAGGGCATGGTCAAGTGACTGCAGAGAAGACAAAATGTCTCGTTGGAGAGTTCCCACCCCCCCGGGTCCAACTGGTGGCGACTGAGAAAAATCGGCCTGACCATTGTCCACCCCAGCAATGTGAGAGGCCGCAATCTTGTAAAGGTGTTGTTCTGCCCAGGTGATTAAGAGCTGAGCTTCCATCACCACTGGACGACTCTTGGTCCCCCCCCCTGACGATTGATGTAAGCCACAGTCATCGCATTGTCGGAGAGTACTTGCACTGATCGTCCCTCCACTAAGGGAAGTAGGTCCCGTAGCGCCAACCGAACCGCTCTGGTCTCCAACCGAATGATTGACCAGGAGGATTCCGTTTTTGTCCATTGGCTTTGCACGGCCGTCCCTAGACAAACTGCTCCCCACCCAGAGAAATCGGCATCGGTGGTTACTACTATCCAGGAGGGAATTTCCAAATTCACACCCTGACACAAATTGTCCAGACAAAGCCACCAAAGACGACTGGAACACACTGAGTCCATCAGTGGCAGGAGAAGATGAAACTGCTCGGAGAGCGGATTCCATCGGGAGAGCAAGGCTGACTGAAGAGGACGCAAATGCGCAAAGGCCCATGGTACCAGGTGGAGAGTGGAAGCCATCGAACCCAGGACCTATAAATAATCCCAGACTCTGGGCCGAGGCATGGACCGCAAGGATTCCACCTGAACGAGAAGCTTGGACAATCTGTCCTCGGTAAGAAAAACCTTTCCCAAGATCGTGTCGAACCGAGCACCCAAAAAAACTCCTAGGACTGGGATGGAACCAGATGACTCGTCGGGATTAACCACCCAACCTATACCCATCCGTCCGGATCATCAGAAGTATCTGAGGTTCGCAATCCTCTGACATTTTCAGTTTTGTGCATTGCCCTTCGACCTGGCGACGGCACCCAGGGCGTTCACCAAGGTGATGGTGGTTGTGGCAGCGGCCCTGCGAAAGGAGGGTATACTGATGCATCCCTACCTGGATGATTTGGCTGATTCGAGCGAAGTCAGAAGGCCTCTGCATGGCAGCGGTTCAGAGAGTGCTACAATGGTTGAATCTCAACCTCTGAGGAAAGGATCCCCTCATCCTGGGCCTGTCCTCCGGTAGCTTATGGACTTTATTCTCCCCCAGAGACTTAATGAAGTCCTCCAACTGCTGGCCGAAGAGCAGTTGGCCCTTGAAGGGTAAAGAACCCAGCTGAGTCTTTGAAGAAACATCCACAGTCCAATTCCTTAGCCATAGGAGTCTGCAGGCCGAGACAGCCGAGACCATGGTTCTGCCCGAAGTACGCAGCAGATCATAAAGAGCATCCGCGTTGTAAGTGACCACCGCTTCTGTCTCAGAAAGGGATGCTACTGACTGCAAGTTCTGCACCCAGTGTAAGCTGGCCCTCCGTGCAAAACTGCTACACATGGCGGCACAGACTCAGAGCGCTAAAACCTCAAAAATGCGATCCTGCAAATCCTTAAGGGCTGTGGCTCCGGTCACCGGGATGGTGGTCTTATTCCTGACCACTGAAACCGCTGCATCAACCTTGGGCACCTTGAGGAGGTCCAAGGCGTCTTCCGGCAATAGATACAACTTGTCCATAGCCCGGCTGACCTTCAAGCCCAAGCCTGGCGTGTCCCATTCTCGGAACAAGAGGTCGGTAACGGACTGATGGAAAGGGAAGGATCTAGCTGGACCCCTGAGAACGACCATTACCGGTTCTACTGCTCCCATCCGCAATCTTCCTGGGGTACCTCAATCGCCAATTCCTCCAGAATAGCGGGAATGAGGGGACTCAACTTATCCTCCAGAATAAATGTACCACCTTCGGATCATCCCCTTCCACCATCGGTGCGCCAGTGGGGATTTGGAGCACTTCCGATACGAGCCCACTCCTTTGCCCCCCTCCAAGGGCGATGGGGCTGACCTAGAAACTTTGCTTCCCTGCTTTTTTTGCTACCCTCCGGGCTTTAAAGGCTTTGTGGAGCCATAAAATAAACTCTGAGGAGAACAAGGAGGAAGAGTGTTCTGAGGCACTGGCAGGATCTTCCTCCGATGAATCTTCCTGATCTGCCTGCGGGTTGCCCCGCCAGGAGGCCCCAGGCTGCAGAGAAAGTGGCGGAGGGGAACTCCTACCTCTCAATACTGCCTGTACCTGGTCTCTGAAGGTCTTCAAGATGGCCTCCGTTCCCACGCTGAGCAGGAACGGGTCTGAAGACTGTCTCTGGCCTTCGAGCCTTCGAGCCTCCCAGGCTCTCTGCGACCTCATTTCGAGCTACCGCCGCAGGGAACATCCTCCCCCGCCCCTCGACGTGCCCTCCCCACCCAGAGAGTCAGTCCGTGCAAACTCCGGCTCTAGAGAGCCGCACCACGCGGTATCACTAAACTTCTAAAAAATACCCCGGGAGTGGTGAATCAGGGGCGGCTAACAACCACGCGTGGGGAAACGAAGAGGTTGCTGATCCGGACCAAAATGAAAATAAAGTAAAAGGAAATTACCTCAGTCGTGCTGCACCTCCGATTTTTTTTTTTTTAAACAAAATGACAGCGATGCCTTCCCCTCTGAGGGTGAGAGAGCCGGGTCCCCCAGTATCACCCTCAGTGGTCAGTCAGGGCAGGAATCCGGGTCCTCAACCCGCTGCTCCTCTGCCTCTGTTACCAGGGGGGATGGTCCCACCAGGACCTGCCAACCCCCTGGGAGGCTTAAAGAACCAGCTCCCTTTTTTTTTTTTTTTTTTTTAAAACCAGAAGAAACAATCAAAGCAATATTTTCCACAAAGAAATGAGTACCGCAAAACAAGCTAACCAACCAAAGCCTAACTAAACCAGACTAAAGGGATTTGCACCTCCACCATCTGCTGGAGACAGAGAAATACTGACAGACTCTAGGTGGCACCTCAGGTGTATAGGACGGAGTCCGTTAAAACTTCTCTGTCTCCATCTGCTGGAGGGGAGGCAAAACCCAGGAGTCTGGTCTGACCCGGGTATGTACAAGGAACAAGTAATTACCCATAGTGAAAACTTTTGAAAACAGACCCCAGTGCCCCCTCCCCCCCAACCAGTGCAGTCAGGTGGGGAACTTGAAAAGCAGAGCTGAGCTCTGTCTCGCTCATCGGTTAGAGTACAGCCCTTACTCATGCTCGCAAATATAAGTAATTTTAAATTAGGGGTCTCTTTACAATTCCACTTTATATAGACCATAAGTGACAGGATCTTACCTCTGTAACAGGACCAGGACACTGGGAAGAAGGCTCTCATTCTGGGCACCGAACTTGGCCAATGCGCTCACAGCAGCTGGAAAACATAAGACCTTAAGAGTCTGCTGCTCCAAAATGGCCCCAAGTGAAGTGTCTTAGGGCTTGAAGCCCAGCCTCAAGAGACTCAGTAAAGGTCCTGGAAGCTGCACACCTGCCTCCCAGGCAAGACTCCTAGAAGCTGGGCAGTAGAGTCCCTACTTGTTTTCCCCTCTGCTCCTATCATCAGGCCCTACAAAGCTCTTGGACCCAGAACCCCATCTTTCTCCCCAAGTTGCCATCTCCAGGCCCCACCATAAAGCTCCTGCATGCTGAGCATAAGAGCCCTAGATGGTCCAACACTCACCTGCCCTGACAGCTTCATTCTCCAGCACCACCCGGTTGAAGATGAATCGGATGTACTTGGATGGCATTGGGGTCCTTGGCCCCTCTCGGCCTAGCAGGTGCAGGATCTTGGTGGCCAGCACAGTGTGCTCACAGTCCTCTATGAACTCGCAGAGATGAGCCAGACCTGACTCTTTGCTCTCTGGGTTCTCTTCTATGATACTAATGATACAGTCCACAATGGCTCGTTTGTACTCAAACCCACCCTAGAAAAGTAAAAGGGAGACACAGCAAGTTAGTGGTATGGAACACCTCTTCTCTCACCCAGAGGTCCCAGTAACAGCACCCAAACAAGAAAATTGGTTCTTACCTGCTAATTTTCGTGCCTGTAGTATCAACGGATCAGTCTAGACTCCTGGGTTTATTCATCCCTGCCAGCAGATGGAGGCAGAGAAAAGCCTCGCTGACACTGCTTGAAAAGCCCTGGTGCCACCTGCAGTAGCTCAGTATTGATCTATACCCAAGCTGAAAAAACACAATGTGCCATAAAAAACGTGTCAAACAACTTTAAAATATTGACAAAGAACAGAAGTGTGCTGAAAGAATATAGCTGAGCGGAAGACTTTCCCCTTCAACCCGGGTGGGTTCAGACTGATCCGTTGGTACTACAGGATCAGTACCCGGATCAGTCCAGACTCCTGGGATGTACCAAAGCTTCCTAGAGAGGGTGGGATCTGGAGAGTCCCGCTCGCAAGACACCAAAAGACATGGAATCAGAAAATCTCAAATCCAATCGGTAATGCCTTGCAAAAGTATGCAGCGACTTCCAAGTCGCCACTCTGCAAATCTCCTGCGGAGACACCAACTGAGCCTCTGCCCAAGAAGTGGCCTGAGCCCGCGTCGAGTGGGCCCGCAAGCCCTCAGGAACTTGACGGCCCTTGAGAATGTATGCTGACCCAATAGCCTCCTTAAGCCATCTGGCAATAGTTGCTCTAGAGGCATGGGTACCCTTCTTTGCACCACTCCATAACATAAAAAGATGATCAGACCTCCTGAACTCATTAGTAACCTTGAGATAGCAGAGAAAGGTCCTGCGGACATCCAATAGCTTAAGCTCCCTAGCATGCTGCGTAGAATCATCCAAGTCTGTAAATGCCGGAAGCTAGATAGTCTGATTAACATGAAAGGCAGAAACCACCTTTGGGACAAAGGAGGGAACCGTATGCAATGAAATCCCTGAATCAGATATCTGAAGAAATGGATCCCTACACAACAAGGCCTGCAATTCTGAAATTCTCCTGGTGGAACAAATGGCCACCAGGAACACCACCTTGAGAATCAAGTCTTTAAGGAGAATCACACAATACCCACAGAACCAGGTTAAGGTTCCAAGGAGGACATACTTTCCATACCAGAGGACACAACTTCTTGACTACCCGAAGAAATCTCTGTACATCCGGATGCGACGATAAGGAATAACCCTCAAGCTTGCCTTGTAAGCAGGCTAAAGCCTCTACCTGCACTTTAAGGTAATTAAAAACAAGACCTTTAGCCAAACCCTCTTGTAGAAAAGACAAAACTTGAGAAATCGAGGCCTGCATCGCCTGAATCCCTTGGTCAGTACACCAAGCTTCAAACATCTTCCAGACTCGAACACATGAGAGGGAAGTAGATTGCTGCCTGGCCTGTAAAAGTGTAGTGATCACCGGTTCTGGATATCCTCTCCTCAAGCAATGCCTCTCAAAAGCCAAGCCGCTAGACAAAAGCGATCTGCCTGGTTGGACAATCCGGGACCTTGCTGAAGAAGTTCCGGGAGATGACTCAGATCAACGAACCGTCCACCGCTAGATTGACTAGATCTGCGAACCACGGTCGATGTGGCCATTCTGAAGCTACTAGGACCAACCTCCCGGGGTGCTTCTCTATTCTGTGCAATACTTTGCCCATGAGAGGCCACGGCAGAAACACATACAGCAAGACTTTCGAAGGCCAAGGCACTACTAGAGTGTCGACACCCTCTGTCCCGTACTCCCTCCTGCGACTGAAGAACTGAGGAGCTTTAGCATTGAGCAGAGTTGCCATCAAATCAACGTGAGGACGGCCCCACCTCCTCCAGATGAGCCACATCACGGACTCCGCCAACTCCCAATCGCCTGGATCTAAGGTCTGACAGCTGAGGAAATCGGCCTGAATGTTGTTGACCCCTGCGAAACGAGAAGCCGCTAGCTGAAACAAGTACCGTTCCGCCCATTGAAACAACTCCTGTGCTTCCATCGCCACCCCCTGAAGATTGATGTAAGCAACCGTTGTGGCATTGTCAGACAGAACCCTGACTGAACGACCCTGAACTAGGGGGAGAAAGGTTTGAAGTGCCAGCTGCACCGCCCTGGTCTCCAACCGATTGATTGGCCACGAGGCTTCCACCAAACAAGTGCCCTGGGCCGACTGTCGCTCGCTCACTGCTCCCCAACCAGAGAGACTGGCATCGGTAGTGAGAACCACCCACTCCGGAACCTCCAGGCTGACTCCACGCTGTAGACTGGAAGACTGTAGCCACCACGACAGGCTGTTCCGTGCCGACGCATCCAGCAAAACTGGTAAATGAAAAGCCTGTGACAGGGGATTCCATTTGTCCAACAGTGCCCTCTAAAGTGGACGCATATGCGTGAAGGCCCACGGTACCAATTCCAGGGTTGAAGCCATCGAGCCCAGAATCTGTAGAAAGTCCCAGGCTTGTGGTATCTTCAACGCCAACAAGCGTCAAACTTGTGACTGTAGTTTGAGTATCCTCTCCTGAGTGAGAAACACCCTGCCTTGGCTCGTGTCGAAACGAGCTCAGAGGTATTCTAGCACTTGGGACGGCTCCAGGTGATTCTTCGTCCGGTTCACCACCCAGCCGAGAGACTCCAACAGGCGAACAATTTTCTGAATGGATGAGTGGCAGCCCTCCAACAACTTCTCCCGAATTAGCCAGTCATTGAGATAAGGGTGCACCAACACCCCTTCGTGTCGGAGAGCCACCGCCACCACCATTACCTTGGTGAAGGTGCGAGGGGCCGTCGCTAGACAGAAAGGTAGAGCCTGGAATTGGAAATGTTGACCCAGCACCACGAAACGCAGAAACCTCTGATGCTCTGGACGAATTGGGATATGCAAATATGCCTCCATCAGATCCAGGGAGGCCAAAAACTCCTGAGAGCGGACTGCCGCAATTACCTACCGTAGTGTTTCCATTCGAAACCGTGGTATTTTCAAGGACCTGTTGACTGATATGAAGTCCAGAATGGGTCAAAACATTCCCTCCTTTTTCGGGACAACGAAATAGATGAAGTAACAACTCCTGCCCCGTTCGCGAGGCGGTACCGGGACCACCGCTCCCAAACCGCACAACCGGCGCAAAGTCTCCCGAACAGCCCGACGCTTTGCCGAGAACCCGCAAGGGGAGACCAAGAAGAGGTCGCGAACAGGGTGTGCAAACTCTAAAGCGTAACAGTCTCTTATCACTGAGAGGACCCACTGATCCTGCGTGATTTTGGTCCACACCCCTTAAAAATCTGCCAGCCGGCCCCCTATATAGGGAACGGTGGAGTGGACTGGCCTTGCTTCATTGGGAGGACTTGACCGCTGCTGCTCCCCTCGCCGAGGGAGCTCTAAAAGGTAGTCGCCCAGCTGTGAAAGGACTGACCCCAATTTGCACCCCGCAGTTGCTGAAAAGGCTTTTGTGACTGCGCCCCTATGGGACTTCTGGAAGGACGAGACCGTCTGGCGTCCCTGAAGCGGGACCTGGATTGAAACGTCTGGAGATTCCTGTCCTCTGGCACTTATGTACCTTCGTCTCACTTAGTTGCTTGATGAGCTGTTCCAGCTGCTCTCCAAACAAGAGACGACCCTTGAAAGGCAAAGAACCTAACCGGGCCTTAGAAGAAACATCCACCGACCAGTGACGGAGCCAAAGTAAACGTCTGGCTGCGACCGCCGAGCTCATAACCCGTGACAGCGAACGCACCAAGTCATACAGTGCATCCGCTACATACGCGACCGACGCCTCCACTCGATCTGCATCCGACGAGTCAGGAGCAGGAGGTGCATCCTGAAAATTCTGCACCCACCTCAGACATGCCCTCTGCATAAAGCCGGAGCACACTGCAGCCCGGATCCCCAAGGCTGCACTCTCAAAAAACACTCTTAAGGTGAAGCTCTAACTTCCGATCCTGGAGATTCTTGAGGGCTGCAGCCCCCTCCACCGGAATTGTAGTCTTTTTTTGTGACTGCGGAAACCGCCGCATCCACCTACGGAAGCGCAAAAAGTTCCAAGGTCTGTTCTGGCAATGGATAGAGCTTGGCCATAGCCCTACCGACCCTCAAACCGGAGTCCGGGGAATCCCACTCATGTTCAATCTATTGTCACACCGACCTATGATACGGGAAAGCGGAAGGAGGAGCCCGAAGACTGTCCAGAATGGGGTCCGCCCCATCCAATTATGGAACTTCCTGAGGGGGTTTTAAACCTAGCTCTTCATGGACTTGCGGAAGCAGAGGTGCCACTCTTCCCTCCAGAATAAGCAGAGAATCTTGGGATCATCCCCCTCTGCCACAGATGGCATGCCTAAGTCATCACCTTGATCCGGAGAAACCAGATCATGCGCTGAGGAGCTCAGCGCTGCTCCTGCTGGAGGGATCGGACCCTGTGACCCTCCTGTTGCCCCCCCCCCCCCGGAGCTAGGCACCCTTGGGATGCTGGCGTCCCGCGGCCGCCCGGATCCTGCATCTGGAGCTGAAAGCCGCAGACCCGGGTCCTGTGGAGCGAGAGGCAAAGGTGAAACCCCTAAACCCTCCTGTTGTGCCAGATAAACTTGGTGCAGCAGGAGAATAAAATCCGGCGAAAAAGGCCGCAAACCCAGGGGCAAAATGGGGGGGGGTCTGGTCTCCCCAGGCCTCTGAGGCAAGGGACCTGGCTGATCTGCCCCCCCCCCAGATAACCCCTGCGCAGCGGGGAGATGAACCGGGGACAACTGCGGTGGTAAGTTCTCCTTCCCCCTCCAAAAATGGTGGCGCGCGTGAATCTGGCGCCAAAATGGCCGTCGCTCCCACCTTGAGGGAGCCGGCAGCTTCGGGGATCTTGGGAGGCTGTAAAAATGGCCTGACCGCGGCAGCCGTGCGCTTACAGAGGCGCCGTCGTTTTGAAACCCCCGGGAGGAGGGATGGTCCCCCCCACCCCCGAAACACAGCACGACCACAGCCCCGACCTGCCGAGCCGCGAACCATGCCAAAAAAAGCAAAAACAGCTGAGAACAAAATAAAGCTAAAAATAAAAATCTAAGGAGTCGGCACGACCCGCGAGGGGGGGTGGGGAATCACCTCGGAACCTTACCCTTCAGCCGACTTCCTCTTCCTTGACAAAAACTTTTTTTTTTTTTTAACTTTAAAAAAGTTAAAAAAGAGAACAGAAACAGAAGCAGGGAGATTCCCTTCTAAGCTGAAAGGAGCTGTCCAGCACAAATCAGCTTTTTGAACAAGGAGAGAATCTCCTGAAAAGAAAAAGGAGAATGGCTGTAAGCCGCATGGCTGGCCTCATGAGGGGAGGGATCTGGACCACCAGATGTACACCCCACGGTACCAAATTGGACCTTAACTGGTCCACCTCAACCGAATAAGAAAAGGTTCCACCAGGAACCCGTTCCCTGGGAGGAAGGCTCCCCCAATAACAGAAAAAATCTAAAAACAAGGGTAAAGAAAACAGCCTGCAGGTTTATGTACCAGCCATCTGCTGGAGACAGAGAAATACTGAGCTTCTGCAGGTGGCACCAGGGCTTTTCAAGCAGTGTCAGTGAGGCTTTTCTCTGTCTCCATCTACTGGCAGGGATGAATAAATCCAGGAGTCTGGACTGATCTGGGTACGTACAGGGAATTTGGGTTTTGTGCACATGGAAAGCACTTACCCAAGCATGGTCAAAGCCAACTAATGCACGTAAGTTTGCTTTGAAAATGTGGGGTAAATTTTGCCCTGTTCTCTCTCCGCAGTGCAGGTGTACAAACTGAAGCAACAGGATTGGCTCATTCTGCCAAGCTCCACTAATGCTAATCCTAAACCAGGAACAACCCTTGGTCACGGCTGTAACATCTTCACATTTATACGTAGATGGAATAAGGGAAAATGACATAAGAAATTCAAAAAGTCACTATAATAAGAAAGCAAGACCAGAGTCTTCCATTCCAAACCCTTCTATCTATCCCAAAGAGGTCCTTCAGAATAAAACTGACTTTTAAAAGAAATATCATTATTTTAATCACTAGTTTCCCATAAGAGTTGGTCGTGACATGACCACATCGCCTGCTGCGCTGTTTTTGCAGTATTTCTTAACCATGGGATAAGTCCCCCATATCCAGTCTGAGCCACTTCCTACTCACATCATCCCGCAGCATGTTCGAGAGGAAGGTCATGAGGACGCTGTGCTTCCTGGGGTACTTCTGGCACAAAGCACTGATCGCCTGAACCACCACCACCTGCACAGAAAGCCCAGCATCAAACATTAGGACCATATATGGCAAGCATTCATTATCACATGCTGTACACACAGCATTTAACTAGCCATATCACTGCCGATGCTGTACCTGTTCGACGGTGGGGCAGAGTGAGGGTGTGCAGCCTGTACTGCTGTTATACCTGTTTGATGATGGGGCAGCGTGAGGGTGTGTACTGTGGTTGTACCTGTTCGATGGTGGAGCAGTACCTGGCAAGTACCCAAACATTAAATAGATCCCATGCTACTAATGCCAGTAATAACTGTGGCTATTCCTTAAGTCAACTTGATTAAAGTAAAATTGGTTCTTACCTGCTAATTTTCGTTCCTGTAGTACCATGGATCAGTCCTGACAGCTGGGGTTTGCCTCCCTTCCAGCAGGTGGAGACAGAGGAAAACTCAAAGAGCGCCCCTCTTAACCGAGTGTAGTACCAGCGTCTCCTCAGTATTAGAATTCTCAAAGCAGAAAAAAGTACTGCAATGAACCAGAGAGACAAGTAAGGACAAGAAGGAAATGAAACACTCCAACTATGTACATGGACTCTGCAAATAGGCCAAAAAGCATGGATCCTGTATAGAAAAAGCAGACAAGAAAAAAAAACAGATCGAGCAGACTCTCCCAAGAAGCATGCCCATACGGAAAAATGGGCGGGCATCTGGACCGATCCGTGATACTACAGGAATGAAAATCAGCAGGTAAGAACCAAGTTTTCTTTCCCTGTACATACCCGGATCAGTCCAGACAGCTGGAATGTACCAAAGCTTCCCTAATTAGGGTGGGACCTGGAGAGTCCTACTCGAATGACACCAGTCCCAAAACTGGCAGCTTCTGGTGCCTGGATGTCCAAACATTAGTGCTTGGAAAATGTGTATAAGGACTTCCATGTTGCCACCATGCAAATTTCTTGTGGCGAAACCAATTGGCACTCTGCCCAGGAAGCTGCCTGTGACCATATGAAATGCGCTTTTAAACCTTCAGGGACCGGACGTCCTCGACAGATATAAGCAGATGCAATAGCCTCTTTCAACAAACAAGCTATGGTCACTTTTGACGCTTTATGCCCCTTCTTAGCACCACTCCAGAGCACAAAAAGATGATCTGAGACCCGAAAGGCATTAGTAACCTCGAGGTACTACATCCAGAAACCTTAATTCTCTAGCATGAGGCACCTCCCTCTGAACATCGGTAAAAGCTGGGAGCTCCACTGACTGATTTAAATGGAAAGCGGAGACCACCTTTGGAAGAAAGGAGGGAACTGTCTAGAGTGAAACCCCAGAATCCAAAATTCGTAAAAACGGTTCCCTGCATGAAAGGGCTTGTAGCTCTCCGACACCCTCCGAGCTGAGCAGATTGCCACCAAAAACACCGTCTTCAAAGTTAAATCCTTCAAGGTTGCCTTAAGAGGTTCAAAAAGAGCTTCACACAAGACCCTGAGGACCAAGTTAAGGCTCCAAGATGGACATACCGGACAAACTGGGAGACTCAAATGCTTCGCCCCCCCCCCCCGGAGGAAACGTACCACATCCAGATGTGCTGCCACCGGTACCCCATGAAACTTGCCCCTCAGGCATCTCAAAGCTGCCACCTGCACCCGTAGGGAATTAAAGGATAAACCATTGCTGAAGCCTCTCTACAAGAAAACTAGGATCTGTGCCACCGAGGTCTGTCAAGGAAGGATTCCCTGCTTGTGACACCAAGATTTGAAGACCTTCCAGACTCGGACGTAAGTTAAAGAAGTAGAGGTTTTCCGGGCCTGAAGCAGAGTGGCAAGAACCTCTTCTAAATAGCCTTTCTTCCTTACCTGTCACCTGTCAAAAGCCAGGCTGCTAGACAAAAGCAAGCTGCCTGCTCGAAAAATATAGGGCCTTGACGAGGGTTTGGAAGATGACTCAGCCGCAGGAGACCATCCACCGCAAGGTTGACTAGGTCGGCAAACCAGGGCCTCCGGGGCATTGAGGGTTACCTTGCCCAAGTGAAATTCTATCCACCTGAGAAGCTTGCCTATCAGAGGCCACAGCAGGAACACAAAGCAGAACATCGTGCGGCCATGGCAGTTCCAGGGCATTGACTCCTTCCGCGCCATGCTCTCTTCTGCGACTGAAAAAGCAGGGTGCCTTAGCATTTGCTCGAGTCACCATCAAATCCATGTGAGGAGTGCCCCACCTGCGTGAGATGAGGCTCATCGCTTCCAATGACAGCTCCCACACTCCGGGGTCTAGCCTTTGGCGGCTCAGAAAATCCACTTGCACGATGTCGGTCCCCGCAATGTGTGATGCCGCCAAGGCTAAATGCTTTTCTGCGCAGGACATCAGCTGCTCTGCTTCTAGAGCAACTTGACGCCTTTTGGTTCCCCCTTGATGGTTGATGTAGGCCACTGCTGTCGCATTGTCTGACAGAATCCGTATTGCCCAATTGCAGAAGAGTGGAAGAAACCTCTTTAACACCAGGCATACCGCTCTGGTCTCCAGGCGATTGATGGACCACTTTGCTTCCTCCTTCGACCATTGACCTTGAACCGACTGGGATTGGCACACCGCCCCCCAGCCAGAGAGGCTAGCGTCTGTGGTCACTACCACCTACTGAGGCATTTCAAGGTCCATCCTGTGCCGCAAGTGTTTTCGGACAAGCCACCAACCAAGACTGGACCTGACGGACTCTGAGTGGTAAGGCCACCTGGAATTGCTCCGACCTCGGGTCCCAATGGGATAGCAATGCCCACGGGACCAACTCCAGAGTGGATGCCATGGAGCCAAGGACTTGCAAGTAATCCCAGGCTCTGGGCACCACCGCCGCCAACAGATGTTGAACTTGAGACTGCAATTTCTGGATCCAGTCCTCCGCTAGAAAGACTTTGCCCATGCAAGTACCGAAATGTGCTCCTAAGAAGTCCAAAACCTGAGAAGGAAGAAGGTGATTCTTGGAGTGGTTGATGACCCAACCGAGGGATCCCAAAAGGGATAAAACCTTGTCCACCGCTTGCCTGCAGAACTCCTCTGACTTTGCTTGGATGAGCTAGTCGTCCAAGTATGGGTGGACTAGCACTGCCTCCTGCTAGGCTGCTGCCACCACCACCATCACTTTGGTGAACGTGCATAGAGCTGTAGCCAGGCCGAAAGGGAGGGCACAGAACTGGAAATGCATCTCTAGGATCATGAAACTGAGAAATCTCTGGTGATTCCTGCAAATTCCTATGGTCAGATCTAGGGAAGCTAAGAACGGCCGCTATAACTGAGTGTATGGTCTCCATCCGAAATCATGGGATCCTGAGGGCCTTATTCACCTGCTTCAGGTCAAGAATCGGGCGGAAAGAGCCTTTCTTCGGCATCACATTCTTCCTGAGGGACAGGCATAATAGCCCCTAGACTGAGCAAACGGTGGATTGTTTGCTGAACTATCACTTTCTTCAACAGGGAGCCAAATGGCGAGACAATAAACAGGTCGTGTAGGGGCCAAGCAAAATCTAAAGCGTAGCCACATTCTATGACACTTAGAACCCACTGGTCCGACATTATCTTGACCCATTCCTCATGAAGAAGGACCAGCTGGCCCCCTATCAGTGAAACAGAGGAACGGGTTGGCTGTATCTCATTGGGAGGACTTGGAGCTGAGGGCCCCCTGAGCGGCACCATCTCTGTTCGCTCTGTCCTCGAAAGGATTGGGACCTTCCTGCGGGCTGTCGGTGGCCTGCTCTGGCGAAAGTGCCTTTGCCCCCAAAAACAAGAGTGGGTGGGAAGAAAACCTCTAGTCCCTTTAGGCTTATCCTCGGAAGTTTGTGCACCTTGTTGTCACCCAAAAACATGTTCAGCTGCTCCAAGTCTTCGCCAAAAAGAAACTTGCCCTTAAAGGGCATTGCACTGAGCTGGACTTTGGAGGACACATCTGCCAACCAATTGTGAAGCCAGAGAAGCCGCCTCGCCGAGACCACTGACACCATAGTCCGGGAGGAAGTACAAAGAAGATCATACAAGGCATCCACTCCATAGGCCACCCGCTACTTCCAAGTGCTCAGCCTGCGCCAACTTCTTGGGGGGGGGTGGGGGGGAGATCTGTAGCGCTCAACAGCTGCTGTACCCACCGGAGACCTGCACAGAGCATTAAGTTGCTGCATACGGCCGCCCAAATGCCGAGGGCCAACACCTCAAAAATTCTCTTGAGATGCACTTCAAGCTTCCGGTCCTGCAGGTCCTTAAGGGCCACCGCCTCAGCAACCGGGATGGTAGTTCTCTTGGTGACAGCTGACACCGTGGCATCCGCCTTGGGCACTTTTAATAGGGCCAGTCTCTCCTCCAGCAATGGATAGAGCTTGTCCACTGTTCGGCCCACTCTCAAGCCTGACTCCAGAGCAGCCCACTCTTGGATCATCAACTGCTGCACCATATGGTGAAAAGGGAAGGTCTTCAATGGACCTTGCAAGCCAGCCGAGACAGGGTCCACCGTGTCCTGGCCTGGAACATCCTGTGGGGCCGCAATGCCAATCTCGTCTAGGACATGCAGGATTAGAGGATCCAATTCCTCCCTCTGAAATAAACACACTTCTTTTGAATCGTCCCTGTCTAAAGGAAGAGACTTATCCAGCTCCTCTCCCTGATCTCCATGAAGGAGAGGGTTGACCACTGAATCCTGAGCTGCAGTCCCCCAGGGACCAGACATCCCAAGGGGGGGCCCACACCGAGAAGCGGGACTCCTAAGCTTCCGATTGCGAACAGCCCCCAGGGGATCCTGTCTCCTGGGACCTTAGCTGGCAGGCCTTCAGCTGGTGAGTGCTGAGGAGAAGCCCGAGCAGGCCTGGCTGACCAGATAGGCTTCGTGCATGAGAAGCACGAAGTCCGCAGTAAATTTAGTCTGGCCCCAAGCACCCCCAAGAATCACGGGGAAATCGGTTGGGCCCCTAGATCCCCCTTAACGGGGGATCAGGCTCCTCTCTCCCAAAAATCTGTGCTTACACTAGCCAGAGAGAGATCAGGCGGGAGATCCCTTTCTCCCGCTGCCCTCTGCTGAGCCGCGCTGAAGCACTCCAAGTTGGCCGCCGTTCCCATGCTCAGCAGGAATGGGTCCAGCCTCGAGCGCTGACGGAGCAGGCCGCTTGCCCACACTGCGGGTCCTGCCTGCTTTCGCCCCCACTGCCCCTGAAGAGCCCTCCCCACCAGGGAGGCAACATGCACAAAGTCATTCGTGGGAGAGCCGCAAAGCAGGCTCCCCACAGGCCGTGCATCAGACACCACGCAGCATCCTCCTGGGAGGAATAAAGGATCCTTCTTGTTCTTAGCGGTTTCTGCCAGAAAAACAATTATATTCTCTCTCTTTGATTCCTTTTCCTTTTTTTGAAAACACAGAACGGACAGAGCAGCAGGTTATACATCACCTCCATCTGCTGGAGACAGAGAAATACTGAGGAGACGCTGGTACTACACCCGGTTAAGAGGGGCGCTCTTCAAGTTTTTCTCTGTATCCATCTACTGGAAGGGAGAAAAAACCCAGCTGTCTGGACTGATCCGGGTACATACAGGGAATAGCAGTTTATGGACTTCTCCTCCAGAACTTCTCCAAATCTTTTTTTAAACCTAGCTACACTAGTTGCCTTAACTACATCCTCTGGTAATGAATTCCAGAGCATGTGTGTTGAGTGAAAAAGAATTTTCTCCGAATTGTTTTGTATGTGTTACTTGCTAATTTCATGGAGTGCCTCCTAATTCTATTATCTGAAAGAGTAAAATAACCAATTCACATTTACCTGTTCTAGTTCTCTCGTGATTTTATAGAGTTCTATCATAACCCCCCTCAACCATCTCTTCTCCAAGCTGAACAGCCCTAACCTCTTAAGCCTAGGGCAGAACTCTTACTTTGAACTCATCTGAAATTTCAGAGACGAAGGAGGAGATCTGTTTCATGAGCCTGTCCACGCTGCTCTCGCTGCCGGTCTTAAGCAATGTGGTGATGGCCAGAGTAGCAATGCTGCGGTTGGAGTCTGTGATCAGATTTTCTAGGTCCAGATTGCAAGCAGTGACAGCCGATGGGTGCTTCATTGCCACCTTGGAGCAAGAGACCATACAGGTATTAGTCCCTAATCCCCCAAGCTTCCTAGTGAAGACTGCTTCGGCTGCTTTTTCATCTTTAAAGCATCCATCGCAGCACCACATGTAGAGGTCATTTCTAGAACTACAATCGCATCCTTAATGCATGGATGTGTGCAACAGACAGGGCCTGGATTCCACTGTGCTGGTTACTTAACAGGGATGGATCCTGCAATCCCTGGAAGCATTCTGTTATCTTACAATATTGTTTCACTGTACATTGTGGGCTGATGTGACTTCAGAGAAGTTGCTATTTTATTCTTCTCGTCTGCTCTCTCTCATCTGGGCCCTGCTGGGGAGGGTGAAATGAAGAAAGCTGTGCACACTGGTTAACTTCTTCACAGACTAAAGTGTTGCATCAAGATATGGTCTTTGACCACCGGGAAAACCTTTCCAACTGGTTCCAATGAAAAACCTGTAAACAGGACACTCACTTTGTTCAGGGTCCTCACCGCTGCATACCTCAGCGCAGGCTTGGGAGAACTACAGAAAAGCTGCAACACTGAGAACAAAGCATAAGCAAAATGAAAATCAGCTCTCACAGGGAACCGCATCTTAAAATACTGCCTTCAGCTGCCCCCCTCGTAGCCAGACCACATCCCCTCCCCAATGTACTTCAAGATACAGCCTTCAACTGCCCCTCACAATCGGCCGATACAGTAAAGTCCGCGGGAGAGCGGGCGCGCGCATAGGCCACTCTCCAGTGTGCGCGATTCAGTATGTAAATTAGGCCCGGCGGTAAAAACAGGTAAAAAGAGGCGCTAGGGACACTAGCGCGTCCCTAGCACCTCCTTTTGGTCAGGAGCGACGGCTGTCAGTGGAGTTTGATGGCCGACGCTCAATTTTGCCGGCATCGGTTCGAGCCCACTGACAGCCACGGGTTCGGAAACCAGCAAAATTGAGCATCCGGTTTTCGACCCACGAGCTGCCTTCAAATTTTTTTTTTTAACTTTTGGTAACTTTCGGGACCTCCGACTTAATATCACCATGATATTAAGTCAGAGGGTGCACAGAAAAGCAGTTTTTACTGCTTTTCTGTGCACTTTCCCTGTGCCCGAAGAAATTAGCGCCTGCCTTTGGGTAGGCGCTAATTTCTGAAAGTAAAATGTGCGGCTTGGCTGCACATTTTCCTTTCTGAATCGCGCAGGAATACCTAATAGGGCCATCAACATGCATTTGCATGTTGCGGGCGCTATTAGGTTCGGGGGGGTTGGACGCTCGTTTTCGGCCCCTTACTGAATAAGGGGTAACGCTAGCACGTCGAAAACGTGCGTCCAATCGTGGGTTAACAGTGCAATCTGCTGGTAGAGGTGCATAACCCACTGGTTCTGGATTCATCTGTCTGGAAGCTAAGAAATCGTATTTATTATTGGGTCAAACTCTGCAGGTAAAAGTACCTGTGGAATGAGAACAAACTTGCTCATTATTTGCTTATTTACCCCCAGTGTCTTATCAAGCTTCTTCTGTGTTCTGCCAATCTTCAAGGGTGACGCATGATGTTGCAGATTATTAGCAATAAATTTAACCTCAGATTAGCAGAGGCCTGCAAATGTGTCAACCTTTGCCAGTTCTGTACTCGAAAGAAACAGACATATGGCCTCAGGATTCACAGACCCCAATCCTGCTCTGCGGTGGGGGGAGTCTATACACCCTGCAGTCATGGTTAAGGTGATGCTTGGATTGCTCCTCTTCCCATCCCCAGAAACACCTCAAAACAAAGCCTTCATCTGCCTCTTGGATCATTCCCCTCCCCAATATACCAAGCACTCATATATAAAAAGACAGTAGGCCAAAAATGCAGTTTGTGTAAGCATAGCAGTACTCTTATTGTTATCCAAGTGTCTGCTTTCATATCCAGATTATGCCAGGACCATGAAGCTTTGTGATCCCCTAGTTCTCAAAAGACACAAGTGGACAGTCCTCTGACAACAATAGGACCACAGACTTACTATAGAACTCCCAGAATATTTAATGCGACTACTTATCTCCTTGCACAACATCTTCCCCTCTCCTGGTCCCCTCCCTTATTACTGACCTGAGAAGAGGCTGCCAGGCCCCACTCCTTTCACTGACCTGAGACAGCAGGTGCCAGTTCCCTGGCTGTGCAGTTTGGAAGGTGGATGATGGCAGAAGCAGCTTCATAGATAACCATTTCATGCTTATTACGGAGGCAGCTCTCAATGAAGTCAAATAAAGGACTGTCGTGCCTGGCAAAGAAAGAGCTTACCTTATTCCCAAGAAGAGAAATGAAATGTTACTGGGGAAACTCCTCATGTAAGCTTGAAGGGTAAACTAAGCTCCACAGGTTCAGAAGTGGTTTTGTAGATCACTTCAGTGGCAGGTTTGACTCCGTATTCTATTCCTGACCTGCGTTTTTGCCACTGCCACTACTCCTCAAATAGTGCCACTTAGTGGTCACCTGGAGAACAGCAGCAGGGTACAGCACATGTGTCTGCCTCTGTGTTTAGTGCAGGCTCCCAGATCCAGATCCTGCAGGGGCAGAAAGCGCCACGGAGGGAGCCCCTGTCAGTTTTCCATGCTGGTAGCTCCAGCACACACTTGCGCCATGCTCGTGGAATTATTCTCTGTGCCTCCCAGCTAGAGAAGCACTGCTTTTATTAGGTGGGCAATAAAGACAATGCTAGGAACGTGCCCAGTCTCTGTGGACAAAAGTGCACAGTGCCTCAGAGGTCACACTGTTGGTTACCCTCCCCTTACACAGCACAGTTGTGGCAGGCTCCAGGAAAGATGGATACCGCAGAATCTCTAGGCCACAAACAAAAGTGAAGAAGAAAACACAACAGCTTTCTTATGAGCACCAGATATAGAAGGAATAAAGAGAGGGATCCAGCCAAAGAGGATACTGGGATAAAGTACCCCACCCAAGCCAGGAATTGCAGCAGAGATTTCTACCATCATCCAAAAGGGAATGTGGATGGGACACTCAGACTCTCACATGCACGCCATGCTGACAGAGACTTGCTTCTCTGAGCTATCCCGGACCCCAAGTGGACGAATGCTGCCTCCCGAGGCGTGCCGGACCAATCGCGCCAAATACCATCGAGTCCCACCCCGGACCCCGGCTGTGCAAACACAGCCACCTTACGCTGGTTGTACCACCTGCACCAAACCTCGCTGAGCCCTCCTGGACCTCAGGTGTGCAGCTGCAGCCTCCCTCCTCACCCCCCCTGTTCCAGCACAGTCAACACCTCACGCACGCTGGCAGATGCCTGCACTTTTTTTTTTTTTGAATACCACAAAAAAAAAAAAAAAAATTAAAGGTAAGGCAGTACACAGACAGAACAAGACAGACAATAGTGGGAATATTTCCTTGAGTCTTGCAGCCAGAAATAGGTGAGGGGTATCCAGAGGAAACAAGGGAGTCAGGATTCCTGGCTTTCAAGACCTCTGATGGATCTCCAACCCCCTGCGCGCCCGGCTCGACCTAAGGTATGGCCCACGAAGGAACCTAGCACCTTAGGGAGTCAAATATCCTCATCTTCTTTCTTCCTTTTTCTTTCATTTATTTATTTATTTATTTTTTTAAACTCCAGACTGCAGGTTTTGCACCTCTCCCAGATGCTGGAGACAGAAATACTGGGGGACTGCAGACGGCACTCTCGGTTTTGTAGCAGTGTCTGAAAAGTTTTGTCTCTGCCTCCATCTGCTGGTAGGGATGCAAAACCCACTTGTCTGGACAGAACTGGGGTATGAATAGGAATGGAGACTTCTGGCTTAGCAGTTTTAGGGCTTTGCTCATTAAGGCAAGTCAAAGCAAGTGCTGAAATGCATGTAACAGAAATAAAGAGAGTGTGGCAGAAGTTGCAATGGCCCTTGCTGCTACTTACCCCTCCTCAGATTCCTCCAGGAGCCGGCTGGCAATGCGGATCAGCATGCAGTATGCAAATGGCGACTTCAGTCCGCACTTAGTGAATTTATTCAGCATCTTGGAGACTGCCAGTCGATCGTTCTTGCGTAGATAGTACAGCAGGCCCAAGGCATGGTACTGTCCCCAGGGAGAGATGGAACAAGGAGCATTAGGCCAGCCTGATGTAGATGTTAACAACCATTACACTACAGGCTGTATTACTTATCTCCATGTGCGGCCTGGGCAATGGTCACGAGCACATGTTTCTGTGAGCCTGCTGGCCAGGGTGATTAGAATCACAATCCTGACACATTAAGATTACACATTTTGAGACTGTTGTGGTGGGAAATACTCAGGTTTGTGTGCTCTGATCACAAGAATGCCCAAGCAACTGCCTTCCTCCCAACCCTGGCATTAAATAATAGTGTTGCCACCAATGAAACGAACAAATCTATCAACTACACCCCTCACCTGTTTGCCCTGCTACTACAAGCTTCAGCTCTCGCAGCCCTTCCTGCTCTGCCCGGAGATTCAGCTCTCTCTACCCAGAGTTTTAGCTCTCTTCCTAGTTTCCTACTTCAACTCAAGCTTTCCTACTACTTTCCCTGGCCTCATGCTCACACATTTCCTTGCCAGAAGGTCCTGCTGACTTAAAACCAGGAGGTGAAAACAAATTTAGGGAAACTCGGGTGCCAGTCCATACTTTTAAAAGCCAGGGCAAAAAAATGTGTAGTTTTTTTCTTTTTACTGTATTTTTTTACTCTGCTTGTTTTGCCTATTTTATTGGGGGGGGGGGGGGGGAATCAGCTTGTTTTGCTTGTGTTTCAATTTTCTTGCCTCCAGCTTTCCCCCGCCTCATTTCCCTATCTCCTCCAGTCTCTACTCTTTGATGGCCACCCTGCAGCAGATGGTAGGCGCTACTTCTGGATGTAGGCAACGGGTGCTCAATTTAAAGCATCTGGGATTTTCCCAGTCTTGGAAGACTCTGCAATATAAGAGTCTTTCAGGCAAGAGAATGGCTGACTGACTCCATATACCATGTACATTTAACACATCAAGGATTATCAAACACAGAGAGGAGAAAGTGTTACCATCCAGTCCCATGCAGGGATGGGGTACGGGTAAAAGGTTTCTGGGATACCTGAACCATGATATTATCACTAGACGCTGCTTCTTGTGCTTCATTGATCCAACGTTTCACCACATCATAACTTATCTTCATCATATGCTGTAAAGAAAACATTAGTGAGAGCCCAGAGGAACATGGCAGGAGTACATCATGTGCCAGGGTCACGCCAAAGCTGGCAGCATGGCCAAACAGAGTGTGGTTAATATTTGACAAACTGGAAACTATTCTGGTGGGTGAGGGGAGGGATGATTTACATGCAAGATTGTGGACCTCTCAGCTAAACCATGGGGAGATGGGGGTTGCACACAGCAGGCATATGCGTAGAGGGCAAGGTTAGGATAGGGAACTTGAGGTAGCCCATATAACAGACAACGTACAGAAGGGGACAGGCCATAGACGTCTTTGTGCCTACAGGCCTCAGAAGGTCTCAATCCACCTCTGGGACTGGATATGGATTAAGGTGCAAAGAGAATGAAATGTATTAAGTTAATGTGAGTTAATGTCTAGCTATGTATGTATCAGGACTGGGGTGGGGTGGATCTACTGCCGTTTAGAAATGCTGACCACACAGACTTGTTGTTAGCTGGTTTGGGGGTCTTATGGCGAGAAGCAATCAATCAAATGTAAATAAATAAATACAAATAAATCACACATGGAACTGTGAAAACCTGAACAAGGTCCGAAACCTCATCACCTCTCGATGTATGCTTAAATCATTTATAATTTATCTCGGTGCTCAAACATTACGATAATTTAATATCAGGTTAACAAGTTTAGAGGCCAATATTTAGTGCATTTTGCCAGGTTAAGTTCAATGACGGAATTTGAAAATTCTGCTATGCTGACCAGCACTGACAGCACCAGGTAACGTGTTATCTGGCTAAAAAGTTATCCTGCTAGCTCGTGGCATTCTAGGGGCACAGCAGTCCTACAGTTAGGCAGATAGCCAGGTATATTCAACAGTGCACCTGAACCACAGAATATATGAAAATTGGTTCTTACCTGCTAATTTTCATTCCTGTAGTACCAAGGATCAGTCCAGACTGCTGGGTTTTGCCTCCTTTCCAGCAGATGGAGACAGAGAAAAATTTGTAGAGCACCTCCCTATTAGACCAGTGTGCCATCTGCATCTCCTTGGTATAAATCTCAAAGCAGAAAACTAGTAACATTGCAGACTAACTTGGCAGATCAACAAGACAAACCAGATAATTATGGAAATAAGCCCAACCTTGGGCAACGTGAATATAGAAACGAGTAACATGTCGTCTTCTTCTGATACCTTCGGCTACAAAACAAAGTACTAGAGCGAACTCTCAAGCAATAAACCCTCATTAAGGGAGGGCGTCTGGACTGATCCATGGTACTACAGGAACAAAAATTAGCAGGTAAGAACCAATTTTCCTTTCCCAGTACGTACCCTGTTGTTGGAGAGAGAGGTACTTTGCCTTAGCAATCCCTGAGTGGGAACTGAACCCTGGCTTCCCTGGTTCAGGGCCCATTGCTCTGACCACTAGGCTACGACTCCACTCCAGTACATCCCAGCAGCTGGGATGTACTGCTGGGATGTACCAAAGCTTCCCTACGCAGGGTGGGACCCTGAGAGTCCTGCTCGAATGACTCCGCTGCCAAAATTGTTGACGTCAGGAGCCTGGTCGTCCAACCAATGACGACGAGTAAAGGGATGCAACATCTTCCAGGTCGCCGCCCTGCAGATTTCCTGCAGCGAGACTGACACTCAGCCCATGAAGCGGCCTGAGAACGCAGCGAGTGTGCTTTCAACCCCTCAGGAATAGGCTGGCTGCAGTAAATGTAAGCAGATGAAATAGCCTCTCTCAACCATCGGGCAATAGCTGATGCATGTTGGCCCTTCTTTGCGCCATTCCACAAGACAAACAAATGATCGAAAACCTGGATAGAATTCGTGACCTACAGATAGCGCAGGAGAACTTGGACGCCCAAACGCTTCAACTCCCTAGCGTGCGGTGGCTCCGATTATAAGTGCGAAAACGTCAGAAGCTCCACCGACTGGTTCACGTGGAAAGAGGAAACCACCTTCGGTAAAAAAAAAAAAAAGACAGAACCGTCCTAAGAGAGACCCCACAATCGAGATATGCAGAAAAGGCTCCCTGCAAGAAAGGGCCTGAAGCTCAGATACCCTGCGAGCTAAACAAATAGCCACCAGAAATAAGATCTTTAACGTGAGACCTTTTAAGGTAACTCGCTTCAGAGGTTCAAAGGGGGCTTCACACAAGGCCCTGAGCACCAGATTAAGGTTCCACGATGGACAAACGGGACGGACTGCGGGACGCAAATGCTTTGCCCTCCCGAAGGAAGTGGATAACATCCAAATGCGACGCCAGAGACGTACCATCCACCTTACCCAGAAGACACCCCAGAGCCGCCACCTGGACTCACAGGGAATTGAAAAACAACCCTTTGGCTAAGCCCTTTTGCAAGAACGCCAGCACCTCTGCGACGGAAGCCTGATAGGGAAAAACGCCCTGATCCTTACACCAAGATTCAAACCCCTTCCAAACCCTAGCATAAATCAGAGAGGTAGAAGGCCTTCGCGCTTGGAGAAGACTAGTAATCACGTCCTCCTGATAACCACTCTCTCAACTGCCGCCTTTCAAAAGCCAGGCCGCTAGACAAAAGCAATCCACCTGCTTGAAAAATATAGGGCCCTGAAGTAGATTGGGAAGATGACCTAACCGCAGAGGACCGTCCACTGCGAGATTGACAAGGTCCGCGAACCACAGGCATCAGGGCCACTCCAGAGCTACCAGGATTACCTTCTCTGGATGGACCTCTATCCGGTGAAGCATCTTGCTGACCAGTGGCCACGGTGGGAAGGCATAGAGAAGAACAGTGGTCAGCCATGGAAGCACCAAAGTGTTGACTCCCTCTGCTTAGTGTTCCCTTCTGCAACTGAAGAATCGAGGGGCCTTGGCATTCCTTTGGAGTTGCTATCAGATCCAGATGTGGAGGACCCCATCTGCGAACAATGAGGTCCATGGCTTAAATCGGAGCGTTCCCACTCCCCTGGGTCGATTCTCTGCTGACTCAGATAATCCGATTGCACGTTGTCTGAGCCCGCGATGTGCGATGCCGCCAGAAGGGCGATGTTTTTCCGCCCAAACCATGAGTTGCTCCGCCTCGGCAGCCACTGGTTGACTCTTGGAACCGCCCTGCCGGTTGATGTAAGCCACCGTCGTTGCGTTGTCTGACAGGACTCGGGCAGCAATATTGCGCACCATCGGTAGAAACCGTTGCAGTGCCAAATGAACTGCTCTTGTTTCCAGGCAATTGATGGACCAGCTCGTCTCCTCCGAGGACTATTGGCCTTGGACAGCTCACGACTGGCAGACTGCTCCCCAACAGGAGAGGCTGGCATCCGTTGTCACTTCCACCCACTGAGGGACCTCGAGGTCCACCCCGCGCTGCAAGTGCTCCGGAATCAGCCACCAGCCAAGACTGAATGTTGCAGACTGAGCGGTAAGGGGACCTGAAACTCTTCAGACTTCGGGTCCCAATGGGAGAGTAACACTCTCTGTAGAGGTCTCATATGAGCAAATACCCATGAACCATTTCCAGGGTGGACACCATGGAACCTAGGACCTGGAAATAGTCCCAGGCCTTGGGGAGAGGAAGAGACAAGAGCCGCCTGACCTGCTGCATCAGTTTGGAGATCCGATACTCCTGGAGAAACACCTTCCCCACACGGGTGACGAACCTGGCTCCCAAGAAGTCCAGTTCCTGAGACGGGAGAAGGTTGCATTTGGTCTGATTGACAATCCATCCCAAGGACTCCAGGAGACTCACGACTGTCGACCACTGCCTCGCAGAGAACTTTCGACTTTGCTCAAATAAGTCAATCGTCCAGATGCTGGTGAACCAGCACACTTTCCTTCCGCAGAGCTGCTGCCATGACCACCATCACCTTGGTGATCGCCCGAGGTGCTGTTGCCAAGCTGAACAGCAGGGAATAGAATTGAAAATGCCTGTCAAGGATCTTGAACCGAAGGAACTTCTGGTTGTCTTCGTGGATGGCTATGTGCAAATATGCTTCCGTCAAGTCCAGGGAAGCCAAGAATTCACCCGTGCGTACCGCTGCAATTACGGAAAGCAGGATTTCCATCCAGAAACGTGGAATTTTGAGAGCTTGGTTCACCTTCTTCAAGTCTAGGATCGGCCGAAAGGAACCTTCCTTCTTTGGGAAGATGAAATAGATGGAGTATCAGCCTCTTGCCCACTCTGCCCGGGGGACCGGGCCGATAGTCCCCAGAGTGACCAACTGGTCGAGGGCTGCCGGACATTGCGTGCTTTCATGCGGGAACCACAAGGAGAGACTAGAAAGAGATCTCGGAGAGGCCAAGCAAATTCCAACGTGTAGCCTCTCTTTATGATAGTTAGAACCCATTGGTTGGAAGTTATCTTGACCCAGTCCTCGTAGAATTCGGACAGCCATCCACCCAGCCGGGGAACAGAGGACTGGGTCGGCTGCATCTCATTGAGTGGACTTGGATCCAGGTGTCACGGAGCTGGCACCGCTGTGGGCGGGTCTTTGGCCACGAAAGGAATGAGACCAGGACTGCGCTCTACCTGTGAACTGTGTCTGGGCGGTAACCGGAGCTCTGCCGAAATCCCCGTTGTTCCAGAAAACAAGACCTTTCTCGCAGACACGTTCTCGAAGGCCTAGGCTTATCCTTGGGAAGCCGGTGAACCTTGTTCTCCCCCAAGGACTTAATCAACTGCTCCTAGTCCCGTCCCCCCCAAACAGAAATTTGCCCTTAAACGGTAACGCACTCAGTTGGGCCTTGGAGGAGACATCGGCCGACCAGTTGCGTAGCCACAGGAGCCTCCTTGCTGAAACCACCGATGCCATGGGTCTGGAAGATGTACGAAGGAGGTCATATAAGGCATCAGCCCCATATGCCATTGCCGCCTCCAAGAACTCCGCCTGAGTGGATTCCTGAGGTGGGAGGTTCCAGGAAGTAACTGTTGGACCAAGCGAAGGCTCGCCCAGATCATAAAACTACTGCAAACGGCCACGCAGATGCCCAGCGTCAAAACATCAAAAATTTGTTTCAGAACATAAGAAATTGCCATGCTGGGTCAGACCAAGGATCCATCAAGCCCAGCATTCTGTTTACAACAGAGGACAAACCAGGCCACAAGAACCTGGCAATTATCCAAACAGAAGAACCTCAAGCTTTCTATCTTGGAGGTCCTTAAGGGCTGCTGCTCCGGCCACTGAGATCGTGGTCCTCTTCATGACTACAGACACGAAGGCATCCACCTTGGGAGACCGAAGAATCTACAAGACCTCTTCAGGCAAAGGATAAAACTTGTCCACTGCCCTCCCCGCTCTGAGGCCTGCATCCAGAACATCCCATTCTCGGGTCATTAGCTGCAGAAACATGGGATGAAGAGGAAAGGTCTTGGATGGGCTCCGTAACCCTGCCAGGACCAGATCCACCGAATTCGGGGGGAGAGCTTCTTGTGGAAGATACACGCTGAGCTCCGCCAGGATCCATGGGATAAGTGGGTCCAATTCCTCTCGATGAAACAGGCGGACCACCTTCGGATCGTCGCCCTCCAATGGTGTTTTTCCCAGATCCTCATCTGGGTCACCTCCCGGAAGGGCCTGAGGACCCAACAGTGCATCCGAAGCACCGGTGGTCGCCACCACCGGGCTGGAAGCCCCCGTCCCCCAGAAGGGACGAGCCCCGAATCTTCTTGATCCGAAGCGACCCCTAGGACTCCTGACATCCTTCCGTGGTGGTCCATCTGGTCTCCCCTGCAGGGTGACCCCAGACTGCTGGCTCTGAGTAGCTAAAAATGCTTTGTGCATTAAAAGCACAAAGTCTATGGAAAAAGCTGAAACACCACTCCCCTCCCTCTACCAGGGGGGATCAGGCCCCTCATCTAATCCATCCAGTGAGTGATCCTGGATGTCCTCCGGGCTGCCAGGAACTGGTGACAGATCGGGTGGGAGCTCCCCTCCCCCCCAACACTCTCTTCTGCGCTTCAGCAAAAGTCTCCAAAATGGCTGCCGTTCCCATGCTCAGCGGGAACGGATCGGCCTGAGGGTCCTGAGTGGCTTCCCGTTTGCAAGTTCCTCGGGGCTTCAGCAGCCGCTCCGAGGGACCTTCCCCTCTGGGAAGGCATCGGACACAGAGCCCTGAGCGGGAGAGCCACAAGGCAGACTCCCCACAGGCCACACATTGCGGACGCGGCATACGGAGACCGGGGGGGGGGGGGGGGGCGCCGAGAGAAACCACACGGCCAAGAAGAGAAGCACTCCCGCAGGACAAACACCGTTGCAACCGCCCCACAAACGCCTTTTCCACCCCGGGACCGTCCAATACCTAAACCTGCCTCCTGGTCTTCTGTTTTGGGGGGAGTTTAAGAAATCGTAGCCAACAGCTACCAAAGAAGACTGACAGGCTCTTTTTTTTTTTTTTTGTAATCCGACTGTGCTTCAGTGGGCGGGGGGGGGGGGGGGGGGGGGAGAAGGAACCGGACTACCAGTATCCCCGCCAGCTGCCTTACTCTTTGGGAGCTCCGCGGCGTCACCAACCCCAGCTCCTCACACCCTGCAACCAGGAGGGATAGCCCCACTTGGACCTGTCTTACTCTTTGGGAGCTACGCGGCGTCACCAACCCCAGCTCCTCACACCCTGCAACCAGGAGGGATAGCCCCACTTGGACCTGTCTACCCCCGTTGATCTGCTAGTCTGCTTTTCTTTTAGCTTTTTTTTTTTTTTTATAGATTTGCCATCACCTCAAGACAAGGTGAAGACCGCATGTTTTGCACCACCTCCATCTGCTGGAGACAGAGAAATACTGAGGAGATGCAGGTGGCAAACCGGTCCAATAGGGGGTGCCCTACAAGTTTTTCTCTGTCTCCATCTGCTGGAAGGGAGGCAAAACCCAGCAGTCTGGACTGATCCAGGTACGTACAGGGCACCTGGCTAACTTTCCTAGCTGGCCAGTGCCTGAATATGGATCTGAAACTCTTGTAAACAGTTCAACAAACAATGAGCCCATTCTTCCAGCTATGTTAGAAGGGTACAATGTGAATTCTGCAATGTGACTAGCTCATAAAATTGCATTGTGCTGTTATAACCTGCAATATCACAAATGCTTAATTTCAAGTAAGAAAACACTCATTATAAACATTAAAAATAAAGCTATTTTGGCGTGACATCCATTAAAGCAGATCATTTTACAATTTGTTAAACTACTTTGCTTGCATGTCCCTCGAGCCCCAAAGAGCAGCCATCTTAGCAAGAGAAGTGATGTCACCAGCAGCTACATTTACAACCTGATGAGAGGGGACAAATATCTTGGAGGGGATCCTGTAGCATTCTGGGGCCACCCAGCCGACCTGGGGCATGGAAGAGCTGGTCCGGGGACCCTCCACATGGCAATGCTCAGCACTGCCAAGCTGGCCCTTTTTTGCAAGCTCCGAACCTTCCATTTGGGAAGCGCTGAACGTGGAACAGTAAAGTGACTTTACACAAGAGGATGCGCCCCCTTTGAATTAAATGACGTACTGGCCTGATGCTCACTTACCAGGGACGACACCAATGCAGAGCTAGAAACACTGGGAACTTTATCCACAATGGCTTGTTTCATGTACCTCTCGATGGCTTGGAGCATGGTCCCCTAAGGAAGCAAAGAGGAGAAAAAGTTTCCTTTATAAATCCAGTCACTGCACACTCTTCCATCAGCTGGCACCAGACATCACTGCTATGGGGACAAGGTGCTGCATGCTGGGCAGCAGGATTAGAAGAAAGAGTAAGGCTGGGCTGCTGGCTTCCCCAGTGTTTTCCTCATTATTATAATTTCAGTCTTATGAACAAGTAATGTACACATCATGGGATCACTCAGCAACCACCGCTCCAAAGACTCATGAAAGGGGGGCAGTCTCTTTTCTGTCCCTCAGAGCTTTATAGAGAGATACGAGTTATAGATAATCAATGCAGGGCTGGGATCAGAAAATGCTGTATCCCAAGGAAAGGCGGTAAAAGGCTATTAAGTAAGGTTCTTATCACTTACTGCACTCAAAGCCCTGCATACACAGACAAATCCTCTCTCATCCTGCTGCCCTTTTCCATGATATCCAGACTCCGAACCAACTGACTTTCCAGCAGAGGTTATAGGTAGGATGTAAAATACCAAGTGGTTAAATGGTTAACCAGTAAGTAAAGTCATACTGGTTAAATCCATTTACCCCTTTCATATTAGCTGCTGAGACAGGAGGGAGTAAGCTGGGCTGCAGATGAAGTAGTGAATCCTCCTGTAGCTCACTTTGATGCTTCCTTCCAGCTGCGTGCTTCCTGTACCCACCCCCATGTTGGGGCAGGCTGGGCCAACAAATGTGTGCAAGCACATCAGCACGTCGGAAGGGGGAGAGAGAGGAGGGATTTATGCAGCTCTCTTTACGCTTGAAGCTTAAACAGTAAATCATTTAAAATTTCAATTTTTCAAATGTAACTTTTTTTTTTTAAACAATATTTACATCCTCGGTTATAGGAATGAAAATAGTGTGACGCTTCAAGCATGCATGGGATGCACACGAAGGGAGGGAGAAAACTGAAGTCGACAAACTCCCGTGGCAGCACAGTAGGCTGGTACAAATGCATAGACTGGATGGACGTAGTGGAGTTTCTCTGACATTTTCTCCGTTTCTATCCCACATATTCCATAAAAATAACCCCTCCCCCATCCCCACAAGGTAACCCCTCCCCCAAGTCTTACAACTTCCATTTCCTAAATCTTCCCGGTGCACTGTCCCTTCTCCCCATCCATGCTACCTTCACACCCCTGGCTCATTTCAAACAAAATCCTGGGAGCAGCATCTCCACAGAGAATTCACAGCCTAACTCGCAAGCTAACTCCCGCAGTGATGGAAAGGACACCATAGACTTACATCAGTGATCCTGCAGAGCGCTCGAATGGCTGGACCTCGGTAAACATCTTCCTTCCCAGTCATGTCTTTAGTCAGGCTAAAAACAATTCAATTAGTTGAAGGTTAATAATATCAATGTCTTGAGATGAGTTCTGGGAAAACCGATACTGCAAGAGATTTATGCTGCCAGGCGTGGGTGGTCAAAGTTTACTTTCTTTTCTGGTCAGACCCTGTGGAGGCTACAAGACTTACAGAGCAGCAATGGATAATATTAAAAGGGACTGGTAGAATACACATTAGCACCAACCACTAGTGGCTGAGGGTGGACAAATACCCCATGTCTTCTATCTTATCCAGCTACCTCAAGACAGCTTTTTGATGGAGATCCAGGGAAGGCAAACATCTAGTTCCCAGCGGAAGAATGGCCGCTGTGATTCCAAAAATAGCTTCTTTCTGAATTACCATATATATTCATGTATAAGTCGAAAACTTTTGCTTCCCCCCCCCCCCCCAATACCAGTCCTTAAAATCGCAGTCATCTTATTCATGGGTCAATCCACATAACAAGTGAATAGTTTGCACGCTCCTCTTCCCGATCCCTTAACTCACCCGCTGCTATGAGGATGTCGTTGGCACTCGCAGTTGCGCAGGCACGCCCACCCCCTCCCACGCCAGGGTCTGACTGGCGCACTTAGAACCCCATGGTTCAAAGCGCGCCACTGGGATCCCGTGGGGGAAGAGGGCGGACACGCCTGAGGATCCGCAAGTTCCTCGCCGTCCTCATAGCGGCAGCGAGCGTTCGAGTTAAGGGATCCAGAGGAGTTGTGGAGGAGAAGCTGTCCAACAGCTACACTGGGAGACAGGAGGGACGTTCCTGAGCAAATGCAAGTCCCTTCATTGTCCAGATAGCAGCAGGTGAGTTAAGGAATCGGGAGGGGGAAAGGATTCGGATAGCAGGGACAGCCATTAGAATAACGACTTCTTACCCTGAGGAAAATGAGCGCTGAGAAGAAAAAGAGCATCTTACCCCGCATCGCTGAAATGCAAGATTACAGAACGTGCAAAAGAGGCCAATGATTGTGTTGCTGCGAAAGAATTCAACATTAGTGAAAAACACGTCAGAGATTGGAGAAGAAAATGAAGAAAAGCTGCTAGAAATGCCAAAATCAAAGAAAGCCTTACATTTCAAAATCGCGCCTTTGGAAGGAATGGAAAAGGATTTGAATGACTGGGTAATGGAATCCAGACAGAATGGCTACACTGACTTGCTCGAGCATTAGGATTTGTGCCCTTCAAATGGCAAAAGAAGAAAAATATTCAGCGACCAAAGGTCTGAAAGGACTCACAGCATCGGCTGCTTGGTGTTTGCGGTTCATGAACTGACATGGATTGTGCCTTCGTCAGCACACAAAGATTTCACAGAAACTGCCTAAAGAGCGTGATGAAAAGATCTGTTTGTTCCACAAATTCACTATTCAGCAGAGAATAAAGAATCATTTCGATATGAATAACATTGGTAATATGGATGAAACGCCAATGACGTTTGATATGCCTGGCAATCACACTGGAGCACTGGTGAGAAGACCATACTTGTAAAAACAACTGGTCATGAAAAGACCCATTTCATAGTGGTCCTGTCTTGCCTGGCAGATGGCACAAAACTGCGTCCGGTGGTAATATTCAAGAGGAAAATGATGCAGAAGAGCCTAAAAGTTCCAGCAGGCGTAACTGTTCGGGCTCATCCTAAAGGCTGGATGGATGGAGGAGTGAACAAAATGGTGGCTGTGTGATTTGTAGGGTAGGCGACCAGGTGCGGGGCTAAGAAAACAACCATCACTATTGGTGTGGGATATGTTCCACGCACATATAACAGAGGATGTGAAGGATGATGCAAAGAAAATGGTGATCAAATTAGCAGAGATTTCAGGAGGTCTGACATCAATGCTCCAGCTGTTAGATGTCTGTCTCAACAAGCCTTTCAAGGACCATGTGTAGTGCTCAGAATTCATAGAGAAAACAGATATACTGCAAAGGTTTAATGCTTGATACAGGGATGGGCTGTGTTTAAAAAAATGCTCGACACAGACAGACAAAGAACAAAATGAGTTAATGCAAACTCTGGAAAAGTGTGATCTTCCTGCTGTGAGTGGCTCTGTGACTACTTTGCTATGTTAACAGATACCAGTGCTGCTACTGCCTTTAAAATGCTTAATGAAAGGCAATGTCTGTCTTTGAAGCTGCTGTGAGCTTTTTCCTTGTTTACAGTAATCAGAACAGATTTCTTGTGAACTGCATGGCAGGGAATGGACAGTGTGCTATGCAATGCAGACACTGCATTGCTTGGCTATTCAAAATATTTTTCTAACACTGTAAACAAAGGGGCAGGAGAGTGAAAAGGAAAATTGGTTCTTACCTGATAATTTTCGTTCCTGAAGTACCATGGATCAGTCCAGACGAGTGGGTTTATGCATCCCTACCAGCAGATGGAGGTAGAGAACAAATCTTTGAGGACCTGCTACTTATTCGGAGAGTGCCACCTGCAGTCCCTCAGTACTGACCTGTGTCCAAGCCAAGATATCTACCCCAACAAACCCCAATAAACCTTAGCGAACAGAGACTTAAAGTTGGAGCCCCCTGCAAACTAGGCCCCTTTGATTTAACAAACCATATACTAAACTATGTACACGTTGCATTACTCTGAGTATATCAGATGCCAACTCAGCCATTACCAGAAGCGAGGAAGTCTTTCGAAAATATGGGGACAAGTCTCTGGACTGATCTGTAGTACTTCAGAAATGAAAATTAGCAGGTAAGAACCAATTTTCCTTTCCTGTTCATACCCTGGATCAGTCCAGACAAGGAGGATGTACCCAAGCCTCTCTATTTTGGGCAAGAACTCAAAAGATCCATGTGCAATACACTCTCCCCAAACATCACATTTATGGCCCAAACATCCAAGCAATAATGCTTGGTAAAAGTGTGAAGAGGAGGATCCAAGATGGCCGCTGACTAATGCACGCCTGACGCCAAGCTCCGGAGCTTACCTTGCTACTTTTGCTTACATTCCTCAAATATACTTATTTCCTGAAAGCTTTGTTGGCATAATGCCACATACGAAGCGCAAAGCAAAAATAAGAGAAATAATGTCAACTCCGATTCCATCTATGAAGCAGCCCCGGATCGAGGAGGTCTTCGCCGGACTGGTGCAGACGTTGCCTGTGGGAGGGGCCGCTGGCGGTTTCAGCAGAGAGCAGACGCTGAGCCCCCTGGCCGCTGAGACATCACTGAGACCAGGCGCGCCTTCTACACCGGATCCCCTGCTCGGGAATTTGGGGCCTGAGCTGATTTCAGCTGCTCTGCTGGAGAAACGTGACGGATGTACACTACCTTCGGAGAGCCCGAAGACTATGGGCTCCAGGGGACGAGCAGACGAAGCACAACATCGAGCCAAGGAAAGAGGTGAGCCCTTGGAAAAGAGAAAGGGAGAAGGGGAAATACGCGTTGTGTGAAATCCCTGAACTTAATCCTACTAAAGTAACATTAGCAGAAATTTTGAAGGCTATATCATCGATGGAAAAGTTGATTACATCATTGACTTTAATAGTGAAAGAAAGCATTGAAAAACATCAGAACATAGAAAATAGAGTTGAAAAATGGAAGCTTCTATCAAGGGTGTTGAACAAAAGGTGGTAGAGTTGGAAAAAATCCAAGGGAACTTGATTAAATCTGAAAATATCCAGCTGATAAAAATAGAAAATCTTGAAAATTACCTAAGAAGAAATAATCTAAGAGTACTCAATTTCCCTAAGCTTAGGTTACTTTCTCATCAGGAATTACTTAAGAGTTATTTACAGAATTTGCTTAAAATCCTGAAGAGGCAATGCCAACGATTGTTAGAATATATTATTTGCCTCAAGCTGACAAGGGAAAAAAATCAAGAACAAGATGAGAAGGAAAATCTTTCGTTTGACCTGACATCTATATTGGAAAAGTCCCATGAGTTAATTGTGGAAGAAAGAGCTACTCTTTTTGTCCAGTTTGCTACTTCGTCAGATAGAGATTTAATCCTGAGAACTTTCTTTCGTAATCAACATCTTAAATTTTATGGACATCCATTAAAAATGTTTTCGGATATAACTAAGAACACTCAGATTAAAAGGAAAAGATTTATAGCCATGAGGGAAGAAGTTCTGGCGAGAGGGGCTAAGTATATGCTTAGATACCCATGCTATTGTTTGATTACCTATCAGAATTCACGATATATATTTAGAGAACCAGAACAATTGCGAGTGTACCTCGACTCCCACTCTAATTAATTTCCAAGGGAGAAGGATGGCATAAAAGTAAAGGCACTGGTTAATTTAGAAGCATTATGTAATTTAAAATGGATTGTATTTTCCTATTATATCTGCTCTAATTACATTTTGGATCTCTCAATTTCCTATAAATAATGACAAATGGGAAAAAATAGTATTTTTTATTTTATTGTTTATCCTGATATATGATGTCTAATCTTGAACTTATGTTCTGTATATTATTTGAAAAATGCAATAAATAAATATTTTAAAAAAAAAGTGTGAAGAGAAGACCACATCACTGTATGACAAATCTCCTGTTGAGAAAGCAGATGACACTCCACCCACGAGATCGCCTGTGCCCTAGTGGTAAAATATATGATTAAAAACTCTCTCAGAATAGTAAGGTGGCTTTTTGAAGAAATGAAGACAGGCGAATGAAAATGTTTGGCGGAACCGTTTGCGGTAGAAATGAAGGTGAATGTGGTGGTGTTGGATTTGGGAGCAACTAGAAGAATCGTATTTTTAATGGTATACTGCTCTGTCTCCATCTACTGGTGCGGAGTCACAACCCAGGTGACCTGGACTGATCCTGGTACGTACAGGGAATGGCATTTAGTGTTGTATTTGATCTCCGATACAGTTTGGAACAAAATTCTATATCCCTACTTTGGTTAATTTCAACTTCTCAGTATCAAGCCATCTTGCAGCATGAGGTGACAAAACGGCCGCTGCCAGTTCCACACCCTGGAAAGCCTCCTCGCCAGCACCAGAAGATCGCATAGCAGATTCTGCTGGGACAGAACACAGCAGAATTAAGATGCCAACTTCTTACCCCGCAGGATTAGCCGTGATCAGTGACCGGCACCATGCTCCTGCACATGCACGCACCTGCAAATTAAGCATGCCGCCTTGCTGAGCCCTCTCGAACTCCAGGTACTCAAATGCGGTCTCCCTGACATCCCGGCAGAGCCGCTAAGACCAAAGCGCCAATACGCTCACTTCTCCTCTCAGCCCTTAAAGCAAGTTTCCAAATTGTTTTTTTTAAAAAAAAAGAAGAGACAAAAAAATAAAAGGCAGAAAGAGGGGGTATTTCCCTATAACCCGTGATCAGGACCAGATGAGTGGGCTTCAGAGCAGCCGAGGAAACCAGGACCCCTAGCATTTAGTCCTCTGGGAACTGCGAGCCAAGAAAGACAGGGATATCCCAACCTTTGCTCGCCCGGCTCTATCCATAAGGGATGGCCCATGAAGGAATCTAGCACCTTACAGAACATGATCTTCCTCCTAATTCTTTTTTATTTATTTTTTTTAAGTCCAGATTGCAGGTTTGCACCTCTACCAGCTGCTGGAGACAAATACTGAAGGACTGCAGGTAGCATTCTCAGTTATGAAGCAGTGTCTGAAAAGTTTTTCTCTGCCTCCATCTGCTGGAAGGGATGCAAAACCCACTTGTCTGGACTGATCTGGGGTATGTACAGGAAGGAACATGTCACAAATAGAAAAAGAATTTTCCAGCAGTTCTTCAGAAGTGTGTGCCTGAGAAAGCAATCTGTGACAGAGAGCACCTACCCCAAGATTTGTCTGCATCTGCTATGGAGATGGAGAAATACTGAAGAGCTAAGCATGCTGCACGGGTATATGTAGGCTGACGTCAGCTTTGAAATCTGACTTCGTCTCCCATCTGCTATCAGGAGAGCACAATACCCATTGGTCCTGAGTCCATCTGGCTACACGCTAGGAAAGATTATTTTCCACTGTACCCTCTTCTTGACTGGGCAAGGTGCCCAGCAACTGCTTTGTTTAAATCACTCCAAAGGACCCCTTTTTTGTTCTGCTCATCTAATCAAGCACCCAGTCTAAATCACAAATGGGTAAGAAGACCCCATGCTGCCCCTCCCCCAACAGCAATCAGAATCATGATACCACCATGATGTTGCACATCTAGACAAACAATGGAGTAGCCCTGCGACAACTGCAGTACCTGCTGGTGACAATAATGACATCCTCAGAGATGTTGGCCATTTCCTTGATGGTCAGGTAGCACATTCTTCTTAGGGTTTGCTGTGGAAATGGACAGAAGGCAACATTAAAAGCCTATGGAAAACAGAAAATCCTAAGTAACTTCACCTAGTCCCATCTTAAGACATGCTCTGTATATAGCAGGGTCTCTCAGAGGAAAGCATCTGTAATTTGTTCTCTGCATCTTTCTGACACACTTCATTCCATCATAGCTGACATTTTTATTTCAAAATTTCTACCCCACCAAATTCCCATTACATGACCAATGCCATCACTATTCAACCATATAAGATCTGTGCAAAACAAACATCTACTGCCACAGGGCAATCTCTTTCATTCCAGTGGCTGTCCAGTCATTAAACTTATGGGCCAGCCCAAAGACACCATACACAAATGTTTCATCCTCCCAAATGGTGCTTTATATCCTACTTGTGGCAGGCTGCTCGTTCAGTTTCCAGAGGATATGTCCTCTCAAACTCACAGCAGGCACCCACCTGTGGAGAAACTCTTTTGTGTAGCAAGTTACTATGCAATAGTAATTTTACAGATCCTTGAAAATTATTTCATGTAAAAGGCAGAACGCTGGCAAGAGTTAAAGGTGATCTATTATCCTACAGACTGTTCTTTTATGCTGCTCCGAGCCGCTGGTCCTGTAAAGCACAGCATGCGCCCGAGTCAGCTCCCTACTATGTACCGCACCAGGATTTCTGCTACAATGGAAAGCTTACGTCATTGGACTGGAATAAGCGGGTCATCGCAAAGAAAGCTTCTGTGGCTTCAGTGGTCCCAAAATGTTCACCCTAAGGGTAAAGCACACAGCAGTTCCATAAGTAATCAGAACATAATCCACGCTCCCCTCACTTTGTAGTGTACCCAACATTATAATAAATAATAGTAAAAACACTTAGAAGAGCTTCACAGTTCCAGAGAATGTTTGGATTTCAACACAATTAGTTGAGAGCAAATAAATCGGATAAGCACATGTATTTAAGAAATATCTTGTTTTCTACACACCGAGAATATTTGTTAGCCATTTAGCTGAATCAATGGCTAGGGCTACTGTAAAACTACTTCTCTAGTTGTGGACCATATAAATCTCATTAATACTTTGTACAGCATTTGCGACTTAATAGAAACCAATGGAAATCTATGGGGAAATGTATTTCTATATTAATATAGAATCTCTGCTATATTTACTGGCAGTAATTCAAAACAGTCTTAAGGTGCTTTCTTGGATACATGCTAGAGCTCTTAAGTGGGCAGGCCAGCAAACTGTCCTCAAAAAGTGTCCAAAAGAGTTAACCCTCAGCCTTCAAAGTGTGTGTGTCGGGGGGGGGGGGGGGGGCATTTTATGTCCGGAATGGCACGGAGTCCAACAGGATAAAGATCCCGCAAGAGATTAAATGCACAATCAAATCTTTATGGGTAGAAATCCCTTGTGTATTGGGGAACAGTTAGAGACAAGAGTATACTACCGTCCACCTGAAATCAGACCGCTGAAGAAGGACCATAGACGCCACTAAGGGAATATTGTGGGACTTTACTATGAGCTAATATTGCATTTTTGCTGATTTCTATGAAGTTATACTTGAAGTGAATTTTCAATTGCGATATTTGGAGTTCCTGTGGCAATATGGACTTATTTTAGTCAATTATAAAATCCAAAAAATAGTTGAAAGATATAATAAAGTAATGTGACCTTTCCATGGTGGGTCTGATTGATATACAGACTCGTTGCGTATTGGTCCTACAAAACTATCATATTCTTTGCATTGAATTGTGTTTATGTGGGGCATTGTAATGATAATAAGATTGACCAGGAAACCAGTTGTTTAATATTTTGTACTTGTACTTAAGGTTTCTGGAGTACAGTGTGTTAGGGCCGATTTTGTTCTAGATCCTCTAGCCAGGTTTGCTGGTCTTCCACCTCCTTTTTCAGGCTATTAATATCTTGCTGTGCCACAGTTAGATTTGTCCCCTGCTCTCTGACCTGCATTTCTAGGCTATCCACATGGTCACCAAGTTCAGCACACTCGCAGCACATTTCACTGGCGATCAAGCATAGCTCGTCTCGCAGGGACCCCATACCATCACGAATCTCCCGAAACCAGGTTTGGAATTCCTCCCGCGTGATAGCGGGGGTCGACTGGTTTTGTAACTGCGGCTGTATTTTGCAGAGCAGACTCGTGCAGTGTCTGTGCGGCCCCTACCTCCTCCTCGAGAAGGCCCTCCGGCAGCGTATCTGCCACGTTCTCGAGCGAAAATTGCCTCAACTTCGCTATTTTTTTCGTAGGGACATTCTCAGGTCCTGAGAAGTGCTTCGCTGCAAAATAGTCGCGATTCGGGGAAGGATTATCTTATTTTAAGAGGGTTATGCATCAGGCACGGAGTTCGGGCTTCACACGACCATCCGAGCTAGTGATGTCACTTCCCCCCCCCCCCTACATTCACCCTTTTTAAATCTAGAATTGGGCCCTCTTTCTTGTGGAGTATGAAATAAATTGAATAGTGGCCTGTCCTCTGCTCCTGCAGGGGCACTGGAACAATGGCTCCCAGCTTGCAAAGATGACAGACGGTTTCCTGTATTGCTAACTTCTTTTCCTCCTAAGTACGCAGGGAGACCATGAACAAGTCCCTGAGTGGGTGAGCAAATTCTAAAGCATAACCTTGTTCTATCATGCTTAAGACCCACTGGTCTGATGTGATCTTGGCCCACGCCTTGTAGAAAAGAGCTAACCAACCCCCCATCACAGGAACCGTGGAGTTGACCGGCCTTGCCTCATTGAGTGAATTTGACTCCAGCAGCACCCTGGGAGGAGCCATCTCTACCCAGCTTTCGCCTGCGGAAGGACTGATTCCAGGATGGTCACCTTCCCAAAGACTGCCTTTGGACACCATCTGAAGCTCAGAGGCCGAAACCACCTATTCCCTCTAAAGCGAGAGCATGGAGGAAAAGATCCCTTTCCTTTCAGCTTATCTTCAGACACTTTTTGACTCTTATTCTCTCCGAGAAGTTTAATCATCTCCTCCAAGTCCTCACCAAAGAGCAACTTCCCTTTGAAGGGCAATGCTCCCAATTGTGACTTGGATGAAATATCCACTGAACAATTCCTCAACCAGAGGAGTCTATGGACTGATACCACAGACATCATGGTCCTGGATTAAGTCCTAAGGAGGTCATATAACACATCAGCTCCATAGGCCACCATGGCCTCCAGCCGCTCCGCCTCAGAGTCCGACAAGAATTTGTCCACTTGCAACGGTTCTACCCAGCGCAGACCCTCTCTTAGCATAAAACTGCTGCACACTGCAGCTCGTATGCTGAGAGCCGAAACCTCAAATATCTTCTTGAGGTAAACCTCCAAATTTTCTATCTTGAAGGTTTTTCAGCGCTGCAGACCCAGCCACCGGAATGGTCGTCTTCTTAGTAATAGCTGAAACTGTGGGATACACTTTTGGAACCCTCAGGAATTCAGGCAAAGGATATCATTTGTCCATGGCTCTGCTAACCTTCAACCTGGTCTGAGGAGTATCCCACTCCCTAAATACTAACTTTTTGACCGATTTATGGAAGGACTTTGCCGGACCTCGGAGGCAGTCCATCACCAGATTCACCATCTCCTGATCTGATTCAACCTGCAGAATTTTTATACCCAATTCCTCCACAACATAGGGTATCAAGGGGCTCAACTTCTCCCTTTGGAAAAGCCATACCACTTTAGGACGATCCCGTTCCATGGCCGGGGCTTTGCCACGGTTGATATCCGGATCGTGCTCCGTTTTTTGGATTCTGCGCTGGCAGATTGTCACTCTCGGAAACCTCAGAGGAGCTATCCACAATGACCAGCGATACCGGGACCCCTGGAACCCACTGAACTCTCATGGCTGCCATCGCCCAAGCCGACCTACCCCTTTCTGAAGGTCCGGGGCAGCCCGCGCAGCCCTATACCACCCCACTGAATAAGCCCTATGTAAGAGGAAAACAAAGTCCGCAGAAAAATCAGAGGAACCATCCAACTCCCCCAGCCTGTCTTCCTCAGTGTCTGAATGAAGTTCCTCAGCATTATGACCTCCACCGGATGCCCCTAGCACCAGGGACAAAGGAGAAGGAAAATCCCCCTCTCCCTCCGAGGCCTGCGAAGCAGCCGCAAAGGAGGTCAAAATGGCCTTTCCCGCACTTAGCGAGAATGGGTCGGCCACCGGTTGCCGTGCACAAGAGCGCCTTCCAGGTTCGCAGCAGCCACCCAACAAAGTTGATACTGCTAGCGAAATGCCCTCCTCCCCGGAGAGGCACTTCGAACGTTTACCGTTCCAGGAAAGACATATGTGCGCATCTCCACAGTCAGAGCAAGTCAACGCGTGCGGCATCGCAGCACCGGGCGCAATGATTGCCATTGGCGGAACGGGAGAAGAAGCAGCCGACTACTCTGCAGAGAGAAAAGACCGCGATAACGAGGAGCCAGTACAACAATGCACCGACTACAGCAGCTCACTGCCTGACCAACTTAAACAACTGTTTTGTTTTGCTTTTTTAAATCAGGCTCAGCAGCACAAAAAATTAAGAAAAAATGACCATTTCCCTTGGCAGAAGAATGGCCTCAGGCTCCGTCCATCCTCCAGGGCTAGGGAACTGGACCACCAGCTGTCTGCCCTCACTGGCAAAGAATGACTGAGCAAAAAAAAAAAAAAAAAAAAAAGGTCCCAACCCTCTGCTCGCCTGCCTCAAAACCAGAGATGGTCCCCACCAGGACCCTAGCAACCCCCTGGGAGGCAATGTCCAAGAATCTTATATTTTTTATTTTTCTTGGTCTCAGACTGAAGGCTTTGCATCTCCATCATCTGCTGGAGACAGAGAAATACTGAGGGACTGCAGGTGGTACCTCATGTTATGCAGCAGTGTCGGTAAAACTTTCTCTGTCTCCATCTGCTGGAGGGGAGACAAAACCCAGGAGTCTGGACTGATCTGGGCACGTGCATGGAACGGGAAGCAAAACCTTTTAAAAGCTTAAAACGTGTGTCTTCTTACCTGATTGAGCAAATAAAGAATCTTGGTCAGAATATGCAGACATCTCCTGGGATTAATGGGAGTCTCGTTGAAAATACGAGCCTATAACAGTCCAGGAAAGCAGTTCACAAGAGAAAAAAAAATCCTGCCATTACTATTCATTTCACTTACAGATCAGCCTCTGCAACTTAAACCAAGTATTAGGAATTGTTAGACTGACCAAGGTGGGTTGTAAAGGCTTGGGACAAAGATCCTAGACTGTGAATGGTATACACCAGCCCGCAATTGAAGGAATTCACCACAATGACCAATCTTTTTGGCAAAATTACATTTCTACTTTTGTGACTGTCAGACTGTAGCAGTAATGATGTCTGGATCAGTCATCAGCTTTTTTTTTTTTTTTACAGTTAAGACCACCCAGCTCAAAAGTCAGCTATCAGACCAAAGCATTCAGAGGGACCATAGAAATCACCTCAGGAATTCTTAACTGAGGGAGGGACCTTAAAGGTAACACCACAAGAGAGTGGTTTATATATGTTTATATATATATATATATATATATATATATATATATATATATATATATATATCTACTGTGATGTCAGCTTTGCTCAGTCTCCATCTGCTGGTAGATATGCATAACGCACTGGTTCTGAATTCACCTGTCTTGACGCTAAGAAAATAGATAATGTTGACACTGGAGACCAGATTATATTGCTTCATCCATTTCTAACATAGTAAATGCATCCTTATCTCAAGGCCTGTCCCCAGACTCTCAAAAAAAGACATCAGTTCTACCCATTCCCAAGAAGAAAAACCATGACTCCTCAGACCTAGCCAATTTCCGGCCAATTGCTACGCTACTTTCTATAGCTAAAAATCATAGAATCAGTCGTATTGCACCAAGTTTCTGAATATATAGACAACAACATTCTACACAACAATCAGCATGGTTTTAGAAAAGGACATAGTACAGAATCTCTACTCAACTCATCATTTGACACTATCATCAGAAAATTTGACTCCAATACAAATTACATCCTAGTGCTAATTGATATATCTGCAGCATTTGACACATTAAATCATAATATTTTACTCTCCAACTTATCTCAGATTGGCATTAATGGTACAGTACTACAATGGTTCTCGTCCTTCATCGCAAAGCGCCCACAAAGAATTACAATGGGTAAATCTAAAATCTGATTGGTACACTACAAAAAACAGGCGTACCGCAAGGCTCGGCACTTTCAGCCCTGTTGTTTAACATATATCTTTTACCCCTATGCCGTCTCCTAGCTGGACTAAGCTTAGAAACTTTAAAATCTATGCCAACGACATAGAGTTTACCATTCCTTTCGCTGAATCCTGGTCCAAAACTTTTTCTTTATTATTTTTCTCATAACAGGCTAAAATTAAACACCACCAAAACAGAGTTAATATATCTATCAACGGTACTGGACTCAAACCATCAGCCGCCTCAAACCTTGATATTTGAGAACCAACGCATACCTATAAAATTCTATGCAAAGAATTTAGGAATGATCATTGATTCTAGACTATCAATGACTGACAATATATCAGGAATAGTAAAAAAAATTCTTCTTCAAAATACATATGTTAAAAAACCTCAAACTGTTACTACTACTATCTGACTTTCGTTTAGTTACACAAGCTCTGATTCTCACAACCCTAGATTACTGCAATTCCTTATATCTTGGATTACCCCTATCTACAATACAACCATTACAACGCGTTCAGAATGCCACAGCAAGAATGTTACTTAATGTGTCACGCAAAGAACACATTACACATACATTACAGCAGTTACATTGGCTTCCAATACCGCACTACATATAAAATTCTGTCTATTATTCACAACTTACTATATAACTCCAACACAATCTGGCTGTGCTCATTACCGAGAATATACAGACCCACCAGATAACTCCGCTCCTTAGATAAATGCATACTGGAAATTCCCTCAGTAAAAACGGTCAGCTTAGCATTAACCCGAAAACGAGCTCTCTCAGTTGCAGGTTCGACTTTATGGAACTATCTTCCAGAATATATCCGTTTCACGGCAAATCGTAAAGAATTTTTAAAAAATGCTAAAAACCTACTTTTTCACACGTGCTTATTGATTGATTAGGTCACACCAAACTAGAAATTGTTAATTGTAACCTACAAATGCACATGTTAAATTCAATCCGCCTAATATGCTCCCAACAGACAAGCTTAATGTACACACATAGTTTATTGAAATGAATTGTTACCGCACTATGATGGCACATGGTTAATTGTAATCTATACCACTCACTTTTTCATTATCGTGCCTTGCTGTAAACCGTTGTGACTTATCTAACTTAACAACTGTATAGAAGAGCTTTTAAATAAATACATACATACAATAACGAACTTTTCTACTCTGAACCTTACAGTGTTTGCACAATTAATAATTTATTGTAAATATGATGTATGTTACGATACTGTGTATGTCTTATTGTAAACCACCCTAGACAGATAAGACTTTTACCCCACGGTGTGGTACATAAAAACTTTTAAATAAATAAATGTCTGTCATGCACAATCTGCTTCAGCTGACCTGCTGGTGGCTCTCCACTCCTGACCCAGGAGAAGGCTGAGACAAACTCTGGAACAGTGATCCCAAAGTAGCATCTCCTTGGATCAGCACCTTAGACCCAAGAAAGCCATCACAGCAACTGTTCTTGTTGTCTTAAAACTAAGAACTTTGTCACCTAACTGGAAGCCCAATTCTGCCAACCCTGAGGGTCTTACTGGGTCGCCAATTCTTTTTTTTTTTTCTGTTTTAAAGGTTCTTATAATAGCTTTACATCCTCTCTATGAGCTGGCAAGGACCATGACAACATTAAATAGCCACATAGCACACACATGTTTGTATGTGTGATTGCTATACATGCCTTCTATGTTGGGTTTCTGGAGTTTTACAAAGCTTTTTGGAATGAGTTATGTAAACACAACTCCCTCATTCTTTATAAGGTTTTCATAGGGACCTTCGTTTTCAGTTTTTATTTTATTTTTCCTGGGAATTTCTCAGTGTTTACCAGAGCAAAAATAGGGGACCAAAAATGACCCAGCACAACATTTTGAGACCTACCTCTTGAAGAACAGTGCTTTTCTCCAAGTGCTGAAAAGGATTGGAACTGCTACCTATGTAACACAAGAACCAAAAAAAAAAAAAAAGCATCAGGGCAAGATAAGCATGTGAGTAGACATGAATACAAGTGAAAGGCAACAAGTGACATGGAAGCAGGAGGGGGCTCTGCTGTGAAAAACAGCCAATGAATGCAGTCCTCGGGCTTAATCTTAACACAGCAAATATCATAAGTCAGTGAAAAGAAAAAAAAGGACTACCAATCACACAAGAAACAGCAGTGTTCTCTGTGTACCAACTTAAAGAAAAGTGATAAGCATGGCACTGGGTCTCTGCAAGAACCTGTATCATGATCAACAAATAAGCAATACGACTCAATGGAGCAGGCATCTTCCAGTCCATGGGTCCTACAACCTGTGATACCAATATCTACTAAAGTGACTGATACAGCTTGTATATATGTTATTGGCAGGGGGTAATGAGGAGGGGGGGGGGGAATAGCACCTTATCTGTCTTCCCATAAACATGCCACTCTCTCAATATTGCACAACCTAAGATATGCTTAAATGTTTGCAGTGGATCCTCTCCCTTCCCTGGATCAGAAATGCTGCTACCTGGTCAAGAGAGGCAGTGCTGGGGGTGTTCTTTGAGCATAGTTTTATATTGTCTGAGCAGTTACTGATATGCACCTGGGTAATTCTGTCCAGACAAGTAGCAGGCCTAAAATTACTTTGAAAACTATGTCCAAGTGACTTTAGACCAGATATTCAGCTGATACTGAATATTCAAACAGTAAATGGGCAACGTTATCCAATTAACTTTATCAGGACAAGGTCAGCTGAATATTAGCCTCACAATCGATAATGACCAATAAAGATCAATTGGCCCATCCAGTCAGTAAATATATCAGGACAAATACATTTACTTTATCAAGCAGAACTACCCTATGCAAAAAGCTGCAAGTACAGCTGACTAATTTTATCTATACATATCGGCAGGATAGAATATTCTACAGCTTAATCACTCAAGTGTTAAACAGCATTTCTTCTGGAAATGTAGAAATCTACATCTCTCTAATCTCTCCTGTATTTTGTGCATTACCCAATTAGTTAACTGCAAGATCTTTTAATGTAATTTGCATTATAGAACCTTTCCTCTAAACTTTCTTCTAAGGAATTGATTAGTCTTGCCACCTAAAGAAACTTTTAGAAATTTTTCTCCTCTTTTTTTTAAACTTATCTTCACTGTCTTCCCCACAAATAAGCATGGATGGCTAAAAGGACACTCACTAGGCAAAGGGCTGCAGAGGTACTTTTTAGGCACACCTTCAGTCATGCTTGCTGACGGGCTCAGCAATCCTTCCTCCCTTGCGGGCCGATACAGTAAGGAGCGGTAGGAAGAGCTGCGTTAGTGCCGGGCGCACCCGCGTTTGCCGCACGCACAGTCCGGCTCACCTACCGCTCGATACTGTATTAAAATCGAATGCAAATTCAAGCCGCGTCCATCACGCGTCCATGAAGCGCAATCCATTTTACTGTATAGGCGATTTATAGAGCGCCTATACAGTATCCTGGGTGCGCTGGTACCTGTCATTTCAAATGTCATTTGAAATGACAGGCACCAGGAAGTGGATCCCAACTTTAACCAAAGAAAACCTAAAATCCCCTCCTCCCGAAGTGACTCGACATGTAAAATCTGAAAACCTAAAATCCCCTCCTCCCGAAGCGACTCGACATGTAAAATCTGAAAACCTAAAATCCCCTCCTCCCGAAGCGACTCGACATGTAAAATATGTGAATAAGTGTAACCAACTTACTTTTTGTTTCTTTTTCAGCCCTTTCAGCCTTCTCTGCCGTCCTCCGGAGGGGGCAGCCAGCGGCGAAAGCGGCTTCCAGTGGCCCCCGCTGGCGAAGACGGACGAATGCACACCCGTAGTGCACAGGCGATCAAGCCAGCGAAAGCACATGGACGGGCGTGCGTGATGTCACGCATGCGCGTTCATGTGCTTTCATTGGCTTGAGCGCCCTTCAATTTGGGGGCCACTGGAAGCCGCTTTCGCCGCCGGCTGCCCCCTCCGGAGGATGGCAGAGAAGGCTGAAAGGGCTGAAAAAGAAACAAAAAGTAAGTTGGTTACACTTATTCACATATTTTACATGTCGAGTCGCTTCGGGAGGAAGGGATATTAGGTTTTACATATTTTACATGTCGAGTCGCTTCGGGAGGAGGGGATTTTAGGTTTTACATATTTTACATGTCGAGTCGCTTCGGGAGGAGGGGATTTTAGGTTTTACATATCCAGTCGCTTCGGGAGGAGGGGATTTTAGGTTTTTAGGTTTTCTTTTGGGGGAAGTTTGCCGTCTACCCTTACCCCTGCCTCTAACGCAGGGGTAGGGGTAGGCGGTAAATTAGCAGGTTAAACAGGCGCTAGTCGGGGCGCGCGTTACTGAATGGGGGGGGGGTATAGCTAATCCGATCGTTTACATCTCATATACATGCCATGGGCGGAAAGGGGTACCCGTTGATTTAAAGAAGCGGTAAGGATAGGGTAAAAGGGATAGTGAATCGCGGGTTGGGCTAACTCGGCCAAATTGTGAGTAGAAAGCGGGTTAGAAGCAGGGTAACCGCAGTCGCACTTTACTGTATCGGCCTGTTGACTAGCCCAGACAGATGGGAGATCTAAAGATGAATCACCTGCACTGCAGCCCGAGTTGCTACAGCCCAAGTCATGGACTATCTTTTTTCAATTTGCCATTCTCTGCATTCTTTTCAGCTCTTGGATATCCTTCTTGGTATCCAAACCCATATCTCATGTGAGGGTTTAAAAAAAAAAAACAAACCTAGACAAAGGCAAGGGGTTTACTGGTTCCTCCATTCCAGCCCAGCGCTCACTCTGCCCTCTGACGACTCAACTCTGGCTTCTTGTTCACTATTGTTGCCATGTTAAATAAGTACATGATCCTTTCCTAGGCAATAGCAGCAAGCAGTGAACCCTTTCAGCACATTCTACATGCATATATTATTGTGGTCTAAGAACACCAGTGCGCACTTTCTACACCAAATATTTGTACTATCGCTCTGCTTGTTTTCACTTTAATTTGACAGATGGGCAGACTGGATGGGCCATACGGTCTTTTTCTCCAGCCGATTTACTAAAAGCTCTCTTCCACTTTGTATCTACGAGAAAAATGCTTAGTAAATATGGCTTTAAAAGTCAAGTCTGTAAGGTGCCACCAGCCTCTGTGTCGTTTCTGCTCCCCCTCTCGAACGTCTGATCGGGCGGCAGGGCTGTACTGCTAGGAACCTCGTTCAGATCCTTCACGGAAGAGGTAAATTGGGAGTGAAGACAGCGGCAGTTCTGGAGCTCCCTGGGCATGGCCTGGGGCAGTCTTCACTGCTCAGTGCCGGCTGGAAGCTGCTTAGGCGGGCGCCGTCAGCGGGGAGCAGAGCGCGCGGCCCAGGTCTAGCAGCTCAGGGAGGGGGCCTTTGTCTCCGGGCCACCCGGCTCCAATGAAAGTCTCCTCCGCCACTGACCAGGCTGCGAGTGCAGGACCGGTCAAGAGGCCTCGCGGCCTAACTGGGCCTCACGGTTCCCATTCCCGGGCTGGACGCGGCGGCAACAGTTACCCTTACCAGACTCCTCGTCTTTCTTGTCAAATTTCTTAATCATTTCTGACTGCTTTTCCCGCAGCACCGGCAAAAGGGAGAGAAGAATCAGGTCCGGACGCAGCACCTAACAACCCGGACACTGACTGCGAGCCACCGGAAACCCCGCCCCTCCGCAGCGTGCCAGTCAAGGAAAGCTCCGCCCCTCCGCAGCGTGCCAGTCAAGGAAAGCTCCGCCCCTTTCCGTCTCGCGGTCGCTTCTCACGGAAAACTCCGCCCTTTCGCCGCACAGTTCAGCCCGCCCTTCTCAGTCAAGGAAACCCCGCCCTTTCCTTCTTACGGCCCAGTCCCTGATAGACATTCAGGGAACACCCCGCCTCCCCCTGCCCTCGCCCTTTATATAGGAAGCCGGCCTCCTTGCACTACGAGGGCTGCTTGGTTTTGTATCAGGATGGTGCCTTCCAGCCACGATGTCTGTGCAATGATTTACGAAACAGTTTAGATTTACAATTTACAGCCAAAGACAATTATGGCTGATAGTATTTAGAATGGAGGTTACGGTTTTTTTTGCAAGATAAAGCAAAATTTGAAGGTTGTAAATATCTTTTGAAGAACGGTGCTTATATGATGTGGGAGTAAAATTTTCTAAAAAGAAAAAAGATTGGTGCCTTCCACCCCCCTCTCTCTGCCCGGCTACTCCCGCCCTTCGACAGAGCATGGGACACATAAATGTGCCATTTTTATGTATTCTTTATTTATAGACATTCGATATTCCGATTTTTTTAATCAACCTTTTTCTCATCGTGACACACTTGATGGACCCTTTTCTTCATTTCTCTATCCTCTAGCCCAGAGGTTCTCAACTCAGTCCTCGGGACACACCTAGCTAGTCAGGTTTTCAGGATATTGTATTAGTATGAGGTGACAGAGGACATAAAGAGTACATGTACCAGACAGGAATCAGATAGGTCCTATGTATGTGTGAAAGTATGATCAGAGGTTAGCACAAGATCTGATGGTAAAAGTATATTTTTAAAATGGTGAATGAGGATGTGAGAAACAGACATTGTGCACAAGGTCAGCAAATAGCTTGTTGGAGAGTACTGAATATTTTTGCTAGAAAAGATAACACAGACACACATTACTGCTTAAAGAAATTACAGGCTTGTGGGATGTTAGGTAGCCTCCCCCGTCCTCCCTTCCTAGTAGCCCAGAGCCCATGACCCACCCCCAACCCTCTTCACAGCTTCCCCCTTCCTTCATAGCACACAACTTCCCCCCTCCCCCTTTATTAGAAGTAGCTTGGAATACTTTGCATCTTCTCACCCTCCCCCCTCTTCACCCACAGCCCTGCCTTTCCTCTAACTTGAAGTCTACAAGCTTCAAGGTCACAGGCAGAACAAAATGGAAACAGAACTTAATTAAAAGCATAAGACCATCACTTATTTAAAGTTAGCTAGCAGGTTAAGAGTTAAATCTTGATTTTGATTGGTTTTATTAGTCAAGCACGGCATACGTTTTGCAGAGACTGAAGCTGAAACATCTGGCAACTGCCCAGGATTATTATATACCGGACATAAGTTTTATGGATACACTTTTAGCTTTTGGGACACACACATTCCTTTTGACAGTAGTGATTGCCAGAGACATGATGCATAGGCTGATTTTTGGTTATTATTTTGGGGTGTTTTACAGAATGTGTTAGATTTAGAGAAAGTGCAAAGCTAGTGGTCACACATGTGACAGAGAATATCTGGACAATATGGCAAACTTTTCTTATCTGTATTTGGCAATATATCAAGGGCTACAAAGAAATCTGAACAGCTCATATCCTAGTCCATAAAGTATATAACCCCAGTGCACACCTATGAATTCCTGCTAAGAACTGCAGGCTAGCACAACAAGCTTGGCAGAGACCCAGAATTCCCTGTGCAGTCCAGCCTTCCCTACAAGATCTATTTGGTTACCAACGACTGATACATTTTGGAGGGTGCTTTTTCAGGAAAGTAGTAACTTCCGCTAGGCTTTTGTATATAATTATTCCTTATTAGTTGGGGAATTAAGATATTTACTCTTGCTTATTGTGCTGATATACTGTATATATTTTGTTTTGTTTGTTATTTGTCTTAGGTGTTCCGATAAGCACCTGTTTTGTGCATATATTATACTCATAAGACATAGCCAGTGTTGTTATTTTCTTAGTTTGTCTATTATCCAGACTACAAGGCAAATACCCCATTCCCAGAACCCACTACAGATATCCATAATGGATTTGCATACAGTGGAGGCAGTGCATGCATATCTACCTCATGCACTGTGGCTATCCTGTAAACCTGACTGGGTAGGTGTGTCCCAAGGAATGGATTGAGAACCCCCTTCTCTAGCTACTAGGGATCCTCTATGCCCATGCCCTTTTGAACTTCATTACCGTTTTAGTCTTCATCACCTCTTCTGTGAGGGCATTGCGTGCATCCACCACCCTTTCCATGAAGAAATACTTCCTGGTGTTGCTCCTGAGCTTACCCCTCGGAATTTCATACCATGACCCTCTAGTTCTATGGCTTCTTCCCCCATTGGAATAGGTTTGATTTCTGTGCATTATTTCTACCTTTCAGGTGCTTAAAAGTCTGTATCATATCTCCCCTGTCTCTCTTTTCCTCCAGGGTGTACATATTTAGGTCCTCCAGTAGGGATCCCACACCATTTTGGTTGCCTTTTCTGGACTGCTTCCACCTTGTCTTCCTAGAGCTTGCAATTGGCCATGCACATGCATACTATTCAGCTCACACAAACCCGATGATTTGGAAAAAAAAAAGGCACCCTGGCACCGGCATATATTGTCTTTGAAGATAGACTTGTTATGAGGCTGAAAGCACGGTGTTGAACAGTAGCATAAAATAGGTGTGTTAGCAGCATACCTAGTGTGAGCATATCATTTTTGAAATGCAAATCTATGCATTTAGTTTCTAACCAAGTGTCCTAAAATGTTCATTCTCCTTGTTCGTCTCTTTTTTATCCATTTGAAAGCACACAGATTGTGAAAGTGTGCATGCAGTTTCAGGTGCCTGAAAAGCCACTAATATGGATTCAGCAAATGTACCAGCGTTCCTCCTTATTGTATCCGACTGCACCTGTTGACAATCTCCCTGTAAATGTCTTTAATATATACTCATGGTTGTCTGAAAAGAGCCATAGGTAATTAATTTGACTTTTACATGCAATCGATTTCAATCTGTTTTTAAAAGCTAGTAACAAAAATTACTTTATATTGGCTATGAAGGATTTTATGAAAATGCTGTATTGTTTAATTGATCAGCATTTTAGGAAAAAAGCTCATTTGGAGATGTTTCCTCAGTGCCAAGCCCTTCTGGTTGATGCCGTTACTGTACATATGTCTAGGGTTCCTCTTCTCTGCACGAATTTGGCTGAAATTTGGTAGGAGAATCTCTGAATGAGGTTCCAGCGTTCCTGCCAAGCCTGTCCAGACAAATCGGGCCAGCCCTGAACTCACAGGATTAGGCGGGGTCGGGAAGTCTAAAAACGCTACGCTCGAAAATGGCATAGAAACATTTGTTTCGTTTTCTCATTTTTTTTTCTCAAAACCGAAAGAAACAACAAATGCAGTTTTGTTTAGTTTTTTTTGTTCAGTGTGCATTGAAAGGTGGTAACACGCGCATGTATATAGTTCTAGTTATAATTATTATAATCAGCATCTCCCCATTGATGCTTGTTATATCTAAGGGCTCCTCCCGAAGATTATCTATATGTTACTGAGTTCACCATCTTTATTTGTTATATGTAAGGGCAATGCCCAAAGTTTTATGTTCACTGTGAACCGATACGATGTGCGAACGGATATCGGTATATAAGAAATGTTAAATAAATAAATAAAATAAATAAAACCACTGAACGTACAATAGAACGAAAACACAAAACAAAAGGGAAATCTCTCCCAAGGAAAAGAACAAGGAAACAAAATTGCCTGCAGGCCCTTCTGAAAGGCAATTTCTTTGTGTCAGGCTAGAAGCCCATGCTTCCGATCATAGAAGCGCATTGGTGACGGCGCCGTCCCTTCCGAAGAGGCTCTTGTAATAGTGAAGTGATTAGCCACTGTATGTTTCATGTGGCGAGTCCTGGACCGTTATAGCGCCCGTGATTGAGAGGGAGCTGGTGAAAATCCCTGTAGAGGCCAGGAAACCTGCTGGGTGTCTGTCTGCTTTTTGAACTTGAATAAATGTGATGTATACATTCCCTTTCAGAGGGTGCACGACACTTCACTGCATAAAAATGCAAATATAAACATGATTAGTGGAAATGTGGTCACGGACAAGGGCAGTCTTATGCACTGGAGAGGGTGCTGTAATTCAAGATCTCTGCCCCCCCCCCCCCCAAGTAAAAATATAAGACCTGTTAATCAGGGAACATCGAAAAATTCCCCAGGCGGGTACAAAAATAAAAAACCAATTGAAAAGTCGCAAAGGAGATTCAAATATAAATATAAAAAATAAACCCCTGTGCATCTTACATACACCGATTGGGTAAGGGGCAATCATAACTCAGTCCAGATAACGTTATTGTACAAATCCTTTATTGTTTTAATCTTATGTCCCATTTAGGCTTTTTTAAAATAGTTTTTCTTTTGCTTTACTTATCATAAACATTCAAATGCATACATCCCGGTTTTCCATAGGACCGGGGTGGCCATTAGATTGATCCTTGGAAGACCGGGAGTATCCGTTTTAATTTGAATATTTATAATCAGAAAGGTTTTGTCTCTTTAAAAGCAAGAGAAAAAGAAAGCTCTGCCCCTTCCCTCCTGCCCCCCCCCCCCAAAAAAAAAATCTTTGAATTTGAATGGGACAAAATAACACATTAGGGCAAAAAAAAAATAAAAAATAGAAAGGAGACCTAGGAATAAGACCAAAAGAGAGCAGAGAAATATTCAAGCATATATTCAAAGGCATGTCGATGGGAGCCTTAGAGAGCAGGTAGGCCCACCTTCCCTGTACAGGACACGAGCGCCTCCACGTGCTCATATTTGTGTTTGCTCGCTGGCTTGCCCTCTGGCCTTAGCACACAAGTATCGCTCCAACAGAACTTTTCTTTTTTTCTTTTACTGAAAATAATTCTTCAGACCCTGTATTTTTCTTTTTTTTTCACTGTTGATCTCCTTCGGGATCTGCAGGGCTTGCTGTGTGTACAGAATGCATGACCTGTTTTCTAATTTTACTTGACAGCAAGAGCTTCGCCTGCTCTGCTGCCCCTGGACCTTCTGGCATGCGAAGGGGGTCTGAGAGTCGCCACCTCTCATGACCTCGGCTGTCCTGAGTAAGTGCTTCTAGGTCAGTATTCACAAAGCCCTGCTCAGCGTGCAGCTTGTTGGAGATCTGCGGATGTATTACAAGGAATCTCATAGACTAAGCATGAGGGAGAACACAGAAGGCGGAGGCTTAAAAACCTATGGAAATCCCAGCCAATGCAGCAGGCAGGGTCTGTAGATACCAGACTTCAGCGTGTTGTGGCGCATGGAGGGGTGGGGGTGGACGGGTCCTGTAGATACCAGAGACTCCAGCATGCTTTGAGGTATGGGGCAAGGGGGCGCTGTAGATACCAGAGGCTCCGGTGTGTTGTGCTGCATGGGGAGAGGGGGCGCTGTAGATACCAGAGGCTCTGGCGTGTTGTGGCACATGGGGGGGAGGGGGCGCTGTAGATACCAGAGTCTCTGGCGTGTTGTGGCACATGGGGGAGAGGGGGCGCTGTAGATACCAGAGTCTCTGGCGTGTGGTGGCACATGGGGGGGAGGGGGCGCTGTAGATACCAGAGGCTCTGGCGTGTTGTGGCACATGGGGGGGGGGGGGGCGCTGTAGATACCAGAGTCTCTGGCGTGTTGTGGCACATGGGGGAGAGGGGGCGCTGTAGATACCAGAGTCTCTGGCGTGTGGTGGCACATGGGGGGGAGGGGGCGCTGTAGATACCAGAGTCTCTGGCGTGTTGTGGCACATGGGGGAGAGGGGGCTCTGTAGATACCAGAGGCTCTGGCGTGTTGTGGCGCATGGGGAGAGGGGGCGCTGTAGACACCAGAGGCTCTGGGGTGTTCTGGCACATGGGGGGGAGGGGGCGCTGTAGATCCAAGGCTCCGGCATGTTGTGGCGCATGATTAGAGGGGGCGCTGTAGATACCAGAGGCTCCGGCGTGTTGTGGCACATGGGGAGAGGGGGCGCTGTAGACACCAGAGGCTCTGGCGTATTGTGGCGCATGGGGAGAGGGGGCGCTGTAGATACCAGAGGCTCCGGCGTGTTGTGGCGCATGATTAGAGGGGGCGCTGTAGGCACCAGAGGCTCCGGCGTGTTGTGGCGCATGGGGAGAGGGGGCGCTGTAGACACCAGGGGCTCCGGCATATTGTGGCTCATGGGGAGAAGGGGCGCTGTAGACACCAGAGGCTCCGGCGTGTGGTGGCGCATGGGGAGAGGGGGCGCTGTAGGCACCAGAGGCTCCGGCGTGTTGTGGCGCATGGGGAGAGGGGGCGCTGTAGACACCAGGGGCTCCGGCATATTGTGGCTCATGGGGAGAAGGGGCGCTGTAGATACCAGAGGCTCCGGCGTGTGGTGGCGCATGGGGAGAGGGGGCGCTGTAGACACCAGAGGCTCCGGCGTGTGGTGGCGCATGGGGAGAGGGGGCGCTGTAGACACCAGAGGCTCCGGCGTGTGGTGGCGCATGGGGAGAGGGGGCGCTGTAGACACCAGAGGCTCCGGCATGTTGTGGCGCATGGGGAGAGGGGGCGCTGTAGATACCAGAGGCTCCAGCATATTGTGGCTCATGGGGAGAAGGGGCGCTGTAGATACCAGAGGCTCCGGTGTGTTGTGGCGCATGGGGAGAGGGGGCGCTGTAGATACCAGAGGCTCCGGCGTGTTGTGGCGCATGGGGAGAGGGGGCGCTGTAGATACCAGAGGCTCCGGCATATTGTGGCTCATGGGGAGAAGGGGCGCTGTAGATACCAGAGGCTCCGGTGTGTTGTGGCGCATGGGGAGAGGGGGCGCTGTAGATACCAGAGGCTCCGGTGTGTTGTGGCGCATGGGGAGAGGGGGCGATGTAGATAACAGAGGCTCTGGCGTGTTGTGGCGCATGGGGAGAGGGGGCGCTGTAGATACCAGAGGCTCTGGTGTGTTGTGGCACATGGGGGGGAGGGGGCGCTGTAGATACCAGAGCCTCTGGCGTGTTGTGGCTCATGGGGAGAGGGGGCGCTGTAGATACCAGAGGCTCCGGCGTGTTGTGGCGCATGGGGAGAGAGGGCGCTGTAGATCCAAGGCTCCGGCGTGTTGTGGTGCATGGGGAGAGAGGGCGCTGTAGATACCAGAGGCTCCGGCGTGTTGTGGCGCATGGGGAGAGAGGGCGCTGTAGATACCAGAGGCTCCGGCGTGTTGTGGTGCATGGGGGGCGGGGGCGCTGTAGATACCAGAGGCTCCGGCGTGTTGTGGCGCATGGGGAGAGAGGGCGCTGTAGATCCAAGGCTCCGGCGTGTTGTGGTGCATGGGGAGAGAGGGCGCTGTAGACACCAGAGGCTCCGGCATGTTGTGGCGCATGATTAGAGGGGGCGCTGTAGATACCAGAGGCTCTGGGGTGTTGTGGCACATGGGGGGGGGGGGGCGCTGTAGATCCAAGGCTCCGGCATGTTGTGGCGCATGATTAGAGGGGGCGCTGTAGATACCAGAGGCTCCGGCGTGTTGTGGCGCATGGGGAGAGGGGGGGCTGTAGATACCAGAGGCTCCGGCGTGTTTGTGGCGCATGATTAGGGGGGGGCACTGTAGACACCAGAGGCTCCGGCGTGTTGTGGCGCATGGGGAGAGGGGGCGCTGTAGACACCAGAGGCTCCGGTGTGTGGTGGCGCATGGGGAGAGGGGGCGCTGTAGACACCAGAGGCTCCGGCGTGTTGTGGCGCATGGGGAGAGGGGGCGCTGTAGATACCAGAGGCTCCGGCATATTGTGGCTCATGGGGGGGAGGGGGCGCTGTAGACACCAGAGGCTCCGGCATATTGTGGCTCATGGGGAGAAGGGGCGCTGTAGATACCAGAGGCTCCGGCGTGTGGTGGCGCATGGGGAGAGGGGGCGCTGTAGACACCAGAGGCTCCGGCGTGTGGTGGCGCATGGGGAGAGGGGGCGCTGTAGACACCAGAGGCTCCGGCGTGTGGTGGCGCATGGGGAGAGGGGGCGCTGTAGACACCAGAGGCTCCGGCGTGTTGTGGCGCATGGGGAGAGGGGGCGCTGTAGATACCAGAGGCTCAGGCATATTGTGGCTCATGGGGAGAAGGGGCGCTGTAGATACCAGAGGCTCCGGTGTGTTGTGGCGCATGGGGAGAGGGGGCGCTGTAGATACCAGAGGCTCCGGCGTGTTGTGGCGCATGGGGAGAGGGGGCGCTGTAGATACCAGAAGCTCCGGCATATTGTGGCTCATGGGGAGAAGGGGCGCTGTAGATACCAGAGGCTCCGGTGTGTTGTGGCGCATGGGGAGAGGGGGCGCTGTAGATACCAGAGGCTCCGGTGTGTTGTGGCGCATGGGGAGAGGGGGCGATGTAGATAACAGAGGCTCCGGCGTGTTGTGGCGCATGGGGAGAGGGGGCGCTGTAGATACCAGAGGCTCCGGCGTGTTGTGGCACATGGGGGGGAGGGGCGCTGTAGATACCAGAGCCTCTGGCGTGTTGTGGTGCATGGGGAGAGGGGGTGCTGTAGATACCAGAGGCTCCGGCGTGTTGTGGTGCATGGGGGGGCGGGGACGCTGTAGGTACCAGAGGCTCCGGCGTGTTGTGGCGCATGGGGAGAGAGGGCGCTGTAGATCCAAGGCTCCGGCGTGTTGTGGTGCATGGGGGGTGGGGGCGCTGTAGATACCAGAGGCTCCGGCGTGTTGTGGCGCATGGGGAGAGAGGGCGCTGTAGATACCAGAGGCTCCGGCGTGTTGTGGCGCATGGGGAGAGGGGGCGCTGTAGATACCAGAGGCTCCGGCGTGTTGTGGCGCATGGGGAGAGAGGGCGTTGTAGATACCAGAGGCTCCGGTGTGTTGTGGTGCATGGGGGGCGGGGGCGCTGTAGATACCAGAGGCTCCGGCGTGTTTGTGGCTCATGGGGAGACGGGGCGCTGTAGATACCAGAGGCTCCGGCGTGTTGTGGCGCATGGGGAGAGGGGGCGCTGTAGATACCAGAGGCTCCGGCGTGTTGTGGCGCATGGGGAGAGGGGGCGCTGTAGATACCAGAGGCTCCGGCATATTGTGGCTCATGGGGAGAAGGGGCGCTGTAGATACCAGAGGCTCCGGTGTGTTGTGGCGCATGGGGAGAGGGGGGCGCTGTAGATACCAGAGGCTCCGGTGTGTTGTGGCGCATGGGGAGAGGGGGGCGATGTAGATAACAGAGGCTCTGGCGTGTTGTGGCGCATGGGGAGAGGGGGCGCTGTAGATACCAGGAGGCTCTGGTGTGTTGTGGCACATGGGGGGGAGGGGGCGCTGTAGATACCAGAGCCTCTGGCGTGTTGTGGCTCATGGGGAGAGGGGGCGCTGTAGATACCAGAGGCTCCGGCGTGTTGTGGCGCATGGGGAGAGAGGGCGCTGTAGATCCAAGGCTCCGGCGTGTTGTGGTGCATGGGGAGAGAGGGCGCTGTAGATACCAGAGGCTCCGGCGTGTTGTGGCGCATGGGGAGAGAGGGCGCTGTAGATACCAGAGGCTCCGGCGTGTTGTGGTGCATGGGGGGCGGGGGCGCTGTAGATACCAGAGGCTCCGGCGTGTTGTGGCGCATGGGGAGAGAGGGCGCTGTAGATCCAAGGCTCCGGCGTGTTGTGGTGCATGGGGAGAGAGGGCGCTGTAGACACCAGAGGCTCCGGCATGTTGTGGCGCATGATTAGAGGGGGCGCTGTAGATACCAGAGGCTCTGGGGTGTTGTGGCACATGGGGGGGAGGGGGCGCTGTAGATCCAAGGCTCCGGCATGTTGTGGCGCATGATTAGAGGGGCGCTGTAGATACCAGAGGCTCCGGCGTGTTGTGGCGCATGGGGAGAGGGGGGGCTGTAGATACCAGAGGCTCCGGCGTGTTGTGGCGCATGATTAGGGGGGGGCGCTGTAGACACCAGAGGCTCCGGCGTGTTGTGGCGCATGGGGAGAGGGGGCGCTGTAGACACCAGAGGCTCCGGTGTGTGGTGGCGCATGGGGAGAGGGGGCGCTGTAGACACCAGAGGCTCCGGCGTGTTGTGGCGCATGGGGAGAGGGGGGCGCTGTAGATACCAGAGGCTCCGGCATATTGTGGCTCATGGGGAGAAGGGGCGCTGTAGACACCAGAGGCTCCGGCATATTGTGGCTCATGGGGAGAAGGGGCGCTGTAGATACCAGAGGCTCCGGCGTGTGGTGGCGCATGGGGAGAGGGGGCGCTGTAGACACCAGAGGCTCCGGCGTGTGGTGGCGCATGGGGAGAGGGGGCGCTGTAGACACCAGAGGCTCCGGCGTGTGGTGGCGCATGGGGAGAGGGGGCGCTGTAGACACCAGAGGCTCCGGCGTGTTGTGGCGCATGGGGAGAGGGGGCGCTGTAGATACCAGAGGCTCCGGCATATTGTGGCTCATGGGGAGAAGGGGCGCTGTAGATACCAGAGGCTCCGGTGTGTTGTGGCGCATGGGGAGAGGGGGCGCTGTAGATACAGAGGCTCCGGCGTGTTGTGGCGCATGGGGAGAGGGGGCGCTGTAGATACCAGAAGCTCCGGCATATTGTGGCTCATGGGGAGAAGGGGCGCTGTAGATACCAGAGGCTCCGGTGTGTTGTGGCGCATGGGGAGAGGGGGCGCTGTAGATACCAGAGGCTCCGGTGTGTTGTGGCGCATGGGGAGAGGGGGCGATGTAGATAACAGAGGCTCCGGCGTGTTGTGGCGCATGGGGAGAGGGGGGCGCTGTAGATACCAGAGGCTCCGGCGTGTTGTGGCACATGGGGGGGAGGGGCGCTGTAGATACCAGAGCCTCTGGCGTGTTGTGGTGCATGGGGAGAGGGGGTGCTGTAGATACCAGAGGCTCCGGCGTGTTGTGGTGCATGGGGGGGGCGGGGACGCTGTAGGTACCAGAGGCTCCGGCGTGTTGTGGCGCATGGGGAGAGAGGGCGCTGTAGATCCAAGGCTCCGGCGTGTTGTGGTGCATGGGGGGTGGGGGCGCTGTAGATACCAGAGGCTCCGGCGTGTTGTGGCGCATGGGGAGAGAGGGCGCTGTAGATACCAGAGGCTCCGGCGTGTTGTGGCGCATGGGGAGAGGGGGCGCTGTAGATACCAGAGGCTCCGGCGTGTTGTGGCGCATGGGGAGAGAGGGCGTTGTAGATACCAGAGGCTCCGGTGTGTTGTGGTGCATGGGGGGCGGGGGCGCTGTAGATACCAGAGGCTCCGGCGTGTTGTGGCTCATGGGGAGACGGGGCGCTGTAGATACCAGAGGCTCCGGCGTGTTGTGGCGCATGGGGAGAGGGGGCGCTGTAGATACCAGAGGCTCCGGCGTGTTGTGGCGCATGGGGAGAGAGGGCGCTGTAGATCCAAGGCTCCGGCGTGTTGTGGTGCATGGGGAGAGAGGGCGCTGTAGATACCAGAGGCTCCGGCGTGTTGTGGCTCATGGGGAGAGGAGGCGCTGTAGATACCAGAGGCTCCGGCGTGTTGTGGCGCATGGGGAGAGGGGGCGCTGTAGATACCAGAGGCTCCGGCTTGTTGTGGTGCATGGGGGGAGGGGGCGCTGTAGATACCAGAGGCTCCGGCGTGTTGTGGCGCATGGGGGGGAGGGGGCACTGTAGATACCAGAGGCTCCGGCTTGTTGCGGTGCATGGGGGGAGGGGGCGCTGTAGATACCAGATACTCCACCTTGCTGCAGTATACAAAGGAGTGGGAGGGGACTGTAGCTACTGGAGACTCCAGCATGCTGCAGTGTATGGGAGTGATGCACTACTGTATAGTGCAATACATGGGGGCTGCACATACCAGACAATGCAGCATAATGTGGAGTATAAGGGTTGTGTCACACAGAAGGGTCCTAATAGTATTCAAATTCATATCTTTTTTTTTTTTTTTTTAATAAAGTGTTCTAAATAAACACTTGTTCTTATGGAAGCTTCACAGTAGTCTTTTATGCCCCAAAATGGCCATCCCTTTCACTGCCCTGAAACACCAAGCCAAAAACATATTGGGCCAAGTCTGTGGAACTCCCAGAACCAAAGACATTTACATAAAATAAGCATTTGTAAAAACTATTGTGACCCTTGTCTGTGCTATTCCCATTCCACCACTTGTGATCCTTGTGGTTTTCTGCGCATGACTTTCAAGCGTTATTTTTCTAGCCTTGGAAAGGCTCCTCCTCCTCCAGGGGATGCATTTGAGGGGTAGGTGAACTCCATTACTTGACTCTGCGTCTGCTCATGGGGTTGAGGTTACGATGATCCCACACTGGGACTGAATGTCGGTCAGCCTTCAGGGCCCACACCTGTCAGTTCACTCCCAGATGGATTGTATGTGTGCCCCAGCCTGCAACCCTGCCCTGGGTTTTCCTTTTATCCAGACTGAGGACTGAGCAAGAAAAGAGCAGAGGGCTGACTGGAGCACGGTTGCTTTTCGCGCAGTTGTCAAGGGTAGGTTTTGAAGCACACTCACCTGTTTGCTTTGAGTTCCCTAACTTTCTCCTTAAATGGTTTTGCACACAGAGAGGTCCACGTTCAGTCACTGTCCAGATAGCAAAGCTAATCATATCCGGCTAACTTTGGAGGTATATTCAGTAGTGCATCCGCACCGTTGAATATAGCTGGCTAGCTTTAGGACAGCTCTATGGCCTGACCAGACTTAGCTGGTTAAGTTATCCAGCTAACTGAATATCAATTCCTCTCAGTTACTCCCGTGACTTTTCCAGCTTAATTCCAGCCAGCTAAAGCTAGCCAGATAAGTACCCAAATCTTCATTTAGTCTGATACTTTTTGAGTTAGCTGGCTAAATGCTTTTGAATATAGCCTCGCAATCACCCACTTGGTTTATCAGAGGGTTTACCTAGTGACAGCAAATTAGGAGACCTTCCACACGCGAGGCTGGTGGATGTGAAAGTTTTCTGTCTGTACGGGGATAACATTTTTAAACTGATCACGCTGGGACAAAGACTGTGTGTAATGCTGCGGATTTAAAGTTCTTACGTGGTCACTTGTAACAGCCTTTTGTGCAGGTAGGATTTTGCTGGAAAAGTATGCGTGTGCATTTTTCAGTCTCATCCATGCGCGCAGTTCTCCAACAACCTTAGAATGTCCCCGGGAACACCTTTCAGTGCAGCTGGAAGAACACGCTTTAAACTGCATCGAGGGAGGGTGGTTTTAAACAGCCAATTTAATGCAGGTAAACATGCCTTTTACCTGCGGAAATCACTTTTAAAATTAGCCTCCCTATGTGTACATCTGTGTGCGCATGTCTGTGCCTGTACATACTTGCAGGTGTATAGGTACAAAAGGGGAAAGTAGTCCTCTATTAAACATGATGAAAGGGATGGCCAGACAGACAGACAGTAGAGAGCTTGGATTATTCTGCAGCTTTAAAGGACTCAGCATACAACCATTTATTGTACAAGAGAGAGTGCTCTCTGACCTAGTAGAATACAAGACACTTTGCTGTACATCAGTCTCATGCCCGCTGGCACCCCCCACCCCCCCCCCCCCCCCCCACCTCTGTCTCACTTCCTCCGGCCAATCTGCGCCATTATATGGGCATTGGCGGCAGCCTTTGCCTGCAAGTTCTTGGCCTTGGCGATTTTGAAAAGGATGTTCATGAGGTGGGTCGGCACATCAAGGGAGAGGATGAATTTGGTCCTGTCGTCGCTCTTGGCCTTGTTCTGATACACCTTCCCCTTCAGCTGGGCCTGCGAGAGGTACTTGTAGCGGGCCGCAGGGAATGTCCGTTTCTCTTTCTCTTCTTCCTCCTCCTCCTCCTCCTCAGAGGGAAGGCCTTCGCCGGGCAGGTAGTCGAAGTTCCTCTTGACGGGCAGCGAGTTCTCCTCCAGGGCTCGTCTCTTAGCCTCCGCCAGGGCCTCGCTGATGCAGCTGAAGAGGGAAGGGGCTCTGTGGAGTTTGTAAGGGAGGCTGTCGCTGGTAGGGGCCAGCAGGAGCAGCAGGAGTAGGAGTCTGACGGGAGGCATGCTTCCACCCTGTACCTCAGATTAGGAAGAGAGAGAGAGAAAAGTAAAGTTGTTGTTATTATCCTGTGCATTCAATGGACTAACACGGCAGCCATACTCCTCCTATATTTTTGTTGCTGAATGGAAAGTGCTTTGCAATGGGTTCTCTAAAAAAAACCCCCACAAAAAACAGTTACATGCCTGCCTGGGTGTGGGTTCCTGTGCTCCTCACTCACCCATCCCAGTGTTGCTTTTCTTCTATAGTGGCACAGAGGCCCCGATTCTTGCAGCCTACCCAAGTAGATAAAACACTTCAGGAAGGACTCATGAAGCCTCATTCCTTGCAGCTTTACTTAACTGAAGCTGCCGCTCCTCAACTAATCCCACATAAGTGGCAGCCGCTGAACGTAGCCAGATAAGTCACTACTTATCCAGCCAAGAAGCGCTGAATATCGGATCAATAAAGTAGTTTGTTCTATGGATCCTATTCAGAAAGGACTTCTCTCCATTCTGTGCCTGTGTTAAAAAAAATCTTTTTTGTCTCAGGCGCCTTGCTCAGTGCTCATTCGTATTTTAAAGCCTCCATGACCTCAAGAGTTTACTGCAGGTAATTAACTCTCTGGAAGCACAGAGGTGAGTAGTAAGTTACAAATTTGCTGCTGCTGCCTCACACAAGCTCTTTCTTTGCACATTTAATAATAATAATAATAATAATAATAATAGTAGTAGTAGTTATGAAGCTACTGCAATGCAAATTGGTAAAAGCTACTCTGAAGTCTAGCATCCTGTGCTTAGAGGGTGCCATCTAGTGAGCACAGTGTAGCACAGCATAATATAATAAATGCCATGAAATCTTATTCTTAGAAGCCCACAATTTATTTATTTATTTGCTTAAATTTATTTATTACCTAACTGTCAAGGCTCTAAGCGATTTACATTTTCAACATACATAAATATATAGTACATAAAATAAGAACAATACAATGACTAAAACTTCACCACATTAAAACTGCATCAAAAGAATCCCGATAAAAAAAACCAAACCCAATAAATGACAAGAAAAGAAACAATGATATTAAAAGCGATCATAAAGGTACTTTAAAACATTTTAACATACTGAATCAGAAAGGCATTTTAAAACATTTAAAATACTCAGTCACAAAATGCCTGAATAAAAACGTTTTCAGCAAGGTCTTAAACATCTTTGAGCAGTCAACTATTAAGTTTTCTGGGCCGGGCCAGTGGCTTACTGGCAGTGTGCACAAGTGAATGAACCTGGGTTATATTCCTGGATTAGGTCTTCTGCTCCCTCCCCCCCCCACCCCCACCCAAAGGATCAGGTGGGGAGGGGAAAAATGGTTGCCTCTTAGATTACTCCAAGCAGATCTTCCTCTCTCTCCCCTTGGCCTACCTATCATATATCCCCCTCACTTCCGTGGCTGCAGCCACTGTCCTCTTCCATGAATGGCCAGCAGCAACAACTCCTTGAAGAGAACTCAAGTGTAAGGCCTGTCAGCTGGAAAGCTATCGCAGGCCCTGCAGTGGCTCTGACCCCCCCTCTTCCGCATGCATTTCTGAGGTAACAGGAAATCCACGGGAGGGGCCGCCACATGGCCCTGCAACTGCCACGCCAACTCGCAGGCCCTGCGCTCGGAGTCCTCTTCAAAGAAATGCTGCTGCTGTTGTTGCTGCCAGCGCCGCAGAAGGGCATAGTAGCTGTATTCCTGGATGGAGGCACGGCGACTGGGGGGGTAGTGTGCCAGTACCTATCAAACTTTGGCACCGGAGGCAGTTGCCTACATCGCATATGCCTAAATCTGGGTCTGCCCCACCCCCCCATTCATCCTGGACACCTCCTCACACCTCAGCTTGGCCCAGATCAACCAGCAAGAACGTGGAGCTGGAGCTTCTCTAACCCACTTCTTCTACTACCAGTGCCTCTCCCTCATGCATGGGTTAAAGTCTGAAGGGTAACAGGACACTGTAAAACCTGATCAGCTCCACACCTCTGCTGACTTGAGGCCAGAGTTAGGATTGGCCAGGAAGTTTCGGAGAGGACTGGGGATTGGGGGTGGGTCTAAGAGAGAATTAGGGGATTGAGAGGAGAAGCTGAGCAGGACTTGGGTACTGGGAATGAGAAATTCATTAGGGTGGTGAATGGGGACTGGGCGGGAAGGAACAGCAGAGACCCTGTGTTTGAGGGGTGGAAGAATGAGGCTCCTGGGTTGCCTGCTTCACCTACTGAACACTAGCAGAATCCCTCTCCTTGGTCATACACATAGAACAGACAGACCCTTACCAAATACAGAGTAAGGAACCACAAATTAGAAAGAAATATGAAGACAAAAACTAAACTGGAAACCACAAGACAGACTCTGCATGTAGTGCAACACTGGAGAATTAGAAACAGAAATGCACTTTCTCCTATACTGAGCAAATACAGAGGTGCACATGTTCAAAATTGACATATTGCAATCATTAAACTGAAAATAAAATTATTAGCTTTGTTGTCTGCTTATTTCATTTTTGTAATTGTTTTGATCCCAGTCTTTTTTTCCCTTTCCTCGTCTTTCTTCTCCTAACTCCTTTTTCAGAATCTCCTTTCCATTTTCCATCTTTCCTTCTTCACTTACCCCCCTATATCTACCTCCGACATTAATCTTTTTCCTTTTTATCTAATTTATCTATATTTCTTTATTCCAGGGTTTCCCAGCCTATGGGTCAGAACCCCAGATAGGGTCATAAAACCTTCAGCTGGGGGGTCACAAATGCCTCAAATAGCAAATATTCTTCAGGCACCAGAAGCAGAATTAGCCAGCATGCACTCAGGGATTAGGGCTGCTGCATGGCCTGTGAGCTTGCACTGGCTCACCGGCCCCATGATGACTTTTATTAATAATGCAGCTGCCACTTGCAGATCACCATTGGACTTGGGACCAGCCATGAGGGGGAAGGAAGGAAGGAGGGAGAGGGCTGAGTTGTGCTCACTTCATGGCTTCGCTCACCTCAGCCACCACTGAACCAAAAAAATGTTGCCCCTATCATCATCCTGCCCTCTCTTCTTGCCAGTTGTCATCCACCTTTTGCCCGGGGGCCCCAAATGAAAATGTTGCCGCTGGTCCTGGCCCAAGGGGGATCTCTAGAGAAGGGGCTGTTTGAAAGAAGGGATCAGATACAGAAGGTGTTTTAAGGGTTAGAACAGCTGGCGACGAATCGGCTGTGGAGAGTAAAAATGGGGGTGTAACATGGCGTGAGCAGTCTTTAGCTTGTCGGAGGAAAGAGTAGGCGGGACTCCGGCTATTCTTCTACAGACTATTATTTACAGGCAAATTAAACAACCAAAAAAGCCTGCTTACGTCAGCAGTGCCGGGAACAGAAATGCAGCAGTTTTACAGGTGAAATGCCCTGCAACCAGGATTCCTCTTGTGGCTGTCTTAAGGTGGATCAGGCTAAATGCCTGGTCCTGGACTTTTAAGGAGGGACTAATATTCAATCCTTTATAGGGGGAATGAAGGAAGACTGACTGCAGGATGTAAGAGAGGAGCTGGGGATAAAAGGGGATCAGCTCGGTGGATGTGAAGGAAGGATTGGAGAGGAGAGGTGAGGCTGGGAGGTAATAGAGCAGGGATGAGGATGAAAATGAGTAGGGAAGGGAGATGGGGTGAGAAAGAAGGGATTGATAGAGGATCAGTTGGGGGTTATATGAAGGGTGTGTGGGCTGAGCTGGGGAAGATGTAAGAGGGGATCAGCTGGAGGAGCAGAGGTTGAGAGAGAGGATCAGCTGGAGTGTGGTGATGCTGAAGGTGGAGGGACTGTTGGAGGGAGACCTTGCTAATTGGCTTTGGTCATCCTCTGGGGGTCATGTGAATTCTCAAGTGTTAAAATGGGGTCACATTGGTTAAAAGTTTGGGCTGCCTTTCTTTACTTTCTGCCTCTCTATCCACTCATAGCTAAATGTCATCCCTCTTTCCCCTCCAGTTCTGTCTTTCACAACCCTACACGTCCTCTAGCTGGCTCTTTCCCTACTCTCTCTCAGCCCTTCATCTCCCTCATTGAATTGCTTCCACCCTCCCTCCTCCTCACCAATCTGGCTCCCTTTTCTTCCCTGCTTCCATTCTTAGATGCCTCCTTTGTGGCTGTCTCAACCTTGCTCCCTCCTACCATCATCCCCATGCTGAATGACTGACTCTCTTCAACCATTTCCTTTCATCCCCCCTACCAACCCTCCTGTCACTCTCTCCCATCTGCTCCAGTCACCCCCCTCAAGCTTTCCCATCCGTATTTCTTTCCCCCTAGTCATCTCACATCTTTTGTCTTGCACTGCCCCTCATACCTCTCTGACTCTTACCTCTATTGTCCTTCCCAATCCTCAGTCTCCCTCTTGTCACCTCTAGTGTTCCTGCCCTCCTCCCCTCATGCTCAATGGCAGGAATGCCTTTGGAAACTTTGTATAGGGTATGGAATACATCTTTCCAATCTTGTTCCTCCTTGTGATGCTCTTCCTCATGCATGCAGGAATATTATTAGCTTTCCCTGTTTTATTATGTTGACTTGCTACCATCAGGTCATCTGAAATGATTGCACTGTTCATAGCTTGATTTGAATCTTCATGTCCGACTAGTTTGGAACTTGTTGACCCTGTTTGGAATGGGAATAGTCATAAATTTGCTGTTATATTCCAAATATTTGCCCAGTCTTTGAATACTTTTGGTACTTTTATTTGAATATTCAATTTTAAATCTAGATTTAAAAGAAATAACAAGAGTGCAATTTTAAATGAGTTGTATCACTAAAGGCCAGATTTACAAAAATGTATTTTTACCATTCTGTGGCTATGACAAAAAAGCTTAATAAGTCAGGCCCTAAGTCTGATTATCCAAGTAAATTTGATTTAGATATTAATAGATCTGACCCTGGGATCTGTAGTTGTTAGGTTCCTGCCTGTTATGCAGCTTCCTGGCCACCAGAGGTCCTCTTGGAGCTACACCTGGCTCTTGCTCTAGTCAGAGTCTCCGTGGTCCCATGACTCAGCAAGGCCCAGTCTACTTAACCCTGCCTCATCATTGAGTATAGTTGGCTTCATGTGTGGCCACATTTTTCCATATATTACTTTGTGGCCTTTGGGCACCTGTGTTCCTCGTTCTCTGTTCTGTCTAGTGCTATCTTCGTCTGGTCCTGTCCTTGGCTGGTCTAGTCCTGTCCTTGAATCCAGTCAGCCTCAGACTCAAGTCTTGTTTCAGTCTCCAGTCCTACATCGCCAGCATCTCAACTCCAGCCAATGCGTAAGTCCTACTGGCCACCAGAACCCAAGGGCTCAACCTGCTGGGGAGGTGGTTGGTACAGGCAGAAGATCTGCTCTTGTCTTGCCCTGAAGTCCTGGACTGCTCTGTCTCAGTTGTGACAAGATGACAAGGCCATACTGTCCCCATGACAGCGGGTTTATGACTTCTTGCCTTCCTGGTAAGTCCAGTGAAAATGATTTTGATTTAATAGAACTCTCAGCTCTCTGAGTTTGTACTAATTACCTAGGACATACCCTCCCCCCCCCCAAGGATTTCCAAAATGTGGTATGTATAAATCTCCCAATCTTAACATATAGGAGGTGTGCAAGGGGTGCAATTATGCAAATCCCATGTCTATAGGGATTTGTCTTGATTGTGGTGTGCATATATCAATTTCTGATAATGCTCCTCCAAAAGCTCCAGTTCCTAAAGCGCTGCCTTACATCCTTTGTTACTGTGAATGCATTGCCTGGCCAGCGCATGTACCTACTATTTGAACTAGTGTGTCCTCACTGCAGTCTTCTTAATCCTGCAACTCTCTTTTGGAAATGTGAAAAAATGTTGTGCAGAAAACAGTGGCTTTGAAGTAATTTTTTCACTGTGCTGCTACTTAACCAGCCTCTAAGACACAAGATCACAGTCACAGCACAACTGACCTCTGAAGAGGTAGGTCCTTGTAACTTTCAAGCTAAGCTACCATCAGTGTTAAACTTCTGAAGCCTTCTTTCCCCTATGATTAGAAGGTAAAATCAAAGCCAGTTAACGCCTGTGTTTAAACTAGATTCTGTTAAACCTAATTTACAATCACTCAGCATTCCTTTTAAGAGTAACTTCCTCAGAAGGCAGTAAAAGAGAAATACTGCAATCAAATTAAAAAGGTATATTCTAGTTCAGAAGACTTCAGTATTCTTGTTGTAGGTAGAAGCAAGCGGGAAGACTTGCCACGGGAGCCTGGTTTCACTTTGGCTTCAGTTAATACTAGAGATGTACATTTCGTTTTTGCCAAATTGGAAAATTTCAAAGAAATTGTCCAATTTGGCATGGATAGGAGGACCCGAATACTGAGATGGATCTCAGAAAATGGAGCGGGCCATCCATTGCTCCTTCCATGTGACAGGGGCCGACCAATAGCACCGGTAGCCCCTTTCATATGGTAAGGGCAAAGGGCCACTGGCGCCATTTTGTTAACTGGCAGCCAACAGCCCGAGAGCGGAAGATTGCTCCCGGGACCCTCGCTGGACCACCCACGGATTTTAGGCAAGTTTTGGAGGGGGGGGGGGGGGTCCGGAGGGTGGGGAGGTTGTAATAAACTAAATTTTAAGGGTTGGGGTGGGTTTTTTATTTTTAGTGAAAAATGCCGGAAAAAAAAAAAGCGACCCGTTGGAAAACGAAGTTTTCCACGGGTCGCCCGAGCTGACATGTAAAAACTAAACACATCTCTAGTTAATACGCACTTACAGGACCCTTTATATTGCACAGAAGTTAATCCACAGCACCAGACACTGGAAAAGGAAAAGCGGTTTAACTTTGCCCCTAAGACACCTGTTCTGAAGGCAAAATCCCTTTACAGAAATCAGAGGAGAGGAAACCTTACAATCAACTTAAAAGAAAAAAGTATTATCTTTCGGTTCCAGAGGTACCTGTTTTAATGAATGATTCTTGTGTTTCAGCGTCTAACACTAATCTAACTCTTTATTCTACCAGGTTAAGTTTTACACTTGCCTGTATTTCATCCCCAGCCAAGGTTAATTTACCTTTAAAATCAACATCAAAACAAAAGGAATTGGTAAGATGCAGCTCAGCTGCCTCTGGGTTTTTCATTCCCTTGACAAATACTGAAAGCTGTGGCCTGAAACCTGAAACTCCAGCTGTACCTAATCAAGGGTTAATTAGAACTCAGGTCCCACAGAAAGCTGCCTGTACTTTCCTACCATTAGGCTGGGTCATCTTACTTTAACAGTCTAACTATATGAATGATGCTTTAAAGATTACTCAAATAAAGCAGGCTACTTCCCACTCTGATCCAAAGCAGTGTCTCAGTCAGCCAGAATAATTATCTGCCCAGAGCTTAATTTTAAAACAGTATCCATCCTTAAACAGAATCCAGTGATACTCCATCCCAGAGTTTCAACCTCACTCTTCTGCAAAGAATCCTTTGCCTGGGAAGGTTCTGGTATTCAGATACTTTTACTCTCTGAAGAGAACTCTAACCATGTTCCAGTCTTTAATTTTGTGCCAGATCCTGGTCTGAGTAATCTGATCCAGGAGGTGAGAGCTATCATACCGGTTCCAGCCATGCTGCTTTGGGAGGTGCCCCAGCCCTGCAGCCTCGCCTCTGAAAGATTCTAGTCCACTATCATTGCTCTAAAAAAAATCCAGAGTCTGACAAGTGACAAGCTAGTCACAGGTGTCCTCAGTGGGCCTTCAAAGATGTTCTTTCAGACCCTGTCTCCTATGCCTCCTGGTGTTTGTTCCACCCTGGCTATAACCCCGATGCCCTGGGAGGAGGGGGGACTGAAGAGGGGTGAAGGTACTGTTAGGATCCTGCCTGTTATGCAGCCTCACTGCCACCAGAGGTCCCCTTGGAGTTACACCTGCTTTTGCATCAGTCACTCTGTGGTCCCATGACTCAGTAGGGCCTGGTCTACTTAACCCTGCCTCTTGCAAAGACCAGTGCCTTGTCATCAAGCCTACTCAGCTCCCTGCTTGACTCCATTTTTCTGTGTATCAATTTACGGTCTCCAGGCCTTTTGGCTCTGTCTAGCCTTGCCTTGTAGACATTTCAGACCTTCTGCTTAGCTTTGCCTTGTGGCCTTTTCAGGCCCTCTACCTAGCCTGCTGCCTTTAGGCACCTGTGTTCCTCATCCTCTGTTCTGTCTAGTCATGTCCTTGTCCGTCTTGTCTGGTCTAGTCTTGTCCTTGTATCCAGCCCTTGCCTCAGACCCCAGTCTTGTTTCTGTCTCCAGTCCTGCACAGCCTGCACCTCAACTCCAGCCACAGTCTAAGTCCTGCTGGCCACAAGAACCCAAGGGCACAACCTGCAGGGGAGGTGATTGGTACAGACAGAAGATCTGCTCTATCTTGCCCTGAAGTCCTGGACTACTCCTGTGGGGGTCCCCCAGCTCTAGCTGGACCCTCAGTTGTGAGACACATGAAAAACATAGAAACATAGAAATGATGGCGGACATGGTCTAGCCAGTCTGCCCAGCAAGCTTTCCATGGTAGAATCTGCCATGCATGTTACCCCCATGTTTCAGTCAATGCTGCTTGATGTGCCTTGTTTATGGACTTGGTCGTAGAAGCAGTCCTGTGGGGTTTTTTTTTTACTTGTCTGCACATCAGTACTCCAGATTGTAAAAATAAAAGTCAGGGCTCGTGTTGGTTGCCCCTGAATCCCAAGTTTGTCTTTCCCTCCACCCCACCCCCTTCCTTCGAAGCAGCGAGCAATGTTGCAGTTGCATCAAAAGCATCAAGGCTCATTGGTTAAGGGTAGCAATCCATGTCTTCTGTAAGGGTAGTAACTGCTGCTCTGTTCAGGTTACTCCCATGCTTATCAGTTTCATAAACTGTAAACGTTGGGACCCTCGTTGGTTGCTTTCTAAATTCAATTCCCCTTTTCCCCTGCTGTTGAAACAGAGAGCAAATGTTAGAGTTGCATCAAAAGTATCCAGGCTTATTGGTTAAGGGTAGTAACCGCCGAACCAGCAAGATACATCCAAGCACGATTTCTTTGTTTCCTTTAGGACTTGGCCGTAGAAGCAGTCCTGTGTTTCTTCCCTTATGTCTGCATCTCAATATCTCGGATCATGGAAGTTGGGGCCCTCGGTTATCTTCTGAATCCAATTCCTCTTTTCCCCGTTATCTTAAGTGGGGAGCAATGTTGCAGTTGCATTAAAAGCATCAAAGCATTACGGTTAAGGGTAGTAATCTCTATGCCTTCTGCTAAGGATAGTAATTGTTGTACTAACAAGTTACCCCCCTGCACGCTTATCTTATTTTCATCCTCTAGCCTTTAGAGATCCACAGTGTTTATCCCATGTTCCTTTGAATTCTTTTGACTATTCTCTTCTTCACCACCTCCGTTAGGGCATTCCAGGCCTCCACCACCCTCTCCGTGAAGAAATATTTCCTGACGTTGGTTCTGAGTTGTCCTCTCTGGAGTTTCATTTTGGGACCCCCTAGTTCTATTGTTTTCTTTCCAGTGGAAACGATTTGAAGTCCATACATTATTGAAACCTTTTAGGTATCTTAAGGTCTGTATCACATCTCCTCTGCACCTCCTCTCTTCCAGGGTGTACATATTCAGATCCTTCAGCCTCTCTTCATAGGTCTTACAATACAGACCCCACACACCATTTTCATTGCCCCACACAGGTCGATATTAATGTTAATACAGGGGAGGCAAACCAGTGGCAACAGGAGCAATCCAAGTTGGATCCAGACAGAAACAATTCTAATGACTGGCTTTTATATGGCCAGTTTTGAATTTGTGCTGGCCTGGCTAGATAATAAAAATAGCTAGGCCAGCTGGATAGTGACGGCATGGCCTGATGGCAACCCTAGACTGGACCATGGTAAGCAAGCTACTGGATACTGAATACATGAGACTCATAATATAAAAAGTATTTTTTTGCTCTAGCTGATTCACTTACATGTGTCAGAAGAGCAACCAACAAGAATGGAAATTTACCAAGAGAGAGCAGGGAGAGGAAGGTCTAGGAGATCCAGAGGAGCAGGAAAGAGTCAGATCAAAATAAGAGGGAGGTCCAAGGAAGTAGGGAGACAGATGAAAGGCTGAGAAAGGTCCAGGGGACCAGGGAGGAAGGAGACCTTGCCTCTGGGAACTGATGATTTCAGGTAAGTGCTGGGGGTTGTGGGGGTGGGGGGGAAGGAGAGGAGACATTTCCATGGACAGCATGTTGTGGCTCATGGGGAGAGGGGGCGCTGTAGATACTAGAGGCTCCAGCGTGTTGTGGCTCATGGGGAGAGGGGGTGTTGCAGTCAATACTGTACGTGCAAAGGCTGCATACTCCTGGGCTGCACATCCAGATGATAATATCTGGAAAAAGGGTGTAAGGAGGATCACATCGCAGCTCAACAAATGTTGATGGGAGATAATCTAACAGCCCATGACACTGCCTGAGCTCTAGTGGAATGAGCCCTAACCTGACTAGGCAACAGCTGCTTAACATCTACATACGTGGCCATGACTACCTCCTTAATCTAGCGAGCTATTATAGCTCATGAAGCCGACTTGTCCTGTTTACCTCCATCGTGGAGGACAAAGCAGGTGATCTGTCTTCCTGAGAGGTTTAGAAACCTCCTGATACCTCACAATATGTCTTAACATCCAAGGATTGCAACAGGCGATATTCCTCTGCAAGTCTCTCTATCCAGAGACAGCAGGGGAATGGACTGATTCAAGTGAAAATCCAAGACCACTTTTGGCAAAAAGAAAGGAACATTACACAGCTGTATCGCCTCTGGAGTCACTCCAAGGAACGGCTCCCAGCAAGACAAGGCTTGTAGCTTGGATATTCTATGCACAGAACAAATGACCACAAGAAACACAGTTTTCAAGGTCAGTAACCACAAAGAAAGGTTATGCATTGGTTGAAACGTAGGGCCCGCTAAGAAATCCAAAACCAGATTGAGAACTCCACAAGGGCACTGGTAACTGCAAGTGAGAGCAAAGATGTTTTACTCCTTTCAAGAAGCAGGCCTCATCTGGATGAGCCGACAAGGGTCCACCATTCACATGACCCCTGAAACAGGCAAGAGCCACTACCTGTACCTTTAATGAATTAAAGGCCAATCCTTTATTCAAACCTTCCTGCAAAAACTCCAAAATGAGCAGAATCTGAACCAAATAAGGAAGAACCCCTCGATCTTCACACCAAGCCTCAAACACTCACCAAACCCGCAGTGGAGAACTTTCTAGCTCGTAGCAAGGTGGCAATCACTGCAGTAGAATATCCAAGCTTCAGCAAGTGAGCCCTCCTAAGGGCCATACCATAAGACAAAATAGAGTTGGATCTTCTTGAAGCACAGGCCCCTGCTGCAACAGATCCATATGCACTGGAAACCGGAGGGTGGAGGCTACCCAGGAGCTTTTGCAGATCTGCATGCCATGGTTTCCTGGGCCAGTCTGGTGCAACAGAAGCACCATCCCTCTGTGATGTTTGACTCTCTGAACCATTCTGCCCAACATGAGCCACAGGGGAAAGGCATTCAGCAGCTTTTCCTTTGGCCATTCCTGCACGAGAGCATTGGTACCCAAAGACTTTGGATCTCTCCTGCAAATGAAGAATCAAGGAACCTTCACATTGCGAAAAGTCACCAGCAGGTCCAGAAATGGAAGATCCCAGTGATCCACTATTAGCTGAAATGCCTCATCTGACAACTCCCATTCTCCTGGGTCCAGACTCTGCCTGCTGACAAAGGCTGCTCTTACATTGTCTTTTCCTGCAATGTGCGAAGCTGAGATTTCCTGAAGATGCACTTCCACCCATTCCATAAGATGGTCTATTTCCTGCAACACTTGCTGGCTCTTGGTTCTTCCCTGCTGAGTGATGTAGGCTGTCTTTACATTGTCCAACATTATCCGGACCACTCAACCCTGCAACCTGTCATCGAACTGCAAGTATGCCAACTGGAATGCCCAGGCTTCCAGCCGATTGATGTTCCAGAGAGACTCTTCTGCACTCCATCACCCCTGTGCTGTCAGCTCCTGACAGTGAGCTCCTCAGCCTTGAAGGCTTGCATCTGTCGTGAGTACTAGCCAGTCCGGTGAACTTATGGAAACCCCCTTCCTTAGATGGTCCACTTTTAAGCACCACTGCAGTTGAGTGCAAATTTCCAACAGCAGATGGAGCCGAATTGAATAGTCTTGAGACTGTGGGCTCCAATGAGACAGTAGAGTGTGCTGAAGAGGACACATATGCACCCTCACCCATGGCACCACCTCCAGGGTCGCTGCCATCAGTCCAAGCACCTGCAGTTAGGATCACACTGCTGGACATATTGTGTTTGTCAATAGATGCACCTGCACCATCAGGAATACGGCTCTTTGGCAGGAACACCCTGCCCTGTTCTATGTCAAACCGAAACTGAGATACTCTAGCGACTCAGAAGGCTGGAGATTGCTCTTGGCCAGGTTCATGACACAACAACAAGGAGATAATCTTGCGCGAGACTCGGATGTAACAGGATCCCGTCCTTTCTCAATTCAACTCTACCATGACCTTGGAAAACGTTATGGGCGCGGTGACTGAACCAAAAGGAAGTGCTCAAAACTAATAATGATGCCCCAAAACCATGAAACACAGAAATCACTGATGCTCTAGTTAGATGGGAATAAGCAGGTATGCCTCGGACAAATCCAGAGACATGAGGAACTCCCCTGACTGTACTGCCATTATCACTGAGCACAAGGTTTCCATGTGAAAATGAGTCACACACAAATGACTGACTCCTTTAGGATACAGGATGGGACAAAATTAGCCCTCCTTCTTGGGCACAACAAAATAAATGGAATATTGGCCTGTATTTTCTGGAGACGTGGGAATTGGAACCACAGCCCACAGGCTGAATAGTCTGGACAATGTACACTCCACTGCTGGTCTCTTCTGTGGAGCGTTGCAGAGAGACACCTTGAACACGTCCCAAGGAACACTGTGAAACTGCAGTGCATAGTGATCTCAACCCACCTCTGATAAAAAATCTATCTCCTGTTCCCGGAAGTGGGTCACATACCTTCATTGTGAGACTCGAGGTGCTCCACTACCCTAGCCTGCTCCCCATCTGGGCTGCCTGGGATGAAAGGACTGAGATCTACCCAAAGGTCAAGTCCTCTGAAAGGCTGCTCCCTATGAAGGGCCAAAAACATTGGAACCCCCAGTATGACCTCTGGAACTGAAGGAACGCAGCAATTGTTTCTTATTCTCTGGCTATTGAGGAACCGGGGCCTCACCCCATTTATTGGCCATTTTCTCCAGCTCACTCCCAAACAAGAGTGAGCCTTTAAGGGCAACTTCATAAGGTTAGACTTCGAGGTTGAATCAGTCGACCAATTTCTCAACCATAGCTGACGTCTAGCCACAACTACCGAAGCCATCCCTCTGGCTGAAGTACAGACTAAATCCCAGCCTGCATCTGCCAAAAAGGCAGCTGCTGGTTTCATCACTTCCCTGGAATTTATACCAGATTCATCGACTGCCTGAGAGAGCAGCAAACAAGAGCGAGCTACCAGGGAACAACAAGAAGCTGCAAGGTCATTGCCATTGCTTAAGCATAGCCTCAATTCTTTTATCCTAAGCATCCTTCAAAGCCATTCCCCCTTCATCCTGAATAGTAGTTCGCTTGGTAACAGCAAAAACAACTTCATCCACCTTTGGAAAATGCAATTGCTCTCTCGCAACCAGATCCAGGGGCTACAGTCTATCCAAGACTCACCCCCCCCCCCCCTTTAAAATTTGCTTCCAGGGTGCCCCATTCAAGATCAATTAATTCTTGAATAGCCTCCATAATAGGAAAGAAACATGAGGCTTTATGCAATGAAACCAGAATGGGATTTTTCTTTGGCTCAGACATGGATTCAGCCCCAGGTACTCCCAGCATCTTCAGTGTCTGGGAAATGAGATCCGGTAACTAATTTCTATGAAAGAATTGCAGTATAGTTCTATAAGGTTCCAATCCCAGAGGAATCTCCCCATCCTCCAGGGAATAAAAATCTGTCTCATCATCCGTGCCATCTGGAATCCTATCAGGAAAACCGGCACCAGAAGTAGTCCAACGCTTAACCCGCAACACCAGCCATGCGGGAATTCACTGTCTGTGACTGGATAAGGGGGGCCGAGGACTGCGCCTGAAGAAGACTGCAGTCCTTGAAAAAAAAATTCAGCCAAGAAAAAGCTGAAGGATCCATGCCAAGGCCCAGAGCAGGTGTCCTGAGCCCACTGAACTACCTTCCCCCGCTGACGAACCAGTTAGGGGAGCCCCAAGATCAGGCGACCCTTCTGGCAGCTCTTTCTCCATTCCTGCACCAGGCTGGGAAGAACCGGGCTTAGTAAAATCAGAGGGGGTAGTTCCCCCTGAGCCTCCAAACAATGCTGACACAAGTTAGAAGGAACGCCAAGCTGAGATACCCGAATATGACAATCATTCACACTCTTATTTATAATACTTCTTCAACTTGGCTTTGTACGACTCTACGTATTTACAAACCAGCCAGACAATTGTGATCCTTATCAAAAAATCTTTTAGATGTGCCTACAATCAAATTAGCAAGGCTTGAATTAACCCACAAGAGAGCTTTTTCTGTGGCAGGACCCTACTTATGGAATTCCCTACCAGACTCCCTGCGACTCATATCATCTGTGCATCAATTTAAGAAATCCTTAAAAACCTATCCATTTCAAAAAGCTTTTAACATTTCCTGTTCAAATTGATCATTTAATATTTATTTTCATCATATCGCCATGATCCTGTACCAGTACACATCCTCAGTCCAATCCTTACTCCCCTCCCCCCCTCTCCTCTAATACACTCGAATACAACCTAGCAAGTTATGGCACCTTAATCCCGAGAGGCGCCCACTGTTTGTTTACTGAATTTGTTTTAGGTTTTTTGTCTATTTTATTGATGAGCTTTATTTAGATTATGTATGTTTTAAATCTGTAAACTGTTTTGACTAAATTTTTATTTGTAAAGGCAGTATACAAACATTTTTAAATAAATAAATAAAGCACACACAGGGCAAGGCGCTTACATTTCTTTGCTAAAGGCACCATCATATAAGGCTCACAACACTGTGCTGAAATAAGCACCCAATTTGAGCTCCGACAGGACGTTCAGGGAACACGCATAAAAACCAAGTGAGTTCGTGTGCATGAGCATAATAAAGGTGTGTGCACACATTTTGGGCACACTGGTAGGTGCTCCAGTGCTCCCAGCTAGCGCTCAAATAGGTGCACAACAGGCCGCACAGTCGAGCGCACAAGTCACGATCCGACGGAACTGAAGGAGGTGTTATTTGGTGCCCAAAAAGTGCATGAAGGCACAGTTATGGCCTACCACGCAGCAAACCAGCCGAGCCTCGGAGCGGAGCCTAGCCACAAGGGCTGCTCAAACTGCCCCCTGATCCCCCAACACCACCAAAGGCGGGAACGACCGTTGGATCGCTCGCCGAGCATGAAGACCGGAAAAGGGGGAGAGGAGCAATCCCTAATCAACTCCCATTCTCTTTTCAAACAATTTAAAAAAACTTTACCTGAGCTCAGCCCATCCTGGCTGAGTACAAGCACGGTCTGCGGCTGCAGGGTGAGAGGGTAAATATTTGCACCGCTGCGCTTGGCTTCCTGCACCCGCTTGCCTTTCAACTTTTTTTTTTTTTTTTTAACATCTGAGTCCACGCCAGCTCAAAAGCCAGCTACTACACCAAGGCACTCATCTGAGGGACCACAGAAGTCACCTCAGGAATTCTCAACTGAGGGATCGACCTTAAGGTATTACCAGAGGAGAGCGGGGCAAATTAATCTCTTTTCTCCTAAACTTTAAAGCAATCCCCACTAGGAAGATACACATCCACCATCTGCTGGAGATGGAGAATACTGGTGGGCTGTCACTGCAGGGGTATATATACTATGACGTCAGCTTTGCTCTGTCTCCATCTGCTGGTAGGGGTGCATAATCCACTGGTTCTGGATTCATCTGTCTAGACGCTAAGAAAATAAACAATAAATGAAGCAAATCCAGAATAACACCTCCCCCCCTTCACTAAAATTAAACAAAGCAAAGTGTTTGTCTGAGCACAGACTTTGAATGTAGATCCCTGGGTGAAAATATCAGCGCTTCCAGCAAAATGTACAGACCCCTGAAGCAAAGACACCAGAGCCTCCAGCAAAACATATGGACCCCTGGAGCAAAGACTCCAGAGCTTGCATCTAATCAGACTGCTAGAACAAAGCTACCAGAGCCTCCAGCAAGATTGTGGAAATGTGGAGTTTGCTAATGAGCTGTACAGTTCAAGTAACTCCTTTCCCAAAACACAATAAAAACACCAGAAAAAAAGGTGCTCTTAACCCATGAAATTTGATTTTTCAGCACTGAGATTAACAGGCATCAATCTGTAGTTTCCACAATATGACAAGCAGAAAATTTGCCTTATTAAATCAGTGGCTTAGCTAGAGTGGCTGCAATGCTCAGTCCTCCTTCCAAATGAGACTGTAACAATGATCCTAGTGTATTGTACTAGTTAGGGCCAGATGAGCATAGATCATTATATAAATCATATGTATAAGTGCAGTCATATCTATATATATATCTGTGGATGTTAGGTAGAAATTCCTATATGCTTATTTCCCACAGCACCAAATGACCTCTAGTGCCTGGCCAGCGAATCTCTCTGCAAGAGCATGTGTAGCCATCCCCTTTATAAATTCACATGTGAAGACTGTTAATTGGGACCCTTGGCATGGATGAGCCACATGAAGGGCTCTGGGGCTCTGAGCTAAGTGAGGCCAGGAGAAAGCAATAGAAGGGCCTTGTGCATTTACTAATGTGTCTCACCTGAAATGTTAAGGTCTGGATGTTGGAAAATTCTGTATATACAAATTTGGAAGCATTCTCACATCAAAATAATAATAAAACTATGGATCTGAAATAAAAACTTTTTGAAAATCAAATGTCTGCCTTCTGGATTTTGGCATGTAAATACTTGCAGATGAAGATGGACTCTTTACTCTGTGAGGGTGGTGTCATTGATCAATCATTAAAGGACACAAGTGAACTTTTTATATCATGCCATATCTCATCTATGGCCTTGTAGTTCTGCCTTTCTTAGAGCAAGTGGAAATGCAAGATGATAGATGATATGGGGTAAAACCAGGACTACTTTAATCTGTCCCAGAGCCGTAGCCAGGCAATTTGGCACCTATGGCCAAGAGAAAAAATGCGCCCTCACCCTGTGCACAACACAATGCCACGCGCTAGAAAACTCTTTTAAGGGTACATATTCAAAAAACATTTAGACAGATAACAGGAAAGTTATACGACTAAATGGCTTAGTCACATGTTTAAAAGGCTTATCCGGCTAGAATTTAGCCGGATAAGTCGGGGAGCATTCCAGGGAGGAGCAGAGTTAGCTAGTTAACTTAACTTATCCGGCTAAATTAACTTAACTAGCTAACTGTAGACGAGCCATAGGGCAGGTCTAAAGTTAGCCGGATACCACATACCCGGCTAATTAACTTATCCAGGTATATTCAGTGGCGCAGTTGTGCTGCTGAATATCCCAGTTAAGTTAGCCAGATATGTGTATCTGGCTAACTTAACTAGCCGCTCAGCAGCTGAATATTTACCCCTCAATTTTTAAAAATCTAAACCATAACACTATTACTATTATAATCCATAGGTAGACGCACATGTCACACAAGCCAATCTGCTATAGATTTCTACACTAAAACTACACACTAGCAGAATACCTCACCTCGGCCATAAATGCATAATGCAGATAGATCCTCACCAAATACATAATAGAAACATGCAGACCAAGTAAAGAATAAATAGAAACATGCAGACAAAACTGAACTGGAAACCGCAACCAGCCAGATTCTACATGCAATGCAACAATGGAAAAACAGAATCACCGTTATTATTCATAAAACATAAAAACAATAAAATCAAGAAATATGAATCATTAATAGTGAAACCATACTAATAAAATGTGCATATTTCAAAACAGCTGATGAAAAGAATATGCAATAATTAAAAACTCATTTACATAACTTTTAAAAATTACTAACACCAATAAGATATTTCAATACACCAGACATAACAAACACTCAATAAGTAAAACTAATAAGGATTAAAAAAAAAAAAAAAAAAAATTCCTGCTCTTCATACCTGGGAACTTGTGATTTCCATTCAGCCCGAAGCAGAGATTGTTGTAGATTAGTGTGTATGTCTTGGGAGGTGTGTGTGCAAACTTTAACCTCCACACAGACACACACACATGCACACTGCTCCTCCCCCCACAAGCTCTCTTCTCCCCATCTTACTGTCCCCTACACATCTCATGTATGTGCACACACACACACACACATGCTCTCACCCTGGCAGCTGCCCAGGCCAGCACCAATATCCCCCACTCTATCCCGTTCTCCCCATCAAGCATCCAATGACCCCCATCTCTGTTCCTGCCCTCCCTCCCCCAGTCTAGCACTGGTATCCCCATCTGTCTCCCCATTCTCTTTCAAGCCAGCATCAATATCCACCCTCTCTCCCCCCCCCCACCCCAGGGTTTCTCTGTCTCTTCCAGTCTCCCCTCCAGCCAGTTCAGTACCAGTATTTCCTTCTCCCTCATACTGCCACTAACTTTCCCCTCTCCCTCCCAGAAACATCCCTTTCTCCCTGTCCCTCAGACACCTCCTGTCTCACTTCCCCTAACACAAGCAACATCCCCATCGCAAGCCAAATAGGAGATTCCCCTCTCCAAGTGTTTTCCAGCCAACTGCCTGCACCGCTGTCCAAGGTCTGCAAAGCCTGAAGTGTCAGCGATAGAGTAGCCCTTACCACATGCTCCTTTTTAACAGCAGGACACACAGTATCAGAACGCCACTGCTAACTAGATTTCCTGGGGTCCTCTTAGGCAGGCAGCAGTTCCTGCTTCTTGCTGGTGTCCATCTGCCATGCCTCTGATTTGCACATGCTTAACACTGCCTGAATAACTGCAGGTGTCTTAGCACACTAGAAACGCCACCAGTCCTAGGAGGGAAGCTGTAGCAGCTATGCTGCTGCTTAAGAAGGCTTTGATCTGGCTCTGTCCCAGTGTGGCTGGCAGCACCCTTCTGATCTCCGTAGGCTAGCTACGACACTATCTGTCCCTTAGGACTTGGAGCTTGTTGGCAACCTTACTTCACAGAAGTAAATTAAGTTGACTGTGGCTTATATCAAGGTTCCAGATCTGCCTCCTGAAGTCATGGATTGACCTTGAGCAAGCTGCTTAACCTTGCTATACTCTGGGCCCATGGATCTCAGAGCCGGGTGAATTCTTTTTTTTTCACAGCACTGCACCATGGGGACAAAACGCTATCCTACACTTGCCATGATTATGCCTAAGCTTTTTCCTCTTTCTTCTGCCCTTATTTTAAACAGTAATGAAATGGAGTTCATAAATGCATCACAAAGAGTGAGAAACGTCCAAGTGATGTAAATCCATAATATGTATCTAATATTCTTGTTTCCCTTGGAGATGTTGGACAATGCATTTTCCCAACAGCATGAATGTCTTGCTCCCAGCAAACAAATGACAGCAAGAGATGTTTACTGCAGTGCTGGTGCGTAATAAAATAGCTGGTGCAGTTGGGAAGCATTGTCGGTCATGGTACGGCATGACCATGATAGCAAGGATGAACACAGCATCATCCATTAATGACAGCCAACTGCTGGGGTGCTGTGTGATGAGGAAGCCCATGGTGGCTAACACAGCGATGCCTCTGTATCAAGCGCACCTTGAGTACCGTGTGCAGTTCTGGTCACCCCCGTCTCAAGAAAGACATAACGGAACTAGAAAAGGTGCGGAGGAGGACAACAAAAACGAGAAAGGGGATGGAACATTTTTCCTAAGATGAGAGGCCATGCAGGCTAAAGGGGCAGGTTTTAAAAAAGTACGAGGGATTTTAAAAGATATGCACGTAGCTGCGTGTATCTTTTAAAATCTGGGGTCGGAGCGCGCAAGGCTGCGCAAAAGCGGCAGCCTGCGCGCGCCGAGCCGCGCAGCCTGCCTCCATTCCCTCCGAGGCCGCGCCGAAATCGGTGCGGCCTTGGAGGGAACTTTTTTTTGTCTCCCCCCCCCCCACCTTTCCCTCCCTTCCCCTATCTAACCCACCCCCCAGCCCTAACTAAATCCCCCTCCCCTACCTTATTTTGTTGAGTTACGCCTGCCTCACACCTCTGACTCCTCCCATGGACTGCTGCCACGCCCTCGGACACGCCCCGAATGCCGCATTGCCCCCGAAATGCCCCCTACACACCCCCCAAGCAAAGCCCCGGGACTTACACGCGTCCCGGGGCTTTGCGCGCACCGGCGGCCTATGCAAAATAGGCGCACCGGCGCGCAAGTGCCCTGTGCGCATAAATCCGGCAGGATTTATGCGCGCAGGGCTTTTAAAATCTACTCCTTAGGTTCTTCAGCTTGGAAAAGAGATGGCTGAGAGGGGACACATGATAGAAGTTTATAAAATCATGAGTAGGATGGAATGGGTAAATAAAGGATGGTTATTCACCCTTTCAAATAAAGGGACACTCCTTGAAACTGACAATCAGCAGATTCAAAACATGGAAAATACTTTTTCACTCTGTGCACTATCAAACTGTGGAATCTGTTGCCAGAGGATGAAATCAATGCAACTACGATAGTGGGGTTTAAAAGAGATTTGGACAAATTCCTGAAGGAAAAGACCATAGCAAATGATTAGCCAGGTAGACTAAAGAAAGCTGTTGCTATCTCTGGACACGAGTAACAGGAATTATATCCTTTTTATGGGATCTGCTGGATACTTGTGACCTAGACTGGCCAGTCAGAGAAAGGATGATGGGCTCGATGGACCTTAGTCTGACCCAGCATGCCGATTCTTATGTTCTTCTGCTCTCCCCCCTCCCTACTCAACTGCCCTTAAGAAGTTAGAGAACTGGCAGCCCCCCTCCTAAAGTGGCAGCCAAGGAGGTGGGGAGTCAAAGCTAGCCCAGGGGGAGCCATACAGGACATACTTCTATAAGGCAGGGCAACTGCCCTACCTGCCTATTGGGAGGTCCATCCCTGATGATACATGAATGTAGAGCAGGAGCAAACTACTGATTAGAACAGGGGTCCCCAAATTACTGCCCATAGGCTGGACCTGGCCCGACGAGTTTATTTTAGTGGCTCATCACACTTTTTCTCCCCTTGGCAGGATCTGGTCTGTAGAGGAAGATTATTTTTTTAGGCATGGCAGCAGCAGAAAGGCTGATAGGGTTACCAATGCCCTGCCAGCAAGCAAAGAGCCTTCTGTACCTGCTGATGAAGATATATTGGTGAGGAGGTCAGGCCCCATCAGTGAGAGAAGAGCCAACTGTACCCACTAGGTAAGGGAGGGTGGTGAGAGAATGAGAGAAGAAGGGAGGGGTGAGATGAAGTGAGATTTATTTATTTATTTATTTAATTTCTTTTATATACCGAAGAATAGCAATCTGCCTTCTCTCCGGTTTACAGTATAACAACTTGATACAGGTAAAGAACTTGAGATGAGGGGAAGGAATGGGAGGAAAGGGTAGGACATGGGGTGAGAGGGAAGAGAAGAAATAAGAAGGGTAGGGGGCAACAGAAAAGCCAACATCTATCCCTGTCCTCCAAGCTCCCTAGTTCCTGATGCTGTGTGGGATAAAAAATGGTTGAGTTATGGCCCTGGTGGCCCACCCAGGTTCTCTGCCTGTGGAGAGAGATGAGTGAAGGGAGAGAAATCGGATGTGAGGGGAGGGGAAAGGTGAGAAGGAAGTAGGTGAGTAAGAGGGGTGAGTAAAGGGAGGGAATGGGGAGAAAGGGTGGGGAGGATAAGTGAGAGAGAAAGGAGGGAATTAGAAGGAAAAGGACGGGAGGGATTAGAAGGGTGAGTGAAATGAAGGCTGGGAAGGGGGTGAGAGAGGGAAGAGAAAGGGGTGCACCACGTTACACCTACCACTACACCTACTACCCTACCTCAAGGACTAGAAGCAGGGAGCAGGGTTCCCAAAGTTGTGGCAGGCTTACCAACTTCCACAAAATCTAGAAATATTGCTGGCATTCTTTCTGCCACACCCCTGGGAATTCTTTCCCAGCATTTCAAAATCATCAAAAAATCCTGACATGTTCCCCCACCATCTGGCCCTCTTGGAGATTTGAAATGTCCTATGTGGCCCTTCCCTTGAAAGGATGAGGACCCCCCCCCCCCACCCCCCGGATTAGAGCAATAAATTACAAGTTAGGAGAACTCCTGGAATACTATGTTCAGGGCTAAAAAATATCCTGGGAACCAGGTTACCTGGGTGCCTAAAACTTAGCACTTGGAGCTTAAAATTTAGAAACGCAAATGTAACCCCTGACCCACGCTCTGGTCTTAGGTGGGGGCTCTCTTGGGTGGTTTCAGGGACCAAACTTCAACTTATGATCCCTGGGTCTTTTCCCCAGGGGACAAGAAAAAGTCTTTCAAGGCTCATAGGCTTAGGAGCTCTTCTGGCAAAGTCCAAATTTAGGAAAAATAACACAACAGGCTGGCTTGGGGCTGTTTCAAAAATAAATCTACTGGGTGAATTGATGCCAATAACTTAGCACTGGTACAACTGCATCCAGTGAAAGCCATACAGAAAATCAAAAAGCGAGTTAGGTGCATAGCTCAGAATTCAAATTTACAGACAAAAAAGTTCTGCACATGCTAAGGGTTTCTTCACCAACCACTCCCTGCCTCTTTGTGTTGACCCCCCTGAACAGCTTAATGCAGATCAGTGCTTTTACCAGGAAACACCTCTTCTAAAGAAAGGCCAGTGAGTTCCTACTTCCACCTATGGGGCCGATGCAATACAGTGCGCTCAGCCGAGCGCACTGTATAACCCGCACTCGGATGCAGGTTAAATAGGCGCTAATCCACCCCCTAATGCAATAGGGGAATTAGCGCCCATGCGGAGTGAATGCAATAGCGCTCGTCACATGCAAATGCATGTGAATGAGGCTATTACTCATTCACTCCGCATTAAAAAAAAAAAAAGTGTGCATCTCTGACGCACATTTAGCTCTCAGGTATTAACGCCTGCTTATCGGCATCCGTTTTCATTACTGGCATTGACAGCTGATTATGGAAACCGATGCCGAGTTTACCGGTGTCGATTTTCGTAAACCAGCAGCCGCGGCGGGGTCGTGTTAGCAAGGAGGCGACATGCGCGCGTTAAGAAAGCAGCACGCGCGCGTTTAGAAAGCGGGCGCTGACTTTTCAGTGCCCGCATTCCGCGCTTTTTATTGCATCAGCCCCATATGTGAGGCAAAAATGTAGAATCAGCTTCACCCTCTGAACATCCTTCCCTCTGATTCCAGCTTTGAAATCCACTTCAGATACTTAAGTGAGTTCCATGAGTATGGAACTAACCCCATCTCCTTATTTCCCTCTGGTTCTTCCCTGTCTCGATATTTCCTTTTAATTTTGAGGCACCCCCAACTCCTGGGTGTCTGAGCACTCCTCCCTTGAGTCTCAGCACACTTCTAGAACAGGATGGAACAGAAGAACAAGGGTTCAAGAGTTTAACTGCTTGAGTTTGGGGAGTGTCAGAGAACACTATGCACTCCTACTCTGACCTTCTCATTCCGTGTCTGAAATTACTCTCATGTCTCTAAGTAAGGGAGACTTTGGTGAAATCCGTACACAAATATATATATATATATCTATAGGAAAAGGAGCAAAGAAATATTTAAAAATTAAATTTAAAAAAGAGCAAAATAAGAAAAAAAGCCTTAAAAAAAATTAGAAAACTATCAAAAGCAATAAGAGTGAAAAGCTGAGAATAAAGGAAAGAAATGTGCCCTTGCTCCTAAACATTTTTGAATGGCACCTACGTTTTCTAAACATATTTCCACCCCTAACTATGGGATCCTTGGGCAGGTTGCTTTACCTCGCTGTATTTGGAGTAATGAGAATATGGACCTTGTTCCTTCTCCCCTCACTTCTTTGGAAGCTTACCTGCAGCTCAGGTGACAAATATGCTGCCAGGCCCTCCACCCCAGAAGTGGCTGCATCTTTTGTTTCTGAAGTATTAATTTGTAAAGCACTTCGGAATCTTGCATGTTGGTATGGTTTGGTATTTATTAATTTTATAATTCTCTTTTATGAAATGTGGATTGGGCTGTAGAGGAATAAACTAAGGGAATCAGCATAAAGAACTGCCACCTCCATGCCACAAGATTTTATCAGAACCACGCAAGAAGCATGGAAATCATGACAATATTAGGCCTACATTTTCACTACTGCTCCTAACCGCATTTATGCACTTTCAAGCAGTACTAAAACTCCTTGATTATCAAACACAAATTGATTTTGAAAGTTGCGGTGCTATGCATCTTTCATATGCAAAGTTACCTATTCCAGTATGTGATGCAAAGTTATATGCGTACATGGCGTGCTGTTTTCACATATAAGGTTTTTTAAATTTCTATTGCACATGTAAGTGATAAGCAAGATTCTGAAAAGCACCTCCCTTCCCCTGGAAACACCTCTGTGCGTGTAAAATTGTATTAAAATATACAAGGTGTTCATACGGCCAGTTTACATTGTAACTCCTTATTTAACATGCCTTATTCCCAACTAAACATTTGAAACTTCAGCCCTTAGGGCTGTCACGGGATGATTCTATGTTTCATATTTCTTGCTTGCTTTGAAATGTTGTCTGGTGGCTTCTGCTTGGCTTCCTGCCACTTACTGTGTCCAAGGCTTGATTCTTCCCCACCCAACTCTGCCCCCCACCAGCCTTGAGGTTCCTCGTCAAGCCTAATTCGGTATCTTCCGGTCCTATCTTAACTTTGACATCAGATTTGCTCTTTTTCTTGGTATCACCCAAAATTTAAGGAAGATATGGGACCATAGGCAATGAACTGCGGGTAGTGGGATTTCACCCTTGGAAATCAGAGAGCCTTCAGAACGTGGCACTCTAGGCATGTGCCTGTGTTGCCTATGCCTAAATCTGGCCCTGTATGGGAAAAGTGCAGAGGATACTTAGCAGTGGGAAAGTAAGGGTAAATGAGGAAAGCAAGGTGGGTATGTAGTGTCACAGTCTGAAAGGAAAATGGGAAGACTAAATAGAGCTGGGGGTCTTTATCCACTATTGGTTTCCATGTTTGTTGGATTCACAACTTTGTTTTCGCTCATCTTTGTACTACCTATGTTTCTGCTGTTTCATTATCTACATAGTGTTGACTGTTCCCTTTCTTCATGCAGATTGCATACTTATGTCTCTGACATGTAGTTATTGCATGTCTGGGGATCTCTCCCCAGGTCCCAGAAACAGAGAGATATTGAGGCTAGGGAATGTTTTTCCTGGACTGCAGGAAGAGATCCGGTGAGTGCATAGCCAGAGGAAAGAGGCAGTGAAGGCTGGACTGAGGGATCCCATCTCCAGAAGATGAAAGAGTGTGGAACCAATGGATCCCTCACTTGGGCTGCAGGATGAAAGAGACTATAACCACAGTCTGGAGGATCCCCTTCCTGAATAGAGAAGCAGTGAACACAGGAAAGGGGGGGATCTATTCCTCTGGCCATAGGAGGAGAAAAGCAGGGCGCACAGGGCTGGGAGATTCTCTTCCCCAGCCACAGGAGGATAAAAGCAGTGAGCACAGGGAAGGGGGATCCTGTTCTGCATTTGGTTATCATACTTGGTTATCACACTTGGTTATCATACATGTATGTTCTATTTGTGTTAAGTCAGACTCCCTCACTAGAGCAAATACAGTTACATCTTCATTGTAACAGAGATGCTCCTTTACTGAACTATGATGGTTACATTTTCACCTCACCTTCACTGCAACAAAGAGACATCTTCACTAGAATGGACTTTTACTAAAGCCACATCTTGATTAGATCAGAGACACCTCCTCTGTAACAGAGTTTCCTTCATTCCAGATTGATTCAGCCTAAGACTCATTCACGAGAACGAATTACATCTTCTCTGTAACAGAGAGATTCCTTTACTAGAGCCACATCTTGACTAGAACAGAGACCCCACCACTATAACAGGGACTCATTCATTATAAGAGACTCCTTTCACTAGAACAAGGAGTTACACCTTCACTGTAACAGACTCGTTCACTAAAGCCACATCTTGACCTAGAACAGACACACCTCCACTGCAACAGGGATTCCTTCATTATACCAGACTCATTCATTATAAGAAAGACTCCTTCGGTGTACCAGGATGGTGTTGCATAAGGTGTTGCATAAGTCTGAAGACTCATGTATTTAGGAGATGTGGGATGGCTCTACGCACCAGGGAACAAATACAAGAACCTACCTCAGTATGCAACGGTGACAGACAGGCAGAGTCCCCCCTGGCACCAGTATGGCACCCAGACAGACCTTCATGACACATTTGCACACTTTTGGTGTTTCTTTACTGACTCCATCCTACAGTTCACCGACCCAAGTGCTCCTCAGTGAAACACTGAGACATCTCCCTCTCTCCAGACTTCCCTAGCTAACTCAGTTGCTCAAAGTATTGTTTCAGAATCTCTTGCTTCTCTTTTCAGTCTTTTTCCTAGATCTCCTTTCTTTGTTGTAATTAGTTACAGTTTTGCGTTTCTTTCACACTAAAAGCTGTGCATTATGCCCACCCCGCCCCCCCTTCTCTTTCCTAAGAATTTCTCTCCAAGCCCATTTGTTACTGGAGCAGGTTATATTTCTGCTCTCCATGTATTCATCTGATGTCTTCGAGCAAGAACACAGAATGGATCTCATATCATTCTCGCAGTAAAGGGGGATATAAAAGGGAAGACCACAGATTAGAATTCATACCTGAGGACTGCATTTCCCCATGAAAAATAAACAAAGGCTAAAAGCTCATTAGAGGAGCATAAAATAGCTTTTAAGCCTCCTTTTCAGGAGTGTATTTCTCCCCCTCTCATCTCTGTGACCCTTTCACAAATTGCTTGCTCCCGTTTTGATGTTCAAACCATCCATGCATAAATCAGTGCAGATTTTATTGCATCATTAAACCATTTACTTCTATTTCTGACTCTCAAGGGACACATTTTAGGAAACAATTTTGTGTGTCTAACAATGTTTTGCTTTGGTCTTTCCCCAAGAGATCTTTTTATTATTTTACATATGCATGTACTATATATTGTTAAAGACTTTCACCTAGATGAATGTGTATATCCAACAGCAGAGCCATAGCATGTATGTTCTTACAAGAAAACTCTTGCAATGAAGTCAAGAAATAACTGGACTCTAAAAGTTCTTCAAGTGGAATGGCTCCCATAGGAAGTGTAAAACCACGTCCTTCTACGGGAGCCTTATTAGAGCATTGTTTAGAGACAATGAATCCACTTTCTGTCCTCTGTCTGTTATCTAGCTGTGTAGTTTCTGTAGACCTGACTAATATTTCACTCTGTTCAGCATCTTTCTCTCCCGCTATATATATATATATATCTCTCTGAAAAAGCATGCTTGAACTAGATTTTAATATATATCTATTTATATAATAAATATAAAAATGTCTCATGAGAAAACTCATACAACTAAAGATAAATTCATGCTAAATGTTTATCTTTAACAATCTCTCTACCCTCTGTATAAACATTTTGACTACGACAAATAAGTCTTGTGCCTCAAAGCAAATCAGTTATATAGATCATACTCTAACAAAACCTTTAGCACAGATTTAGTTGAGGAATAACTGTGTGTATATCTATGTATTCATCTATCTATAAATATATCTATCTATACACACAACATATCTATGTATATATATATATATATATATATATATATATACACACACATACATACACAGCACACTGTATATCTAATAGCCTGTACATATTTTTGTATAAAAAACATGCATCTAATCTTAAAGAAAATCCACACTTTTTTCCTGGTTAAAGAATATGAATACAGAGAATAGTATTTTTTTCCCTGGCTTTACCTGTAACTCTGTCTCTTTTTTTCAACCTTTTTGGGCTAGAAATGCAGTTATCCAATTCTTTAATTCAGCCACCACCTGTTAAGTGCAGAGCTTCAGCTCTAAAGTGCAGAGATGCCAAGGAGCAAGACAGGCTACTCACCTGGGGGTGCCCCCACTGTGGAGTCTCACCTGCGTGTGTCTGACTGCTCCTCACCGTACGAACTGCATTAAGAGAGAGGGCTTTGGGCTGCTCCAAGGGATGTGGTTCTCTCTCCCTCCCCCCCCCCCCCCCCCCAGATGCTCCAGAGTAGGCTTCGGATACTTTCTCTATGGAAACGCCTGGCTCCCTCTTGCATTGTATAAAAGTGACTGATCACGGGGTGGGATCGTAATTCCAGATATGAAGCCTTCGTGGTTGGACATGATTTCATTAAGGCAGAATAAGAAGGGGGCAGGCTGTCACCACTGGGACAGATCCCCCTTGCTGAGCAAAGGGCTGGGGCTACAGAGGAGGGGAGCCGCATCACGCCTCTTACCCCATGCCAAGAGCTGAAGCAGAGTGGAGCTCCCAGGTTGTGGCTCTCTCTCTTTTCTTTTTAGGCACTGTTTTGACCCAGAAATTTCCAGGCATGGTTTCCTCCTGCATCTAAAAGTTTCTTTAGGCATTTGCATTGTGTTGTCTAGCTGTATTATTTCATACTATGGTTAATGATAGGGGTTTTTTTTGGTTTTTTTTTAAAGGTATAAGGGAAAGGTACAAATGGGTTATGTGATTTAGGTGCTGGAGGGTGTTTGTACTTTTGTGAATTTATCTTGCATATGCTAATCCAATTAAAAAAATATGTATTTATATAAAAAGCAGTCCTCTTGCCTATGGTGCTGTCCTTCTCCCTGGGGCTCGATTGTGAAAAAATGATGATTTATTCCTTGTCTTGTGGGAGAGCAGAGCTGGGAGATGTAGGAAAAAAGTGACAAATTTTGATGTATCAGGTGGCATTCCCTTTAAAACCAGAGACCCTGCAGATCTTCTACCAAACTGCTCCTATTGTTAATGTTAAGTCTATATTTATTATGTTCAGTTGTAAATCACTTAAGAGCTTAGGCAGTAAGCGATTAATAAATATACATAAATTCCTTGGAGATTTGGCTGTTTATTAGTGACCTACCTTCTGCTGTCAAGGGTCTTGTTGTGGAGTAGAGTGGCCTAGTGGTTACAGCAGCAGCCAGAGTCCAAATCCCACTTCTCCAAAAGATGCTCTTTGTGACCTTCGGCAAGTAATTTCACACTCCACTGCTTCAGGTGCAAAGGGGCAGGGAAACCTCTACTGTAACTGGAATGTAACCCCTTGAGCTGGGGTTTGGGACAGCAAGAAATTGAAATCTTCATCCAAATAGTATAACATTTCTTGAATGAATCCTTACCAATAAGCAGGTGAAATTTAATGTGGACAAGTGCAAGGTGTTGCATATAGGGAAAAATAACCCTTGCTGTAGTTACACGACGTTAGGTTCCATATTAGGAGCTACCATGCAGGAAAAAGATCTAGGCATCATAGTGGATAATACAGAAAATATCATATTGCCTCTGATTTGCTCCGTGGTGAGACTGCACCTTTAGTACTGTGTGTAATTGTGGTCACCGCATCTCAAAAAAGATATAGTTGCACTGGAGAAGGTACAGAGAAGGGCGATCAAAATGATAAAGGGGATGAAATGGTTCCCCTATGAGGAAAGACTAAAGAGGTTAGGGCTGTTCAGTTTGGAGAAGAAATGGCTGAGGGGGGATATGACAGAGGTCTATAAAATCATGAGAGGACTAGAATAGGTAAATTTGAATCGGTTATTTACTTTTTCAGACAATAGAAGGTCTAGGGGGCACGCCATAAAGTTTGCAAGTAGCACATTTAAAACAGATCAAAGAAAATTCTTTTTCACTCAGTGCACAATTAAACTCTGGAATTTGTTGCCAGAGGATGTGGTTAGGGCAGTTAGTTTAGCTGAGTTTAAAAAAGGTTTGGATAAGTTCCTGGAAAAGTCCATTAACTGCTATTAATCAAGTTGACTTAGGGGTAGATTTTATAATTTTGCGCGAGCGCATAATTTTGTTCGCGCACCAGGCGCGAACAAAAGTATGCTGGATTTTATAAGATACGCGCGTATCTTATAAAATCCGGGGTCGGCGCGCGCAAGGGGGTGCACATTTGTGCAACCTGCTCGCGCCGAGCCCAGCGCGCGCTGCCTGTTCCCTCCGAGGCCGCTCCTTTTCATTTTGATGCCGCACTTGAAAAGAAAGGCTAGGATTCTTGAGATTCTTACCTCTACTCCAGATGCCCCTTTGCGACAAACGCGGCTTGAGGAGGTTTTCCGGACCATGCAGCAGACACCGGATGGCAAGGCTGCTGGGGTTGGTGACGGAGAGCAGCCATCGGATGCCCTGGCCAAGGAAGCGTCACTCAGCCCCGGAGCACCAACAGTTCCCCCCTTGTCCTATAAGACTCTGATTGAAGAGGGAACGGAACAGCAAAGAACAACGCCGTGGCTACAAACATCTGAAAACCTCGCTGACCCCCAGAGAAGGGATAAAAAATTTTCATCGTCTTCGGAAAGCCCGTTAAATCTGGGCTCCAGGGATAACAAGGACGAAGCACGGCAAATGGATTCAGGCAAGGACGGCCTTATGGAGACAAGAGGTAAGGAGACTGAGATACAAATAGTGTTAAATACCTCGTTGGAAATGCCGGATAAAATAACTCTTGTTGAAATTTGCAAAGCTCTTACAAAGATGAATACGGCGATAAACGATTTAACTTACGTTGTAAAACATAATATGGAGGTAACACATAACCTGGAAAATAAGATCCAATTGGTTGAAAAGTCTTTGAATAAAGCTGAAATAGAAATTAAGGATATAAAAGAAGTGCAAACCAACTTAATAAAATCTGAGAATCTGGCAATGAAGAGGATGGATTTTCTGGAAAATGAGATAAGGAGAAATAATCTAAGATTTCTGAACTTTCCCAAGACAAAATGGGCAAATCCAAAAGATCTTCTTAAGAACATAAGAACATAACATGCCATACTGGGTCAGACCAAGGGTCCTCAAGCCCAGCATCCTGTCTATTCCATGTTACTGTTGCTAGTAATAGCAGTGGTTATTATCTAAGTCAACTTAATTAATAGCAGGTAATGGACTTCTTCTCCAAGAACTTATCCAATCCTTTTTTAAACACAGCTATACTAACTGTACTAACCACATCTTCTGGCAACAAATTCCGGAGTTTAATTGTGCGTTGAGTGAAAAAGAACTTTCTCTGATTAGTTTTAAATGTGCCACATGCTAACTTCATGGAGTGCCCCCTAGTCTTTCTATTATCCGAAAGAATAAAAAAACAATTCACATCTACCCGTTCTAGACCTCTCATGATTTTAAACACCTCTATCATATCCCCCCTCAGCCGTCTCTTCTCCAAGCTGAAAAGTCCTAACCTCTTTAGTCTTTCCTCATAGGGGAGCTGTTCCATTCCCTTTATCATTTTGGTAGCCCTTTTCTGGATGGATATGGTTCCTATTCATAAACGTGGAAGTAAGGAGGAGGCTGGGAACCAGAGACCAGTTAGTCTAACCTCTGTGGTAAGCAAATGAAGGAAATTGCTGCTGAAACAGAGAATAAGGATAAATGACTACTTACCTAATAATTTCCTTTCCTTTAGAGAAAGGGTAGGACAATCCCAACAAGTAGGTTATGCACCTTTGCCAGCAGATGGAGACGAAGCAAAAGCTGACGTCACGGCTATATAGCCTCGCCCTGACATCAGCCCACCAGTATTCTTTGAAAAAGCCAAACTGTGGACAAATCTGATTAAACTTGAACATTATTAGCAACAGGCAACCATTTGTGTTTCCCAATCAACAGGAACACTGAGCTCAGCCAAAAGAAGGAACATATCTAGCAAACTAAGGGCTAGAGAAGCCACTTACCAGTTATCAACGAAGAGCAGGAATCATACTCTGCATCACTTGCCCTAACAAGGCTAACCACAAAATCCAAATTTGGCAGCAGAGGGCAGGTCTGGGATTGACATACCCTCACTAAAGGAAATTATCAGGTAAGTAGTAAATTATCCGTCCTTAGCGTTCGGATAGTTCAATCCCAACAAGTGGGAGGTACAAAAGCTAATCCCGAAAAGGTCGGGAGGCTATCAGCGGCCCAGTCAGACCCACCCGCGCAAAAGCGACGTCCTCCCTAGCCCTAACATCCAAGCTTGGAGAAGGTGTGCAAAGATGACCATGTCGCCACGTGGTAAATTTCAGCAGCTGGGTTACGCACACAAATCTACGCCCACGCGTACCTATTAAAATCCAGCCCTAAGTTTATTCCATGCTACTGTTGCTAGTAATAGCAGTGGCTATTTTCTAACTCAATTAATAGCAGGTAATGGACTTCTCCTCCAAGAACTTATCCAATCCTTTTTTAAACACAGCTACACCAACTGCACTAACCACATTCTCTGGCAACAAATTCCAGAGTTTAATTGTGCGTTGAGTGAAAAAGAACTTTCTCCGATTAGTTTTAAATGTGCCACATGCTAATTTCATGGAGTGGCAAATAGTCTTTCTATAATCCAAAAAAGTAAATAACTGTTTCACATTAACCCATTCTAGACCTCTCATGATTTTAAACACCTCTATCATATCCCCCCTCAGCCTTCTCTTCTCCAAGCTGAAAAATCCTAACCTCTTTAGTCTTTCCTCATAGGGGAGCTGTTCCATTCCCTTTATCATTTTGGTCGCCCTTCTCTGTACCTTCTCCATTGCAACTATATCTTTTTTGAGATGCAGCGACCAGAAGTGTACACAATATTCAAGGTGTGGTCTCACCATTGAGTGATGCAGAGGCATTATGACATTTTATGTTTTATTCACCATTCCCTTTCTAATAATCCCAACATTCTGTTTGCTTTCTTGACTGCTGCAGAACACCGAACCGATGATTTCAATGTGTTATCCACTATGACGCCCAGATCTCTTTCTTGAGTGGTAGCTCCTAATATGGAACCCAACATTTTGTAACTATAGCATGGGTTATTTTTCCCTATATGCATCACCTTGCACTTATCCACATTAAATTTCATCTGCCATTTGCATGCCCAATTTCCCGTCTCAGAAGGTCTTCCTGCAATTTATCACAATCTGCTTATGATTTAACTACTCTGAACAATTTTGTATCATCTGCAAATTTGATTACCTCACTCATTGTATTTCTTTCCAGATCATTTATAAATTTATTGAAAAGTACGGTCTCAATACAGATCCCTGAGGCACTCCACTGACCACTCCCTTCCACTGAGAAAACTGTCCATTTAATCCTACTCTGTTTCCTGTCTTTTAGCTACTTTGTAATCCACGAAAGGACAATGCCACCTATCCTATGACTCTTTACTTTTCCTAGAAGCCTCTCATGAGGAACTTTGTCAAACGACTTCTGAAAATCCAAATATACCACATCTACCGGTTCACCTTTATCCACATGTTTATTAACTCCTTCAAAAAAGTGAAGCAGATTTGTGAGGCAAGACTTGCCTTGGGTAAAGCCATGCTGACTTTGTTCCATTAAACCATGTCTTTCTATATGTTCTGTGATTTTGATATTTAGAACTTTCCACTATTTTTCCTGGCACTGAAGTCAGGCTAACTTGGATTGCCCCTGGAGCCCTTTTTAAATATTGGGGTTACAAATTTTTACTAATAGGTCTGAAATTTCATTTTTTAGTTCCTTCAGAACCCTGGGGTGTATACCATCCGGTCCAGGTGATTTACTACCATATCTTCTAGGTTCACCGTGATTTGGTTCAGTCCATCTGAATCATTGTTGCAACCGTCGCGGCCCGACGGCTTCACTCCGCCTACCTTTCTTTTTCTGTGACTCCTCCTTCTCCCTGTGGACGTCTGGCTGCCGTGGCGTCCGTCCGCCGTCCTCTCCGGCGCCTCCAGACCGGCTTGGGCGCTGCCTCCCACCATGTTCCTCAGGTACCTTAGGGCACTCATGCCGCGCGGCCCTCATTCTTATTTCCTCTATGGCGCGAACCTCAGGGGTGTCCCTCTGTGAGGACGTCACGCTGCCCGGATATTTAAGGCTGTTGTTTATTGCTAGCCTTTGAGTTAGCAAGGGTAATTCCTATGGATGGGATTAGTTCTCCGTACCCAGCTACTCTGCCTCCAACTTCTATTTGGACTCTTTGCTGTTAACGAGGTACCTGCTCCTTGGGGGCCTCTCTGCTTCTTTCAGGTCGCTATCAGGAACCGGTACTCGCTCCTCGAGGGCCCATGTTCCCTGACTCGCTGCCTGTGTCCATCTCCTCTTCTACTTGGAAGAATTCGCAACAGACACCATCTGTGAGTACTACTACCATCTACTCCTCAGAGCTGTTTCCCTGGAACCAGGTACTCGCTCCTCGAGGGCCTGCCTCCGTTCCAGCACCAGTGTCATCTTCCACGGAGAACTGCTGTGTGAGTACTTGCCAACGAGTCTCTGAGCCCAGGGATCTGGTACTCGCTCCTCCTATCTCAGGGCTTCTCCATACTGAGGACTCTGTGAATATCTCAGTGTACTCATTTTCTCAGTTCTTCTTCCTACAGCACTGCTACCGGAGAAGCCGCTGTTCCAGTGCCCTGAGGAATACTAGCCCAGCCAGGCTCCATCTTCTACTCACTACCGCCACCCCTGATGGTTTCATAAACTGTCTAATAAAAGATATAATCTGTGTTTGTGTGTCCGGAGCTGAGCCTGACCTGTGGCCCCTCACGGGACTTCCCCCGTGGGCGTGGTCAGCTGCCACAGTGTCCCAAGGGTTCACCCAAACCCTACAAAACATAACAATCATTACCCATGAAAACCTTCTCCGATACGGGTATCTCCCCAACATCCTCTTCAGTAAACACTGAAGCAAAAAAATCATTTAATCTTTCCGCGATCACCTTATCTTCTCTAATTGCCCCTTTAACCCATCAGTCATCTAACGGTCCAACTGACTCCCTCACAGGCTTTCTGCTTCGGATATATTTTTAAAAGTCTTTACTGTGAGTTTTTGCCTCTACGGTCAACTTCTTTTCAAATTCTCTCTTAGCCTGTCTTATCAATGTCTTACATTTAACTTGCCAACGCTTATGCATTATCCTATTTGCTTCTGTTGGATCCTTCTTCAAATTTTTGAATGAAGATCTTTTGGCTAAAATAGCTTCTTTCACCTCCCCTTTTAACCATGCCAGTGATCGTTTTGCCTTCTTTCTACCTTTCTTAATGTGTGGAATACATCTGGACTGTGCTTCTAGGATGGTATTTTTTTTAACAATGACCACACCTCTTGCACACTTTTTACCTTTGTAGCTGCTCCTTTCATTTTCTTTCTATTTATTTTTCTCATTTTATCAAGGTTTCCCTTTTGAAAGTTTAGCATGAGTGTTACGAGCGCGTGCGGGCGCGGTCGTCGTAAGCGGGTGGTGGTGAGCCCTTGGGCCACGGCAGGACTCAAGGAGGAGCCCCAAGCCACACCGTGGGAGGTGAGCTGAGCAGGTATGGTGAGCCAGGCAGGCAGGAACAGAAGCAGGGAGTCCGACCCTCAGCCGGACCTGCATGCCCATGGTAGCCAACACGGGGAAGTTGACTAATGAACGGTCCTCCGACTGTTCCCGGCCCTTTCGGACCTGCCGCAGGGAACGGCAATGGGCAGCAGGCCGGACAGAGGCGAGGGCAGACAGAGTCCTTAAACAGAAGACATCAGACGGGGCAGAAGCAGGCTGAAGCAAGACGGAGACATCAGGACAAGGGCTGAAGCGAGACACAGGAAAGATCCAGGCGAGCAGGAACTCCGATGCTGGGATACTCACATCCGAAGCCCCCTCGGCTGGCAGAAGCTCAAGAGCCCGTGGGACGAATCCCTCCTGTTGGCCACTCCAGGGCCCAACAGGACAGAAGGCTCAGGAACCAGACGAGGACGTAGGTCAAGGCAGAGACAGGAAGACATCCGGGCAAGGGCTGAAGCAGATACTGTAGACAAGGCTGGACGGAAACATGGCACTGTCCATCAGGGCGCCCTACTCAGCCCACCCGTGGGACTGAGTCGCGGACCACCCTGTCCCAGACGCACCCTACACAGCCCAGGAAGGCTGGTCGCAGACCACGCTGAGAAGGAGGGTGCAGGGAAACTCCAGGCGAACAGGAACTCCGATGCTGGGATACTCACATCCGAAGTCCTTACGGCTGGCAGGCACAGGAACAAACATCTAGGCAGAGACACTGGACAGGGATCCATCAAAGCATATGATGATCACGGAAGACCTGGATCAGCAAGGATACAGACGACTGTAGGACCTGATCCGGAGGCCCTTTGCAAGTGAACAGAAAGTCCTTAAGTACAGGAGGTAGAAGGCAACTCCCTGGGAGGAGCTTGCCAGGACCGCCCACCGCTGGTCCTATAAGTCAGGTGGAGAGCTGCGGGCCAGCCCCTAGGAGAAGGGCGTCGCCAAACAGGAAGTCCAAACGCTGGCAAGCAAGCCACAGGCACAGCTAGGCCTCTCAGGCCCTGGAGCAAGTCCCGGATGGAACACAGGCGAGGCCCAGGCTTCAGAGCGGCCTCTGGAGGGAGGTAAGAGACCTCCTGTAGCGCAGCAGCAGGGGGGATCGCAACAATGAGAGCCATGGATTTGCTTACTGTCCCCCTTCCAGCCATTAATTCAAATTTGATCATATTATGATCACTATTGCCAAGCGGCCCCACCACCGTTACCTCTCTCACCAAATCCTATCCTCCACTGAGAATTAGATCTAAAATTGCTCCCTCTCTTGTCGGTTCCTGAACCAATTGTTCCATAAAGCTGTCATTTATTCCATCCAGAAACTTTATTTCTCTAGCTGATATATTTACCCAGTCAATATTGGGGTAATTGAAATCTCCCATTATTACCGCACTACCAATTTGGTTAGCTTCCCTAATTTCTCTTAGCATTTCACTGTCCGTCTCATCATCTTGACCAGGTGGACGGTAGAATACTCCTATCACTATAGGCCTCCCCAACACACAAGGGATTTCTACCCATATTCGATTGTGCATTTAGTCTCATATAGGATGTTTGTCCTGTTGGACTCTATGCCATCCCGGACATAAAGCACCACACCGCCTCCCGGATGCTCCTCTCTATCATTGCGATGTAATTTGTACCCTGGTATAGCACTGTCCCATTGGTTATCCTCCTTCCACCATGTCTCTGAGATGCCAAAGTCTGTCATCATTCACTGCTATACATTCTAATTCTCCCATCTTACTTCTTAAACTTCTGACATTAGTATACAAACATTTCAAAGTTTGGTTTTTGTTTGTATTTTCATTCTGCTTTTTAATTGATAGGGATAAGTTAGAATTTTTTAGTTCAAGTAAGTTTTTAGTTACAGGCACTTGGACTACTTTTCTTATTATTGGAACCTCACTGTCGGGATGCCCTAATTCTAATACATTAGTATCCTTTGAAGATACCTCCCTCCGAACCATGTGCTGCTGAGCGACTGTTGGCTTTCCCCTTTGTTCTAGTTTAAAAGCTGCTCTCTCTCCTTTTTAAAGGTTAGCGCCAGCAGTCTGGTTCCACCCTGGTTAAGGTGGAGCCCATCCCTTCGGAAGAGACTCCCCTTTCCCCAAAAGGTTCCCCAGTTCCTAACAAAATTGAATCCCTCTTCCTTGCACCATCGTCTCATCCACACATTGAGACTCCAGAGCTCCGCCTGCTTCTGGGGACCTGCGCGTGGAACAGGGAGCATTTCAGAGAATGCTACCCTGGAGGTTCTGGATTTAAGCTTTCTACCCAAGAGCCTAAATTTGGCTTCCAGAACCTCCCTCCCACATTTTCCTATGTCATTGGTGCCCACATGTACCACGACAGCCGGCTCCTCCCCAGCACTGTCTAAAATCCTATCTAGGTGAAGCGTGAAGTCCGCCACCTTCGCACCAGGTAGGCATGTTACCAGGCGATCCTCACGCCCACCAGCCACCCAGCTGTCTACATTCCTAATAGTCGAATCGCCAACTATGACGGCCGACCTAACCCTTCCCTCCTGGGCAGTAGGCCTTGGAGATACATCCTTGGTGCGAAAGGACAATGCACCACCTGGAGAGCAGGTCCTTGTTATAGGATCCTTTCCTGTTGCACCAGGTTGATGCTTTCCGATCATGAGACCTTCTTCCTCCAAGGCAGCACCAGGGCTGCCAGTCTGAATTTTGGATTTGGCTACTATGTACCTGAAAGACTCATCTATATACCTCTTTGTCTGCCTCAGCTCCTCCAGGTCTGCCACTCTAGCCTCCAGAGATCGGACTCGTTCTCTGAGACAGGAGCTCTTTGCATCGCATGCACATGTACAATTTCTCACTGGCAGGTAAAAAATCATACATGTGACACTTGATGCAAAAGACTGGGAAGCCCCCCTCTTGCTGCTGGACTGCTGCCTTCATCTTAAATTTGTTCAGTTCCTATTTAAGTTTTAGGTTGCTATGGGAGTAGGAATGTGTCTAATTATCGTCCTTTAAATGTATTAGTGAATTCACTATATGTCTGGTAGTGGCCTACAGGGGAATAATCAAACTGTCAATAAAGTTTTTTTGTTTTTGTGAAAGTGGCACCTACCTATAAATTAAAGGATGAGTTAGGGATGGGTTGGGAGATAAAAACAGTCTAACTTCAGTTAGTCAGCCAGAGTGACTCACTGCTCTTGAGTAAGAAATGTTGGTACCTAATCAAACCAAATCACACTACCTTAACACCTTTCCAAGGCGAGTGCTGAACTTTTCAACCTTTTTACTTAGGTATACACTGCTCCTAGCTTATTTCTAGCTTCTGGCTACTTTTTTTTTAATATACAAACACTAACTTCTGCTTATTAGCTGCCTTACAGACTATTAAAAATAAACACACTAAATAATATTCCCCAATAGTTAACTTCGTCCCAATACTTTAAAAAAAAGAAAACTTCCCAAGCAAAGACTTACTGATTCCTTTCAGCCACCAGCAAGGTGTTCCTCTCCTCTCAGTGCTCCCACTGGATTGATTTTATTATTAGATGTTTTATAGGGAATGGTGATATTTCTGTTTTTACATTGTTTAGAGTCCTGCTTGTTGCAATTTCCAGTTAAATTTATTTGCATGTTTCTATTTATATTTTATGGTCACTTTATTCTTTATATTTGGTGAGGGGTGGTCTCTGTTCTGCATATGTGACCAAATTAAGGGATTCTGATAGTGTGTAGCTTCTGTGATGTGTTGCAGTACAGCTTGTTGTTTTCCACATAGATATATTGTTCCAGACCCAGTGTCATATTGCAGTACTGTCTTTTCCTAGGTAGGGTTTTTGCAGTTTAAATTCTAGGAGTTAGTGCTGTTATAGTATGGAAGGCTTACAACACAGCTTCTGAGCATCTTTTTCTGCAGGGTTTTGTGTTACTTCACAAAGTGTCTTGCAGTGTGGAACCTGTTGGTGTTGCTGTTACTGAGGTGATACCAGAATTTAAAAATTTTATTTTGTATGGTGAGCTGTAAGGGGAAACGTCCAAGGCCCACTATATGGGAAATTTCTGTGGATGCCTCCTGTGTTATAGAAATGGAGGTGCAGGTTTTATAGTTAGATTCTGTCCCTTCATGCAGACTCCAAGCTTCACTCTCAAATCCATCTTGAGGAACTGGTTTGAATGAGGATGTCAAATAATTGTAGTTTCACTGAGAATATTAAACTGGCTGGATATTTTAAAATTGCCTATTAGTGCCTTGGGACTTTTTCTTGTGTCTTTTATTGCCAATTTAAACGCTGGGGACTGTGCTGGAAATATAATTTGGCTTGACCACCATCACGCCCGCCCAAAAAATTCAGCCTAGAGTTTCCTCTCTACAAGACTTTTTTTTTTTTTTGCGACTTTTCCCAGATGGTTTGCAAGCATTGTTTAAATCACGATCAATAACTGTGATTTTTTTTTTTTTGGCCCATCTACTACTATTTAACTTTTAATATATATTTTTAAATACATTGTTCTTTTGAAATTCTTTTTAAAAGGCGCTCGCTCGTGTCGTCACTCAGAAGTTGGAGAGAACGCCCTGAACTCCCGCCTACGTTGTTCACACGGAAATCCGACCAAAAAAACCAAACACCCCACTTTTCTCACGTCTTAAAACTTAAAAGGGGGTGAGGGGAAGAAGTTGGCCCAAATCAAATAGCCGAGATAAGGCCCTGGTTTCTTATTCTCTTTGTACCACTGCAAGTTAGGGAAAGAGAATTTCTAGAAAACAAAAACCTCCAGAAACAAACTCTGGCACTACAGGGCGGACCGGACACATTTCAGAGGGCGCGAAGGCTTTTCATGGGAACACGCGAGGGGCGGCCGTTTCCCGCCAGGTCAAAAAAGAAAGCGCGCGGACGGAACTTGATTTCATAAACATTATTTTATAGGGCCGGTCACAGATAGGTTTGTAAAAAAAATTTATATATATATATATATATTTTTTTTTTTGTACTTCATTATTCTTTTAGAGAATTATCAAAAGATGTTATGCTGATAAAATATCGCCCCGCCTTGCAGGTGAAATTAATGGCGGGCTTTCGTTTTGAACTCCCTGTACCCCGCCCGGGAATCATGGCACCGACTTTGCATCTTAAGAGAAAGCAGGCACAGCAGCCGCAGAGCCCTGAAATACCCATAGCGCCACATTCTCAGAGGGGAGTTCCGCGGAAGGAGACCCTCCCTCCGTCCTTTCGCTGTCAAAAGGAGAAAAAGCAGCCCCAAGCCGTTACTTCTCTACCGAAACGCATTGGCAGACCCCAGTGAACCACGCTCTGATGGTCTGCGGCGGCGCCTGAGGTGGGAAAAGCCACATTTAAAGGGACGGAAGCGCGCTATTAACGCCTGCCGAAGGGACAGAGGAAATGTTGAAGATAGTGATTGCCTTTTCACGTTGCTCTGGGATGGCAAGTCCTGGGCAAATATTTAGTCTCTCGCCGCCTGTTGAACTCTCCCGCAGGATTGAACCCGCTTCGTTTTTGTGCGCCAGCCCTTTGACCTGCCCACTGGAGGTCTTGAACCAGAGCCCAGATCGTGCCGCCAGGTCAGTCCACATCACTGCCTTCTCTTCTTCTTTCTAAGTCCGTGTTATAGGGTTGCCAGTTTTTCCGTAGACCAAGACTGGACACTTGAGGACTAGGGGGATTGGCCTGACCCGACCTTCCCCTCCACTAATTTGCATAAACTTTCCCCATCCCCCCCTGCCTTCTTTCTCTCATACAAGTGATTTAGAGCTGGGTCTCAGGATATTTGACACCAAACCTGGAACAAGGGTACTGGGCAACCTAGGTTAATCTTACAGCCCTGCACCTTTGCCCTCCCCCACACATTAAAGATTTTTTATAAATAAAAGGTTTTATATTTATTTAGCACTTTTATATACTGATTTTCCAGTAACAGAATTACTAATCAAGTCGGTTTACATTCTAAACAGTAACCATGACAAGAGGATGTCTTACAATAAACAGGTAGATTGAACTTGGATAAAAATAAATGGGGTTAACAACATAAAGTAAAAGTTATGGGGCCTAATGTAGGCTGGAGTTAAGAACAGGTGTTGGGCATAAGGCTAGGTTTTTAATATTAGACTGCATAGAGATAAATGACAAGAGCGTTCTCTGGGGGTTACCAATGAAAGGGATCATAGGTTGGAATTCAAATAAAAGCTGAAGTTAGGAGAATGCTTGGTTGAATAACCAGGTCTTGAGTCTTTTCTTAAATACAATTGGGCATTGCACTAGTCTGAGGTCTGATGGGAGAGAGTTCCAAAGTTTGGGACCGGCAAAAGGAAAATCTTCTGAGGTAAAAATATCACTTGCAACATGTGTATTATATTTATTTGTACGATTGTGGTGCCAACCAGAATATCCTGAAAAAAAAGAAACTTGTAACCCCATTGCACTGTGTGTTAGATGTAGAATTGACCCTAGGAGCACCATGAATAAACCTTCCATACTAAAACAGCCCTAACTGGCAGAATTTCAATAGTAATACTCCTACCTATAAAGAGGCAGTGTCACATTTATTTGAATAATAATCTGCTTTTTGGCACTTCAGAGTGGATCACATTCAGGTACTGTAGGTATTTCCCTGTCCCCAAGGGGTTCACAGTCTCACAGGGTCATTCTTTAATCGGTTATTGTGTGCGTTAGCGCCTTATTGCAGCGCTGCGGGCGATGTTTTCCACATTATTGCCGGCAGTACCGTGGGAAATAACTACACCTTTTCCCGTGGCGTTTATGGGGGTAAAAATGTGTGGCTGGTGAAAATGCACTGCCGCGATGTGGCTGGCTGCATACTTTTGCTCCCCCTGCCCCTTTTTTTCCTGCGGGCCATCATTCTGCTATATTTATAGCAGAATGATGAATTCTGGGGTACGTTTGTACTTGAGTCAAGTGACTTGCCCAAAGTGAGGCTTGCTTGGTAACTTGCCTATCTATTGTGAAGGTGGCACATCACATAGATACATTTTGGACAGTGCTGGGGAGGAGCCAGCTATCTTGGTACATGTGGGCACCAATGACATAGGAAAGTGCAGGAGGAAGGTTCTGGAAGCAACATTTAGGGTTTTAGGAAGAAAGCTGAAATCCAGAACCTCCAGGGTAACGTTCTCAGAAATGCTCCCCGTTCCACGCGCAGAACCCCAGAGGCAGGAAGGGCTCCAAAATCTCAATGTGTGGATGAGACCATGGTGCAAGGAAGAGGGTTTTAGATTTGTTAGGAACTGGGCTTCATTTTTGGGGAAGGGAGGGGCGGTCCTTTTCCGAAAGGGCCAAGTCGGAAGCTCTGTGCAAGCTAGCGGTTCAGTCAGTGGTGGAGCAGCTACAGGCACTAGGTTGGGTGATCAACTTCCCGAAGAGCCATCTAACCCCAACTCAGCACCTGGAGTTTCTGGGAGCCCGATTCGATACCTCTGTGGGCAAAGTGTTTCTTCCACAACAACGAATGGTCAATTTAATGGCTCAGGTGCGGAACCTGTTGGAACTGCCATTGCCTACGGCCTGGGATTATTTACAGGTAGTTGGGCATATGGCTTCTACTCTGGAAATGGTCCCTTGGGCCTTTGCTCATATGCGCCCTTTGCAGGGGGCACTGTTTTCCCGCTGGGATCCCAAGTCAGAGGACTACAACATGCTATTGCCCTTGCCGGCATGGTCCAGTCTTAGTTGGTGGTTAATACCGGACCATCTTCTTCAGGGCGTGGACTTGGAACCTCCACCTTGGATCATTGTTACGATGGATGCCAGTCTATCCGGGTGGGGAGCGGTCTGTCAGTCCCGAGCAGTGCAGGGACGATGGTCCCCCCCCCGGCAGCCCACATGGTCCATCAATCGCTTGGAGACCCGGGCGGTTCGTCTGGCCTTGCGTCAACTCCTCCCGATGGTGCACCATCGGGCGGTGCAAATTCTATCAGACAATGCGACCACCGTGACGTATATAAACAGGCAAGGAGGCACAAGAAGTCGCCCGGTGGTTGCCGAAGCAACTTTGTTAATAGCCTGGGTGGAACGAAATCTGACCCACATCGCCGCCTCACACATTGCAGTCGACAACACCTGGATCCAGGAGAGTGGGAACTGTCGGCCGAGGTGATGCAACTCATAACTCGATGTTGGGGACACCGTGCTTGGATTTAATGGCGACTCGGCGAAATGCCAAAGCGGCTCGCTTCTTCAGTCGAAGGAGGGAACACGGATCAGAAGGGGTGGATGCGCTGGTACTTCAGTGGCCTCCACGCATCCTCCTTTATGTGTTTCCCCCGTGGCCCCTAGTAGGAAAGGTGTTAAGACGCATCGAATCTCACCGGGGTCTGGTAATTCTAGTGGCCCCGGAGTGGCCAAGAAGGCCGTGGTTTGTGGATTTGGTCAATCTGGCAGTGGACGGTCCGTTGCGTCTCAGTCATCTCCCGAATCTTCTGAGTCAAGGCCCAGTATCTTTCCATGTGGCGGATCGCTTTTGTCTAGTGGCTTGGCTTATGAGCAGAGACAACTGAGAAAGAAGGGTTACCCGGAAGCGGTGATTTCTACTCTTCTCAGGGCACGCAAGTCCTCGACATGTCTCGCCTATGCTAGAGTTTGGAAGGTCTTTGACTCCTGGTGCAGTAGGTTAAAGCTGTTGCCTCTTTGGGGCATATTCTCGCGTTTTTGCAGGACGGTTTGAAAAAGGGCTTAGCTTACAGTTCGCTTCGCATGCAGGTAGCAGCCCTGGGCTGTCTGAGGGGCAGGATTGATGGTTCTTCTCTTGCCTGCCACCCGGACATTGCTCGTTTTTTATGCGGGGTTAGGAATTTGCGTCTCCCTGTTAGGGTTCCATGTCCATCCTGGAGCTTGAATTTGGTTCTCCGCAGTCTCTGCGCTTCTCCATTTGAACCTATAAAGAGAGCCACTTTGAAGGATTTAACTCTCAAGAGAGTATTTCTAGTGGCTATTTCTTCAGCGCGTCGCGTTTCGGAACTTCAGGCATTGTTGTGCAGGGAGCCGTTTTTGTGTATATCTGAGTCTGGGGTGTCCCTGCGCTCGGTACCTTCTTTCTTGCCTAAGGTGGTTTCGGCCTTCCACGTCAATCAGGCGGTGGAATTACCTGCCTTCTCTGAGGAGGATATCCGCTTTTCTCAAGGTCGAGATCGGAGGTGTTTGGATGTCCATCGAGCATTTCTGCGGTACTTGGAGGTGACTAATGATTTTCGACGGTCGGATCATCTATTTGTTTTGTGGAATGGCCCCAGGAAGGGTCTTCAGGCTTCCAAGACTACTGTTGCTCGCTGGTTGAAAAGCGCGATTGCTTCTGCATACATTGGGTGCGGACGGCCTGTACCGGATGGGCTTAAGGCTCACTCTCTTCATTCTCAGGCGGCATCATGGGCTGAAAGTCAGTTTGTGTCTCCCCAACAGATTTGCAGGGCGGCTACTTGGAAGTCCTTGCACACATTCGCTCGACATTATCGGTTAGATATCCTTGATCCATCGGCGGATTCTTTTGGTAGCATTGTGATTCAAGCGGGACTCTCTGGGTCCCACCCCATTTAAGGCGGCTCGAGTACATCCCAGCGGTATGGACTGATCCTGGTATGTACAGGGAAAGGAAAATTAGTTTCTTACCTGATAATTTTCGTTCCTGTAGTACCTAGGATCAGTCCAGACGCCCGCCCAAGTCTGTTTGCTACTGGAGAGTCCGCTCGTATTTCTTTCTGTTCCTTTGTCTCCTTACAGTTCCTGCAGCTGCAGCGTATCTGAATACGTGTTGATGCGTAGTTTCAGGCAAGTTATACAGGGTTTTCTATTTTCATATAGGGAGACAAGTTTGTTTGTATTTTTTCAGAGCACTAGGCCTACTTGATCTAGTCATTGGTTGAGTTAAAGGAGTTTACTATTCAGCAGGAGTGGATGTTTCTATGATTCATTCTGCTTTGATATTCTTTATACTGAGGGATCGCAGGTGGCACACCAATATATCTAGGGGGCGCTTTTCAGCTTTTCTCTGACTCCATCTGCCGGATGGGAGGCACAACCCAGCAGTCTGGACTGATCCTAAGAGCATAAGAAAATGCCATACTGGGTCAGACCAAGGGTCCATCAAGCCCAGCATCCTGTTTCCAACAGTGGCCAATCCAGGCCATAAGAACCTGGCAAGTACCCAAAAACTAAGTCTATTCCATGTTACCATTGCTAATGGCAGTGGCTATTCTGTAAGTGAACTTAATAGCAGGTAATGGACTTCTCCTCCAAGAACTTATCTAATCCTTTTTTAAACACAGCTATACTAACTGCACTAACCACATCCTCTGGCAACAAATTCCAGAGTTTAATTGTGCGTTGAGTAAAAAAGAACTTTCTCAGATTAGTTTTAAATGTGCCCCATGCTAACTTCATGGAGTGCCCCCTAGTCTTTCTACTATCCGAAAGAGTAAATAACAGATTCACATCTACCCGTTCTAGACCTCTCATGATTTTAAACATGACTAGGTACTACAGGAACGAAAATTATCAGGTAAGAAACTAATTTTCCTATAAGCTTGAGACAACCAATTGCAAAGTCTCTATTATAAAGGAGGGTTGTCAGATAAAAATAAGAATAGTCCCCTACAAGTTTGGATTTCCATTTATTCCAAACTTTCAAAGTGGTCTGCAGGGACCAGGGGATATTCGGTACAAACCGCCAAGTGGTTCGTGGCTGCCAAGGTAAACTTCCGATGGGCATGGAGCCTATCATAAATTGTTCAATAGCTACCCATTGCCTACATGTGTGCACTCTCGCTATATCCAATATTGCCCTCAATTGTGAGGCTGCATAATATGTGTGCAAATTAGGAACCCCCAATCCACCCTGGATCTTTGGTTGAAACAATATACGGCGAGCCACTCTGGGAGGTCTTCACTGCCATATAAAATCAAAAATTTTCTTTTGAAGCCTACAAAGGAGGTGTTGTGGAAGAAGAACTGGTAGGGTAGAGAACAAGTATAGATACTGGGGCAGTATATTCATTTTAATAATGGCAATTCTCTTAAGCCATGTGAATGAGCTTCTGTGCCAAGTATCTAAATCTCTGTCCATCTTTTGAATTAATGGAGTATAATTAAGAGAAAACAGATCTTCAACCTTATAATTTAAGGGCTAGATTTTAAAAGCCCTGCGCGCGTAAATCCTGCTGGATTTACGCGCGCCGGCACACCTATTTTGCATAGGCCGCCGGCGTGCACAAAGCCCAAGGACGCGCGTAAGTCCCGGGGCTTCGTAAAAGGGGCGGAAGGGGGCGTGTCTTGGGGGCATGTCCAGGGTCAGGGGGTGGTCCGGGGGCATAGCGACGGTCCGGGGGCAGGCCAGGAGGGCGGTCCTGAGTCCCCCAGCACTGCGGCCTGTGCGGGGGGGATCCCGAGGCGGGGCGCGCAAGTTACGCCTGCTTGAAGCAGGCGTAACTTGCACAACAAAGGTAGGGGGGGATTTAGGTAGGGTTGGGGGGTGGGGAAGATGGGGGACGCAGAAGGAAAGTTCCCTCCGAGGCTGCTCCGATTTCGAAGCGGCCTCGGAGGGAACGGAGGCAGGCTGCGCGGCTTGGCGTGCTCAGGCTGCCGATTTTGCGCAGCGTTCCGTGCGCCGACCCCGGATTTTATAAGATACAAGCGGCTATGCGCGTATCTTATAAAATCGGGCATACTTTTGTTCGCGCGCGCGTACTTATTTAAGATCTACCTCCAAGTGAATACCCAAATATTTCAGGAATCGTTTGGCCCATCAAAAAGGAAATTGGCAATATTTTGTACTTCGAGATCCCCCAAGATAATGTTCAAAAGCTCAGATTTGTCAAAATTCACCTTGAATCCAGCACGTTACTAAACGACATCAGCTCCTGTTCCACTCCACGCAAGGAGATGCTTGACTCAGCTAATGTGAACATAATGTGACGACAGTCAGCAAATAGTGAAATTGTATATTTGGAGGTGCCCAATTGTATCCCCCGTATGGCCTGTGAAGCCCGCACTCGGGACGTAAAGGGCTCGAGAAACAACGCGAAAAGCAAAGGAGATAAAGGACATCCCTGTCGAGTTCCTCTGCCTATCGTAAAGGCGTCCCCATATCCACCATTTACTTTCACCATAGCTTTATGACCGCTGTACAACTGTAGAATCCACTGTGTGAAAAAAATGACCAAAATTCATTTTAGTTAATGTGTTAAACAGAAAAGGCCAGTGGACTAAGTCAAACGCCTTCTCTGCATCTATAGAGAGTAGAACTGCAGGTATGCTCTTTTTCTTTGGATCTGAGGTTTATGCTGCAGATAACCAAGTAGAATTATTGTTGTAAATCAGGTTATGAATGATTGTCAGAGTTTTATATTGGATGTGCCATTTAACAGGCAGCCAATGCAATTGATGAAGTATTGGTGATATATGATCATAGGGCCTGTGTTAGAAAGGAGTTGTGCTGCTGAGTTTTGTAGAAGTTGAAGTGGTTGGATAGTAGATTGAGGGAGGCCTGGATATAGCGAGTTGCAATAATCTAAGCCAGAAAGAATTAATGACTGAAAGTGGTTTGAGTCAAGAAGAGGTGAAGGTGAAGTTTGTAGAAAGATGTTTTAAGTAATGTTTTGGTTTGTGCAGTTAAATCTAACTTTGGATCAAGTATGATCCCGAGGTTATGAACCTGTTTCATGATATTGATGGTAGAGTTAACTAGGAGAATGGATTATGGGATATTGTCGAATTGGGGGTTTCCTAAAATCAGTTTCAGTTTTTGATAGATTTAAACTGAATTTATGTAGTAGCAATTTTTTAACTGTAGATAAAGAGAGTTTCAGAAATTTGAGTGTATCGATCCAGGTATGCTTGGTTGGAAAATAAAATTAGATGTCATTGGCGTAAATCCTATATTACTCCTAAGGTGGACAATAGCTGACAGATGGATGTGAGATATATGTTAAAGCAGCCGATAAAGCAGATTTTTGCAGAACACCTGTGTTTAGAGCAAAAGTAGTGGAACAGGTTTGATTTATGAATATTTGCTGATATATATATATATATATTTTTTTTTTTTAAATTTTTTTTTTAAAAGTATGATTGAAACCAAGTATGCACTGTTCCGGATATTTCTAGGTTTGAGAATGGAAAGTAGAATTTGATGATTTTTGGTGCTGAAGGCAGCAGAAAGATCTAAGAAAACGGAAATGTATGAAGTTCCTGTGTCAAAGCCATGATGGATAATGTCGGTACTGGAGATTAGGAGGATTTCTGTACTGTAGTTGGGTCTGAAACCAAATTGATATTGATCTAAGAGTGAGTGTTTGTCAAGGAAAGCTGTAAGTTGTTTTAGGACAGCTGATTCAGATATTTTTGCAAGAAATGGTAATGAAGAGAGAAAATGGAAATCTGAGAAATCACGATTTTTAAGCAACCCAGTAATGTGTCTGTGACAAGTGATGAATTCACAATATTGGCAATGGGTAGAGCGATGCCATCTTTGGGCTAGATTATCAAACTATCGCATGCGCTAGGAAGAGGGGCTTGTTTTATGATAATAGCCTATTTATCGCAGTGTGAGTTCACATAGGTATTACCGCAAAGTGCAATAACTTTTTCGCTCTTTGTGGTAATACCACAATTTTAGCAGTTCCTACCTGCAACCACTGGGGGGGGGGGGGGAGAGAGACTCTGGGGGTGGCACCATAGTAAGCAGCTATTTATGCTACTATAGGATGCCCACCTAGTAACTCGAGGTAAGGTTTAGGTTGTAGTGTAGAGGGTAGGGGCCACTTTGACATGCAGAGTGAGACAAACGAACAGAACAGTACTCTCTTCTGAAGATTTGATGTCCTTCGGCGTGAGGAAACTCACACAAAGATGAGATTTGTACAATGTTCTCTCAGCCTACCTTGATGGACTCTACCTGCAAAGCCAGCCCACTTTTCAAAAAATCCTGCCCCCAACGACTCCCCTTTTAAAAATTAGTATCGCACCATGCGTTATGGTGCTTTTCGCATCCATTAAGGCGTTTTTGCATGCGAAAAGGCCATAACGTGAGTTGGAAAATAACCCCCTTTGATTGCTTTAAGAAGATTAAATGAACAAGGTGAGCAAGGATAGGATGTAGATTTCATAGTAATCAAGGCAGTTTACTGGATCCCATATGGTATTAGGCCTATGGTAACAGATACTGTTCAAATGGCCACAAAACTGGGCAGTTGGCCACCATATGGTGTTATGGGCACCATTGTGAACAAGTGAATGTTGCTACCATTCTCAGACCAGGAAGGTTGTACATACTTGCAGGTCGATGCAATAAAATGTTCGGTAAAATGGGCACTTGTATTGAATGCTCATTTTCCTACGTGTGCGTGCATAGCCACCTCTCCTGGGCGCCCGATGCTATATTTAAATGAGCTGGTGTATTGAAAGGGACATGGCAGGTAGAAATTTTACTTCTTTAGCGCTCAAATGCATCGGGCGCCCAGGAGACGTGGCTGTGTGCTTACATATTGCTATGGGTGCTCAAGAAAGAATCAATGAAATGGATCAATTACAAAAAAAAAAAATTTCTGGACGCACAATATACATGCTCCAGACCGATTTTGTCCCTTGCTATTATGTGTGTATATTGTGCGTCCAGAATTTTTTTTTGTAATCAATCCACTAGGTCAGAGCTTCTCAAACTGTGGGTTGGGACCCCAAACGGGGTCACAACAACTCCAATCAGGGTCACAAGTGCCTCAAAGGGCAGTCCTCTCCAGACATCACCAGCAGCAGAAGTAGTGGAAAACAGCATGGGATCTTTGAGCTGGCATGCACTCTCGGGTCCTGCAATGGTCCCGCCCTTGCTTGAGTTTCCACGTTAACAGGAAACCATGTGTGAAGAGGGACTGGGGCCACTGCAGGGCCTGTGAGCTTTTACTGGCTCACAGATCCTGTGCTGTCTTTCATTACTGAGGCTGCTGCCAGTTGCAGTTCAACATCAGGCATTGGACCAGCCATTGGGGAAGAGTGGGCAGATTGTGCACAGGTCTGTTCAGGTTGTCACGTCTTCTCTATCCTCTCCCATCGCTGAGCTTACCTAAGAGAAAAATGTTGCCCCTGTCATCAGCCTGCCCTATCTTCCCATTAGCTGCCATCCACTTATCGCCTGAGGCCCAAAGGAAAATGTTGCTGCTGATCCTAGGCAAGGGGATGTTTGGATGGGGGCTGTTTGAAGGGAGGGATCAGATACAGGAAAGGTTTTAGGGTTGGATCAGTGGGAGAGGGATTGGCTGTGGAAGGTAAGAGGGGGGATGCAAGAGAGGAGCTAGGGGTGAGAGTATCAACTGGGGAGGTATGTGAGAAAAGAGAGAGGAAGGGGATGACAAATGATCAATTGGGGTTACAAAAATAGCTAGGAGATGAGAGAAGCTCAGTGGAGAGGATGTAAAAAGCTGGAGTGGGTGAGCGAGCGGCTAGGTTGGGAAGGGGAGAGGACTGGGGGATGTAAGAGGAGATCAGCTGGAGGGGCAGAGGTTGAGAGGCCCTCTGGAGGGGATGGAGGTTGAGAGAGGGGATCAGTTGGAGTGCAGGAATGTTGAGTGGAGGGATTGCTGGAGGTGAACTACACCCTCGCTAATTAGGTTTGGTTGTCCTCTGGGGTCATGTGAATTTTCAAGTGCTAAAATGGGGTTACATTGGCTAGAAGTTTGGGAAGCCCTGCATTAGGTTGATTCTTTCTTGAGCGCCTGTAGCAATTGTATTGAGCACACGTAACAAAATTGTTAATCACCAAAAGCAGTAGATCTACTGTTCTCTGTGATTCTCTGTGGTTCCTCCACAAAGGAAGAACCACAGAGAATAGTGTATTGGATTTTTCCATAAGCCCATGACTTGCGGAATAACTTAATGCCAGCTCTGGGGCTGGCTTTAAATGTATGGCTTTAGAAAGTGTGCTTTGGGTGCCCGGGAATTTACTGCATCAGATGGTAAGAACGCTCATCACATGTAAATTCCATGTAGAAGAGGCTATTAGCTATCAGCTATGCAGTTATTTGGGTGTGCTTTTTGGACGACGAATTCCTTTATTGCATCGGGTGTTAGTCTAGTGCGTCCAACTGCTCATTGACTTGTTCGCTAGGCTGGGCGCACTTCATTGCATCGGCCCCTCAGTGTAATTGTATAAGAGTCTCCTACCTGCACTAAGCACTTGCCATTTAAATCAAGAATAATTACCTAGACACCCATGCAATCCTCATGGATCAAGTCCTTCATCCCAGATGATAACCTTTGCTGGATTCTCAGGATTTTTGCACAGAGATGAAAAGCATCCCAAAGATCCCATGCTCTGGTGATCTTGCACAAATCAGATGGGCTCTCACTGCCAGCTTCTAAGTGTAAATGAGGTGACACAGGAACCTAAGTTACACTTGTCAAGGTTTCTCACCCCTTCCTCATCTCAAGTGTTCAACTAGAGGTCCTCATGCCTTCTGAGTAGCACATACCACAAATGTAACACTGAAATAGAAGTATCTAGGACCAAGGTGCTCTCATCTCTTTTTCTTTTCTTTTTTATATTTTTAGATCAAGTTCTCAATTTTAGCTCAAGGCAGTTTACAAAATTATTTTTCAGGTAAAATATTCCCTGTCCCAGAGTTTATGATCTAAGCAGGAACCTGAGGTAAGGGAAGATAAAGTGGTGTGTTTAAGGTAACAAGGAACATTGATGGGAGAAGAAAGATTTGAATGCTGGTTTACAGTGGGTCCCAGCCCATGATATCACTAGGCCATTCCTTCCTCTCTTCACTTTAGAGCACAGACTTAATATATATATATTTAGTAGGAGACCACAATGTTTAACATGGAACTGCCTTAATAACTGTAATGATAATTTTCACACCACCACCATTTCTTCAAAGAGCTAAATCTTGGGGCATCTTAAATCACACACAGAAATCACAGCAAATCAGTGCGTACGGAAACCAGACTGACTGCTGAATTCTGTACCGTACACCTACAGTTCATCTTAGCATTCATACTGGCACTAGTCTATTATTAATCCAAATACTATTAATAATGTAACTAAAAATTATAATTATAATACACCCAGGCATGGTGAACTCCTGACCACTTCTGAAACCCCAAACTCTTCGTCTGTGTTGCAGCTCCATCCACAAGGCCTGTGGCCTGCTGGGTACAAGTGACATTTTGTTAAATAGCTTTTGAAACATCTGATTAATGTAATTTCTAACCCTGCTGCCCCCGATCCAGGCACCGCTGTTGTTAATACAATCTGTGTGCAGCAGACATGACACAGGCGCTGAATTAAGGCCCCAGACTTGGAGCCTTCAAGCACAAGTGACGTCATTCAAATAGAAGGGGAAAGGCTGTCCATGATGCTGCTTTATTTGGGGTAAAAAAAAAAAAGCCGGCACTGTAAAAACCAGCATTTTATTTTCTGGCAGTCTTTTGCTAAGCTAAATCATTTTTTACACTTGACGAGTGGGGACTGATTGGTGCAAAGATACAGAGCTTTGAAAGTTGCATTACCTCCCGGAGGATCCTCCTATATATCGTTCCCACTAATTAAGACTTCAGTTATTGCTATTTTACATTCTGTATTTTAACATTTTTGGACTGGCTCACGTTCATCCACACCTGAGCTCCCATTCAATTGGAACTTGCCTCAAGCCCCATTCTGTGCTATTTATGTTGGGGAGAGGAGAGGGCTGGGCTGAAGCTGAAGTGCCATTAGCCTTTATTCATTATTAGGGGTTTTCCCCTCTTCTCCCTATAACCCAGCTATTGTAGTAATAGTCCTAGGTAGGGAGTCACAGATTGTGGATATCCTTTGGACCAGACGTGTGCTCCTTCAGTCCTACCCAGATCTGTTGCAGTTGAGCATTGGCTAGGATATTTTCCTTCCTGAGGGCTGAGAACCAGACCAATTTTACCATTAGGTGAGCTAGGCATTTGTCTAGGGTGCCAAAATTTGGAGGTGTGACAAATTGTTGCAGTGTGGCCAGGGCTTTTTCAGAAAAGGCAGGCAAGGTGGGCATTCATCCAGGGTACCAGCCCTGGGGGAGACTGCCAAAATGCCTTCTGGGGGGGGGGGGGCAGGGTGCCAGTACTCCCTGCCACAACAGGAGTTATGCAGAGCTCCCAAGCAGCCACTAGTATGCAGCCAACATCATTGTAGAGAGACCCAGGGCGTCATTTTGATAGGGGCCTCACCCGCCACAGATGGGCTTCATTGCCCAGGCCACCAGTTGGCTTGGTTATGGATCAGAGCAGGACCGAGCCAGGTTAAGCAGTGTGACTGGTGGAGATCCCCAGGCTTCAGCCAGCTGAAGATAAGGAGCGAGTCAGGGCTGGAGCAACAGGAGCCTGTGCCTTTGTTCTCCACTGCTTTCCCTTCTCTTTGCTGGCACTGCAAGTAAATTCAAAACTCACCAAGCAACATGAATTTAGCAGCAGTAAGCAAGAAGTGCTGGCCTGCGAGTTTTGAACATGCTTGTCAGGGAGGCAGAATGGAGACGAGCAGTAGCACAGGCTGCTGATGCTTATGTACCCTGAGGGAGAGTGAGGCAGGGGGCAGATTTAAGGAGCAGGTGTTGAGGGAGGAGGAGAGGTAGGGAGCAGATGCTGATGGGAGGGGCAGAGAAAAGATGCTGAGGGAGGGAAGAAAGGGGAAAGGCAATAGACATGCTGGAGAAGGGAAGAAGGGGGAGAGGCAGTGGGAAAGACAAGATGGATGGATGCTAGGGAATATAGGTCTAATCTGGGGAAGGCAGTGTCTCCCCCAGACACTCCAGTGCTATTGCTGAATTGGCCCCCTTCCCACCTCTCTAACGCTTGATCCCCAGACTATGCAGACAGATTATGCCTATGCTAGTGAAATGTGCAGATGGGAAAGGTGGAGCAAGTGCTGGGCCTGGGTAAGGGGAGAAAGAGGCAGGAGGGAAGATACTGGAGAAAAGAGAAATTAGAGTTGGTGATAGAAAGGGGTAAGAATAGGAAAGAAGGGACCCTGCCTTCCCTGCTTACTTGGAAGTGTTCTGTGCACAGCAGTGGTGGTTTAGCAAAGGATGGAGGCAGGGGATACTGGAAATGGGAAGAGAGGCAGAGAGGGGGATGCCGGGAAGAATGTGAACGTTTGTGTGGGAGCCATGCTATGCCAGCCAGTCGCCATCACCAGGAGGGTGCTAGAGCTGCCACCAGTAGGTAAGTCTGGGGAGGGTGAAGACTCTCCTTGAGTGCCTCCCCTGCTGCCACTGCCCACCCTCTTATTCCAGTGCAGTAATCCTTGCTGGTTAAAGATTAAGCACTGCACATTTGCAACACAAACAGTGGTGACCAGATGGAAAATGGCTTTTTAGAAAGAAAAGTCTAATCCTGCATACTCAGTAAATGCGTCAGGGTGGCCGTCTTGAGGAATTAGCTTTCAGCAGTGGTACAATCTGTTACTCCTATACATCTCCCCAGAGAGACCACAATAATGTACATGAGAAGCAGGGGAGGGAGGGGAGCCCAGAAATATATGAAGCATAAACTAAATCACAGTGACATCGCAGTAACTAATAATACTGCAAAGCACTGCTGTATTTCCATTTTGAAACCGTGACTCTAGCTTGAGTCTTAGACTTTTCTGGTTTTTTCTTTAGTATACGGGAACTATCTGATATACCTGAATTGTAAATCACCTTCAGCACAGATTTGGAAAAAGTGTTCCTATTCATACCCCAGATCAGTCCAGACAGGTGGGTTTTACATCCCTACCAGCAGATGGAGGCAGAAAACTACTCTACATAACCAAGAGTGCCACCTGCCTGTGAGGGAGTCGGTTGGACCATTAAATAATTAAGGGGTTAAAAGGGCACTTAGGGAAGATAAGGCCATTGTGGAAAGGCTAAATGAATTCTTTGCTTCGGTGTTTACTGAGGATGATGTTGGGGAGATACCCATTCCAGAGCCGGTTTCCAAGGATGACAATTCAGATGAACTGACCCAAATCACGATAAACCTGGACGATGTAGTAGGCCAGATTGACAAACTGAAGCGTAGCAAATCACCTGGACCAGATGGTATACACCCCAGGGTTCTAAAGATTCAAAAGTGAAATTTCAGACCTATTACAAGTAATTTGTAACCTATCATTAAAATCATCCTTTGTACCTGAAGACTGGAAGGTGGCCAATGTAACCCTAATATATAAAAAGGGCTCTAGAGGTGATCTGGGAAACTATAGACCGATGAGACTGACTTCAGTGCCAGGATAAATTGTGGAAACTATTATAAAGAATAAAATCACAGAACATATAGATAGGCATGAATGGGACACATCCCCATATGAATGCCTGCCCAATCTTCCAGCCACACAAATTCCTCTTGCAATTTATCACAATCTGCTTGTGATTTTACTTCCCTGTTCGAACCCAGAGATGCCCATACCTCTACAGTGCAGGTGACATCCAGCCACTGGAGACTCCTACTCCCCTTCTGGATTTGGACTCTGTTAGGAAACATAAGAATTTCTTAGGGAAATTAAAGCCTCAGGGACTCCACTTCATGATTCCTGTTATGGTTTGAAGGTGTTTGAGTGGATTCTTGGGTACTGTGGAGATGACCACGCCCACGGGGAGGGGCCCCGTGGGGAACCACAATACTGGGCTAGACTCGGACGCACAAACACAGACATTAGTCTTTTATTATACAGCTGATGTTCCACCAGAGGTGGCAGTAGTGAGGTGATCCAGAGGTAGCAGTCCAGGGACCCTCGGCAGAGGGGACCCGTCTCACAGAGATAGTATAGGGTAGTGATGTGAATCGTGTGCCAGATCGTCTTAACGATCAGATTCGGCTGGGGGTGTGGAAAAATCTGATCGTTAAGTTATGTGAATTGGAATCGTTTCCGATTCCAATTCACATCGCTAATTTTTTTTTTAGGGAGGCCCGCGCCGCTAAAAAAAACCAAACCCACCCGACCCTTTAAATCGAGCCCCCTCCCTCTCGACCCCCCAAAACCTTTTAAAATTACCTGGTGGTCCAGGGGGGCCTCGGGGAGAGGAGAGATCCAGGGGGGCCTCGGGGAAAGATTTCCCGTTCCCAGGCATCAGCTGTTCTAAAAAAAAAATGGCGCCGATGCCCCTTTGCCCTTACCATGTGACAGGGTATCCGTGCCATTGGCCGGCCCCTGTCACATGGTAGGAGCACTGGATGGCCGACCCCCCCAAAACCTTTTAAAATTACCTGGTGGTCCAGGGGGGCCTCGGGGAGAGGAGAGTCTCAGGAGGTAAGTTTACCTGTAACCAAAAACACACATCTGGTACACCTCAGGAAGCTGACCGACATACACCAGAGTGGAGATGCCATTTCAGTGTATGTCCATCTTGCAGACATACAAAACATACAGGTACTACTGATGCTCAGTAGCGAGGACTCCTTCATGAGCGAATCCCTCTTCCTCAAGGTGAAAGGTAAGATAGAATGGGTTGCAGTAAAACACAATAAAAATGTGGTTAGTTTCATATGCCTAAGATAACTTGGTCAAAAGAAGTCAAAGGTAATATTTTTTTTTAAGTTTGATTGCAGAGGCATGGAAAATTCTGCACTGTTGCATGGGAGGGCTGTGGAAAGTCTCTTCTTCCCTTATCGTAAAATCCCTCCTTTCCACCAGGGTTAGAATCATCGCTATTTGATGATTGGAGAAAAAGGGGTATAGTTTATCTGCAACAGCTGGTGGATGCAGACTCGGGCCATTTTGTCAGTTTTGCCCAGTTACAAGAAACTTACTGCATCCCAGCTACACATTTCTATGGTAACCTTCAGGCTAGACATTATTTCCAGTCCTTAGGGATTGTTGGATTCGTGGACCCTTGGGCCGATCGGAGCCAGAAGAGAAGCTGCTGTAGATGTTTGTAGCAGCGACCCCGACCGGGAGGCGGAGCTGACAGACTAGTGGCAGGCCGAAGGTGGAATCCTGGGAGCCCTATGCGACCAAGAGCTCTGGCGAGGAAGGCGGTGATGAAGGCGCTGGCACTGTGCTGAGAGAACCTTCGCCCTGGAAGCCGATCCTCCCCCGAGAGGAGCTCGTAGGAGTTCGGCCGCTGGGACTTAGGAGATTCACCCTGGAAGCCGGAGTCCCCCCAGGAGGAGCCCGTAGGAACCCGGCCGCTGGGACTTAGGAGGGCCCACGGGGGCCTGGTCCGCTGCAGTCCAAGGTTGAGTGCCGAAGGGTCTTTGCTCGCCAATCCGGAGTCAGGAACCGATGGATCACTGTCAGCCAGTCCGAGGTCAGAAGCCAGAGAATCCACGTAAGCCGGTCCGGGGTCGGAAGCCAGAGAATCCACGTAAGCCGGTCCGGGGTCGGAAGCCAGGGGGTCAACGGAAGCCGGTCCGAGGTCAGGAGCCAGAAGAAATCCAATTACCAGTCCGGGGTCAGAAGCCAAGAAGAAACGTATGCCAATCCGAGTCAGGAACCAAATGGAAGACAAGATAGCGGGAACGCAGCAACTGGGGACAGGAGCAAGCCTGGGAACCTCGTTGCAAGGCGACGTACAGGCCTGGCTGCAGGGTTTAAGTACCCTGGAGGCGTCTGACATCATCAGGGGCGTCCCCAAGGCTTTCCCGCGCTGGCCCCTTTAAATAATCAAGAGAGACGCGCGCGTGCGTCTAGGGGGTGGGGCTTAGCGCCGCGAGGCGCCGGCTGCTCCGGCGAGGCAGGGAAGCGGCAGCAGAAGTGGCTGTAGGCCCGGGCGAGCTGGGGGAACGCCGGGCCTGCGGTCGGCGGCGTCCCCGGGGCCCTGGGGAGCGCGGGATCCGCGCCGACCCGCGAGCCGGTGAGTGGCGATTCCGGGGGCGGCCCGGAATCACAACAGGGATGACACGAGAACAAATTAGTATAGAGCTTAAATGGATGGCTGAAGTAGATCAGATAGTCGGGGGGTATAAATTCTGTATCAGGATGGTATAAGATTTGTAAAAAATACTTGCAGGGGGTGGGACTTTGCAAATTAACAGAATATTGGAAGAAGGAACTAGAAAATACAGTAACTGCTGAAGCCCTAGGAACAGTTTTTGAAGAGTTGAATAGCCTCCCTGCTGAGGTCACTTTGAAAGAAATGCAATTTAAAATTGTTCATCATTCCCATATGGACAGAATACATTTGTGCAAAATGGGGATAGTGGATTCAGAGGAGTGTCATGTAGAAGCAGGGTCATATACTCACCTGTTTGTAACTTGTTGTCAACTTGCTGACTTTTGGAGGGCAGTCATCTTGACTGTCCAGAAGTGCTCTAATAATACCATTTTGCCCCTCAGGGGTGACGTGCTACTGTTGGGAGGCTTGAGCTTATTTCGCTCAGCCATACCCTCTATTACAAAGAGCCAATATCTTTTTGTGTCAGTTGCTTTATTATTGGCTCGTAAATGTATTTTGGTGGACAGAATACATGATCTCTTTCATGCAGATGGAGTGTTTTGATGTCTCTATACTACAGCGGAGGGTCCCACATGATAACATCAATACCTGGCACAAATTTCCTGACACGTTGCCTTTCCAGACCCAATTCAGATTGAAAGAATTAGGATACTCAGCAAGTTGGAGGGAGGCAGACCCAAAGAATGCTTTAAAGGGAGCTATATCTCAATGTTGAGCATTTGGAGAAGGGGATTGTGTGTGTATGGGTTGCTGACTGAGGGAGGTTCTTAGGGGGGGAGGGTTAGGCAACCGTAATTGATATTACAATTGTAAGGATACATACAAAAAACAGGCACGAGGATGATCGAAGGATAGTAACATAGAAACATAGAAATGACGGCAGAAGAAGACCAAATGGCCCATCCAGTCTGCCCAGCAAGCTTCCCTCATTTTTTCTCTCATACTTATCTGTTTCTCTTAGCTCTTGGTTCTATTTCCCTTTCACCCCCACCATTAATGTAGAGAGCGGTGATGGAGCTGCATCCAAGTGAAATATCTAGCTTGATTAGTTAGGGGTAGTAACCGCCGCAATAAGCAAGCTACACCCATGCTTATTTGTTTTTACCCAGATTATGTTATACAGCCCTTATTGGTTGTTTATCTTCTCCCCTGCCGTTGAAGCAGGGAGCTATGCTGGATATGCGTGAGGTATCAGTTTTTTTCTTCTCCCTTCTGCCTTGATGGTTGTTTTTTTCCTGTTTATTCTCAATGTTGGAAAAGTGTTGGTTATGTTATGACCTGTATCATCGCCTCATTGTCTCAATAAAAATAATTAAAAAAAAAAATAGTTGTTAGTACTACAACTGGACATGAATGTTACCCATCTGTGAGAACATTTGCAAAACACTTTTACCTTTGCCCAAAAGAATTTGGAGAGAAATGTCAGAGATAGAAAAGTCTATTATGATTTAAAAGCTACCTATAAAGAGTATAAAATTGGAGACAAGGTCTTTTTACTATAATTGCAGCAAAAACAAAGCCAAAGAAAGCATATTTGTGCCTAGCTGGAAAGGACCTTTTGTATTTGTGGATAAAGTCTCACCAGTCACATAACTTATTCAAATTAAGACAAATCCTGATAGTGAAGATGTCCTTAAATGGGTCCACATTTCTCAGCTCAGACCTTGTCACCCTCGTAAATTTTTGAATCAAAATGCTATGCCCCTTGACATTTGTCATTAACAATAAAGCAGAAGAGTAGTTCGTTACTGTTTTTCAGATGAAGAGGCAGTCCCTGAGGGTGATCATCCTAGTGCTGCTGATGAGAGAAACAGAAGCTGGTCGAGCCTGGTCTTTCCTGCGGCATCATGATGCAAGATACCCCTGGCTTCCTCATCATGCAGTCCCAGATTGCTACCCAGAAAGTCTTTGTGTTGCTGGACCAACATGTGATCCAGAAACATTTTAACCTCATTAACATGCATTTGCCTGCAACTAATCTTGGTTCAAGGTTCACCTGAAATATGCTACCCAGAATGTTCAGAACATTCTTAGCCAATTGGACAAAATTATGATCTAGCCAGTTAGAAAAGACTTAGACCGTCCCAAAAGATTTATTGCTCTAATTGCTGGATCTATTATCTTTTCTATCCTAAGTTCCTGTGGTGGTGCATCCATGTCCATTGCCAATGCAGTTTCTGTAAAAAAAAGATCTTGGAGAACACTGTTAATTTGCATAGCATCCTGCAGCTCTTCATCTCTAAACAGATACAACACCAATAAGAACAGTTAACTCCTCAAGGTAAAACACTAAGTAACACTGTCACCTTGGTTAACCTACATCATCAGTCAATTAAGCATAATAGAGAGGACATTACCACCATTAAAACCGTGCTGAGTGCGGATTGCATTTTTATCCAGCCCATTCAAGCGCTCGCCAATGACTTGTTTAGAGATCTGGACAACAGCATGAGTAACTTAATGAAAGAGCAGATTCCAACCTATTTAGTCTCTCCAGATGTCATTACAGATGCCTTTATTAAAATTACCCAAAGTAATAGAGCCTATCCAGGTCCAGATTGCTTATCATATGTATGTGGACATTGAGAATATAGAGGCTGTGTATGTTTTAAATTTGCCTTTCATTTTACCTGAGAATGTTTACCAATTGAAATAAGCAATTAATGTAGGTACATGGACAAATGATGTATACCTGTGTGTAGACACCCCTGTCCTTCTAGCCTATCAGATCGACAACCCACAGCAATATTTATTTCCTAATTTAGACCTATGCCAACAAAGGACATACATTGGTTATGTCCCAGTAAGCCTTTCCTTAAGGATACTCCAAAAGCTCTGTGTCGTTTGACTTCGGACAATGTCTGAGAGCAATGTAAGATTACCATGACAAAGTATGAGGAATTCTCCGAAACCAAGGTTGCTGTTGTAAATAATGTTTGGTTAGTTAGCACCCTCTGAAAGAACTTGCTATTTGTAATAATCATTTATTTATTTAAGGTTTTTATATACCGGCATTAGTATGCAAACATCATGCCGGTTTACATTGGAACTAAAAAGGAGGAAAGGAAATACAATGAACAGGGGTATTGGGAGGGGGCATAGCATAGGCTGCAGAGGAGATAAAGGCAAGGAAGCGGACAGTAAACTGTGATGAACTATGTACAGTATGGAGTATAACAATAAATACATTATAAATACATTATATACAGGGCTGTGGATCAATTGTGTTAGTCAATCATGATGTTACCAGTAAGGTTCCCTTACCCAATAATGTTTCTTTAATCACAGTACCTAAGAACTCAGTAGCTACTGTAGGGGGTGTGTCCCTATACTACCTAGAACCAGACCCAGTTCCCACAGAAGCAGAAATCCTGGTTGTGTATCGGGGCCATGAAACCAACTTTGATGAAAACCTGGTATATCTTTTAGGCTATAAAGACTCTCACACTGTGGAACTGTCTGTAGACCAAGACACAGCAGAAATTGCTGACAATTATGATTCCTGAGCTGAAGATATTTTACAAACTGACTATATATTGTCTTATGCCTTACCTTCCCTATCCATGGTGATCGTAGCCCATATCCTATTTTCAATCACCCTCTTTAAAAGAGTAAGGGCCCTAATGAGACACACATGGGAAAGGTCTCGCCGTAAAGTTATGCGCTTGTGAAACCTCCTGCAGCCCCCATCTCTGGAACTGTATGAGGTACCAGATAATCAGTGATCACACTTTGTCACTTTCCAGACTAGTGAAAGTAGGGTTGCACACACATATATTCTACCTCGTCTGAAATGATGTCCCTACCTCATATTTCTACAGCATGCAACATGTAAGACCTACATTATTTCCTTATTTCTTATCACCCATATATATTTTCTGTTACTATTCCCCATTTATTTTTCTTCATTATACTTTTTGCCTTTCCTTCTTATAGCAGTTATCCTACCTTAATACATTATTACATCATTCCCATTTTATTACTATTATGATTCCTTATAAATGTCATGATTATTATTATTGTTGCATTATACCTACCTCATGTTGATGTCATCAGTAGTGGTCCTATATGTCATACAGCTGAGGCCTGCATAGTAGCCTGGTAGTTAGGCTTAAGCAAGATAAGCTCCATTGCTGGCTCATCCCGTTTAAGAAGGAGGAAAGGTAGGGAGATATCTCATGTTTTACCTCTGAAAGCAGTAAATATGAATCATAATAGCCAAAGAAATATGCAGACAGTACTGACAGGCCCTAAATGTACTGTCACAGCTCAGTGGAAAAACAAGAACACTGAAGGATACTTTATCAAGATGTGCCTGTTTGTAAGTGCCTATTTAAATAAAAAAGCAGACAGAAGGTCAATACAACCTAAGCTCATAAGAAAGGAGTCAGGGATCATCCAAGAAAGCCAGAGGTTGGAAAGACCCCCACTCTTGGAAGAAATAAGACCACATCTCCCCAATTCTGATTGCATTACATTGGCTTCCCTGTACAGTCAAGAATATGATACAAAGTTCTAACAATAATATTCAACAACATTAATATGAACAATGACATGATGGGAGTAACATTTAAACCTCATTTATTTATTTATTTAGAACTTTTCTATACCGACAATCATGTAAGAATTTATTTATTTATTTATTTATTTAATTAAGGGTTTTATATACCGGCATTAGTGTGCAAACATCATGTCGGTTTACATTGGAACTAAGAAAGGACGGAAAGGAAATACAATGAACAGGGGTGAAGGGAAGGGACATAGCAAAGGCTGTAGAGGAGATAAGGCAAAGATGCAGAAAAACAGTAAACGGTAAAACTGTAAAACGGTAGTGAACTATGTACAGAATGGAGTAAAAATATATACACTAGATACAGGGCCAAAGATCAAATGCTTGTGTCAGGGGGACTGGGGTGGGGGGGGCAGGGGTGCAAGGTAGGGTAGAGCGGTGAAGGAGAAAGGTCTATTCGGGGTAGGCTATTCGGAAGAGCCAGGTCTTTAGTTTCTTTCTAAATTTTGTGTAACATGTTTCGAGTCTAAGGGGGGTTGGAAGGGAGTTCCAGTGCCTGGGGCCTGCGATAGAGATTGCTCTATCCCTTGTGGAAGAGAGGTGGGCTTTTTTAAGGGAAGGTATTGTGAGGGTGCCCTTATTGATGGTTCTGGTGGGCCGATCCGAGTGTGTAATAAGGAGGGGTTCATCAAGCCAGTCGGAATTGTGGGAGTAAAGGGATTTGTGGATAATGGACAGGGTTTTGAAAAGGATACGGGATGCGATGGGGAGCCAATGAAGGTCTTTGAGAATGGGGTAATATGTTCAGATTTCTTGGTGTTTGTGATAACTCTAGCTATGGAGTTCTGGAGCATTTGTAGGGGTTTGATGGAGGTGGAGGGGAGTCCGAGGAGGAGGGCGTTGCAGTAGTCGAGTTTTGAAGAGAGTGTGGCGTGAATGACAGTCCGAAAGTCTTGGTGGTGGAGGAGGGGTTTCAGGTTTACAGCGAAACATCAACATCGGTTTACAGTGATAAAACTATTTTGTAATACCATTACATACAACAGGGGTTACATCAACTGGAATTTAGGGTTATAAATATGAAATGATTAAAAAGTTAAACTGATAACATGTAGAACTATAGAACTGGTAGCAACAGAATTGTCTAAATAAAGTGTGCTGGAAAAAGGAGCTGAGAGGGTCCCATCTTCCCTGATGAATAAAGAGTTAATTCTATGTTTAGGGGGGGAGGAGATGGGGAGGGAAAGAAAGAGAAGTAGGCATGAGAGTTATTTATTTATTTATTTTTTGTTTTTTTATACCGATCTTCCTACATTAGATGCAAATCAAGCCGGTTTACAAAGAACAAAAACTTGCCATAAGGCCTTACATGGAACAATAAACATATAAACATTTAAGCAACTTTAAGTAATAGTCAAAGAGAAGAAAAACTAAATATACAATTTAAATTACATAGAAATCTAGGTAGATAAGAATTGGATTACATAGTAATGATGGTCATAAGTGATAAGAGTCCAATAAATGAAAAATTCAAAGATTGTTGAGTTACATCAAGAGGGTGAGCTAATGGATAAGATGATATTCATGATAATAAGCAGCCGCGACTAGGCCCTTACCTCCTTGGTCCCGGCCCGTCTCTGAGGGTCTGCGGCCTGTTTCACGCATCCCCGCGGGGGGGATGCCGCCGAGAAGCCCTGCCTGGATGCTTTCTCCCTAGGCGCGCGTGCAAGCCGTGCTTATGAAGGCCGTTTCCTGCCACTGAAGGCTCCGCCCTATCCGTGACGTCAGACGCCGCGGCCTATGTAAAGCCGCTGCGGAGCCCAGGACTTTGCCTTGCAACGGGGTTCCTTGCTGTTCTCTGTTGCGCCGTGCCCCAGAGTGTGCTATTGCGTTAGCAACTCCTTTCCTGCCTGAGACTTGTTTCACTCCGTGCCCAAGTCTTGCTTCAGTCTGTTCTGCTTCAGCTCCTGCCTGGTTCCAGTAGCCAGCCCTGCTTCAGCTCCTGTCTGGTTCCAGTAGCCAGTCCTGCTTCAGCTCCTGCCTGGCTCCAGTAGCCAGTCCTGCTTTAGCTCCTGCCTGGCTCCAGTAGCCAGTCCTGCTTCAGTTCCTGTCTGGTTCCAGTAGCCAGTCCTGCTTCAGCTCCTGCCTGGTTCCAGTAGCCAGTCCTGCTTCAGCTCCTGCCTGGTTCCAGTAGCCAGTCCTGCTTCAGCTCCTGCCTGGTTCCAGTAGCCAGTCCTGCTTCAGCTCCTGTCTGGTTCCAGTAGGCAGTCCTGCTTCAGCTCCTGTCAGGTTCCAGTAGCCAATCCTGCTTCAGTTCCTGCCTGGCTCCAGTAGCCAGTCCTGCTTCAGCTCCTGTCTGGTTCCAGTAGCCAGTCCTGCTTCAGCTCCTGTCTGGTTCCAGTAGGCAGTCCTGCTTCAGCTCCTGCCTGGTTCCAGTAGCCAGTCCTGCTTCAGCTCCTGTCTGGTTCCAGTAGCCAGCCCTGCTTCAGTTCCTGCTTGCTTTGGTCCCAGTCTGCTTCAGTTCCTGCCTGACCGCTGATCCCTGCCTGCCCGCCCGCTCCAGCTCCAGCTTCCAGAATCACCTAAGTCCCAGCGGCTGGGCTCCTACGGCTCCTCCCGGGGGAGTACCGGCTTCCAGGGTGAAGCTCACGTCCAGCTCCTGCCTGGTATCCGCCTCCCGACCTGTCACTCACTAGAGACTATAGTACACCTCTCCCCAGTCTCTCACAGGTTGGCCCAAGGGTCCACTAAACAGCTCACTCACAACAGATTGCAAGGCCATGGACTCGGCCGAGGTACCAGGACCCCAGGATCTTCCTGGGTTGGCTTTACAGCTACAACAGCAACAACAATACCTGGATGTCCTGGCCGGTTCCGTTGGGCAACTGGCTGCCCGAATGGATGCCCATGATACTCGTTCTTTGCCTGCTGTGGGTTCGAGACCCGAGGATGCAGCCTCACCCGTGACTCAGCTGCCGCCGCCTGCTCGCTATGCTGGAGATGCTAGGATCTGCCGTGGGTTCTTGAACCAGTGTTTCGTGCGCTTCTCTCTATTGCCCTGGCAGTTTCCCACGGATTCCATCAAAGTAGCATACATTCTCTCCCTGCTCGATGGAAAGGCCCTGGTGTGGGCCTCCCCCCTTTGGGAGCGTAACGACTCCTCCTTGGACGACTTGCAGCAGTTTGTCACCAACTTTCGCCAAGCCTTTGACGAACCAGCCCACCAGGCCTCAGCCATGTCTGATTTGCTACAGCTTCGCCAAGGATCCCATTCCCTGGCGGACTATGCTATGGACTGTAGAACTCTCGCTCAGGAAGTATGTTGGCAGGACGATAGCCTTAAAGCCATTTTCTTGGAAGGGTTGTCAGGGCGCATCAAGGACAAGATTGCTGCCCGGGATCTCCCGGAAGATCTTAATGCCCTCATCAACATGGCTTCCCGCATCGATCGCCACCTGCAGCAGCGAGCACGAGATTTACGCATGACAAAGCACAGCCCTGCCCGCAGTTCCTCATGCCCACTGCCTTCACCCAGGCCTGCCCGTCCTGATGTTTCTGCCTCTGAACCCATGCAGCTGGGACGTGCCCCGCTCTCCCCTGAGGAGAGACAACGCCGCCGCTCGATGGGCTTGTGCCTTTACTGTGGTCAGAAAGGCCATTTCTTGGCCGATGCCAGGAGCGTGCGGAAAACTCCAGAACCTAGGAGGTTGGGAGGAGCTCCTCCTAGGTTGTGCTACAGCTCCTCAGAGTATGATACCTATTACCTTGGAATTTCCCGGAGGGTCTTTGGAAACCCTCGCCTTTCTGGATTCCGGAGCCGGAGGTAATTTTATCCAGCAAGACTTGGTCTCTCAACTCCAGATTCCTACGCAGAAACGAGAGGTTCCGCTTCAAATTACCTCCATTCAGGGAACGCTCCTCCCAGGTTGCATAGTGACTGCCACGACTCCCATCACAGTCCGCACCGGGGCGATCCACTCGGAGGAGATAGCCTTCCTGATTCTCGAAAAAGCTGTCCACCCCGTGGTGCTGGGGCTGCCGTGGCTCCAAAAGCACTCGCCTGTGATCAGTGGGATATCTGCAAATCACTAAGTGGAGTCCCTATTGCCTCTCGCATTGTATGAAGGTTCCCAAGCCTCCAGCACTCCTGCTTTTGTCCTCTGCCCTTGGACTTCCAGCACCTGATGAACGAGGTACTACTGGATTTACTCAACATCTGTGTGATCATCTTACCTTGACGACGTCCTGATCTACTCCCGTGACCTGTCGACGCACCGCCAGCATGTTCGCCAGGTCCTCCAAATACTCAGAGAGCACAGCTTATATGCTAAGCTTGAGAAATGCAGCTTTGAAAAAACTTCCTTGCCGTTCCTAGGATATATTGTTTCGGCTGACGGCTTCCAGATGGATCCAGAGAAAGTCACTGCAATTAGGAACTGGCTGCAGCCGAGGGGCCTCAAGGCGTTACAATGTTTCCTCGGCTTTGCTAACTTTTATCGGCATTTCATCCCCGGCTATTCCCGCATAGTGGCTCCTCTGACTGCACTCACCCGGAAGGGAGCCAATGCGGTGGACTGGCCTGCCCAAGCCTGCCAAGCCTTCGAAGATCTGAAAAGCTTCTTCCTACAAGACACATGCCCCCGCCATCCTGATCCCAGTCGGCCGTTCATGGTTGAGGTTGATGCCTCGAATGTAGCTGCTGGAGCAGTGTTGAGCCAGCACTCCGACACAGGACAGCTTCTCCTGTGTTCCTATTATTCAAGGAAGTTCTCCCCGGCTGAGAGTAATTACGGAGTCGGCGACAAAGAACTCCTCGCCATGAAACTCGCCCTGGAAGAATGGAGGCAGTGGTTGGATGGAGCCAATCACCCCTTCACCATTTACACGGATCATAAGAATCTCTCTTTCCTACGCCAAGCCCAGTGCCTGAACCCGAGATAAGCCCGGTGGTCTTTGTTCTTTGACCGGTTTGACTTCACTCTGCGATATCACCCTGGCTCAAAAAATGTGCGAGCAGACGTCCTGTCATGGTCCACCGAGGTTGAAGAGACTCCTGAGACGCCCCAGTACATCTTAGATCCCAGGAAGGTGTGTCTCGCCGCCACCTCCATGTCTTCCGAAGAAAAGACCGTAGTCCCACGCCACTCTCGAAGGGCCGTGCTGGCATGGGCCCACGAATCCCTCACTGGAGGGCATGTGGGCCGTACCGGGACCCTAGACCACCTCAACCAGTACTATTGGTGGCCAATGGTAAGACAAGATGTTCGTCTCTTCGTCGATTCCTGCCCCACCTGCGCATTGAAGAAACCGCTTGGCGGAAAACCTAGAGGATTGTTACACCCTTTGCCTATCCCGGTGGAGCCCTGGATGCACATCTCCACCATCTTTGTGGTGGATCTTCCAGCATCAGACGGGAACACGGTCATCTGGGTTGTTGTGGACCGGTTCTCCAAAATGGCACATTTTGTGCCCCTGTCAAAATTGCCTTCAGTGCCCGACTTGGCTAATCTGTTTGTTCAACATGTGTTCCGACTTCATGGTCTTCCCCAGGACATCGTATTAGACCAAGGACCACAATTCACCGCCTGCTACTGGAAGGTGTTATGTAAACGCTTCAAGGTCCAGTTGAGTCTCTCATCAGCCTTCCACCCTCAGAGTAACGGGCAGACCGAACCGGACTCTGAAGACCTTCTGCGTTCCTTTGTAAACGAAAGACAAGACAATTGGGCCATACTACTCCCATGGGCGGAATTTTCATACAACAATCATACACACTCTGCTACAGGAAGTTCTCCCTTCCTAGCCATCTATGGGAAGCAACTTCGGCCGCCCTTGCCCTCGCCTGAACCCAGTACACTGCCAGCAGTGCAACTCTCTGCCTGCCAGCTACTTGCCCTCTGGACGTCCATCCAAAAGAAAATGCAAAGAGCTGCCCGTGCTGCCAAAAAATGGGCAGACAGCCACCATCAGCCAGCACCAGTCTACCTCCCAGGAGACCGTGTGTGGCTGAGTACAAAGAATCTACAACTTCGGATTCCTTCCCGCAGACTCGCCCCCAGATTCTGCGGCCCATTCCGCATTGCCGAGCACATAGGAGCTGTTTCCTATCGCTTGCGCTTACCCTCCTCTATGCATGTGCACAATGTCTTCTATGTGTCGCTTTTGAAGCCTCTCATCCTCTCCAGGTACCATCCCCGAGCTCCCGAATCTGCGGATCCTTCCGTACCAGGAGATACCACCTACCAAGTTCGGGAGGTTCTAGATGTCAGATTTCATCAATGCCGCTGGGAGTTCCTCATCACCTGGGAAGGTTGTGGATCTGAGGATAACACGTGGGAGCCAGCCCGCAACATCCTTGATAAAGACTTACTGAAAGCCTTCCATCAAGACCATCCAGGTAAACCCGGGCCTGCTAAGAGGGGGCGTAAGAGGGGAGGTACTGTTGCGGTCCCAGTCGCGGCAGCCATGACTAAGCCTTTACCTCCTTGGTCCTGGCCCGTCTCCGAGGGTCTGTGGCCTGTTTCGCGGCATCCCAGTGGGGGGGGGGACACCGCCGAGAAGCCCTGCCTGGATGCCTTCTCCCTAGGCGTGCGCGCAAGCCGCGAAGGCCGTTTCCCGCCACTGAAGACTCCGCCCTATCCGTGATGTCAGACGCCGCGGCCTATGTAAGGTCGCCGCGGAGCCCAGGACTTTGCCTTGCAATGGGGTTCCTTGCTGTTCTCTGTTGCGCCGTGCCCCGGAGTGTGCTATTGCGTTAGCAACTCCGTTCCTGCCTGAGACTTGTTTCACTCCGTGCCCAAGTCTTGCTTCAGTCTGGCTTGCTTGCAGTAACCTGTTCTGCTTCAGTTCCAGCTTGGTTCCAGTAGCCAGTCCTGCTTCAGCTCCTGCCTGGTTCCAGTAGCCAGCCCTGCTTCAGCTCCTGTCTGGTTCCAGTAGCCAGCCCTGCTTCAGTTCCTGCTTGCTTTGGTCCCAGTCTGCTTCAGTTCCTGCCTGACCGCTGATCCCTGCCTGCCCGCCCGCTCCAGCTCCAGCTTCCGGAATCACCTAAGTCCCAGTGACTGGGCTCTTATGGGCTCCTTCCGGGGGAGTACCGGCTTCCAGCGTGAAGCTCACGTCCAGCTCCTGCCTGGTATCCGCCTCCTGACCTGTCACTCACTAGAGACTATAGTACACCTCTCCCCAGTCTCTCACAGGTCGGCCCAAGAGTCCACTAAACAGCTCACCCACAACACACCTGACGAACATTAGTGGTGGAGGACCTGCCCTTCATAAAGCCCATTTGATCTGGGTGAATCAAAAGGCCCAAGACACTTTCAAAATGGAGTGGTAAGATTTTAGCCAAAATTTTAAGGTCTGTATTAAGGAGAGAAATGGGTTTATATGAGGCACGTTCCAATGGGTCCTTCCCAGTTTTATAAATTAAAGTAATAAAGACATCTGTCATAGAGCCAGAAAAACCAGTGAGTGTACTCATTCCCACAAATAAAGACCGAATAAGAACCGTCAGTTGTTCAGAATATGCCTTATAGAAATCCACCGGAAAGCCATCTGGGCCCGGGCTCTTGTGTGAGGGCAGAGCCGATATGGCTGAGAGTAATCTCATCTGTTGTTATAGAGCCTAACAGCTTTGTAGCAGCCTCTGGAGATAAAGTCAGAAGATCAAATTTAGTAAGAAACCGGTAGCAGAATAAAAATTGGAAAAATTATCCCTAAACACCTGATTAATATCCTGAGGGATAGTCCATATATTTCCAATATGCTGCAAATAACTGTAGCCCATGAAGATTGTTTTGCCAATTTCACTAGAAGAGCCCCAGATTTGTTACCAAACTTATAAAATTTCTGACTGCCACCTTGAAACAATCTATCAGTTTGGGAGATCTGCAACTTTTTGAGTTCATCACGGGCCAATGTAAGCTCTCTGCAAATTTTGGACTCCCTGCAGTTTATGCTTAGTTTCCAAACTGGCAGTCTTAGCAATAAAATCTGTTTACTCTCCCTTAACCGTTTCTGATAACTGGCAAATGCAATAATCTTGTCCCTTAATACAGATTTAAGTGCTTCCCAGCGTAATCTGGGTCATATTCTTCCTGTTGTGGGAGTCTCTGTTTAGTGGACCCTTGGGCCGACCTGCTGGAGACTGGGAAAGGTGGTCAATGTCTCTAGTGAATAGCAGGCCGGGAGGCAGATGTTCAGGCAGGACGTAGATGCTCTTCACCCTGGAAGCTGGTACTCCCCCGGGAGGAGCCCTTAGGGGCCCGGCCGCTGGGACTTAGGCAGGTTGTGGATCAGGACAGATAACTGGAACCAGACTAGGACAGTGCAATACTGTAACGGGGCTCGGGTACTGGAACCAGGCAGGAACTGTAGCAGGATTCGGGTACTGGAACCAGGCAGGCTTCGGGTACTAGAACCAGGCAGGAACTGTAGCAGGATTCGGGTACAGGAACCAAGCAGGTACTGTAGCAGGCAGGCAGGAACCAGCAGGTACTGTAGCAAGCAGGCAAGAACCAAGCAGGTACTGTAGCAGGCAGGCAGGAACCAGCAGGTACTGTAGCAAGCAGGCAGGAACCATGCAGGTGTACTGTAGCAGGAACGGAGCGACGAAGCAAAGCGAGTCACTCCGGGGCACAGCGCAACAGGAAACCGGGAGGCTAACCCGTTGCAAGGCAAATACTGGATGGCCGCGGCTGGCTTATCAAGGCCGCGGCGTCTGACATCAGGAGTTGGGCGGAGTCACCACTGGCAGGAAATGGCCTAGAAAAGTGCCCAAGTGGCGCGCGCGCGCCTAGGAGCCAGGCATCCAAGGGAGGGCTCGCAGCGGGCGCAAAATGTGAGATAAGAAATTGGGGGGGGAGTTAAGGGGGAAGGGAAGTTCCCTCACAGGCAGTTCCAATTTTGGAGCTGCACACACAAGGTGCACTAGTGTGCACCCCCTTGTGCGCGCCGACCCCCAATTTTATAACATGCGTGTGCCTGCGCTCACATGTTATAAAATCGGGCATACATGTGTGCGCACCTGTTGCGCATGCACATGTACGCCCATGCACAGGTCTTAAAATCTACCCCTATGTGTAACAATTGTTCCTACCCCCGCCCTCCCATCCTCCTCCCAATTGTGCCAGGCTGAGCTATCTATCCCAACAGGCTCAGAATTTGCACAGAAAAAATATCAAGAAAGAAAAAATAAATTGAAAAGACAAACAATATTGAAAGATTAAAGAGGAAATTCTGGTAAGAAGTCATTGCTGCACAGAAAATCTGTTTATAGAACAAAAAGAATAAAAAAGAAACAAGCTAGATAACCAGCCAATCGGGCGTAGATTTGTTCGCGCTGGGTTGTGCAAACAAATCTATGTCCGCGCGTATGTTTTAAGATCTGCCCCTATGTGTTATAAGCATCTTTTTACTTTTATTGCAGGGTTTTCTAGTTGGCACCACAACAGTACATGTAAATATAATAGACATGTTGTAATATTTTTACTTCAGAAGACTGTACAATGAATGTAATTTTTTCATGAAAAATCTTATTACAAATGCTTAATTTTTAATTGGGTGTATAGAGGCTGGGGCTGGGGCAAGGCTGTAAGGTTTTCCTAGGCCTCCTGATGCCCTGGCTGCACTGGCTCCATTGAGAAAGCAGAATTCCATCTGGAGTTGTGCTGTCATAGGCCAGGCTCTCCCCAGTAATGATGCATATAATTTTGGACAGGGCTTAATTTTCTTTTTCTTAAGCCCTGGAGGAAGCCGGAAGTATGGATCACGTCTGGTACCCCTCCTCCCCAGGAGTAGGTAGGCAGAGTTTATGGCAGTGTTTCCCAACTAGTGTGCCTCCAGACCTGATCAGATGTGCCACAGAAAAGTCACCACTATCTTATGCCCTGATCCAGGGCACCGCCTGGGCTCTGCTCTCAGCACTTTGCAGCAAGAGACACCAGTGATGGCTGATAAACTGATGGGAACTCTTTTCTGAGAGCATGTGTAATCATGCATGCTGGGCAGAGATAGCTGGCACACACTGGGGTAGATTTTTAAAGAAGTGCTCGTGGGGTACATTTGTGTGCGCTACCCGGCGTGCGTGTTATAAAATCCGGGGTCGGCGCGCACAATGGGGTGCACACTTGTGCACCTTGCGCGCGCTGAGCCCTAGGGGAGCCTGATGGCTTTCCCCGTTCCCTCCAAGGCCGCTCCGAAATCGGAGCGGCCTCGGAGGGAACTTTTCTTCCGCTCCCCCCCACCTTCCCCTATCTAACCCACCCCCAGCCTTACCTAAATTTCCCCCTACCTTGTTTCCATTTTTACGCCTGTGTGTGCTGGCCGGCTGCCGGTGCACCATCCCCCGGCACAGCCATTGTGCTGGAGGCCTTGGTCCTGCCCCCGGACCAGCGCCATGCCCATGCCCCTTTTTCAAAGCCCCAGGACATACGCGCGTCCCGGGGCTTGCGTGCGCCGCCGAGCCTATGCAAAATAGGCTCAGCACGCGCAGGAGCAGGTTTTCGGGGGCGCGCGGGAGCAGGTTTTCGGGGGCACGCGCGTAACCCTTTGAAAATCTACCCCACTTTGTGTAGCACACAGCCCCCCCTCATCTTCTTGTGTGAGTCCTTGAAGCCTCTGTCTTAGCCTTTATGGTCTCTTTCTTCTTTGCTAGGTGAGGGTCTGTATATGTGACTGAGGTCAGGTATTCTGCGGGCATGTACTTTCTGTGTAGAGCTCTATAGCAGCCTGGCTTGTTCGGTTTTCCTTTTAGGAGAAGATTTGTTGTTTTAAGGCCTGGTGTAATAATTTCATTGTAGCCTTTTCTTAGGAAAGGTGATTAACTGAGTACTGGAAGTTGGTACTGTTCTGGTATAGGAGGTTGACTATTTATGTAACTTCTGTTCAGAGAGAGTACTTATCTTTTCCTTGTGTCATTCTTAATAAAAACAATACTGGGCCTTTATTTTATATTTTTGCTGAGGATTGTAATGAGCAGTGTGTCACGCATGTGAGCGTTGTCCATCAGGTGTGTCACAATGGGACAAAGGTTGAAAACCACTGCTCTAGAGGAGCTTTATCCTGTTTGATTCTAAGCCATCTTTAACATATAGCACTACCTCTCCCTTGCCAATTTGATCTACCCTATTGCGATATAATTTGTATCCTGGAATCGTAATATCCCATTGGTTCTCCTTCCACCAGATCTCTGAATTATGCACTGCTGAGTAACTGTTGGCTTTCCCCCATGTTTTAGTTTAAAAACTGCTTGTCTCCTTTTTTTTTTTTTTTTTTAACATTAGCGCCAGCAGTTTCCTGTTTCACTCAGAAAGTCAGTCCTACAATTGTTCCTTAAATTGTACTTGTATTATTTTCTGCCTTGGCCTTCATTCTTGTACCATACCACTGCCCCATAATGGCTCCTTTCCTCTGTGTTAGCAGGCTGTACATGCTCATTGAAGTGTGTGCCAGTGGTATTATATTTATTTTTTTTTTAATTTATCGCACTAATAGCATAATTGCTCACAAGGTGAAGTACATCATAATAATGACTTTCCACACTCCCCAATAGTTCATTGAAAAGTAGAGAAACCCCAGAACATATTGACCAGGGTTACCAGCACTTGATAATTGCAGTGCTGTCATGTTGGTGGCTTTTAGAGCAGAGCTTGTTTCTGCTGTTTTATGTAGCAGTTTGTTTTGACAGCAGACATTAGGGATCGAGCAGAGAGGATTCTTCTAGGGCTGGTAAGGAAATATCTCTTAAAGACTCTGCTCATATTATTGTTACTGTTTATGCTGCTTAGCTTCCTTCTGCTTCTTCTCGTCTGGCCCATCCAGATTATATCCCAAGTCTCCTTGTTGCATGCATCATGGCTTGCTCTGCTGGGGATGGAAACTAGGTATAGTGTCTAGGCAGGGGCATATTTTGGAGAGGGCAGGTGATCCGGAGCTGCTGACTTCTGCCTGAAACGGCCACTGTTCCCTACGAGTTGAGCCCTTGGATGCACCGTGTCAGATCCAGGATTCCCAGGAATCGCCCTTTAGAGAGAGAGGAGTATGGTCAGGCCCAGCTGGTCTTGAGCAAACAAATAGACTTCAGAACTGGCAACAGGAATCCTTGCTAAGGAGACACAGGTCCAAGCAAGTCCCAGATCCCAGTTACTCCAGCTGCCAGCTTATTGGTCCAGCAGGTACGAGCCCTGGTTGATTGCATTATTTAAAACCCTGCTCCCTGAAATTCTCTTCCTGTCTGTCCAGATCCTCACTGAGTTCCTGTTGTGTTCCTGACTCCTTGTGTGCTTGTTTTTTCCTTGGACTGATCTGTTGGCTTAAAACCTGGCTTGCTCCTGATCATTTCTGTACTTACTCGATTTTATCTTTGGTAGACGCTCCAGCTTTGACTTCTGCTTGGACTTGGTTCATCTCTTCTGTCTGCTCCTTTTCTGTTTCAGTTTATTAGTTCTTCTAGCTGTTGTTTGGCGATACTCTGACCAGTACCTGACACCTGGGGGAGGGCTCTTTCAGATCAAAAACAGGCAGCATGTGATGAAAGTGGCATAGAGATGATTCTGGCTTCTTGGCTGACAGCAGGCATACCACCCAGGTACTGCTGCTGGTACAGATGGTAAAATGCATTAAAACCAGCTAGTGCGAAGGGCCCCAGCAGAAGTTTTTCTGTTCCAGTTTTAGGTGAATAGAATTCTAATAAGGGTCAGATGTACTAGAGATTTTTTCCCATATAAACTCAATGGGAAAGAAAACCTAGTCCATCCGTGTGCCTATAAAAAGAAATTGCTCTTTAAAGTGTTTTCATTACTAATACATCTTTGTTTACTGTTAAAGATGTAGCAATTTAATGCAGAATCCTGACGTTTTCTAGGCATGCAAAATCCAGAAATTTTTATCATACATAGCTTGTAAAACTGCAGAGCATCTGGACCTCTAAAAAAAAAAAAAAAAAAATTACTCAAAAGGGAGCCCTTTCACACTTTTTGCACCAGGTCCCCCACTATTCTGTTGCCAGGCAGGCCTCCATGGCTAACAGAGGTCTCTGCGGGTTTTACGGGGAAGAGGAAAATGACACAAAGACTGTCAGGCGCTTCAGTAGTCAGCTGCCATTTCCTTGCTCACCGCTCTTCACTCAAGTCCTGAATGTAAAAAGGAACACAAAAGGAGTCTGGGACAAAAAAAACTGAATCTCGGGGCTTGATCTGGGCACCTGAGCTCCAGTGGTTTATTTTGACAGGGACTGTACAAACAAAACTAATTATACCACATGGAGCAAATTATAAAAAAATAGCTGTCATTCCACTGCCTGCTTGGTTTCACCTAATGAGGCTGTAATATTTGCTGAGAACAAATGCTCATGAAACACCTTCTCTTCAATGACAGATCCAGTCATCGCTTACTGGAGCTTAATTGCTTTTTCGCATATCGCTGGCAATTAATTGGATGTAGCATCGCTGGTCTAATTAAACTGAGGCTGATCGTATGCTATTTTCCTTCTTTGCTTTAATAGAACATAGATTTCTATATTTAATTGTTTTAATTTGTCTCCAAAGTCTTAATTAATTGTTGAGTGCTTTGAGGATTATTTAATGCTTTATAGTGAATGGAGAGGTATTCTTGGCACTTAATACTGCCTTTTTCTGCACCTCCCACAAGGCTTTTGTGAGAGCAGTTTGAAGATGATCTGGGTGAGCGATCAGGCAACAGGAGTTAAAACTTTAGATCTTTGCCACTTTGTCTTCAATTTCTAGAGGAATGGAGGGTGGTGGAGAGTTTAGTTCTGTTTGGAAGCCACATTCCAAAGTGTTCTGATACCTCTTCTCTCACCCCATACTGAGTGGTTGACACATGCACTGGAACAAGTGAAACCTCACACTGCCTGCCATTACCTGTGAGGTAGTGCTGTTAAGAACATAAGAACATGCCATATTGGGTCAGACCAAGGGTCCATCAAGCCCAGCATCCTGTTTCCAACAGTGGCCAATCCAGGCCATAAGAACCTGGCAAGTGCCCAAACACTAAGGGGCGAATTTTAAAAGGGTTACGCGCGTAAACCCCCCCCCCCCCCCCCGCGCACGCGCCGAGCCTATTTTGCATAGGCTCGGTGGCACGTGCAAGCCCCGGGACGCGCGTATGTCCCCGGGGCTTGCAAAAATGGGCGGGGCGTGGGGGGAGGCTGTGCTCCAGGGGTGTGGCCGAGTGCCCCGACACAGCGGACTGTGTTGGGGCCTGCCATGCCGGCAGACAGCCGGCGCGTGCAAGTTACGCCTGCCTCTGGCAGGCGTAACTCAACAAAATAAGGTGGGGGGGGATTTAGGTAGGGCTGGGGGGTGGGTTAGATAGGGGAAAGGTGGGGAAAGGTGGGGGGGAAAAAAAAAAAAAGTTCCCTCCAAGGCCGCTCCAATTTTGGAGCGGCCTTGGAGGGAACAGGGAAAGCCATTGGGCCTCCCCTAGGGCTTGGCGTGTGCAAGGTGAGTCCATACCTACTATTAATTAAGTTGACTTAGAAAATAGCCACTGCTATTACTAGCAACAGTAGCATGGAATAGACTTAGGAGCAGATTTTTAAAATTACGCGTGGGGGGTACATTTGTGCGCGCTACCCGGCAGCGCACGCATGTTATAAAATTGGGTGTTCATTTGTGCGCGCCGGGTAGTGCGCACAAATGTACCCCCCGCGCGTAATTTTAAAAATCTGCCCCTAAGTCTATTCCATGCTACTGTTGCTAGTAATAGCAGTGGCTATTTTCTAAGTCAACTTAATTAATAGTAGGTATGGACTTCTCCTCCAAGAACTTATCCAATCCTTTTTTAAACATAGCTACATTAACTGCACTAACCACAGCCTCTGGCAACAAATTCCAGAGTTTAATTGTGCGTTGAGTGAAAAAGAACTTTCTCCGATTAGTTTTAAATGTGCTACATGCTAACTTCATGGAGTGCCCCCTAGTCTTTCTATTATCCGAAAGAGTAGATAACCGATTCACATCTACCCGTTCTAGACCTCTCATGATTTTAAACACCTCTATCATATCCCCCCTCAGCCGCCTCTTCTCCAAGCTGAAAAGTCCTAACCTCTTTAGTCTTTCCTCATAGGGGAGCTGTTCCATTCCCCTTATCATTTTGGTTGCCCTTCTCTGTACCTTCTGCATCGCAATTATATCTTTTTTGAGATGCGGCGACTAGAATTGTATACAGTATTCAAGGTACGGTCTCACCATGGACGATACAGAGGCATAATGACATTTTCCGTTTTATTCACCATTCCTTTTCTAATAATTATCAACATTCTGTTTGCTTTTTTGACTGCCGCAGCACACTGAACCGACGATTTCAATGTGTTATCCACTATGATGCCTAGATCTCTTTCTTGGGTAGTAGCACCTAATATGGAACCTAACATTGTGTAACTATAGCATGGGTTATTTTTCCCTATATGCATCACCTTGCACTTATCCACATTAAATTTCATCTGCCCTTTCGATGGCCAATTTTCCAGTCTTACAAGGTGTTCGTGCAATTTATCACAATCTGCTTGTGATTTAACTATTCTGAACAATTTTGTTTCATCTGCAAATTTGATTACCTCATTCGTCGTATTTCTTTCCAGATCATTTATAAATATATTGAAAAGTAAGGGTCCCAATACAGATCCCTGAGGCACTCCACTGCCCACTCCCTTCCACTGAGAAAATTGTCCATTTAATCCTATTCTCTGTTTCCTGTCTTTTAGCCAGTTTGTAATCCACGAAAGGACATCGCCACCTATCCCATGACTTTTTACTTTTCCTAGAAGCCTCTCATAAGGAACTTTGTCAAACGCCTTCTGAAAATCCAAGTACATTACAACTACCGGTTCACCTTTATCCACATGTTTCTTAACTCCTTCAAGAAAGTGAAACAGATTTGTGAGGCAAGACTTGCCCTGGGTAAAGCCATGCTGACTTTGTTCCATTAAACCATGTCTTTCTATATGTTCTGTGATTTTGATGTTTAGAACACTTTCCACTATTTTTCCTGGCACTAGAGTCAGGCTAACCGGTCTGCAGTTTCCCGTATCGCCCATGGAGCCCTTTTTAAGAACATGAGAACATAAGAACATGCCATACTGGGTCAGACCAAGGGTCCATCAAGCCCAGCATCCTGTTTCCAACAGTGGCCAATCCAAGTTACATTAGCTACCCTCCAGTCTTCAGGTACAATGGATGATTTTAGTGATAAGTTACAAATTTTTACTAATAGGTCTGAAATTTCATGTTTTAGTTCCTTCAGAGCCCTGGGGTGTATACCATCCGGTCCAGGTGATTTACTACTCTTCAGTTTGTCAATCAGGCCTACCACATCTTTTAGGTTCATCATGATTTGGTTCAGTCCATCTGAATCATTGCCCATGAAAACCTTTTCCGATACAGGTACCTCCCCAACATCCTCTTCAGTAAACACCGAAGCAAAAAAATCATTTAATCTTTCCGCGATGGCCTTATCTTCTCTAATTTCCCCTTTAACTCCTCGATCATCTAACGGTCCAACTGACTCCCTCACAGGCTTTCTGCTTCGGATATATTTTAAAAAGTTTTACTGTGAGTTTTTGCCTCTATGGCCAACTTCTTTTCAAATTCTCTCTTAGCCTGTCTTATCAATGTCTTACATTTAACTTGCCAACGCTTATGCATTGTCCTATTTTCTTCTGTTGGATTCTTCTTCCAATTTTTGAATGAAAATCTTTTGGCTAAAATAGCTTCTTTCACCTCCCCTTTTAACTATGCCGGTGATCGTTTTGCCTTCTTTCCAACTTTAAGGGTAGGGGATCCTTTCCTTGCTCTGGGAAGCAGGGTATGTGGACTTCCAAAGTTGCTTTGGGAAGGGGAAGTTCTCTCTCTTTTCCCCCCATCCCAGAAAGCAATACCTTCCACCATTCTATGTTGCAGATGGTGGTAGAGTAGGGAGGGGAAGTGGAAATGGAGATGGTGGTGGTGGTTATGGGAATGTATCCTCTTATTTTATCAGTCAGAGGACACTTGGTAAATCTGGTTTTCCACAGCTGCCTGAGATAGGGGTAACCCGAGGGCCCTAGGTTATCAGGAACAGGAGCTTTGCCTCATTGAAGTCACAGATTTATAGATTTGTGTTTCATAGGGAAACTGGACCTACAAGTCTATATATACTATGGGGGCAAAACCCAGACTGGAATAGACTGTCTGATGGCATGGAGTCATTTGGGAAAGCCTAAAGTGTTGACATTATATTTGGTTGTGCATCTGATTCATTTAGGCTGTTTCATTCAGCCCCTCTCGTCATTCACTCGCCCAGACTTTGGCAAATATAACTTGAATTAGCTGAATCTTCCAGTATTGCAGTTATTCTGTTAGACTTCACTTGGGCTACTGGCACAGTTTATATTTTTGTATTGTTCGGAAAAAAAGATTAAACAAACTTAAAACTTGACAGGAATTTGGAAAATTCAAACCTTGCTAACTCTGGGTAATTTGTAATCAGGATAAAATACAACTGTGAAATAATGAACAATATTTGTACTGCAAAATGATCTGTCCCTTAAGGGAAAGGGCTAACAGCAGGTTTGTTTGCAGAGAGCAAGAGAAACAGAGTTGGGGCAGGGGCTACATGCATTAGTTCATGTAGCCCCTGCCTCAACTTCTACCTAGGCACAGGGTCTCATGTGGGAGGTCACTAGTCATAACAACATCTATGCTCCTGGGTTCTTCCTGGACATGGGAGAAAGAAACAGTCTTTAAGGGCCCTTAGAGGTTTTTTGGAGCCTCTCTGCAAACAGTCTAGTAAAAAGAACACATGCCCCAAAGATATGCTTTACTTGTGAACTTGATTACCGGAAACAAAAATCATAGATAGTATAATATGGTTTATGGCACATAAACCATAAAATAAAGTTCCATTACATCATAGTCTCAGTTAGTAGTAAATCCAGCACATCTCTGGCAGTAGGTACTCTGGCATAGAAAACCCTCCTTGGGTACTTTCCCTGATACCTATACTTCTGGATACAGCTCTCTCAAATCCAATAGACAAAAGTATATGAGTCTGAGACCACATGATGCACTGAGGTAGCAGCAGTGTGGTGTCTTGGCTTCTACCCGATACTAATATTTTTCATTCTTTTTTGGATATTAATTTGAACAGATTCTTTTCAAATCATACTGAAAAAACAACCCAAGTGCTATATTTGAAAAATGTGGGTAGATAAAGCTGCTAAGACAGAGAGCACTGCTGGAAATTGTCTTCTGATAAGCAGGCCTCGGACATGAGTGGAGAATCTTCCTCTGATGGGGAAGACTGGCATACATCTACTTTGCTTACTGAATCGGCAGACTTGCTCAAGTGCTATATGGATTGCTTCTCTGTTTGGTTGTCTAAGACTGTCCACTTGCAGCTGGGAGTGGTAGTAGAAAAGGTTGCCCAATTATTCTCATCCATACAACAGCAGAATGAGAAGATAGACTCCCTGAATTTTCGCACATGTGGCCTGGAAAACACAGTTATCTCGCACGGAAGCAAAATTGATCTTCTGGAGAGAAAAACTGCAACTCTTGAAGAAAAACAGGAAGATCTTGAAAACCGTAGCTGATGCAACAACCTATCAGTTATAGGACTACCTGAGACCCGGTGGGGTTCGTTGCAAAATGGCTGCCAGATTTGTTAGGCCTTGAAACTAAAGATGGCCTACTCCTCATCGATCGAGCTCACAGATCATTGGCTCCAGTGCCAGATCAAAATGGCAGACCAAGAGCTCTTATCATTGCACACTACCATTTTAGAGACAAGCAGAGAATTATGGATGCTGCTCATTTGCGAGGAAACTTATTTTTTCAAAACAAGAAAATATTTATTTTCCAGGATCCCTCTGTGCAGATACAGAAGTGCTGTCAAAGCTTCTGGGAGGTAAAGCACTGTTTAAGACAGAAAAACATCACCTACTTTATCCAGCACAACTTTGGATATTATGGGATGGTAAACCAGTTTGTTTGGACAAGCTGGCAGATGTTGCTGGTTTGCTGGATTGATTCAGCATTAGACATTAACTGGTAGCAATATCAATTGGGTGGAACAGGGAGTATCAATAATTTGGGGTTTTGCCCCATGGGTCTCCCGAAGCAGTTGCTTTTTTGGTGTATTTTTTATTTTTTCAATTTGACCTCTATAATTTCTGGTTTTCCTCCAGAAGTGCCCTCAGAGCTGTTTACAATAGTTGTGGATGAACCACAAGTATATCTTGAGAACTGTTGGACAATATTAGATAACTGGCGGTGTCCCTTGTTTTGTTATCTGGAGGGTGGCTATTGTAACCCCAATATTTAAAAAGGGCTCCAGGAGCGATCTGGGAAATTACAGACCAGTTAGCCTGACTTCAGTGCCAGGAAAAATAGAGCAGATTTCTTTTTTGTAGGGAAAAGACTCTAGAGGTCTCGATGCTATCATCCGTAAAAATCAGTGCCCTCTGCCTCTCATCACCAAGTTTGATCATCTCTGAGGAGCACAAATCTTCACTAAACTCTACCTCCGTGGGGCATATAATCTGATTCACATACGAGAGGGTGATGAATGGAAGACCACCTTTAACACCAGGGATATCCTTTATGAATACTTGGTCATGCCATTTGGCCTTTGTAATGCCTCTGCCAAAATAAGGTCAACGGGATCTTTCGAGATCTTCTGTACTTTCACAAGGTAGTATATTTAGATGATATTCTCATCTTCTCATGATCTCTGCCCAGCATTGTCAGCATGTGGAGCAAATCTTTCAGTGACTTCGAGAGCACCACTTATACACCAGTTAGCCAGACAAAACCCAAGATTTGAACATTTCCTCTCCTGACACAAAATTTCCCTGGGCGAAAAAGGGTGGGCACTGGAAACATTCCCATGGTGCAGTTTCACTTTGTCGAGCAAAACTGATATTCATTGCTAGCCAGTCAGTTAGCCAGATAAGTCTGGCTGGACAAATACGTATCCTAAAATTATCCAGATAACTTTATCCAGGTGTATTCAGCGGAACTCTTATCTGGGTAAGTTCCACTAAATGTCTGACTAAAGTTATCCAGGTTACTTCATCCAGATATTTCCCATTTGCTGGCTTACTCAGTATTTTTAAAATGGACTTAGGAATAAGGATTATAAAATCTTGATAGGTGTGGAATGAGTTACTAAGGAGCAATTATGTACCCTTTCAAATAATTCTAGAACTAGAGTACATGTCATGAAACTAACCAGTAGTAGATTTAAAACAAATTTAAGAAAGCATTGATTTGGTCAATACACAAAGATGTGGAATTTTTTGGCAGAGAATGTGGTCAAGATTATACTTATATACTTATCCAAATCTTTAAAAAAGGTTTGGATAAGTTTCTGGAGAGCAGGTCCATAAATTAGCCAGACAATCTTGGGGATCATCATCTCTTATTCCTGGGAGTGATGGGGACTGTATCTCCCCATTAGGATCTACGGGCACTTCCAAGTGACCCCGAATGTCCACTGTCAGAGACAGGATGCTGGATTTTTGGTGTGACCCAGCAGGACACTGATGTTCAAAACTAGAACAGCTCTGGCAAGTGTCCTGAAATGGTCTGAATTTTTAAAGGGCCTGTTTCTGTTGGAGTTGCATTGAGGCCTTTGAGGGGAAAGAATTTTTCCAGAGGATGTGTCACATGCTGCCTTTATTCTACAAGATAGGTAGTTGATTGGTTGAAAAGTCTGTGCACATCTGTTGTTTTTCTCCTTACTGCTTGTGGATCATGGCATGAAAAGAGATGGTATCTTAGGTAAAGGCACGCCAAGATAGCCTTTGCCAGTGTAGCTTCCACCAACTTCCACCATGGCTGGCACAACCCACTGTGCAAGCCATGCACTTGCACAGGGCGGAGGCCTGAAGGGGTTGGCAGCCTGGAAGGTACCAGGGCCCAAAGTCAAGAGAAAGCTGTGGGGCCGGTGACCAAAATGAAAAGAATCTGCCGCCACCGGACTGCAATCCACCAAGTGCCCAAGATGAGAAGGAGGCTGCTGCCACTTGGTGGGAACCTGCCAGACAGCCTAAGAAGCCAATGCTGCAAATCTTTCCAGTGGTTCCAGGGCTGCCCGGCAGTTCCCAACCCACTGCATGGCTGAGATGATCGAGCTACAGGGCCGCCCGGCGATTGGCAACCCACCGTGCGGCTAAGATGAGAGAGCTGTAAGGTTGCCCAGTGGTTGTCAACCCACTGTGTAGCTGAGATGAGAGAGCCATGGGGCCGACCAGCCATTCACAATCAGCTGCGCAGCCAGAAGAAAAAGGTCCATGAGGCAGTTCCTAACCTGCCCCTCATCGGAAGTGAAGAAGAAGAGGGCCCCGGGCTGCTGAGAGAGACCTTGGTGTATGTGAAAGACAGAGCTGTTGTGTGCATCTGAGTGTGTGTGTGTATATGTATATGTATGTCTGAGGGTCATAGCAGGTGTGTATGAGAAGGAGTATGTTTGTGTGTGCCTGAGCATGTGTGTGTGTGAGAGGGAGCACTGAAACAAGTGCAAAGACCAAGTTCTAGGGAGATGGAGAAAGAAGTGTAAATAGTAAGTAGCAAGTTCTTTTGAGCAGTAAATTATGCAGTTTATCAGGAAAGGTTGTGGTATTGAAGCATAGGGTGTTCTCTGAGTGGGTAGGAGTCCAGGCCTGCCACTTCTCTTCGTTTGTGTGTCTGAACATGTGTGTGCATGTATGTGTCTGAGCATGTGTATGTGAGAGAGGGAGCATGTGTGTGAGCGTGTGTGTCTGAGTATGTATGTGTGAGAGAGAGGAATCTTGTGTGTATATATGTGACTATGTGCATGTAAGAGGGAGCATGTGTGTGAGAGGGTGAGTGTGTGTGTGAGCATGTGTATGTAAGAAGGAGCATGTGCATGTTGCACCCGTCGGCCGCAGGCGGCTGCGACCTTTGCTGCTCACCTCCTTTCTCTATGCTGTTCCACGTCTGGGGAGAATGGCAGCCTTCGCTTCCACACGCCAACCCTCATGGCGTGCCCGGGACGGCGTGGGCACTCCCGACAGCCATGTTACATCTGGGGTTACCTAAGGCATACGCGTGCGTGCCTGCCCCCTTCTTGAACGCGTCATGGCGGGAACCTCGGGGGGTGTCCCCACCGCATGACGTCATCTGCTTACCATACTTAAGCTCAGCTGACTTCTTGCACTACGAGTTAGCAAGGATTCCGGTCCTGCTATTTCCACCACACTGGGACTCCGTCTCGCTAACCTACTGGATGACCTAGGTACCCGCTCCTCGGGGGCCTTCCCGCACTCAGGGCTATCCGTTCCTCGGAGAGCCATTTCTGTTTGCTTCTCTGTTCCAGTGAGTTCCTGCATCGTCCTTGGACAACCCTTGCTGTTCTTTTCGGACCTCCTCGGTGTCTGACCTCCATCTACTTCATCAGCACTGGCGTGAGTACATCATTTACTCGTTTACCTTTGTGGCATGGATCCCCAGGTTACCCCGCTTGCGGGCCACTACCGGATCCCTCCAGCCTTTTGCAGCCTTCCATCAGCTTCTGGCCTACCCCGCGCTGCGGACCACTACCGGAGTGCCAGCACAAGCTAGCCTAGAGAAGGTAATAATCAGACTACTCCACGCTGAGGATTCTACTTGGACTGACCAGCTGCAGGTCACTGTCTTGGAGACTGACTCTATTGATCCGCTCCTCTACGGCTGTATAATACAGTTATTTCCTCTGTTGTCCATCACTGCTGTTATTGCTCACCCCGCCAGGAGAGCGGAGTTTAGCAATCTATTAGGTTCCAGCTCCTCTGGGAGGAGGAGTTAGCAACTGTTGTGGCTCAACCTGCCAGGAGGGTGGAGTCAGCAGTCTGTATCGACCAGCTCCTCCGAGGGGAGGAGTTGGCAGTCTGATATGGCTAACCCCGCCAGGAGGGTAGAGTTGACAACCTGGTATGCGTTGGTTCCTGTAGAATGAAAGAGTTAGCACTCTGTTATAATTCTGCTTTGGAGTTGAGCAAACTGAGACAGATCCGCTAGGGAGTTAGCACTTAATATAATCTCTGTACTAAAGTAGCAATCTGTTATGGATCTGTTCCCTTGAAGGAGTAACAGTGATGATACTCCGTAGGCAGAATTAGTGAACTAATGTGGGTTGGCTCCCACAGAGTGGTAGATGATATAATACCGCTCTATTAGTGTAAGGAATGAACACTTAGTAGAAATGGTGAATCCCTGGGCCGATGGCAGATGACTGCGCCCCCAAGAGGAGATCCTGAGAGGAACCACCGGCTAGGCTGGAATATTGAGACAAACACACAGGCTGATACAGTACAGTGCGCTCCGATGGAGCGCACTGTTAACCCGCCATTGGATGCGCGTTTTCCCTTACCCCTTATTCAGTAAGGGGCCGAAAACGCGCGTCCAACCCGCCGAACCTAATAGGGCCCTCAACATGCAAATGCATGTTGAGGGCCCTATTAGGTATTCCCGCACAATTCAGAAAACAAAATGTGCAGCCAAGCCGCACATTTTGCTTTCAGAAATTAGCGCCTACACAAAGGTAGGCGCTAATTTCTTCAGGAACCGGGAAAGTGCCCAGAAAAGCAGTAAAAACTGCTTTTCTGTGCACCCTCCGACTTAATATCATGGCGATATTAAGTTGGAGGTCCCAAAGGGTAAAAAAAAAGTAAAAAAAAAAAATTGAAATCGGCACGCGGCTGTCGGGTCGAAAACTGGATGCTCAATTTTGCCGGCGTCCGGTTTCCGAGTCCGTGGCTGTCAGTGGGCTCGAGAACCAACGCTGGCAAAATTGAGCGTCGGCTGTCAAACCCTCTGACAGCCAAACCCTCTGACAGCCGCCGCTCCGGGCCAAAAGGAGGCGCTAGGGACGTGCTAGTGTCCCTAGGGCTTCCTTTTGCCTGTTTCTACCGCCGGGCCTCATTTAAATACAGAATCGCGTGCACAGGTGAATGGCCTGTGCGCGTGCCGGGAGAGCGGGCGTTTGCCCGCTCTCCCGTGGACTTTACTGAATCGGCCCGAAAACTGGGCATCCAAATGGCAGATGAAATTTAATGTGGATAAGTGCAAGGTGATGCATATAGGAAAAAATAACCCATGCTATAATTACACAATGTTGGGTTCCATATTAGGTGCTACAACCCAAGAAAGAGATCTAGGCGTCATAGTGGATAACACATTGAAATCGTCGGTTCAGTGTGCTGCGGCAGACAAAAAAGCAAACAGAATGTTGGGAAATATTAGAAAAGGAATGATGAATAAAACGGAAAATGTCATAATGCCTCTATTGCTCCATGGTGAGACCGCACCTTGAATACTGTGTACAATTCTGGTCGCCGCATCTCAAAAAAGATATAATTGCGATGGAGAAGGTACAGAGAAGGGCTACCAAAATGATAAGGGGAATGGAACAACTTCCCTACGAGGAAAGACTAAAGAGGTTGGGACTTTTCAGCTTGGAGAAGAGACGACTGAGGGGGGGATATGATAGAGGTGTTTAAAATCATGAGAGGTCTAGAACGGGTAGATGTGAATCGGTTATTTACTCTTTGGGATAGTAGAAAGACTAGGGGGCACTCCATGAAGTTAGAATGGGGCACATTTAAAACTAATCGGAGAAAGTTCTTTTTTACTCAACGCACAATTAAACTCTAGGATTTGTTACCAGAGGATGTGGTCAGTGCAGTTAGTATAGCTGTGTTTAAAAAAGGATTGGATAAGTTCTTGGAGGAGAAGTCCATTACCTGCTATTAAGTTCACTTAGAGAATAGCCACTGACATTAGCAATGGTAACATGGAATAGACTTAGTTTTTGGGTACTTGCCAGGTTCTTATGGCCTGGATTGGCCACTGTTGGAAACAGGATGCTGGGCTTGATGGACCCTTGGTCTGACCCAGTATGGCATTTTCTTATGTTCTTATATAGTTCTTTATAAGACTGTAAGTAAAACCACCAGAGGTGGCAGTAGTGAGCTGATGTGCTCGGCAGGGCTGAAGTCCTTCAGATACTGGAATGGCAATCTCTGAGTTGCTGTGCTGTAGAGAGAGAGAGACTATAGGTAGTGAGTAGACAGGGTATCCTGGATACATAACCAGTAGTGGATGATACACTCACAATGGTAGATATCTGTAAGGTCCTCTTATGCAACATAGAGTCTTCAGTATTCAGGAACAGGAGCCACAGGCGAGTACTGATTCCTGTAAGCAGTCTGAAATAGTAACTCACAATAACTGTGTATGAGATGGCTTCTGGAATAGAAGAGAGTTTAGGAGAGTTGAGGAACATGGGCCCTCGTGGAGCGAGTACCGGTTTCTGTCTGCAATAACTCACAATCTCCGTACCTGCGATAACGTCTTAGACAGAAAGGAGTCTTTGGGATTAGGAGCGTAGGCCCTCATGGAGCGAGTACCGGTTGCTATCTGAATAGAACTCACAGTGTTCTCGTCTGCGATCGCTTCCAGGCAATAGGAGTCTTCAGAGTCTTCAGGAACGAAGGCCCTCGTGGAGCAAGTACCGGATTCCGTCCTGTATCTGAAATCAAGAAGAGAGAGAGATCGGGGCCCCCGAGGAGCGGGTACCCCTAGGTAAGTTTGTAGAGGCAGAGCAGCGGAGAAAGATACCTCCTTGCTAACTTGATTCGTAGTTGCAAGCAAAGACCTTTTATGTTGGAAGCAGATGATGTCACTACGGGGTGACGCCCCCGAGGTTCGCGCCCTTGCTGGTATAAGTCTGGAGCGCGTGCCCTTACATAGTCAAGAACATGGCAGATCCGTAGCGTCAAGCCAGCCCGGGGACTCCAGGACACAGAGGCAGAGAGAAGCCGCGGCAGCATCTGTCCGTCAGAGCCGAAGGGGATCACCACAAAGGTAGAGAGGGTGGAGCGAGGGCGAGAATAGGCATGAACGCAACAACTGCTGAGACCTTGCCTGTTGTGGTAAGGGCCCACAGGGCTCCTCCCTGTGGGCGGAGTCTTCACTCACCACAACCTAAGGGCCCACTTCTAGTTCAAGACACACAGAACATAACAGTGTAAGTGGGAACATGTGTGTGAATGAGAGCATATGCAAGTATGTATGTGGGAGAAGGAGCGTATGTGTGTATATATAGATATATATCTATATTTATGATAGAGGGAAGAGAAAGTTTGTATATCCCTCTCCCACTAATCCATGACAATCTCAGAATGGCTGGAAATCAAAAGCTCCAAGGTATGGAGAGCATGAATTATTTTAGCTTTATTAGTTTACATTTTTGGGTATTATTTGCTGTTTTAAAATATTTTAAAGGTGTTTGGGAAATTTAAAACAAATTGTATATTTTAATTATTGGATCTTCCATTCATCAGCTATTTTAAAATATTCATTTTATTAGTATGTTTATACTATTATGATTAATGTATTTTTTATTTTTCTTGACTTTATTGTTTAATGGCTGAGGATTGATGATAATTCTGTTTTCCCATTGTTGCATTGCATACAGAGTTTGATGTTGCGGTTTCCAGTTCAGTTTATTCATGCATGTTTCTATTATACTTTATGATTTCAATTTTTCTGTATTTGGTGAGGGTCTGCCTGTGTTCTAGATGTATGACCGAGAAGAGGTCTTCTGCTAGTGTGTAGGAATCTATAGGAGCTTGGTTTGTTCTGTTTTCATAATAGGTGTATTGGTCTTTTAGGGCCTGGTGCACTATTTGCAGTGTTTTGCCTTTTCATAGATAAGCTTATAGAAACATAGAAATGACGGCAGAAGAAGACCAAACGGCCCATCCAGTCTGCCCAGCAAGCTTCACACACTTTTTTCTCTCATACTTATCTGTTTAGCTCTTAGCTTGTTACTTTAAGTGCTAGCAGTTAGTGCTGTTTTGGTGTAGTAGGCTTGTTATATTTTTATTGTAATCTACCCATGGCTTTCTGAGGGTGCCCATACCTATCATGCATTACAATAACCCTAATGCCATATCAGTTCCAAGTGTCATTTTTGCAGGCTTTTGTGGTTGGCCCCATAATAGTACATCTACCATATAAATGGGCTTGGACCGACGTGCCACAAATGCGCAGTAGAGAGCAGCTCTACTGCGCATGCGCGAGAGCACGTCAATCAGAGGGGAGCCCAGTGGACTTGGAAACGGCGAGGAGGAGCAGCGGCGGCAGCAGCACAGGAGGTCTCCGGGGGGGGGGGGGGTGTCTCTCGCGCGGGGAGAAGCAGCGGTGGCACAGACATGGGAGGTCGCTGGGAATTTCTCTCTCGTGCGCGCCTCATCACCGAGCGTCGGGCGAGCCAGCAACGAGCCCGGTGGAGAGGCGCGCGTGAGAGAGAGACCCCCGGAGACCTCCCATGGAGTAGCGGCGGCGGTATCTAAGTGTCAGGCGGGCCAGAGAGAAGAAGAGGGAGTGGAGGAGGACTGAGGGAGAGGGACGGGGTTGTAGAGGAGGTGGGAGGGGAAGGAAGAGGATATCAGTGGGGGGGGGGTAAAGCTGTGGAATACAGAAAAAGGGAGTGGAGGAGGGCTGAGGGAGAGGGAAGGGGTAGGAAAGGGAAGATGAGAAGGGATGGAAGGAAGAGGATGTAAGTGGGAAGGTGAGAGGGGAAGGAATAGGAAAGAGGATATGACTGAACAAGTGGGAAGGGTAAGAAGTTCTGGAGAAGAGAAAAAAAAGAGTGGAGGAAGGCTGGGAGAGGGAAGGGGTTGTAGATGAGGTGAGAGATGATGGAAGGAAAAGGGAAGTTGTGGAGAACAGAGCAGCTCTAACCGTGCTGGTCTGACCGATGGAATCTCGCCCATTTTAACGGGCTTAACGGCTAGTGTAAATATAATATACATGTTGTGATATTTTTATCTCAGAAGACTGAACTTTGAATATTCTTTTTCATGTAAAATCTGTTATTATAAATTGTAACGGCTCACCGCCAGCGCTGCCCTGGGTGCCGGTCCTCTGCCTCTCGCTCAGGCCTTTCGTGAGTCCCTGATATCCCTTGAGTCCGTCAGCCACTCGTAACTCCCTGGGTTTGGGTCTCAGCAGGCCCTGGCTTTGCTGGGCTTCCAGGTTCTCCTTGTACAGAGTTGGGGGTGAAACAGCCCCCAATCCCCCAAAGATAACACAGAGAGACCGTTTCTTCAAAGCATTTTATAAGGCAATAGATGGATCTAATACATTTACTCCTTCATATCCCCCGCCTCCACCAGTTCTTGGTGGCTCAAAACCTAGATAAATGACCCTGCCCCCAAGCAATCCAGCTCCCTTACAACCAGTGCTTGCGCAGAGTTACCTTTCAAGTCCCACACATCTATATTTAAATACCAGACACACCAGGCTCTCCCGAGCCCTTCTCCCCAACTTCCTTTAAGATGTTAGTTATACCTCTCCCCTTTCTGGCTACTCTGTATCCATATGAGAGCTGGAGGATTCCTCCTCCTCCTCCTGCTTCCCAGAGCTGGCTTTTTCTGGCCATTGCCACCATGTAGGCACGCCCTCTTCCTCTAACTCCATCGGTTCACCTGTGTCTGACTCGTTATTCTCTGATTCTGCCAGGTGTTCGCCTTCAGGCTCTCCCCACGGGTCAGGTGGTGGCTCTACGAACCTGGGATTTGTAGTTTTTCTTGTCCTCCCTTGCACCCTCTGCTGTCTGGCTCTGGTATTACCTGCCGTCCTATGTTGTCTTGTCTGTTCCTGCCCCTGGCAGTGCTGCACTGCATCACACAATGCATAATTCTTAATTGTGTGCATGGAGGTGGGAGCAGCAGTGCCAAGGGTATAATATAAAGTTTGCCTAGAGCATCTAATACTCTTGCACTGGCCAGGGGAGGGGGTGAAGACCTGGAGGGTAATGGGTGACAGTTTTTAAAGTTTAAGTCGCTGGAAGGAGCTGGGCTTTTTTTTTACTGGCACAAGACAAAGACTGAATGAAAGCAGGAACTGGGGGGGGGGGGGGGGGGGGGGCAGCACAATAATTGTTTGCACAGGGCAGAAAAAAAGCTAGCACTGGCCCTGACTCCCACGTAACTCAAGACGACGCGACGTTATGTTTCACAAAGTGCTGTTACATTGTCAATTAGTTTATCTCCATCCTAAACATAATGTTAGCACATCACCTCCTTCATTAGCGAGTGGCCTTCTATGTGATTCATAGAATTAGATAATTTTTCAGCAGCTGGGGAAAAAACTAAGATGAACTCCTTACAGCAAAATACACCTCAGCTAAAGGCAGTGTCTCAGAAAGATATCCTGCAACACATACACACAGATAGACATATATATTATGACCTAGGTTCAAGTTGGTTAGTTACATCACAAAAGTACTCTGAGAACTACTGTCATACTAAAACAGCCTGAAGCAACTGCATTAGAAGATAATTTATCATTTTTTAAATCAAAATGTCAGCTATTTATGGCATAATTAAAATAGATAATGCCTTTACCTTATGTTGATTCTTTTTCTTTTTTATTTATATAGATTCTCATTACAGCTTCAAGATTCTTGAGAAGCAATTAAATGGTCTAACACACAGGAAATTAATATAACAATATTACTATTACCAATATAATGTAGGTTTTTGACGTATACGGTAATAAAATCCACCATTATTTAGAAGAAACTAATAGGTGGATTTTCAAAAGTTGCACGCATAAAAAATACCTCTTACACGTGTAAAATAGCAGATATGGGAAGACACGCTGTTTTAAAACGCGTAAATCAGGGTCCACGAGTAAATTTACACATGTAAAAAGGGGTGGGCCAAGAGCATTCCAAGGAGGCCAACATTTACTCGAGTAAGTTGCTATTTTATATGCAATGTACGCATGTAAATGTGGCATCTTACCCGATTCCAAAGAAAACAGGGGGGTTATTAATAGGGATGCACATCTTCCCCTACTTGGATGATTAGCTGGTCAAGGAGGCCACACATGAAGGGGCACTTTGTTCCCTCAACTTGACCATATAGGTGCTGGAATCCCTCAGGTTTGTCATCAACTGCCTGAAGTCCCATCTTGTTCCTTCGGCTCAGTTGGACTTTATCGGGACCCACCTAGCTATGATCCAGGGCTGGACCTTTCTTCCTCACGACCGAGCGCTTGCTCTAGTGTCTCTGATGAGCTTGGTCCACCCCAGCCGATGGGTGCCGACCCGCCTTATGCTTCGGTTGTTGGGTTACATGGCTGCCTCTGTCCATGTCACCCTCTTGGCACGCTTACACATGTGGAGAGCCCAATGGACTCTGCGATTGCAGTGGCGACAGGCCTCCCAGGACCTCAGTGTGTGGATGCACGTCACGCCGCCCCTCCAGGACTCCTTGTCCTGTGGGAAATTCTGCCCAACCTGGAGCAGGGGATTCCTTTTCAGAACCCTCCATGCTAGGTTGTACTCACTACTGATGCTTCCACCTTGGGCTGGGGGGTGCATATGAATGACCTCCATGCACAAACTTTCTGGTCGGCCCAGGAGGCTCTATGCCAGATCAACATCCTGGAGATTTGGGCAATCAGGTATGTGCTCTGGGCGTTTTGGGATTGCCTGTCCAATCGAGCAGTCCTGGTCCAGATCGACAACCAGGTAGCGATGTGATACATCAACAAGCAGGGAGGTACTGGATTGTTTCTCCTCTGTCAGGAGGCTGTCCAAATTTGGTCCTGGGCCCAATCGCAAGAAATCCTGCTCTGGGCCATATACCTAGCAGGGTTGGAGAAATTGGTGGCGGATCGACTGAATCAAGCATTCCACCTGATGAGTGGTCCCTGGACCAGGCGGTGGCAAATTGCCTTTTCCATCTCTGGGGGATACCTAACATGGCTCTCTTCACCTCCCCCTACAACAACAAGGTGAGCAATTTCTGCTCTCTGCACAGGGGGACCGGGAGGCCAGCCTCAGATGCCTTTGCCTACTATTGGAGCAAGGGCCTTCTATATACATATCCTCTGCTTCCACTAGTGATGAAGACTCTCCTGAAGCTCCTACAGGATGGGGAAACCATGAATCTTGTGGCTCCCTGGTAGCCAAGACAGGTTTGTTTCCCAATCCTTTGGGATCTCTCTGTCAGGGAACTGATCAGTCTGTGGACCTCCTCCTATCTAATTATGCAGGATCGAGGCAGGCTGCGCCATCCCAACCTCCGGAAGCAGGAACACGGAGTCAGGAACTCAGGAGTTGGAACTTGAACACGCAGGGACAGCAACTAGCACTCAAAGAGTTGACCTGTTGCCAAGGCAATGCAAGAAGGTTAGCAGAGCCTTTATATAGTCCTTGGCTGATGACGTGGGATTTGGGGCCGGGACGAAGTTTCCCTCCGCGGCCCCTTTAAATCCCGGGTTGGTGTGTGCGCGTGCCTAAGGGGCAGAGCCACACAAGGAAGTCTGCGGTGTCTCCCTTGTGGGGAGGATGCCGCTGGAAGGCCCCGTTGTGGCTCAGACTGGAGCGGGGAAGCCTGCACCGAGCACCGGAGAGTGTAGGAAGGTGAGGGGGGACCCGGCCATGGCTGCCCGTAGCCGGGGTTCCCAACAGTACCCCCCCTCTTATGCCTCCTCCCCGGAGGTCTTGGCTTCCAGGATGTTCTTGGTGGAATTGATGGAGGAGAGGCTTATCTAGGATGTTGAAGGTGGGTTCCCACGTGTTCTCCTCCAGACCACATCCCTCCCATGATATTAAGTACTCCCACTGTCAGCGATAGAATCGTACATCCAGAATATCTTGCACTTGGTAGGTGGTCTCTTCATCAGCTACTATATTTGAGGGTTCGGGTGGTTTGTGGTGAAAAGTTGAAAGTACTAAAGGTTTCAGCAGAGAAACATGGAATATGTTGTGTATTTGTAGGCTAGGTGGTAGACATAAGCGATAGGAGACTGTACCCACTCGTTCCGTGACCATGGAGGGAATCCGTAGACAATTATGCCGGGTGCTTACCCAAACTCAATCTCCAGGGTTGAAGACTGGAGCTCTGCGACGGTGTTTATCTATGTCTCTCTTTGCGATGGCAGCCACACACCGCAGATTAGCTTGGGTGGATTCCCAGAGAGAATGAAGCTGTTGGGCAGTAAGCTGAGCTGCAGGCGAAGGGGCTGTTAGAGGAAGTGGCAAGGGTGGTTAAAGCTGTTTGCCAAAGACAATTTGGAAGGGCGAGGCTCCAGTTGCAGAGTGAATGTAGTGATTGTAAGAGAACTCTGCCCAGGATAGTAGGGCCACCCAATCGTCCTGTTTGTCTCCTACAAAGGAGGACGGTTGGTCTGTTCTGCTTGCCCGTTGCCTTGAGGATGGAAAGCTGATGTGAAGTCCAAATGGATCCCAAATGTTTTGCAAAGTGCTCTCCAGTATTTAGCTGTAAATTGAGAGCCACTATCAGAAGCGATGTGCAGTGGTAGTCAATGCAGGTGGAAGATATGCTGTGTAAAGAGTTGGGCAAGCTCTGGTGCGGTAGGAAGCTTTGAGAGAGGCACGAAGTGAGCCATCTTTGAAAGTCTATCTACCGTGACCCAGATGACCTGCTTCCCCTTGGACAGAGGTAGATCTACTATAAAATCTGTAGAGATGTGAGTCCAAGGCTCTGCTGGTATGGGAAGAGGTTGCAAAAGCCCCCAGGGGCGATCCGATGAGGGCTTTTGTCTAGCACAAGTGGGACAGGAGCTGACATACGCTCGGACGTCTTGATTGACGTGCGGCCACCAGTAGTAACGAGTTAGTAATTCTAAGGTTCTGGCCCTGCTTGGATGCTCAGCAGTTAGAGAGTTGTGTGCCCAGGAGAGGACTTTCTTCCATAAGCAGATGGGCACAACCGTCTTGCCTGCTGGGACGACCTCAGAGGCGGCAACTAGGACCTTGGCTGAGTCTAAGATGTACTGTGGTGTAATGGGTGAATCCTCAGTCTCAGAGGTACGGGAGAGCACATCAGCACGAAGATTCTTTGATACTGGTCGGTACCGCAAGGAGAAATGGAAGCGATTAAAATACAAGGACCAGCGAGCTTGTCTAGGCTTCAAGCGCTGGGCTTGTCACAGATATTCCAGATTTTTGTGGGCTGTAGATACCACAATTGGATGCTGGGCTCCCTCCAGCCACTGACGTCACTCTTCAAAAGCCAATTTTATGGCTAGGTGTTCTTTATCACCTATGCCATAATTTCTCTTGGTGGCAGAGAACTTCCGAGAGAAGTAGGAGCAGGGGAGTAACGTGTCTTTGTTAGAAACTTGGCTGAGGACAGTCCCCACGGCCAGATCAGAAGCGTCCACTTCCACGATGAAAGGACGTTGGGGATCTGGGTGGTGTAAGCAAGAATCCAAGAGGAAAGCTTGTTTTAATTCTTCAAAGGCCCAGAGCGTCGCTGGTGGCCAATTCTTGGCATTAGCTCCCTTCTTAGTGAGGGCCGTGAGTGGAGGTACCTTTTGCGAGTAGTGAGGTATGAAGTGCCGTTAGAAGTTTGCAAACCCGAGGAAGTGCTGAAGGGCTTTGGTTCCCACTGGACGGGGCCAGTCTTTGATGGCCGACACTTTCTCAGGATCCATGTGAAATCCGGTAGAGGATACTATGTATCCCAGAAATGGCAGAGACTCTTGTTCGAATAGACATTTTTCTAGCTTGGCGAACAAGCAGGTTTCCCGGACTCGTTCTAGTTCTTGTCTTACTTGCTGTAGCTGGGTAGTTAGATCTTTGGAGTACACGAAGACGTCATCCAGGTAGATGATTACCGATGAGTGTAGCATGTCTCAGAGGACCTCATTCATAAGGTTTTGAAAAACCGCTGGAGCATTACACAATCCGAAGGGCATGACTAGATAGTCGTAATGCCCATCACGAATATTGAATGCGGTTTTCCACTCATCACCTGGTCTGATTCGCACTAAGTTGTAGGCCCCTCGAAGGTCGAGCTTAATAAAGACCTTAGCTCCTTGTAGACGATCTAGGAGTTCTGGGATGAGCGGAAGAGGATATCTGTCCTGGTGGGTGATGGCATTGAGACCTCGGTAATCTATACAAGGTCTAAGGGAGCCATTCTTCTTAGTGCCAAAAAATAAGCCGGCCCCCGCTGGTGAGGTTGAGGGTCGAATAAACCCCCGGTCCAAATTTTCCTGGATATAGCTGTGTCTCTGGTAGGGACAGAGGGTAAACCCAGCCTCGGGAAGGCATGGTACCCAGTAGCAGGTCAATTGCGCAGTCAAAGAGGCGATGTTCCGGAAGGAGCTCTGCCTTCTCCTTGGAAAAGATGTCACTGTACTCCACATACTGTGGTGGCAGCGACAGTTGCATGGCGGGCAAAGGAATGCATGGTCAAGACAATGTCAGCAGACATGTAGAGAAACAAGTTGGGGTCCAAGCAGCGATTTGAAGGGTGTCCCATTTAATGAGTGGCGAGTGTTTCTGGTGCCAGGGTAGGCCCAAGACAATAGGGTGGATAGCCTTTCCCAGGACGAAAAAGGAGATCTCTTCTTCGTGAAGAAACCCGGTGCGGAGGATCACCGGGACTGTTGTGGCAGAGACACAGCCTGCGAGCGGGGTACCATGGATGGAAGATATCCGCAAGGGCGGTGTGCGTGGCAGCACTGGAAGCTGCAGCTGTTGCACTAGATCAGCAAGAATGAAATTTCCTCCAGAGTCTATGAAGGCCAAGGTTGAAAATGTCCCACCAGGATATTCCAGAGAGACGGGGACGGTGCATTGGGAGCAAGGTTCACGCAGCCTAGGGTCAGCTCCCCAGTGATGCCTAGGCTTGGGAGTTTTCTGGCTGCTCCCTGCATTGGGCCAGTAAGTGTCCCTTGCCTCTGCAATAAAGGAAAAGACCTAGCGAACGGCAGCGCTTCCTCTCCTCTGGAGGGAGTGGGATTCGCCCGAGTTGCATGGGTTCCTCTCATTGGTTGCCCTGATGTTCAGGAGGGGGGGGCAAGCAGACAAGAGAAAGATGGAGCCAATGGGACCGGTCTCCGAGGAGACCTGACTTCTCGAGTTTGTTGCTGAAGCCGGTGGTCAATCCGTCCAGTGAGATCAATTAATGCTTCGAGATCATTCGGGAGGTCCCGGGCACCGAGTTCATCCTTTATTCGAGGGGACAAACCCTCCAGGTAGATGCTTCTTAGGCTGTCCTCTCACCAACCCAGTTCTGACGCAAGGGTGCGGAATTCGACTGCGTAGTCGACCAGAGACCGAGGACCCTGATGAAGATGAAGGAGTTCTGTAGCTGCAGTGGATTGCCGGCTGGCTCGTCGAATACCTGCTTGAAGGCGTGAACAAACTGCTGCATCTCCCCAAGCAAGGGGTCACCTCGCTCCCATAGTGGTGAAACCCAGGCCAGAGCTCGACCGTCCAAGAGAGACAATATGTAGTTCCGATGGGAACTGCGCAGGCTGCAGGGCGAACCGCATGAAACAGTGGTTAAGGAAGCCATGGTACTGTTTAGGATCCCCTGCGTAACGAGGTGGCACAGGCAAATGTAAAGATGTGGCGGGACCTGGAGCTGGAACGGGAGCCAGAGGCGGAGCTGCAGCGAGGGATGCTGAGTCCAGGCAGTTAGCTAACCTCTCAACGGTAGCCGCTAAGAGGTCTAAGTAGTGCTGCTGTTGCTTCAGGCATTGGGCCATGCCTGGGATAACCTGGAGGCCAGAAATGTCTGCCAGGTCCATGGCCTTGGCAAGCTGTTGAGGACATGTACCCTTGGGCCGGCTAGAGTGCTTGGAGGAGCCTCTGAAGGAAGGCCTACAGCGGAACTCATAGCCAGGAGGCGGAATTGGACCAGGAGACCTGACTGGACCTTCACCTATACCAACCCTCGTTTCCCTGCAGGTTGAGCTCTTGGGTACCGGGGCTGGCAGGACTTAGGCGAAGGTCTCCTGGCAAAGAAGAGTCCGATGAACAGTCCGAGTCAAGGCAAGTAGAAGAGCTGGAAAGACGGAGACAATCCAGAAGTCGTGGCAGGCGGCAGAAGTGCAAGACGAGGAGCCAGGCCAGAGGTCAGGGCAGGCAGAAGACTGGCGAAGCTGGAGAATGAGCCAAGGGTCAGGACGGGCAGCAGACAGAGAATACCAGGAGTCAAGCCGAAGTAAAAAAACAAAGAGTCAAGCCAAAGCAGGATCAGGAGCTGGAGTGGGATCAAGGGAGCAGGAACGGAGCTGGAATAGGATCATGGAAGCAGGAGCGGAGCTGGAACAGGATCATGGAAGCAGGAACACAGGAGCTGGAACTTGAACATGCAGGGACAGCAACTAGCACTCAAAGAGTTGACCTGTTGCCACCTTAGTCCTATTATTCTCCGTGTTAACATGTAAACCGATGTAATATACCCCAATGAATGTCGGTATATAAAAGCAAATAAATAAATAAATAAAATAAGACAAGGCAGGAAGGTTAGCAGAGCCCTTATATAGTCCTTGGCTGATGATGGGGCCGGGCCGAAGTTTCCCGCCTCGGCCCCTATAAATCCTGGGTTGGTGTGCGTGTGCCTAAGGGGTGGAGCCACACAAGGAAGTTGGCGGTGTCTTCCTCGTGGGGAGGATGCCGCAGGAAGGCCTCGTCGTGGCCCGGACCGGAGTGGGGAAGCCTGCGGCGAGCACTGGAGAGTGTAGGAAGGTGAGGGGGGACCCAGCCGTGGCTGCCAACACTGTCCTAGGAGAACACTTGTTACAGGAAAGCAACTCTGCTATATTGTGTTATGTTTTGTTAATATTTTTATTCTTGATGAGTTGCATTTTATTTGTGAGATTTTTTTCTATACATTTCTTTGTAGAGTGGTGGTTAATGAATGTTTAAATGAATAAATAAAGTAGATTCTGTCTGAAATAGGCTAGATAAAATCTTGAAGTTTCTTTCAACCCTAACTTTTTGATTCTACAGTATATTATTAGACATTGGTATACAGATACTGTACATATATCTTGGTACTATATTTATCATAGCACCAGTACTACACAGAACTGAAATTAATTCTATGAAATATTTTTTCCACACACAATGGGTTTAGAAAATATTGAATTTTATGTCTTCAGGATGACATGTAATTTGCATTTGCTTTTACCAAATAAACATCTGTTATAGTAAAAAGGAATCCACTAGTTGAAGGTTTGCAGATTTACGTGCTGCAGAAATAATTAAGAAAGCATGAAAATAATCCTTTTTTTTAATGTGACACATTTTCACACCTAAACATGTTTAACGGTGTGGGAAATAATTAGTAGATTTTGTTGGAAAACACCAGGAATGTCCAAGTGTCCCCAGATCTGAAATTCAGCCAGATTTATTCCTTCTAAAAGCACTGTCAAAACACATGGTAGGATTTTTTTCTCCTGGCTGAGACTTCATAGCTGAAGATAAGCCAAAATAAAAAGGTTTTACCCTGCTATTGGAGTGTTATTTTCTCTCTCTGTTGTGAAGTTCTTTGGGAGAGCTGCATGGTAGGATTCTTTGGGTGTGGCTTTGTTCTGTTATTTCCGAATATTACATAGCATAGACATATTGGACACATACTAATAGAAAAATGGTTAAATCAGAGAAAGCTTGACAGGTAATGTCAATCGTCAAGTCTTCAGTCTTCATGGATACCTTTCTTGTGAATGGACAGCAACAAGAGTTGCAGCCTTGACACTTGCATGACTTACATTTTTATTTATTAAAATTTATGAATCACCTAACATTTAAAATAGGCGATGAAGAAAGACTTCACAAGATAGGATTCTTTGTAGGTTAGGGGATACCTTTTATTGGGCCAACATATGAATTATGGAAGGACTATGACATATATGAGCTTTCAAGATCACATTGATCTCTTCTTTATGTAGAGCCCCATCGGGATCTCTACTATAGAATTTAGCCTATGGTTAGAACTAAGCAGTGTAGAATGGAGGAATGTGACATCTTGCCACAACACCCCATTGGAAGTTGCTGCAATGGTAGTTTACTTCCCACATATTAGCAGGTGATGCCAAGGTTTAATGTGGTATTTTGTTTTAATGTTTGGAGGGAAAGGATCTGATTTCATAGTTCTTTTTCACTATTGGCTAAAACCCCTGTGTTGAGAAGTATAGGAAGCAATTGGATCAATTTTCTGGCTCACATCCAGTGGCTAGTAACTGTGATTGTATTGATTTTTGGAGTGTTTTGGTATGTTGTGATATTTGTTAGAAAACAGTTCTTTTGTCCTCCCTTCCTGCTTGAGAGAAAGGACTGGGGAAGAAGACTTTTTCCCTATTTGCAATATTTTTGGATCCTTAAGACTGAAAGACCCCTATTTCATCTAATAAAACTGTGAAAGGAACTGACTCCGCCTCCACCACTGGGGTCTGCACTCTCCTGGGGGACCCAATATCAGCTCCCTATCTGCCACGGGGGGTCTGCATCCTCCTGGGGAACCCACTTCTGCATCTGGATCCGCTGCAGGGTGTTGTGACCGTCGCTGCCCGATGTCTCCACTCTGCCCACCTTACCTCTTTGGGGACTCCCTCTTTGCTTATTGGATGTTTGGCTGCCACGGCGTCATCTTGCTGACCTCTTCCGGCGTCCCCGGACCAGCTAGACGCTGCACTCCGCCATGTTTCCCAGAAGGCTAAGGGCGTGCGCGCAGCGCGGCCCGACTCAAGTACCAGCAGTGGTGCGAACCTCAGGGTCGTCCCCCTGAGATGACGTCATCATCACCGGATATTTAAAGGTCTCTGAAATCGCTAACTAATCAAGGGCTTTCTCCAGGTATCGCTGCAGATTGGATTCGCTCTCTGTATACCTTGCTACTCTGCCTCCTCTGACTTTACCAGGGGTACCCGTTCCTCGCTTTCTCTTTTGCCTTTCAGGTTGCAGTCTAGAACTGGTACTCACTCCTCGAGGGCCCACGTTCTCGGACCTGCTTCTGAATACCACTTCTGCCAGGAACTCATCGCTGCCTACAACACCAGTGAGTTACCATCTTTCTCTCAGAGCTTTCCATGGAACCAGTTACTCGCTCCTTGAGGGCCTAATCCATTCCAGCTCCTGGGCTGCTTCTAAGAGATTATTGTGTGAGTGTTACCATCAAGGTTCTAATCCTGAACTCTGCATACCCTGCCTACTCATTGTATTCAGTTTCTCTACAGCTCTGCCACCCTGGGATTGCTGTTCCAGTCTCTGAGGGACTACAGCCCAGCCGGGTGCTTCCAGCTCACTACTGCCACCTCTGGTGGTTCTTTAAAACAGTTTAATAAAAGAACTATATATGTGTCTGTCTCCCAACTCTGAGCTTGACCTGTGGTCCCTCTCGGGATCTTCCCCCGTGGGTGTGGTCATCTGCCACCGGCCCAAGGATCCTCCCACAACTATCCCAAACAATAACACAGGGGACTCAACATTACCTCTCAATCTACCACTGGGGTCCTGCCCTCTTGGGGGACCCAGTTCCACCTCCAAATAACTGCTGTCTTCATGCTCTTCTTCTTTGATGGGAGGGTTTTCCTTGGTCATGGTTACAGTTCCACTAGTCATTGCTTCAGGCTCTTAGCAATCTTAGCTTTTAGTGATTCCAGCTCAGTTAAGCTCATGGAAAATTATTACTCAGCCTGGAGAAACCACTTCCTCTCAGCCAAAAGGCTGAGACCCAGGCAGGTTTATGGAAAGAGAACAGGTATAAATTCTTCTAATCTACTTAGACTTTTCTCTGTACTGAGAACCAGGAACCCAAGGGTTCTGACTCCCCTTATCACTCAGCATAAGCATCTGTTTGCTTGATGGGATGATTTTTCAGTGCATTTCTCTCACGAATCTCTCTTTCAGTCAGAATTCTGCAATTTAAGACTTTTTCAGTCAAAGTTCAATAACTTAGAACTTTGCCATTATTTGCTTTTAAAGTGATATTTCATTGTAAGTTAACAGCAGTAGTCAGGGAGCTGTGACATGGAAATACTCTACCTCATCTATTCAATAGTCTCTGACTCATCTATTCAGTAGTATTTAAGCACCTTCACAATAAGAGGTCTGGCAACCTTTCAGTCTTGTTCTGGCTTTCCTGGGCTGGTGGCTCATGCTACATAATAGCATTGCCCACCCTTTTTTTTTCTGTTGCAATTCACTTAAATGGAAGTATGCTCTGTCTCCCTCTCTTGAGAGGTGAGTTTCATAACTAGTTGGAATCCAGAGCTGGGAGCAGAGAGGAGGAACCTGGGACTCCACCCTAGAGTTTCAGGCAGAAGAACAGAAAAGGGGAGTTTTGAAGCTCAAGCAGTGAATCCCAATGTTATGACCGTCAGCCGCGGGCGGCCGCAGCCGACCCAACTTACATCATGTCATGCCCTGCTCTCCACTTTGGGTGAACTTGCGGATGTGGCTAGCCGCTACCGCCGCATACCTCCTGGCTCCCGAGACTCCACGTGGCGGCTGGGACGCCGCCGACCTACACACCGACTCCGGGCTTTCCTAGGTGCACGTGTGCCACCGGGCCTCCCTTTAAAGGCCCAATGGCAGGATCCAAAAAGCACGAAGGAAGGCGATCTATAATAGCCGTCAGGATGAAAGAAAAGAAATAGATGCCTGTAGTCTTAAAACAATCCTTTATTGCAGTGGAGACACAAGGGTAGCCCGACTCTGGCCGAGTTTCGCCGTTTCAAAACGGCTGCCTCAGGGGCTAAAAACATAAATAAAAAACTTTAAGAATAAAATAAGAAATGGCATCATCAATAATTGTATAGTTATTTGAATCAATCAACCACATTTGAGTGAATCAGTCATTTAAAAGTTAAAAAATAAAAAAGCCAAGGTGACATATAGAGGATAAATACACTAAAAAGATGGGTTTGTAACACACCAAGTGAATTTGTACATAGCCTCACGGTAGAATAAATTGCATAAAAACAAAATCCAGAATATTAATAAAAACATCATCATTACCTTACAATAATCTTCTTGAATTCATTAGTTATATATCGACTAAGAATATAATGTGATCATATAAAGAGCTGTATGATCTCTTATGTTGCGTCTGTAATGGTGCAGAAAAAAGATGACAATATCACATGATGTATTATACATTATAGTTGAACATTAATCAAGATATTATGAACATTAACTGTACATATCAATGTATCTCTGTTAATATAAATAGATATATCACTTATTGTTGTGTGTGGTTAAACTGTACTCTGATAAAATCATTGTTATTATAATGTGTCTTACTGATGTATTTATATAAAATATTGAGCTTAAAACTGTGAAAGTGAAACAAATTAAGAACCTATGAGAATAAAAATAATTGTTAAGAATCTCTGTGCTATGTGAAGATCTGTGATGTATGTGTATGTGAACATTATAAGATAGTGTATGATAAAATTATTAATTTAAATGAATATGAATGAAAAAACTTAAAAAAGAGCAATACAAACTGGGGAGAACAACTTCTCATACATGTGTGAATACAACAATTGCACTACAAATTGCACTCTATGTACAATTTATACCTATAACAAGCGCACCAAAAATGCTACATCCCTATAGTATAAAAACTTTTAGACATGAGTGCTTTGCTGATGGAGTCCGATCATAAAAAATATGAAAATGAATAATGAAGCCATTACATTCCTTTTTTATAGACCCATAAAGGAAAATTGTGATCTTAGTAAATAATGTTCAAACATGCTAAATATAAGGGCTTAAAAATTCATGCCGAAATACTTGAAATTTAAAAATTGGAAAAGTGAATACATAAATAATGATGAGCATGTCGATTTAAATTACTGACCAATGTGCATGAAAGAGGGGTGATGCATAAAGGTGCTAAGATTACAGTCAGTGTTGACTATAATAATTTAATATGCATCTCAAAATTAATATCTGTAAATTAATCCTTGCTCTAATATGTGTGCCAAATATTCCTTAGACTATTTTAGAAAGTGGCAAAGAACTACTAAGTGCTTATGTAAATGAATATGCGTCATGAATATTTCATTGTGTAGCCTTCCAAACGCTATAGTATCCAAAATTTTTTTTTTTTTTTTTTTATCAAAGACCACACATATGCAAACATAAATGAATTCATTAAATGTTGTGAAAAATAAATTATAAAACCTTTTTAAAAAAACGCGGTGCTGTGAGTGTATTAAAAGCCATATAGAAGCAAGATGTAAATATCAAACTGAACCACCGTGATGAGTAAAGATATATATTGATATTACTTTCTTTCAAAATAGCTCTCCGATGAACAATGTACATATGTGTACCTAATGACATAACTAATAAGAAGTGTTCTGACTGATACCTTGAAATAGTTTAAATCATGTGCAGATTGCAAACGGCAGGAGGGCTACTGATGTAGCGATCAGAGTGCAAAAGAAACATTGTTAAAAGTGCTCAGGAAAGTGTTTGATAAAGGAATGGAAACAAACAATGCTATTTAACATACTGAGAAGGTTAAACAGAGCAAACAGGACATCAAACCCAAAAAACATCAAAAAATAATGTATTGTGTGTGAAAAGGTGAGTTTTTTTAATATAATACACACTACTTCACTTCAATACATTTATTACACTGACTTGTGCCCACTATGTTTTTACTTTCATTGTTTTTATTTTTTGTTTTGACACGCCCCCTCAAATGATTGACAGTTCATTCCCTTTTTTTAGTTTTTAATCTTTACAAACAATTTTTCACATCACACATTATAAACTTGTTTATTTCACCTTTTCACACACAATACATTATTTTTTGATGTTTTTTGGGTTCACTAAATTTATTCGTCAATGATTGACAGCTGTAATTTGGCGCCAAATTTGATTATAAACTTTTCCTGCACAGCACTGCCGTCCATGTTTGCCTTTGCTAGTGGAGTTCTGCTATCGCGAATGCTTCAAGGTAAATTCACTTCTTTGATGTCCTGTTTGCTCTGTTTAACCTTCTCAGTATGTTAAATAGCATTGTTTGTTTCCATTCCTTTATCAAACACTTTCCTGAGCACTTTTAACAATGTTTCTTTTGCACTCTGATCGCTACATCAGTAGCCCTCCTGCCGTTTGCAATCTGCACATGATTTAAACTATTTCAAGGTATCAGTCAGAACACTTCTTATTAGTTATGTCATTAGGTACACATATGTACATTGTTCATCGGAGAGCTATTTTGAAAGAAAGTAATATCAATATATATCTTTACTCATCACGGTGGTTCAGTTTGATATTTACATCTTGCTTCTATATGGCTTTTAATACACTCACAGCACCGCGTTTTTTTAAAAAGGTTTTATAATTTATTTTTCACAACATTTAATGAATTCATTTATGTTTGCATATGTGTGGTCTTTGATAAAAAAAAAAAAAAAAAAAAAAAAAAAATTTTGGATACTATAGCGTTTGGAAGGCTACACAATGAAATATTCATGACGCATATTCATTTACATAAGCACTTAGTAGTTCTTTGCCACTTTCTAAAATAGTCTAAGGAATATTTGGCACACATATTAGAGCAAGGATTAATTTACAGATATTAATTTTGAGATGCATATTAAATTATTATAGTCAACACTGACTGTAATCTTAGCACCTTTATGCATCACCCCTCTTTCATGCACATTGGTCAGTAATTTAAATCGACATGCTCATCATTATTTATGTATTCACTTTTCCAATTTTTAAATTTCAAGTATTTCGGCATGAATTTTTAAGCCCTTATATTTAGCATGTTTGAACATTATTTACTAAGATCACAATTTTCCTTTATGGGTCTATAAAAAAGGAATGTAATGGCTTCATTATTCATTTTCATATTTTTTATGATCGGACTCCATCAGCAAAGCACTCATGTCTAAAAGTTTGTTATACTATAGGGATGTAGCATTTTTGGTGCGCTTGTTATAGGTATAAATTGTACATAGAGTGCAATTTGTAGTGCAATTGTTGTATTCACACATGTATGAGAAGTTGTTCTCCCCAGTTTGTATTGCTCTTTTTTAGTTTTTTCATTCATATTCATTTAAATTAATAATTTTATCATACACTATCTTATAATGTTCACATACACATACATCACAGATCTTCACATAGCACAGAGATTCTTAACAATTATTTTTATTCTCATAGGTTCTTAATTTGTTTCACTTTCACAGTTTTAAGCTCATATTTTATATAAATACATCAGTAAGACATTATAATAACAATGATTTTATCAGAGTACAGTTTAACCACACACAACAATAAGTGATATATCTATTTATATTAACAGAGATACATTGATATGTACAGTTAATGTTCATAATATCTTGATTAATGTTCAACTATAATGTATAATACATCATGTGATATTGTCATCTTTTTTCTGCACCATTACAGACGCAACATAAGAGATCATACAGCTCTTTATATGATCACATTATATTCTTAGTCGATATATAACTAATGAATTCAAGAAGATTATTGTAAGGTAATGATGATGTTTTTATTAATATTCTGGATTTTGTTTTATGCAATTTATTCTACCGTGAGGCTATGTACAAATTCACTTGGTGTGTTACAAACCCATCTTTTTAGTGTATTTATCCTCTATATGTCACCTTGGCTTTTTTATTTTTTAACTTTTAAATGACTGATTCACTCAAATGTGGTTGATTGATTCAAATAACTATACAATTATTGATGATGCCATTTCTTATTTTATTCTTATTCTTAAAGTTTTTTATTTATGTTTTTAGCCCCTGAGGCAGCCGTTTTGAAACGGCGAAACTCGGCCAGAGTCGGGCTACCCTTGTGTCTCCACTGCAATAAAGGATTGTTTTAAGACTACAGGCATCTATTTCTTTTCTTTCATCCCAATGGCAGGATCTGCAGGGGCGTCCCTGGCTGATGACATCACAAGCCTGAGATATTTAAGCCTCTCCTTTGGCCTACGCTAATCGACTTTGCAACGAGTTCCCTGAGCTTCGTTGGTGCTTGTTCCTGTTCTCCGGACCTGCCGTTCCTGCCTTGGATCTCTGAACTGCATTCTGGACTCTGGCTTGGGTACCCGCTCCTCGGGGGCCTGCTCTGCGCTTCCTGTTCGGGACTTTGTCTTGCACTGCCCCCGCTCCTTGGGGTAGCCTCATCGCTACTATGCCAGAGATCTTGTCTCCACGCTTCCCCGCTCCTCAGGGTAGCCTCAGTGTTCCTACACCAGAGATCCTGTCTCTACGCTTCCCCGCTCCTCGGGGTAGCCTCAGCATTGCCACATCGGAGTTCTTGTCTCTATGTTTCCCCGCTCCTTGGGATAGCTTCAGCTTTGCCACATCGGGTTCCTGTCTCTGCGCTTCCCCGCTCCTCTGGGTAGCCTCAGTGTTACCACACAGGACATTCAGTCTCTACGCCTCCCTGCTCCTCGGGGTAGCTCCAGCATTGCCACACCGGAGTTACTTTCTCTACGCTTCCCTGCTCCTTGGGGCACCTGACAGTATTCCTACAATCCAAGTGTCTGCGATCACGTGGCTGTGACGCAGATGGCTCTGCTACGCCTCCTTTCTCCTGGACCACAGCCGTGGTCCAGTTGCTTGTGTTTCCAATCCACCTTGCCTCCAGACGGTGGGGCCCTGAGGGTTCAAACCCTCAGGGAGAGTCAACTCCCACCTCGGGCCAAGGGTCCACGAAACCTACAAAACCTAACCCCCAAGAATTTGCAAGAGGATTTAATGGGACTTGTATGGACTAAGCCCTAGTATTGTGGTGTCTCCTACCTTCATAGCTACAATTAGAAGAGGAGCTACATTTAGATATTACTTATGTGATCTTGAAAACTCAGGTACATCATCATCTTTGGACAATTCTTACTGTGGTCCAATGAAAGTTCTCAGTTTGCAACAATCCATTTTTTCCAGGCCCAATATGGCTACTAGAACTATGCTCATGAAATTCAAATGTATTCTACTGAAACCTTCTGCCAGGGAATAAGCTGGCACTGCCACATAGCCAACCATGAGAGTACAGAGATTAAAAAGAAGATCTGCATCCAGATTCTCATGTCTTTCAAGAAGGATCCTATAGGGCTGGCCCAGTGGCTCAGTGATGGTATTCCGCACTGCATTGTAGAGAGATGGCTTTAATTCCTGGCTAAGCTCTTCCACTCCCTGGGTTGGCTGGAATTGGGAATACTGCAGAGACAATGCTCACAGTCCCTGGAGAAGAGGGAATCATAGACATCGTACCATGGCAACAGGTAAATTTAGGCCCTACAATTCTAGGTTTACAGAAGGAGCCCTGGTGCATGGTTCCCCAGCCAAGGACTGTGGCAGCAATGACTGAACTAAATACAAAGGGATACAAAATAGGAGGAAATCCTCCTGGCTAGTTATGAATGAAGGCTCATGGTGCCAGATCCCAGCCCTGGTTCTAGCTGAGCTGGAAGCCCAAGGGAGAAGGCAAAAACTGCTGGGTCAAAAAAGAAGCTTCCTGACACCGAGACATGCCCATAGTATCTTTCCACTGACAAGCAGCTTCTGATCAAACTGGCCAGCAATTAAATAGAATCTTTCTTTTTGTTCATTATGATTAGCAAATGGGGGTCAGAGGTGACTGTTTAATTACCGGCCTGTCAGATTTGCGTGTTCAGAAGGCTGGTAATCTGAGATGTTGCTGGAATAAGTCAAATATGCAGTAATATTCCTTTTCTTTTCTTCTATTTTTTTTAAATGGCAACTTCCCAATGCATTTCAAAAGAAGGGATGGTGGTTCTGTTACGAGCGCGCGCGGGCACGGTCGTCGTAAGCGGGTGGTGAGCCCTTGGGCCACGGCGAAAGCTAGGGAGGAGCCCCAGCCACACCGTGGGAGGTGAGCTGAGCAGGCAAGAACAGAAGCAGGGAGTCCGACCCTCAGCCGGACCTGCATGCCCATGGTAGCCAACACGGGGAAGTTGACTAATGAACGGTCCTCCGACTGTTCCCGGCCCTTTCGGACATGCCGCTGGGTACGGCAATGGGCAGCAGGCCGGACAGAGGCGAGGGCAGACAGAGTCCTTACACTGAGGACGTGAGACGAGGGCTGAAGCAGACATCCAAGAGAGGCTGAAGCAAGACATTGGAGACATCAGGGCAAGGGCTGAAGCGAGACATAGAAAAGATCCAGGCGAGCGGGAACTCCGATGCTGGGATACTGACATCCGAAGCCCCTTCGGCTGGCAGAAGCTCAAGAGCCTGTGGGACGAATCCCTCCTGTTGGCCACTCCAGGGCCCAACAGGACAGAAGGCTCAGGAACCAGACGAGGACGTAGGTCAAGGCAGAGACACGAAGACATCCGGGCAAGGGCTGAAGCAAGACACTGTAGACAAGGCTGGACGGAAACATGGCACTGTCCATCAGGGCGCCCTACTCAGCCAGCACAGCTAGACTGGTCACGGACCACCCCGTCCCAGACGCGCCCTACACAGCCCAGGAGGCTGGTCACGGACCACGCTGAAGAAAGGAGGGTGCAGGGAAACTCCAGGCGAACAGGAACTCCGATGCTGGGATACTGACATCCGAAGTCCTTACGGCTGGCAGGAACAGGAACAAACATCTAGGCATGGTCAGAAACAGACATCGAGACAAGGTACCATCTAGGCAAGACAGACCACGGTAGACCTGGATCAGGCAAGGTTACAGACAACTGTAGAGCTTGATCCGCAGGCCCCTTGCAAGTGAACAGAAAGTCCTTAAATACTGGAGGTAGAAGGCAACTCCCTGGGAGGAGCTTGCCAGGACCGCCCACCGCTGGTCCTATAACTGGGGTAGAGAGCTGCGGGCCAGCCCCTAGGAAAATGGGCGTGGCTGGAACCCAGGAAGTCCAAACGCAGAGGCATGCAAGCCACAGGCACAGCTAGGCCTCTCAGGCCCTGGAGCAAGTCCCGGATGGAACGTAGGCGAGGCCCTGGCTTCAGAGCGGCCTCTGGAGGAAGGTAAGAGACCTCCTGTAGCGCAGCAGCAGGGGGGATCGCAACAGGTTCAGAGCAGAGGTGTGGAACAGGCCATGCTTGAAACCATCTAGTGAGGTTCCAAATATATATCTTCCGCAGCCTGTTTTCGTACTAAAAAAAGTTTATAGTCCTGGAGTAAATGGGACTTTTTGCAGTCTGTGACAACTTTTATCAGAATAACGTAAGAATTTTCCAAAGAAGTTGCGCATGAGTTTTCAAGACAATGCAAATCCCCTTCTGCAGAGCACAGACACAGCCAACAAAGCTGTTTCTCCAAGGGCAACAAGATGGCAGTCCACACACAGGGGTGACCTCATCAGATAGAGCCCAGCATGGAAAACTTATGTCTAAGTTTCTAGAACTTTGACTGAGCCTCTCTGAGCATACCCAGCATGCCATTAAAGCATGCATCCATGTGGGGTCCCTTCAGTCTCTTATTTTCCACAGAGCTTTTTATAAAGATTTGTACTTTTTTGCGTCTTTTCCTTCATGTTCATAAAGTTTTTCTGTGGCTGTGGCATCGGGGTTCCGTCGGTGCCCGGACTGTACTCGCACCATGTCTATCACAGATCCTCATGGAGTCTGTGTAATGTGTTTAGGCCGTGAGCATGATGTCCTGACTTGCACCAAATGTGCCCTCATGACACCAAAAGGTCGCAAAGCCAGAATGGAGAAGATGGAACTCCTCTTTCGTGCTAAGACCCCAACGCCATCCATTGCATCGACGTCCTCGGAACCGGCACCGTTGACGTCGCGCCAGCATCATCCACAGTCCGGTGACCATCCGCTATCGATGTCTTCACAGCCATCGACGCCCGCTACTCCCCCTCAGGATCGAGAGGATCACAGGGAGAAACATCGCCATCAACATCGTAGGACTCGGAATGTCGAGGGAGTGAAATCATCGACCTCGCCACCATCTGAGCCACCGTCGAAGAAGTCCCGTCCAGGAAAGGCACCGACCATTCCTGCGACCGGGACACCGAGGCCACCCTCACCCGATCGGGGTTTGGGTGTCGCGATTCCACTTGTAAAGGTGGGCCCTCCGACTGTGCCTCTGCCTCCCTCTTCTGTTCCGGAGCCGGGGCTGCTTGCTCCAGGTCTCCGAGAAGAACTAGACCGGCTGGTTCAGGAGGCCATCGACAAGGCGATGCAACGGCTCCAGATTCCTCTGGCACAGACACCGGCACTGAGAGTGGAACCAGTCACCGACCCGATTGCAGCAGCACTGGCGTCGCTGCTATCCCGGATGGAGGCGCTCATGTCCGCCCTTCCACCGGTGGTTCCTGGGTCTCCGATGGCTCTGGTGCCTTCCCCGTTGATAACTTCATCAGGAGGAGAAACACCGTTCTGCATTCCTCCATCGGAAGTTCTGCCTTAGCCATCGATGCCAATTCGTCCCTCGCCACCGATTCATCCATCGGTGCCGATACGTCCATCGGCGCCATCGATGGTGTCGATGCCGGCACCGATGCCTTCTGTGCCATCTTTGGTGCCCCCGGTGATTCCTCCGATTTTCTCGGAGCCTCGACCAGGGCCTTCAGGTATCCAACTCCCTTCTCGTCCTACAGGTCAGTCTGCTGATTCTTATGACACATGGGGTGATGATACTTCCACAGACACCGATGACTTACCTTCACCTCCTTCTCCTACTGAAAGTAGAAAGCGTTCTCCTCCAGAGGACCTTTCTTTCATTAATTTTGTGAAGGAAATGTCTGAGTTGGTCCCTTTTCAACTTCAAATGGAACAGGATGATAGGCACCAGATGATGGAGTTGCTCCAATTCCTGGATGCCCCCAAAGGGATCACTTCTATTCCCATTCATCAAGTTCTTCTTGACCTCCTCAAAAAGAACTGGGAGAACCCTGGATCCATTGCTCCAGTAAACAGAAAGGCTGACCCTACCTATTTAGTTCAGTCAGCCCCTGGCTTTCAAAAATCTCAGCTCGATCACCACTCAGTTGTGGTAGAATCGGCTCAAAAGAAGCCAAAGAGGTCGAAGCCTCACTCTTCTACCCCACCTGTTAAGGAACAGAAGTTCCTAGACAATATTGGTCGATGAGTGTTCCAAGGGGCCATGCTCATCTCCCGAATTGTGGCTTACCAACTTTATATGACCCAATATAATAGGGTCATCTTCAAGCATATACAGGACTTCTCTGAAACCCTGCCTGAACAATTCCAAGACTAGCTTCAAACCCTTGTAAACAAGGGTTTTGAGGCAGGAAAACATGAGATTAGGACATCTTATGATATCGACACCTCTACTAGAGTGTCTGCAGCTGCTATTTCGGCAAGACGATGGGCCTGGCTCAAATCTTCTGACCTTCGCCCAGAGGTACAAGACTGGCTATCTAACCTACCACGTGTAGTAGACAATCTGTTCGGTGAACAGATCCAGCAAATGGTGGCTGAATTAAAGGACCATCATGAGACCCTTAAACAGCTTTCATCAATACCTTCCGACTTCTCCTTAAGCCAGCCCTTCAGGAAGGACTCTAAGAAGTCGTTCTACCATCAGAGGAAGGCCTATCCTCCACCAGCAAGGTCCCGAGCTACGAGACCTTATCAAAAGCCTCAGCCTCGCCAAGCCCGAAAGCAAAAATCACAAGCAGTTCCCCAGCCAGGGCCTGCTTCAGGTTTCTGACTTCCACTTGGAGAGCAGCAGCCTTATTCCTCTGCCAAGCATACCAGTAGGAGGTCGATTATGCCACTTTCACAACATGTGGCAATCAATCACAACCAACCAATGGGTGCTAGCAATCATTGCTCAGGGTTACCACCTGAACTTTCTTGCTCTGCCATCGGATTCACCACCTCTGCGGACGTGGGAGACATCCGACCACTCTATCCTTCTGGATCAGGAGGTTTCCCTCCTTCTCCAGTTAAAAGCAATAGAACCGGTCCCACTCTCGCAGCAAGGCCTAGGGTTCTATTCCCGGTACTTTCTGATCCCCAAAAAATCCTGGGGAGTTCATCCAATTCTGGACCTACGTGCTCTCAACAAGTACCTCCAGTGGGAAAAGTTCAAGATGGTAACCTTGGGGTTGCTTCTACCTCTTCTACAAAGAGGAGACTGGCTCTGCTCTCTGGACCTCCAGGACGCATACACACACATTGCGATAACTCCTACTCATCGCAAATGCCTCAGGTTTTTAGTAGGCCCCAAGCACTATCAATACTGAGAGCTTCTGTTCGGCCTAGCGTCTGCACCACGAGTCTTTACCAAATGCCTCGTAGTTGTCGCAGCTTTCCTCAGGAAACAAGGTGTTCACGTCTACCCCTATCTGGACGACTGGTTAATCAGGGCTCCAACCCAGGAAGCCGCTCGGCCGTCCCTCGATTTCACCTTACACACTCTAATTTCACTAGGATTTCTCGTCAATTACAGAAAATCCTATTTAATCCCATCTCAAACCTTGTCGTTCATTGGGGCAGACTTGGACACCTTGCAGGCAAAAGCCTTTCTACCTCAACAACGAGCGTTAACACTTGTGTCTCTCGCTCACCAGTTGCAGTCTCAGCATACAGCAATGGCTCGCCAATTCCTCGTCCTTCTGGGACACATGGCGTCTTCAGTCCATGTCACATCAATGGCCCGTTTGGCCATGAGACTCATGCATTGGACTCTGAGGTCACAATGGATTCAAGCTGTTCAGCCTCCGTCGACCATTGTCCACATCACCGACTCACTCCGTCTGTCTCTCGCCTGGTGGAAAGATCAGAACAATCTCCTCCAGGGACTGCCCTTTCAAGTGCCAGATCCTCAACTCATTCTCACCACCGACGCTTCCAAACTTGGGTGGGGAGCCCACGTGGACAATCTACAGACACAAGGGTCTTGGTCTCCAGGGGAAGCCAAACACCAAATAAACTTCCTAGAACTTCGAGCAATGCGATATGCTCTCAGGGCTTTTCAGGAACGCCTATCAAATCATGTCATCCTGATTCAGACGGACAACCAGGTGGCCATGTGGTACATCAACAAGCAGGGAGGCACAGGCTCCTTCCTTCTGTGTCAGGAAGCTGCGCAGATTTGGGCGGAAGCGCTCTCCCACTCGATGTACCTCAGGGCCACCTACTTGCCGGGAGTGGACAATGTCTTGGTGGACAAATTGAGTCGCGTCTTCCAACTGCACGAGTAGTCTCTCAACCCCTCCATAGCGACCTCAATCTTCCGACAATGGGGATACCCCTAGACAGACCTCTTTGCGTCCCCTCAGAACCACAAAGTCGACAATTTCTGCTCCCTCATTCGGAGCGAGCGCTCTCCGCCCAGAGATGCATTCTCCCTCTCATGGGCAACCGGTCTGCACCTCACTGGCCATGCCAAGTGTGGTTTCCCATACTTCAGGATCTCTCCATCCCCAGACACATTCCCTTGGGAATGGACCCGCATCTGATCACTCAAAATAATGGATGCCTATGCCATCCCAATCTTCAAGCCTTGTCTCTGACGACATGGATGTTGAAAGGTTAATCCTTCAACCTCTTAACCTTTCAGATTCGGTTTCTCGTGTCCTGATTGCTTCACAGAAGCCTTCCACAAGAAAATCTTATTCCTATAAATGGAAAAGGTACACATCATGGTGCACCTCGCAGTCCCTTGATCCCTTTTCCTGTCCAATCCCAAGGTTTTTGGACTATCTCTGGCATTTGTCAGAATCAGGTCTAAAGACCTCTTCCATCAGAATGCATGTCAGTGCGGTAGCCGCCTTCCATAAAGGTGTCGGGGATGTTCCTATATCGGTACAACTCCTCTTAACATGCTTTTTGAAGGACTTGCTCCATATCAAGCCACCTTTATGTCCTCCGGCCCCTTCTTGGGACCTTAATCTGGTTCTCGGTCAGCTCATGAAACCACCATTCGAGCCTCTTTACTCCTGTGACCTAAAATATCTCACATGGAAAGTGATTTTCCTTTTGGCTATCACTTCAGCTCGCAGTGTTAGTGAGTTACAGGCCCTAGTTACCTATCCGCCTTACACTAAAGTCCTGAAGGACCGGGCGGTACTCCGCACTCACCCTAAGTTTTTACCTAAGGTAGTTTCGGAGTTTCATATTAATCAATCCATCATACTACCTATCTTCTTTCCCAGGCCCCATTCCAATCCAGGGGAACAGGCTCTGCATACCCTTGACTGTAAATGAGCTCTAGCATTCTTCCTAGACCGTACACCTGCCCACAGGAAGAGCACTCAGTTGTTCGTCTCTTTCTATCCCAACAAATTAGGGCAACCTGTGGGTAAGCAGACTCTCTCCTCCTGGTTGGCGGACTGCTTATCTTTTTGCTATCAGCAAGCAGGCATTCCTTTTCAAGACCGTGTTAAAGCACACTCTGTGAGGGCCATGGCAACTTCAGTAGCACACCTACAATCGGTGCCGCTTCCTGACATTTGCAGGGCTGCCACCTGGAGTTCTCTCCATACTTTCGCAGCCCACTATTGCTTGGACAAAGCCGGAAGACAAGATTCTATCTTCAGCCAGTCTGTCCTGCGTAACTTATTTCCAACGTGACGTACCTACACTCTTCCGCCTGCCCGGTGGGGTTCAGGATGCCCTCTACCAAATTTCACCCCAGATATTGTGCCTGTTGCACGCCGTTGGGTACATTTGGTGCATGTTCGGACATCCTCAGCTCGGTACTTACCCATATGTGAGGACTACAATCCTGCTTGTCCTGTGAGAAAGCAAATGTTGCTTACCTGTAACAGGTGTTCTCACAGGACAGCAGGATGTTAGTCCTCACGAAACCCACCCGCCGCCCCGCGATGTTGGGTTCGTAACGTTTTATTGTTTTATTTTTCGGCACTGCCTGTAGCTATCAAATAAGATTGAAGGGGGACCCCTGCTGGCTGCAGGGTTAGTGCCATGCTGGGCATGCCCAGTAGGGGCCAGTCAAAGTTCTAGAAACTTTGATAGAAGTTTTCTGTGATTGGGCTCCATCCTGATGATGTCACCCATATGTGAGGACTAACATCCTGCTGTCCTGTGAGAACACCTGTTACAGGTAAGCAACATTTGCAATGTCCGGGATTGCAGTAGATGTGCCCAAGTAACCCCAAAAAGACATCAAGCTTGACTTGACAGTATGGAGTGACATTTTGGATCGGGCAAGTTTGAGCCATAGACATTGAGGGCATCGACATCAAAGGACCTTGGAGCTGCACCAATGACTCGCCTGACTTCTTCAGGTAGAAGAAGTCGGGTTCGTCGTCATCGACCTCGGAAACAGGGAGAGACCAATCTGAGCATCGAGGGAAGCTGAAGAAGCATTGGCGTTGGTCCCATCGATGCATGGTGCCAGGCACGGGGATGCACTTGCAGATGCCGTGAACCCCCAAAGTGACCCCATGGAGAGGGCAGCCAATCCACCACAATGCCCAGGGGTTCACCATAGCCTCCATCGGTCCAGATGTCCATCATAGATCCACTTCTCGGGTCTGAAGAGGATGTTGCCACTCCTCCTGACTCCCAGACAGTCTTGATATTGGCGATGCTTGAGTAGGTGTTTGAGAAGTGCATGCAGGCAGCCATGGAGCAGGCAGTGAGGAGTCTCGGTGTCAGGGCACCAATGATACTGGGACCAGCACTGACCTACCTTGAGCCCCTGCTCGAATCGCTATATGTGCTTATTGGCATGCTACCAACACAGCCTGTGTCAGTGCTTGTGGCATCAAAAGTGCCACCGGCTGATCCAGTGGACATCCCCAATTCCCCGAAGGGGAACACAGCTGGTTCCATCGGTTCCCATACTGCTGGCCAGGGCCTGAGTGCCTCAGGGCCCATCGCCTGTCAAATTACACTGATGATGATGATGCCTATGACCTTAGGAGGAATGGCAACTTGGATGCTTCTGACACCTGTTAGCACTGTGGACCCTTGGGCCGGGACGAGGGGTTGGAACCACCATCGAAGGACGGCCCCCAGTGGTCCTCATTGTCGGAAGGTGGTACTGGTGAGGGAGACCCAGCTAGAGCTTCACCTGTACCAGCCCTCGTTCCCCTCAGATTGAGCCCTTGGGTGCCGGGGCCGGCAGGACTTAGGTGTGGGTCTCCTTGGTGAAGTGGAGTCCAGGGAGAGGCTGAGACAGTGTTGGTGTTATGCGTGCCGTCCATGGCAGACCCGCAGCACGGCCCCCTCACCTTTCTACAGTGACTCCAGCTCCTGATTCTTCCTCGCTGGTGGCGGTGGGCCGTCAGCTCTGTCCTTGGGCCTCCCCCGGTGCCTCCGGCCCTGCTACAGTCCCTGGCGTTCCGGGTCCTGCCACCACTTCTCGTTGGGCCTCTCTGCGTGGGCCGCGGTGTCACGCTGCTAATCGCGCTGCGTGCCCCTCCCTAGGCGCGCGCACCATTGATGTTTAAGTAGGGACCGCAGCGGGAACCTAGCTGTGACCCCGGATGATGTCAGCTCAACTACAGTATTTAAGCTCAGGCTCTGCTCCTTAGCAAGCCTTTGCAACAGGTCTCCTCGCTGGTCAAGTACTCGTTGCCTCCTAGAGATTCATCTCATCTCTGCGTTCCTGCTCCTCGTTGTTCCTGGTTCCTTTCTCCTTGTTCCTACCTTGCTTCATTCCTCAGATTGACTATATGGACTTTGACTTTGCTTCGCCTGACTACGACATTGATCTCTCCAAGCCCGGACCTCTGCTTCACCTGCTAAATAGAGTTTAGTTGTTCTTAGAAGACTGGAAATTTTTTGTAAAAAGATGGAGAAGTTTAAATTTGTGGATGGCTTCCTGCTTCAGATGATGCTAATGCCACTTAGTGTATTCTGCAATTATCATCATTTGTATATCTTATGCCACATGTATGCAGCACTATGCTGAGACTCATAATCCTTGGAGTTTACAATCTAGCTAAGACAGATATAACAAAACACATAACAAGAAACAAATAAGAGACTTTGAATGAACTCAGCAAGGCCAATGGCCACAGATTTTACATGTACCAGCATTTTCTGCATACTCCAGTCATTCTTCAACTACTTGGGAATAGACCATTCATTCTCTTTTTGTTCAGGAAGGCAGCCAGTGCTGCCCACTCCCACTACAAAAGAGGGAACTGCTGACAGCAGGGTCTCCCTTATATGTACTGCTACAACAACAATTCTTCCCCACCACCACTCAGCATTTTCTGATGTACCCAGGGATGAATTAAGGGTGCATTGGGCCCCAGGCAGTATTATGGTCATAGGACCCCACACTCCTATTACAATTTACCCTTTCTCGGAATCCACACTTCTATGGGCTGTACTTGGATCAGTGCTTTCAATATATTTATAAATGATCTGGAAAGGGATACGATGAGTGAGGTGATAAACTTTGCAGAAGTCTAATAATTATTCAGAGTAATTAAATCACATGCAGATTGTGATAAATTGCAGGAGGACCTTGCAAGACTGAAAGATTGGGCTTCCAAATGGCAGATTAAATTTAACGTGGACAAGTGCAAAGTGATGCATATAGGGAAAAATAACACTTGCTGTAGTTACACAATATTAGGTTCTATCTTAGGAGTTACCACCCAGGAAAGAGATCTCGGAATTATTAGGAAGGGAATGGTGAATAAAACGGAAAATATCATAATGCCTCTGTATCGCTCCATGGTGAGACCACACCTTGAATACTGTGTACAATTCTGGTTGCCGTATCTCAAAAAAGATATAGTTGCGATGGAGAAGGTACAGAGAAGGGCGACCAAAATGATAAAAGGGGATGGAACAGCTCCCCTATGAGGAAAGACTAAAGAGGTTAGGGCTGTTCAGTTTGGAGAAGAGACAGCTGAAGGGGGATATGATAGAGGTGTTTAAAATCATGAAAGGTCTAGAATGGGTAAATATGAATCAGTTATTTACTCTTTCGGATAATAGAAGAACTAGGGGGCACTCCATGAAGTTAGCATCTAGCACATTTAAAACAAATCGGAGAAAATTCTTTTTCACTCAACACACAATTAAACTCTGGAATTTGTTGCCAGAGGATGTGATTAGTACAGTTAGTGTAGCTGGTTTTAAAAAAGGTTTGGATAAGTTCTTGGAGGAGAAGTCCATTACCTGCTATTAATCAAGTTGACTTTGAAAATAGCCACTTCTATTACCAGCATCAGTAGCATGGGATATACTTAGTTTTTGGGTACTTCCCAGGTACTTGTAGCTTGGATTGGCCACTGTTGGAAACAGATGCTGGGCTTGATGGACCCTTGGTCTGACCCAGTATGGCAATTTCTTATGTTCTTATGAAATCGTCGGCCCAATGTGCTTTGGCAATCAAAAAAGCAAACAGAATGTTAGGAATTATTAGGAAGGGAATGGCAAATAAAACAGAGGATGTCATAATGACTCTGTATTGCTCCATGGTGAGACCGCACCTTGAATACTGTGTGCAATTCTGGTCATCACATCTCAAAAAGGATATAGCTGCACTGGAGAAAGTGCAGAGAAGGGTGACCAAAATGATAAGGGGCATGGAACGGCTGCCCTATGAGGAAAGGCTAAAGAAGTTAGGGCTGTTCAGTTTGGAGAAGAGAAGACTGAGGGAGAATATGATAGAAGTCTACAAACTCATGAAAGAACTTAAACAAGTTAATGTAAATCAGTTATTTATTCTATCAGATAGTAGAAGAACCAGAGGGCACTCCATGAAGTTAGCAAGTAGCTCATTTAAAACAAATGGAAGAACATTCTTTTCCACTCAGCACATTGTTAAGCTCTGGAATTCATTTCCAGAGGATGTGGTTACGGCAGTTAGTGTAACTGGGTTTAAAAAAGGTTTGGATAAGTTCTTAGAGGAAATATCCATAAACTGCTATTACAGTAATTAAAAAGCAATAATAGTAGCTTGTGATTTATCTAATGTTTTGGGTTACTTGCCAGGTACTTGTGACTTGGATTGTCCACTTTTGGAAGCAGGATGCTGGGCTTGATGGACCCTTGGTCTGAACTAGTATGGCATATCTTATGTTTTTATGTTCTCCCCACTCAGTCTTAGGGTGAGAAAAACCCAAAAGTTCTTCGGAATGCAGGTAGGGTGTCTAGAGCAGAAGCCTCTATGCAACCAGGACCCACTGTTCTTTTCTCAGTCACGAGGCACCCCCTCCGTTATCGGAGATTAAGGAAAGGTTCCTGCTCTGCCTTGGGATTCTGCTCAGCTACATGCTCCGATGAGCTCAAACAGCAGGCTGAAGCTTTCAAATGTTAAATGATCACCAAACAACTTTCCAACACACACTTGGATAATTAGTCTAATGAGGACTCAAGTCTGGATAAACAGTTATACATCACCAAGTTAGAGTGAAGGATGGGATAGGGATCTGTGCCCCTAGTGGGCTGATGCCAAAAAATTAATAAAAAAAATGTTGATACTGGAAGATTCTTTATTTTACAGAGTACTTATAGTAAGGCATTTTATTTCTTTGAAAGAAGCAAATTTACTTTATTTTTTCATATTTTATTTGTCTTTCTAATCTATTTTCCTCATCTGATCAGATAAACTGTGCCATTGCTACCAGTCTCCATCTTCTTCTGCAGGTTAACCATATCACTAGATATGGGGGCAGGTAGATAACATACTCAGCTTCTCTTGGAGATGTGGGTCAGTACTACCCAAGGTGACAGTGAATTCTTTAAGAACCCAGGGCAAACAAAACAGGCCTCCAAAGCTTTTAAATATGGTCACCTCTCCAGGCCTCTAATTGTGCCAGGCCCCCTGGAAGCAGCCTTGCTTCCCGCCTTCTTTGCCATTTATACACAGCCACAACATGGAAGAGGTATCTTGCGCTTAAACTAAAAAACAAGAGGACTAAATTGACAAGCTGGCCCAAGTGAGAATAGTTTGGCTAGGCCGGAAAAAAAAAATAGAAAAGCCTGCAAGCCAGTTAGTTAGTAACAATTCTGAAATAGCATATCTACTGCCCAAGGAATCCACATAAACATTATGCAAACAAAATCTTAAGAAAACCATGGCGTGTGCCATTTGCGCAAATTTTTTTTTTTTTAAGTTTAGCATTTTAGGGCTAACATCCTATAGCACATTTTGAAGATTTTTTGGTTGCATATTGTTTTTTACCTCATTCTAAAGTGGTCATAAGAAGTTGCTATACTGGGTCAGACCGAGGGTCCATCAAGACCAGCATCCTGTTTCCAAAAGTGGCCAATCCAGGATACAAATACCTGGCAAGTTCCCAAACATTAAATAGATTCCATGTTACTAATGCCAGTAACAGCAGTGAATATTTTGTAAGTTAGCTTGATTAATAGCAGTTTATGGACTTCTCCTCCAGGAACTTGTCCAAACCTTTTTTAAACCCAGTAACACTAATTGCTCTAACTACATTATCCAGCAATGAAGTCCAGAGCTTAATTGTGCATTGAGTGAGAGAGAATTTTCTCTGATTTTATTTTTAATGTGCTACTTGCTAACTTCATGGAGTCCCCCCTAGTCCTATTATCTGAAAAAGTAAATATCTTGATTCACGTTTATCCTTTCCAGTCCTCTCATGATTTTATAGCCATCCCTTCTCTAAGCTGAACAACCCTAACCTCTTTTAGCCTTTCCTCACAGGGGAACTGTTCCATCTCTTTATCATTTTGGTCGCCTTTCTCAGTACATTCTCCAGTGTAAGTATATCTTTTTTGGAGATGCAGCGATCAGAATTGCACATAGTACTCAAGGTACGGTCTCACCATGAAACGATACAAAGGCATTATGACAATCTCCGTTTTATTCATCATTCTCTTCCTAATAATTCCTAACAGTCTGTTTGCTTTTTTGACCACTGCAGCATACTGAGCCAAATATTTCAATGTATTATCTACTATGATGCCTAGAACATTTTCCTGGGTGATAACTCCTAATATGGAACCTAACATTGTGTAACTACAGCATGGGTTATTTATTCCTATATGCATCACCTTCCACTTGTCCACATTAAATTTCATCTTCATTTGACTGCCCAATCTTCCAGTCTCACAAGGTCCTCCTGCAGTTTTATCACAATCTGCTTGTGATTTAACTACTCTGAATAATTATTAGACTTCTGCAAAATTGATCACCTCACTCGTCGTATTCCTTTCCAGATCATTTATAAATATATTGAAAAGCACTGATCCAAGTACAGACCCTGAGGCACTCCACCGTTTACCTTTTTCCACTATGAAAACAGACCATTTAATCCTACTTTCTGTTTCCTATCTTATAACCAGTTTGCTATCCATGAAAAGGCATCACCTCCTATCCCATGACTTTTTAGTTTTCTTAGTGTTGTGTTGCGGCCTCGAAAGGCCTGGCATTCTGTTGTGTGGGAGGTGTTTTAGTGTGCCCTTGGGCCTCAGCCCGACCCCAGACGGATCCAGGACCAAACCAAGGGTTGGCGATGTGTCCCAGGATGGCAGAGACACGGTCTTACCCTCTGCCGGGCCTGCAAGCTCCCAGCGCCAGCAACATGATGATGTTGGTAAGAGAACGGTCCTCCAACCGTTCCGAGCTCTTTCGGACCTGCGGCTTGGATCGGCATGGAGCAGCAGGCCGGCCTGAGGATGAGGGCAGACGGAGGCCTTGACAAGAAGACATGACACCAAGGTTGATGCGACGGCATTACTGACGAGGGTTGATGTGAAGACAAGACACCAGGGCTGTTGAAGACATGACACCAAGGCTGATGCAACGGCATCAGGGACGAGACGAGGAACTTGACGTCGTCCAGATGAGACGAGAAGCTGGGCAGGTAGACATAGGCACTGTCTCTCAGGGTGCCCTACTCAGCCCACCTTCATGGGCGGACCGAATGGGCTGGTCGCGGACCACCCTGTCCCACTATGTGCCCTACACAGCCCAAGGAGGCTGGTCATGGACCACGAGGAGAGCGGGACGAGTGCAGGGAAGAATCCAGCCGAGGCAGAACTTCGTCGATGGAGCCAGATGTCATCCGAAGTACCACAAAGGCTGGCAGGATAAGACGGCTCAGGAGCACAGGACACCAGTCCACTGCCGGCATCTCCCATGACGAAGCTGCGTCACCCAAAGATCCACGGCCGGCAGAACAGAAGGCTCCGGAGCAAGAACAAACACCGAGGAGGGCTGGAACACCAGGTGACATCATCAGGATGGAGCCCAATCACGGAAAACTTCTGTCAAAGTTTCCAGAACTTTGACTGGCCCCTACTGGGCATGCCCAGCATGGTACTAACCCTGCAGCCAGCAGGGGTCCCCCTTCAGTCTTCTTTTTTCCATGCAGCAGTAGCCTCGCGATTTAGGAGCTCTGAACTGATTCCTGACAGGAATTTTCCTAACGGAATTAAATAAAAATACTTCGCCCCACAGGGGTCCCCCCTCTAGATTTCTTCAACCGCGGTACTCCGGTAAATTTTTTCACCGTTTTTCGTCAGTTACCGTCGAGTTTGGCCCTTGTGGCCTACTGGCCATCGACCGTACCGCGGCTCGATTTTTTCCATGGCGTCGGGGTTTCGTCGGTGCCCGGACTGTACTCGCACCATGTCTATCACAGACCCTTATGGAGTCTGTGTTTTGTGTCTAGGCCATGAGCATGATGTCCTAACTTGCACCAAGTGTGCCCTCATGACACCTAAGGGTCGCAAAGCCAGAATGGAGAAGATGGGACTCCTCTTCCGTGCTCACACCCCGACGCCGTCCATCGCATCGACGTCCTCTGAACCGGCACCATCGAAGTCGGCATCTCTCCCGAGGAGGGAGAGACGCGCTGGAGGGCCTGCAGGCCCGAGGAACCCCCAAAACGGCCCGGGCCGTCCCCGAGGTAGGTGGAGGGACCGGGGCATGGCCTGTGGATCCATAAAGTCAAGAGGCCGCCAATGAAGAGTGGGTGACTCGCCAGAATGACAGCTACTGCCTGGAGACAATACCCTTATTCAATAAACATACACATGCTTACTGTGACTCCAACATCGCTCTAAGCTTCAACAGCAAGAGGAAATGTGGAAAAATGGATTTACACTCACAAAGAGGGGAGTAGCTGGCTTGTTACGGCGGTTACTACCCCAAACCAAATAAGCCTGATACTTCACCTTCAATGCATATACAGCATAGTTCTCTGCTTCAACGACAGGGGAGAAGAAAAAAGGGTTCGCACTCACAAAGCGGGGAGTAGCTGGCTTGTTACGGCGGTTACTACCCCAACCAAATGTGTCTGATACTTCACTTTCGATGCATATCCAGCATGGCTCTCTGCTTCAACGGCATGGGAGAAGACTGATACATCACGCATTTCCAGCATAGCTCCCTGCTTCAACAGCAGGGGAGAAGAAAAACAACCAATAAGGACTGTATAACATAGTCTGGGTAAAACAAATAAGCATGGGTGTAGCTTGCTTATTGCGGCAGTTACTACCCCTAACTAATCAAGCTAGATATTTCAATGGTGGGGGAGGAAGGTAAATAGAACCAAGAGCTAAGAGAAACAGATAAGTATGAGAGAAAAAATGTGTGAAGCTTGCTGGGCAGACTGGATGGGCCGTTTGGTCTTCTTCTGCCGTCATTTCTATGTTTCTATGTTTCTATGTAACAGTTTATGTGATTAGATGCCCCTGTTCGAGTTTGTATGTAGGGAAAACATCACATATGATTAAAACTAGAATTATAGAGCATCGTTCAGATATTAAGAATGCTCGTGAAAATGCTCCTCTTGTAGAACATTGGACCCGTTTTACACATTCAATTGAAGATCTATTCTTTTTTGTTTTGGAAGTTGTTGTCCCCCCAATTCGGGGCGGTGACTATTCAGAGTTTCTAACATGGAGAGAACAGTGGTGGATATATACTTTGGACACTGTTGCACCAAAAGGCCTTAATAAAGATCTTGAATGGAACCTGTTTACTTAGTTCTGTGAGGCCTCCTTTTGATTGGTTTTTGATTTCTGGATTCTGATTGGTGGACTCGTTGGTGCCTTTTTCAAAGGCTTTAAAACCCCAGTACTCAATTTTTATTATGCGCTCCCTGCCACAATATCACCTTGAAGTATACGGGTATGTCTGTATCTTTAAATGTTTAAGCAAGTTGTTATATTGCCGGTATGCATGCCTTTTCACTTAGTCCTTCATTGAATATTTGTTCACAGAATTGTTTGAAGTCCATGTCCCTCCCGACGCAGCTACGGCGAAACACGGGTCCGTGTCGGGGGACCCGACCCTTTGTAATCTTAAACAGTGGAGTTGCCGATATATAAACTACATAAAGATTTAATAAAAAATGAATTAGGACTACTTTGGACTAAGTTACACTTTTTGACCTTGATGTAACCATGCCTCAACCTTGCCTTCTTGCCTCATGTTTCGCCCGACCATGTCTCCAAGTACCCCTCTTCGACCATGTCTTCAAGTATCGTTTGATCGTGTCTTCAAGCATCCTCATCTGACCATGTCAATTGTCCTCGTCTGACCATGTCTTAGAGTCTTCGTCTTGTTCCAGTACCATCGCCTGTCCTCGACTTCTGTCCATCCTGATGCATTTGTCATTCCCGTATGGCAGGTCTGAAAGGGCTGAGTGGTCCGAAGGCTACCCCAGAGACCAGCATTGCATTGTTGAGTCTCTTCTGGTGCGTCAGGTTCGGCGGAGGTCAGAGTCCCTGGTCTACAGCCTATCCGCCTGTGTTTGGACACATCTCACCTGCCTCGGTGCTTCTACGGAGCTCTCTGCAGTTGCACCATGGTCCAAGGGCACACAACTCTCCCCGGAATTGGGATTGCTCCCTAGCACTCCCGTAATAGATCTCATGTTACTAATGCCAATAATAGCAGTTGCTATTCCCTAAGTCAGTTTGATTAATAGCAGGTAATGGACTTCTCTTCCAGGAATTTATCCAAACTTCTTTTAAACTCATTTACACTAAATGCCCTAACCACATCCTCTGGCAACAAATTCCAAAGCGTAATAATGCATTGAGTGAGAGAGAATTTTCTCTGATTTGTTTTAAATGTGCTACTTGCTAACTTCATGGTGTATCCTCTAGTCTTTCTATTATCGGAAAGAGTAAATAACTGGTTTACATTTACCTGTTAGTCCTTTCATGATTTTGTAAACCTCTATCATAACCCACCTCAGCCGTCTCTTCTCCAATCTGAACAGCCCTAACCTCTTTAGCCTTTCCTCATAGGGGAGCCATTCCATCCCGTTTATCATTTTTGATCTCCCTATTCTATACCTTCTCCAGTGCAACTGTATCTTTTTTGAGAGGTGGCGACCAGAATTGTAGAAAGTACTCAAGGTGTGGTCTCACCATAGAGTGATGTTACCCATGTAGAGAGTCCATCAAGCTAGGTTGAGAGAACATTGCACAAATCTCATCTTTGGGTGAGTTTCCTCACTCCGAAGGTCATCAAATCTTCACAAGAGAGCACTGTTCTGTTTGTACGTCTCACTTTGAATGTCAAAGTGGCCCCTAACCCCTACACTAATACCTAACCCTGACCTCGAGTGACTAGGTGGGCTTCCCATAGAGAAATAAATATCCATCTAGTGTGAGGGCATTATGGCTAGTGTCTGTCTCTCTCCCTCCCTCCCTCCCTCCCCCATTGGGCCTGATAGCTAGGCTGGCTTTCCAGGAGCTTAAAATTACTAAACATAGTCCCCCCAGTGGTTGTATGTAGGAAATACAACAATTCTGGCACTTATCACAAAGTGCAAAAAAGTTATCACAATTTGCTCTAAGTGCTTCACATAGGTATTATTGCAATAAACTGCCTATTACCATAAAACACACCCCTTTTCCTATCACAATCAATATTTAGTGCATTTTGATAAATCCAGGCCTCAGTTTGTACCTGAGGCAATGGAGGGTAGAGTGATTTTTTGACTGCCACCGCACACTAAACCGATGATTTCAATGTATTATCCACTATGACGCCTAGATCTTTCCTGGGTGGTAGCTCCTAATATGGAACCTATTATCGTGTAACTACAGCAAGGGATATTTTTCCCTATATGCATCACCTTGCACTTGTCCATATTAAATTTCATCTGCTATTTGGATGCCCAATCTTCCAGTCTTGCAAGGTCCTCCTGCAATTTATCACAATCCAAATGTGATTTAGCTATTCTAAATAATTTTGCATCATCTGCAAATTTGATCACCTCACTCATTGTATCCCTTTCCAGATCATTTATAAATATATTGAAAAGCACCTGTCCAAATGCAGCTCTCTGAGATACTTCACTATTTACCTTTTTCCACTGAGAAAATTGAGCTATTTAATGCTGTTTATTAATTATCTCAGATTGGGCATTTCATCTGAGGCATTCTATGTAAATATCCAGTCCAGTGTTAAGCTCATCTGAGGATGTCCATTGTGAGTTTCTGTTTTTGAAGTTCTGGGTAAGTGGATAGGGTGTGTCAGAGATATGACACAGATATGACACAGACATTCAAATATCTCAAAGATTTCCATGCACAGGAGGTGAGTCTTTTATAATGGAAAGGAGGCTCTAGAATGAGGAGTAATGAGATGAGGCTGAAACAAGGTAGACTCAGGAATAATCTTAGGAATTATTTCTTTACAAAAAGGGTGGTAGATGTGTGGAACAGCCTCCCAGTGGAAGTGGTGGAGACAAAAACATTATCTAAATTCAAGAAAGTATGGGATAAGTACAAGGGATCTCTAAGGAAGTGATGGGATTTGTAATGCTGTATTGGTTGGCAGTCTTTTTCTGCCATTGTTTCTGTTTCTTCCATATGTGGCTGTGTGTCGGTGTGCTTGTTGATATGGAAGTATTCTTTGAGTCATAGAGGCAGAAGTAGGATTCTTGAATGTAATCTGCTTTGATATACACTTTGAAGTGACCACTTAGAAAGACACAATATTTTATACCCTTCTCAATTTGGCTTCCACAAATTCTTCAGTACTGAAACCCTCCTAATCTCCTTAACTGACACTCTCCTGAAAGGTATCGATAATGGGCACTCCTACATTCTTGCCATGTTAGATATCTCTTCTGCCTTCGACACTATCAGCCACAAGATCCTACTAAACCGTCTCACTGAAATTGGCATTACTGGTACTGCTCTTCGCTGGTTTGAAACTTACCTGGAAAATAGACACTACAAAATCAAAATTGGTAATAGTGAATCTGACCCTATCAACTTAACTCGAGGCATACCCCAAGGCTCCTCACTCTCCTCCATGCTGTTCAATATATACATGCTGCCCCTATGCCAACTCCTTTCTGTTTTAGGTCTCATTTACTTCATCTACGTGGATGACGTCCAAATCCTTATCCCCATTACCGAATCCATTTCCAAATCTCTCAAGACCTGGGCAACCTGCCTCACTTCAATCAACCATCTCCTCACTAATCTTAACCTCACCCTCAATACCTCCAAAACTGAACTCCTTATCATATCACACAGCCCTAATACCTTGACCACCACTGACATCAACTCTTTTCCCCCTTCTTTCCCTATCACTCAGCACGTACGAGATCTTGGCGTTATCTTAGATAACCAACTTAACCTAAAAAAGTTCATAAACTCCACCATGAAAGAATGCTATTGCAAACTACATGTCCTAAAAAAACTAAAATCCCTCCTTCACTTTAATGACTTCCATACTGTCCTTCAGGCTATAATATTCTCCAAAATTGATTATTGCAACTCCCTCCTGCCAGGCCTCCCCTCACCCACCATCAAACCCCTCCAAATGCTACAAAATGCCGCTGCTAGAGTACTCACTACCACTCGCAGAAAAGACCATATCACTCCTATCCTGAGAGACCTTCACTGGCTCCCAATCTCTTTCAGAATTCTCTATAAGAATCTCTCTATCATTCACAAGACACTGCATAACCAAGAAGTACACTGGCTCAATGACTCCCTACACTTCCATACCCCCAATAGACCCACAAGATCTGCCTACAATGGTACATTACACATACCCCCGACCAAACGTACCCGCCTTACCACTACAAAAGAAAGAGCACTATCTATAGCAGGTCCCTCAAACTGGAATGCTATGCCTCCTGACCTGCGATTAGAACCATGCATCCACAAATTAAAAAAAAAACTAAAAACCTGGCTAATCAAACAAGCCTTTGCATAACCCTCCTCCCTTTTTTGTCTACCTGTTACATGTAAACCAATGTGTTCTGTGAACGTCGGTATAAAAAGCTTCAAATAAATAAATAAGTGCCAAAAAGCAGAATATAAAAATCTAAATAAATAAAATGTCATAATGACTCTATTGCTCCATGGAGAGACTGTACCTCAAAAAAGATTTAGTTGCACTGGAAAAAGTACAGAGAAGGGCAACCAAAATGATAAAGGGCATAGAATGGCTTCCCTATGCGGAAAGGCTAAGGAGGTTATGGCTGTTCAGCTCAGTGTGCCAGTCCAAGTTCTAGAAACTTTGATAAAAGTTTTCTGTGCTGAGCTCCATCTGATGATGTTACCTATCTGTGAGGATTAACATCCTGGTGTCCTAGGAGAACCTCGGTTACAGGTAAGCAACTCTGCTTTATCTTGCGGTAGAAAATTTCCCGTTTGTTTCCTGATTAAATCTACTCCTCTATGAGGTCTAAAGAGAAGATTATACATTTTTTTCTTTTTCTTTTATATTTTCCTTGTTCGATCTGTCTTTGTAATTATTCACAACTTTTTTTTGCATCAAGGTTACTTGAAACTTTGAAAATTAATAAAGAGAAAGTAAAGAAAAATAAAAGTACATAAGACTTGCATACGGGGTCAGACCAAAGATCCATCATCAGTGGTCAATCCAGGTCACAAATACCTGGCATGATCAAACATGCTGTGTCTCACCCACACATACACACATGATCTTTCTCACTCATGTGCACAAACACTCTCACTCACTTTACTCCTCTTGAAACAACAGCTGATGTAAAATTGTTTAGAAAAAACCTGAAAACATGGCTGTTTGGTATTGCTTTTAAGAATCTGGAAGGAAAATAGGCAAAGAACTCTTTTATTCAATCCTTTTATTATACTTTATTTTAATTTTCTTTAAATTTTAGTATACTATTTTACTCAATTTTATGTAGGATGCCGTATTTTACGCTATTTGTTATATTTATTTTTATTTATTTATTTATTTGTGGTTTTTTTATATACCGAAGTATAACAACGTAATACATACAAATAACTTATAACTATATTTAACATTCAAAGAGTATAACCTTATTTAACATATTAAATGAGAAATTTATATGAAAGAGGTAATCTACACGAAGAGTAAATATATGATATTCATTAATTATTATGTGGAACAAATAGCAATCTGAGCAGTAGAAGGTTGATATAGGATATGGGTAAGAGTAGGAGCTCGGGGCATGTTAGGTGCTTCAGGTAAAGACTTGAGAAAGGTAGGAAGAGGATGAGGGATGAGGGCACAGAAAGGGGAGGTGAGAGGGAAAGAAGGGGGAGGGGAGGTGAGACAGTGTTTAATAGAAAGGGATCGTCGAAGGAATGGGGGCGTCAGCATGTAATGGTTCGAGAGGGGGTGGATTTCTTATCCCACGCCATCTCTAAAAGTTTGACTGAATAACCAGGTCTTTAGTTCTTTTTTGAATGCTTTGATGTCATGAATTGAGCTTAAATGTTGTGGAATGTTGTTCCATAAGTTTGGGCCTGCTATGGAGAAAGCTCTGTTCCTGGTGTTTGTGAGTTTGGCTAGAGGAATTGATGGAATTTCAAGTTGAAGTTTATTTGCAGATCTGGTCATTCTTTGAGGTTTGTGTGTTAGAATAAGTTCATTGAGAGCGGTGTTATCCGTTGAGTGTATTGCATTGTGAACTATTGTTAATGCTTTGAATTTAATTCTCTGGTCTATTGGGAGCCAGTGAAGTGATTTAAGGACTGGGGTGATATGGTCAGATTTTTTTTTTTCCGGTTAGAATTCTTGCTGCGGCGTTTTGTAGTAGTTGCAGAGGTTTTAAGGTGGTTTTTGGTAGGCCAATCAGGAGGGAGTTGCAGTAGTCGAGGCTGTTGAAGATGAGCGATTGTAGAATTGTTCGGAACTCATGTTGGTGTAGTAGTGGTTTTAGATGTTTGAGGACGTGTAGTTTGTGGAAGCCTTCTTTTGTTTTGAAAGCAATGTACTGTTTTAAGTTGAGTTCGTTGTCGATCCAGATTCCTAGGTCTCTTGTTGAGTTTTTTAGTTGGATGTTGAAGTTTTCTATTTGTAGAGAGAGGGGAGTGGAGGATTGTGTAGTGTTGTTTCTTCCTATTAGTATGCATTCTGTTTTATTCATGTTGAGGGATAACTTTAGGTGGTTCAGCATGTTTCTGATGGTGATTAGGTGTTTGGCTGCAATGTTTCTTCTATTGTGGATGTTATTGGGAAGAGGAGTTGGATGTCATCAGCGTACATGTAGAAAGTAACTCCGATAGTTGATAGGAGGTGGCATAGAGGGAGTAGATATATGTTAAAGAGGGTCGCCGAAAGTGCGGATCCCTGTGGTACGCCAGTTTCGAGTGGGAGAGGATTTGAAGATTGGTTATTAATGGTAACCTTGAAGAATCTGTCTTTCAGGAAAGATTTGAACCAGTTGAGGGTTTTGCCTGTGAGCCCAATGCTGGCTAGTCTCGACAGTAGGCATGTGTGGTCTACGGTATCGAAGGCTGCGGATAGATCAAGTAGGATGAGGATGTGGCTTAGGTTGTTGTCGAAGCCTCTAATTATCTTGTTTGTTAGGTTGACAAGGAGAGTTTCTGTGCTGCGGTTTTTTCTGAATCCATGTTGGGCGTCGTGTAGAATGTTGTTGTCCTCAAGTGTTCGTTGAGTTGAGTAAGAGCTGCTTTCTCGGTCATCTTTGCGATTAGGGGGAGGTTTGAGATTGGTCTGTAGTTGTTTAGGTCTGTGGGATCTAGGTTCTTCTTTTGTTTGTACTCTGTAATCTTTTAAATAAGATGTAAACCGCTATGATGGCTTGACTGAATAGCAGTATAAAAATCTCAACAAAAATAAAATAAGTAAGAAGAGGGAGGATCAGCTCCAAGTGATTTGCCCTGGACTCCACACCCTCTAGTGTCAGCCCTGAGGACAAGCCAGAAGCTATTTAGATGTCCGTGCACTTGCAGGCATAAAAATGGGTCATGAAGCAGTGATCATCTTTTTATGAAGAGAGGAAGCTGAGCAATATTTCATTACTGGATATGTTAAATGGTGAAAAAATCACTCACTCTTGAGAGAAGTATTAAAAAAAATATTGACTGGTCTCCAATAATTGCTCCAATGTCTTGGAGTTCCCTTGTAACCTCCCCCCTCCCCTTTTTTTAAATTAATCTGTATTTGTTATTGCACACAAAGACTCACAAAGAGGACCAACATCCAGGAAATCAATAATAACCTACAAGTCACAGTAATTGTGTACAAGACAACAATGCTGGATACAAGTTCTACATGTTCCACTGATGGATGCACTAAAATAGCATCCATTCATGAAAGTATACATCACTGCCGCTAACTCCATAAATCAATTCGACATCCATAACTTGAAAAGAATTTAAAATTGTATAAGAGAAAACCAAACATAAATCCTGTGAAACAGAACAGAAATTTAAAAGAAAAAATCTTGCAAAAGTGTGACCCACTTTTATGCAGGTAAGTCTATTTGCATCTTCTGAAAGAGGCTTCTGATGGGTTAATCATTTCTGTAGAAGCTAAATATGTACTGTTAAGTTACTTAATTCCTTTAATGGAGGTAATTAAACTTTTGTTTAAAATTGTTGCACCCAGTTTATAATAGCAGTATGACATATCTAAAAATATGTACATTTGCTCTCTGTAGCAAAAAATACCTCTTTAGACCCTGCCACCCTCACCCACCCTGATTTCTCAAGGTCTGCAATCTCTTTGTCCCTAAAGTCAGTGATAGAAACTTGGGCTGTTTGTAAATTGCACCAATTTGTACTTGAAAAATTAGCATTTGCTCTGTGCTATACAAAAAAATAAAAATAATCTAGTTAATGCTCAGCATTGACCATTTGGTGTAGCAGTCCGTGTAGGTGTGTATTGGTTCTCAAAGAACTACATGTATGTTAAAAATTTTTAAATGTTAGACTGAAGCATAGGCTAAGACTCAGTTCTGTTTTTTTAACTACATTAAAATTCCTAACAAGGAAGGAGACATACACCAGGGGTCCCGAAGAGCCACATGTGGCTAACTGCCCTGCATATTTCAAGGAACAGTGTACCATACCTGCAAAAAGTGACTAAGATTAACAGCTGAAGAGGTCGAGAGTCATTCCCTCTATGACTGCTGCTTTTGGTGTAATTTGCTGATCATTACGTTCTCATAAGGTAGAACAACTCAGGCTCCCCCTCTCCCGTACGTTTTATTACTGAAGTGAAATGCGTTTTCCATCCATGTCCACCAGATGATATAATGAGACTGGCTGATTTTGGGACGATGTAAAGAGAATGTGGCCAAGAAATCACGCAGGACAGGTCCCTGCATGTTGTGCTTAAGAAAAAAAGAAGTAAATTCAGAACAAAAAATGTAGATTTTCAGGCAATTCACAATGAATATGCAAATCTACCTCTTGCCTGCGATAGATTTGCATATGCAGAGTTGTCTCATGGATATTCATTGTGGATAGCCTGAAAATCTGGCCTGTTCATGGCTCTCGAGGACCGAAGTTGGCCACCCCTGCCCTACAGCAAAGTTATTGGTGAATAGTATTCTTTCACGTTCTTTTCTTCTGGGTAGACATACTAGACAGGAATGTTCTCATCTCCAGGGCAGGTTCTTCCCTTAGCTTCCATCTAGGTGGTGGTGACCTCTCACTGTAACATCCCCAGTTATAAATTCACCATGGATACAACACTCTAAACCAGGGAAGGGCAATTCTTGTACTTAAGGGCCGCAAACCAGTAGAGTTTTCAGGCTATCCCTAATGAATATGCATGAAATAGGTTTGCTTACACTAGAGCAGGGGTGGGCAATTCCGGTCCTCGAGGGCTGCAAACCAGTCAGGTTTTCAGGATATCCTTAATGAATATGCATGAGAGAGACCTGCATACACACTGCTTCAGTTGTATGCAAATCTATTTCATGCATATTCATTAGGGGTATCCTGAAAACCCGACTGGTTTGCAGTCCTTGAGGACCGGACTTGCCCACCCCTGCACTAGAGTGCATGCAAATCTCTCTCATGCATATTAGGGATATCCTGAAAACCTGACTGGTTTGGGGCCTTCAAGTATCGGCATTGCCCGCCCCTGGTTTAGAGTGTCGTGGCCATGGTGCCAGTGAGGTGTGTTACACGGGGAGGGCAATTACCAAAGCCACTTGCGTGGGTTAATAGATTGAGAGTGTAATTTTCAAACAATCTAGCCAAAAGCATGTCACTTGCTCTGCACCACGTGGACTTCTAGCTGCTATCAGAGGCGTGCTTTTGGTGGGATTGGAAAATGAATCAAGTGAGTTACATTTCTCAGCTCCACGCATGTTATTTTCCATGTAAGTTGTCCCCGCACAAAAAGCAGATGCAAATGTTCACGGTACTTTGCTCCTGTGGTAGGTTTAAACAGTGAAAGTAACATGCATACTTTCTCAATGAAGATTGGTGCAAGGTCCATGGGTAAAAGGTACCTGTGGACTTTCCTCATAATGCTATATCCATGACTATATGAGCTGGAAGGGATGTTAGCATCAAGGAGGGTCTATGTTTAGGGCAGAACTTCCCAAACTGTGGATCATGGCCCAAAATGGGTTCCCAAAACCTTCTGCTGGGGTCACAAGTGCCTCAAATGACAGCGCTCTACAGCAGCATTGACGTCAGCATGAGGCCTGTGAGCCTGCACATATTTATTTATTTTAAAAATTTCTAGCTCACCTATCTACAATTCTAGGCAGGTTAAAACAGTGCATAGAAGGACCAGGGGGCACTCCATGAAGTTAGCAAGTAGCTCATTTAAAACAAATTGAAGAAAATTCTTTTTCACTCAGCTCATAGTTAAGCTCTAGAATTCATCACCAGAGGATGTGGTTATGGCAGTTAGTGTAACATTTTTAAAAAGGTTTGGATAAGTTCCTAGAGGAAAAATCCATAAACTGCTATTAATTAATAAGCAATAGTAGCTTGAGATTTATTTAATGTTTGGGGACTTGCCAGGTACTTATGACTTGGATTGGCCACTGTTGGAAACAGGATACTGGGCTTGATGGACCGTTAGTCTGACCCAGTATGGCATATCTCATGTTCTTATGTGCATTCAATTTTATTGTAACCCAACAAAGAGCCTCTACCATCCAACAGAGCAAGCTGATGTTTGAAAACTACTGTGATCAAGTTGACAAACTGAAGGGCTTGATTGCCAAAATATATTGCCTTCTTAATAGGCACATATCCCATGCTTACCCTCATATTAAAGCCTGGGAATTGGATTTGGGTACTACCTTGAGCCCCCCGAAGAATGGGATTCAGTCTATCTTTGTACAGGCAGATGCTCCATTTCTGCCACTGTCCAGAAAAATTGTTTTAAGTTATGGTTTCGCTGGTATCTCTCTCACCCCTGCTAGATTACACCATATTTATCCCTCTGTCAGTGATCAATGTTGGTGAAATTGTGGGACTATGGGCATTTTCATGCATATATGGTGTCACTGTAGGGAGATATCCTTTTGGCAACAACTTACTGATTTGTTATCCAACCTCCTGAGAATAGGGGATATTTTTAATGCTCGTTGTGTTTTACTTCCCTTGCCAATTCCAGGGACAACTAAATTTCAACAGTGATTCTGCCAACAAGTATTTGTAATAGCGCACTATGTGCTGGTGTTTCTTTGGAAGCACACCAAGGTACCTTCTTTTCAAGGAGTTATACATCAACTGTCTAATCATTGTCGATTAGCTCACTTAACCACATTATGCCATAATAGGACGGCTGTTTTTGAAAAAACCTGGGATCCTCTTATTAAATGACAGGCATCTCAGGGGTTGATTACCTAAATGCTGTACCACCCTACAATTTCTATGCCCTGCAATTTCTTCCTATTTACTTTTTCTTTTCTTTCACTGATGGCCTGTATATTGTTTGTTCATGCTTCTGCTATAGTCTTGCTTTTCATGGCTTAATTTCTGTATGAGGTTTTGCACTCCGCACAAAGCACTTTAGGTGACCTCGGTGATTATTAGTAGCAATTATGCTACCAGGGCTAATGTTCGCTGATATGTACTGTTTTGTATGCTTTGTTTTTGGTTTTCATGATGAATGCTGCAAGGTGGGAGGGTTGGGGATCTCACTGTATAAGAAACCACGGACGTTTGATTGTACGGTGTGCTTCTGTCACTGTTTATTTTGTTGAATACAATCAATAAAAATGTCAAATTACAAAAAAAAACAAAACAGTGCATTCATAATAAATACCATAAAACAAAATATTATAAAACCAAAGTCAATTAAAATAACATTCATCAGCAAAAACGATTAAAAATTAAATAAATAAATGCAATTTCCATTTGGACTGGCTATTAAATTCAACATAAACTAGAGAAAACATCTAACCATCATACTCACATGCCCTGCAGTGGCCTCGCCCTTGAATGAGTTTTTGTGGTAACAAGAATCTCTGTGCAAGGAGGAATTGGGGTCACTGCAGAACTTGTAAGCTTGCACAGGCTCACACACTGCCAACTGCAGATCACCATCGGGCTTGGAAGCAGCCATGAGGGAAGGGGAGGCTGATTGTGCACAGGCTGGTGGAGATGGCTACTGATCCAATCTGCTCTTCCATACTGAACTCGTCCACGAGAAAAATGTTGCCCTTGTCATCACCCTGCCCTTTCTTCCCACCAGTGGTCATCTACATTTGTCTGGGGCCCACAGGAAGATGCTGCCGCTGTCCCTAGCCAGGGGCTGTTTGGAGAAGGGAGGAACCAGATGTAAGAGGAAGAGCTGGAAAGGGAGTATTGATAGGGATAGTAAAAGGAGGAATTACAGACTGATGGGGATGTAAGAGAGGAGCTGGGGGGTGAGAGAATCAGTTCAGGGATGTGGGAGGAGGGTTGGAGTGGAGGAGTTGAGGCTGGGAGATGAGAGGAGGAATAGAGATGAGAGGAGGAAATGGGGCATGGGGTGAGAGGGAAGGAATGACAGGATCAGTTGGGGGTTATAAGAAGGGGTGAGGGAGATCAGCTGCAAGGATGGAAAAAGAGCTGAAGAGAGAAGAAATAGGCTGGGGAGGTGAGAGCTGGGAAATTTATGTAAGTGGGGATCAATTGGAGGAGAGGAGGTTAAGAGAAGGGGGTCTTCTTCAAGAATGGATGTTGAGAAAAGGGTCAGCTGGAGTGCGGGGAGAGTGACAGTGGAGTTATTGTTGGAGGGGGATTCTCCCCCTGCTAATTTCTTTTGATTGTTGTCTGGGGTCATGCGACTATTCAGGTTCTAAAATGGGGCCAGATTGGCTAAAATGTTTGGAAGCCTGGATCTAGAGAACAATTTTCAATAGCCCATTTAATTGCAAAGCATGTGGGCACTTTTTACTGTAAGCATTTTGTAGTAATTTTCAAAGAGGAACTACCCAGGTCATTTATTTATTTATAAAAGCTTCTAGACTACCTCCCCAGACCTTAAGGGAATGCCTGAGATGGTCTGAAGATGAGCCATGGTAACATGCATATGCTAAAAGCACCCTCATGCTAGGCACCCGCTATTTTCATGGGTGAGCTATTTTATGCCCCTGATATAAACCTCCCCCCCCCTCCCGAGAACGCCTCCTCGCAATCCAGCTAAAAGTGTCCACGTTGTGCTAACCTGCACGCTGAGAAAGGCAACCTTCAGACAAGCCAATTGACTGGATACATTGGTATTTAACAGGGAAAACTGCTCTGAAAATTGCTCTAGTTAGTGTTATAGCCAAGGAGACATCGGAGGTCACCGTAGCCACACATCATTACAACCTTTATTCAATGTCTGCTCCCAGGCTGCTTAGTTCAGGACTGACACAAATGGGACCGTCACCAGAATGTGCATTGACTGGCCGTGAGTCTCCCTGACGAGTGCCGCGCTGCCACATTTGGTGACGTTGCCTAATGATGACAGAAGAAGCCCCCTCCTGTGAAGTGGCACTTGACAAATCCAATTTCTTAGCAGTGCAATCAGTCTGATAACGCAAAAAGAACAAGTGGTTTGAGCACCCATCCATTCCTTTAGAAAGCAGCTGCACCTGTTTTATATATATATATATATATAATTTTTTTTTCACATAACTGGTGTCGTTAGTGATTAGCAAACCTTCAAGCCATCACGGAATTAATCATAGTGCTGTATAATGGAGCAGAAATGAGGCAGAGTCTGTTGGTCCAGTTCTTCAGTATTCCTCTTCACGTGTAAATTATAAAGTTAGAGTGGCATTCTACATTACAGATGGTTTTCTGTCATTCAATCATCAGTGTTGCTCACTCCAATTATTTTAGTTTTAAAATACATGTCACAATATTCACTGGTACTGATGGTGCAACCTAGCAGCTTGAGCATGCATATGAAGCCTGAGGCCACTGCTACACATTCACTGGATGATCTTCAACAAATAACCTCCTTGATTATAAAAACATTGCAACAAATGACTTTAAAACCATGCAATTTATCCTGTACAATACTGTGTAGCCCAACACCATTATTTAATGAAGCAATATTAATATAGATGATATCTCGTAGGCACTGAGCAGCTAGGGACAGGGCCAGATTGCAGGAATATATCAACCCAGGAGATATTTTTTCAAAACAGTCCCATATGCTTCAACAGTTTCTAAAAGCATACCAAGACGAGCCTTGAGAGGTACATTATACGCCCTGAATCCAAAATATCTCTAATATAAAATTTCACATTTTTACTAAATAAGTAGAGCATACCCTAGACCAGGGATGAGAAAACTAAACTGCAGTCCCCCTTCCATACATGTAATTGGTTGGCCTCCTGCATTACCACCCTCACTAAAAGTTTTGTTATATCTCTCCATATATATATATATATATATATATATATATGTAGCAGGCCCCCCCGTTTTGGTGCTTTATCTTCAACTAGGGGTGCTATAGGTCCGGGTTCAAGTCAGGGACCTTTCAAGGTCCCTGATACAATTAATCACAATCTGTGTAATCACTTCACACTCTAGGTTGAATAACCATGGAAGGTGCCAGATGGTAAAAAATATGAGCAGGGATGCAAAAATCAACACCACAGGCAGAAACCATGAAACAAACCAAGATCCAATCATTCCCCTTCAAGTTCAACTAGGGTGGGAAAAGGTTAAAGAAATCTCTGGAGTCTGAAATTGGTTTTCAAATAAAAGATAGCTTTTACTGTAATTTAAAGATAAGGATCAAAGCCAAAATCACAAAAATAAGAATCAGCATACAATCAATAATTACCAAAAAGCAGATGGCTTCTCTGTCCATTCTTCTCCTAATCATGTCCCTTCCTGCTCTTGTACCTTCATCCTGAGAAAATATATCTTCACCAGTAAGGGTGGGACAACTAGAGCTCGACTCCAACATCCAACAAAAAATCTAGTGGAAAAAATAGTCCTCAAACCTAGAAAAATTATCAAAAAGGAGTTCCAAACTCCCCAAACTTCTCTATAGTCCAGATCTTCACCAGTTAGTTTTCTTGCTTCTATTCTCTTCAAATCTCTGTTGTTCTCTTCACCCTTGCTCTAACAAAAGCTTAGGCAAACAGATCTCTTACCCCAATCCTTAGAGAGTTAGGGGGCAACCCTCCCTTTCAGACTGGTCCATTGAAAAAATCTCCAAAAAATCAAAACACTGCTCCATAGTTGACACTCCGGAGGAATCTCCAAAACAGCTTTCCTCATTTGGGGCTCTGGATGAATCTCTACTTCCTTTCACCCCACTGGACATGCTCCCAGAAATTATAAACCTTTAGATCTGCCTCTTCCTCAAAAACAGGCCGATACAGTACAGTGCGCTCCAATGGAGCGCACTGTACTGTATCATGGCGATATTAAGTCGGAGGTCCCAAAGAGTAAGTCGGAGGTCCCAAAGAGTAAAAAAAGTAAAAAAAAAAAAATGAGAATTCGGCCTGCGGCTGTCGGGCCGAAAACCGGACGCTCAATTTTGTCGGCGTCCGGTTTCCGAGCATGTAGCTGTCAGCGGGCTCGAGAACCGACGCCGGCAAAATTGAGCGTCGGCTGTCAAACCCGCTGACAGCCGCCGCTCCTGTCAAAAAGGAGGCACTAGGGACGCGATAGTGTCCCTAGCGCCTCCTTTTCCCCGTTTCTACCGTGCTGCCTAATTTGCATAGTGAATCGCGTGCACTGGCCCCTCGCCAGTGCGCGCGCCGGGAGAGCGGGCGTTTGTCTGCTCTCCCGCGGACTTTACTGTATCGGCCCGAAAGGTAGGGATAAAGCAACGGGAATAATCCCAACCATCAGTAATTCCTCCCATTACCCCTATGTTAGGAAAAACGTCTGGGGAAATTATTAGTGATGGGCAAGGCCTCTGTCACATATATATCCTAGATTCCTAACCTGGTGTTAAAGTCCCTTGCCAACCAATCAGCTCTTAAACCAATTGCCAAGCAATGAAGCAACCATACTGCCAACCAGTGGCTTAGAGGCACACTCTTTCTTTCTCTCTCTCTCAGACACAGACACACATTCTGCTGTTGTACTGTTGCTCATGTGCTTACTGAGTGAGTGTCCCATGGAATAACGGGATCTTAATAAGCTGCCTTTTGCTGCAGGAGAAGATGTCCCTTCCCATGGGAAAGGGCAGACTGCAAGGCCCTGATACTCTTAATTTATTTTATTTTTTATTTTTTTTGCCCCAGCCCAAGAAGCTAGTGGTGAAGCAGCCACGGGAAGCCTACTGGCCATCTGCTGTTAAGAGAGGGAGAGGCAGAGGCAGTAAGGCAAGGTGATTGGATTGTTTCCTGCCTCCACGGCTGAAGATGAGGGAGAAGACCCGAGAAAGCAGGGGGCGGAGCACTAAGGAGTTGCTGCAGAAAAAAATCAGTGAAAAAATGTCAGAGAGTGAGAGCCTTGAGGGAGGCTCCCACTGTGCAAGAAGCATGGCTGGAAGCTTTGGTGTTGGTCGCAGTGGCCCTGCTGGCATGGTGCCACTGCGACCAACACAGAACATATAGAAAGACATGGTTTAATGGAACAAAGTCAGCATGGCTTTACCCAAGGCAAGTCTTGCCTCACAAATCTGCTTCACTTTTTTGAAGGAGTTAATAAACATGTGGCTAAAAGTGAACCAGTAGATATAGTATACTTGGATTTTCAGAAGGCATTTGACAAAGTTCCTCATGAGAGGCTTCTAGGAAAAGTAAAAAGTCATGGGATAGGTGGCGATGTCCTTTCGTGGATTACAAAGTGGCTAAAAGACAGGAAACAGAGAGTAGGATTAAATGTACAATTTTCTCAGTGGAAGGGAGTGGGCAGTGAAGTGCCTCAGGAATCTGTACTGGGACCCTTATTTTTCAATATATTTATAAATGATCTGGAAAGAAATACTACGAGTGAGGTAATCAAATTTGCAGATGATACAAAATTGTTCAGAGTAGTTAAATCACAAGCAGATTGTGATAAATTGCAGGAAGAACTTATGAGGCTGGAAAATTGGGCATCTAAATGGCAGATGAAATTTAATGTGGACAAATGCAAGGTGATGCATATAGGGAAAAATAACCCATGCAATAATTACGCAATGTTGGGTTCCATATTAGGTGCTACAACCCAAGAAAGAGATCTAGGTGTCATAGTGGATAACACATTGATATCATCGGTTCAGTGTGCTGCCGCAGTCAAAAAAGCAAACAGAATGTTGGGAACTATTAGAAAGGGAATGGTGAATAAAATGGAAAATGTCATAATGCCTCTGTATCGCTCCATGGTGAGACCGCACCTTGAATACTGTGTACAATTCTGGTCGCCGCATCTCAAAAAAGATATAATTGTGATGGAGAAGGTACAGAGAAGGGCTACCAAAATGATAAAAGGGAATGGAACAGCTCCCCTATGAGGAAAGACTAAAGAGGTTAGGACTTTTCAGCTTGGAGAAGAGACGGCTGAGGGGGGATACGATAAAGGTGTTTAAAATCATGAGAGGTCTAGAATGGGAAGATGTGAATCGTTTTTTTACTCTTTCAGATAATAGAAAGACTAGGGGGCACTCCATGAAGTTAGCATGTGGCACATTTAAAATTAATCGGAGAAAGTTCTTTTTCACTCAACGCACAATTAAACTCTGGAATTTGTTGCCAGAGGATGTGGTTAGTGCAGTTAGTATAGCTGTGTTTAAAAAAGGATTGGATAAGTTCTTGGACGAGAAGTCCATTACCTGCTATTAATTAAGTTGACTTATATAATAAGCATTGCTATTATTAGCAAAGGTAACATGGAATAGACTTAGTTTTTGGGTACTTGCCAGGTTCTTGTGGCCTGGATTGGCCACTGTTGGAAACAGGATGCTGGGCTTGATGGACCCTTGGTTTGACCCAGTATGGCATGTTCTTATGTTCTTATGTTCTTAATTGGCTGGACCAGCCCACTGGAGCATGCCTGAAGCCCCAATAGGCCAATCCATCGCTAGCCGGGGCAAAAGGATCAAAGGGGCACTATTTGACCCTTCCCAAGGTTTTTAGCCCTAATACTTTCTGTTTGTTATCCATCATCACATGTTATCATTAATCTTCAGATATTTACATTTACATCTAGTGCCCCCGCAGTAACTTTAATTTCCATCATCAAAAGTTAAAAAAAGAGAAAAGGAACTGAGAGGAAACTATAACATCGGGAGGTGAGATGACATCGCGAGAGAGAGAGAGACCACGCCCCCTCCCACGACGTCACGGAGACCTTCGTCGGCGGTTGAGGGGCGCCTCACCACCAGGCGCCGCGTGACGAAGGGGTGCGACAAAGTGGTTTTCCCCTTTGTGCTCCCCTTCGTGCAACCCTTGGTGCCTCCTTTAATATCCTTTTTTGTTCATTTTCTGTTATATAAACCTTTTCCAAGTTATGTACCCTTTTTGGTTTGTTAACAAGTTTAATTTGTAATTGTTCACTGTATCAGACTATGGAATTATTCTCCAGCTGTTTTTTGATCTATGTAAACCGGTATGATTTACATGTAATGTAAGAATGTCGGTATATAAAAATCCAAAACAAATAAATAAATAAATGTAGAAAAATGTGTCATGCTCTATAAGGGAGGGGGTGGGGAGAAATAGAAGCACAGCAGAGAATACAACTCTTTTAGCCATTTAGCTTCAGTGTGTTTGCTGGCATTAATATTATAAATCATCCATTGCAATAACCATTTAAAAATACCCCATATTCACAAAGCTGTGTTAAGTATTAAGACACCAAAGCGTTATAGGGCCTGCGATAAACGGCATACATTTTGGCACGTTAATGCTTAATGCACTCTAGTGAATTGGGGGTAGGGAATAGATTAACTGTTTGATTTAGCTCATAATGCTGTTGGAACATCTGGGGGATATAGAGACTGCTGGTCCTTCTTACATTATTGCCCTCTGGAGTGACCAGTCAAGTGCCGACATTTCCACCCCACATCCTATTGATTTTTGCAAATAAGCAATAATGCACAAGAGAGAAAATGCATGGAGAGGGCCATTTTTAAAAGCCACTTATCCAAGTAAATCCCGATTTACGCAAGTATAAAAGATCTGAAACTTGCCCGCATCTGATGGCCAAAAGTATGTGCAGTGTCTCACAGCACAGATGTTTTCAGCTGCATTAGGAGGAGGCGTTTTCAGCCGGGGGGGGGGGGGGGCATGTTTAGGTCACAGGAGGAAAATAATGTGCTATAGGTTGCATTTTCAAATCTACACGTTGTTTTCCATTTGCCAAAAAAGCAGGCGCACAAGTCCCCAGGTACCCTTCGTTTGCTACAGTTTTGAAAGAGAAAGTTATGTGCATGCTTTCCCTTTAAGAACTGGCACAAAGCCCGCGGGTAAAAAAAAAATACACACGGATTTTGCAGCAATGCAGGCAGTTAGAAAGCATTACGCTACATGTCTCACAATGTTGCCATTGATGTTGTAAGTATTTTATGTAATTCTGGTAGTTAGCATTGAAGAAAATAAACATGCATTTGAAGTAAAAAAAAACCCCCAACAAATTATTAAAACACATATCGAATGAGCCAAGACTCCCTGTGGAGCCTGCATAAAGGGTTGAGTGGACCCTAAACTTTATCCTGGAAGCAGACAGATACCTCCCACAGATTCATAGGAAAAAAGGCCCTTTATGTTTGCGAATTGTATAATGAGAGCTAACATGTTATGTAAGTTAAAAAAAAGAAAAGTTACAAAAGGTAGGGGGTCAGATTGCTTTATTTCATTAAAACCTTTAATAAAAAGAAAGTTCTATACTTGAAATTTGCTTTCTGAATCAGATTGTCATACCTAGATCCATTAGCCAATAAGATAATGATTTTAAAATCAAATCTGCCTGCAAGGCATTCAAGGAAACGAACATGAGTTGTTGTATTTTACTGCCCCTATCTCCCAAACAGCACAATCCTCTCAAAATAAAAGGCCTGAAGTAGCACAACTTTGACGTCCAAATCGTGTGCACCTGCACCTTTCAAGTTTGACTAGAAGGGCTTTATTGACTCAGAATTTCAAACACTTGAGAGAAGTTCTTTACAGATGGTATCAAGTGTTCAAGCACTGGACTTAATGGATCTGTTGGGCCTGTCCACACTGAAGCTTTTGCATCTGTTCAGAAGAGGTTAACTTGACTCGTGCCCAGGGCCGGAGGAACCACTAGGCGAGCTAGGCCTGTGCCTAGGGCACCGAGACTTAGGGGGCGCGGCCACTTCAGGCGGTAGAATTTTGAAAGGGCAAAAAGTGCCCCTTCAAAATTCTGCCCAGCCCCCACCTCACCCTGCTTCCCCCCCCCCCCACCCCCCCATCGTGCCATCCCCCCGACGCCCCCCTGGTGGTCCAGCGGAGGGCCCAGGAGCAATCTGCCACTCCCGGGGCCTTGGCTGCCACTAACCAAAATGGCGCCGGTGGCCTTTAGCTCCAAGCATGTGACAGGGGCCAACCAATGGCACCGGTAGCCCCTGTCACATGGTAGGGGCTGAAGGCCACCGGCACCATTTTGGTTAGTGGCAGCCGATGACCCGGGAGCGGCAGATCGCTCCCAGGCTCCCCGCTGGACCAGGTGTTTTGTTTATTTATTTATTTATTGAGTTTTATATACCGTCATTCGGTAGAGCCATCACAACGGTTTACAAAAGTATACATTTTTCTTAGCAGTTGTGTAACAGAAAAGCAATGTTGAGTTTTTTTTGGGGGTGGAGGGGGAGGTTGGGCAGGTGGGGGAGTGGCGGCATGTGGTCCCTGTCCCTAGAGTCGGGGCTGCGACCTGGGGCGGGCTGATGACAGCACGACGGGGGGGGGGGGGGGGGCGGTGAAGGCCCTTGCACCAGCCCTGCTCGTGCCTGTGCAGTTAAAATAGCGCCATAGTGATGCAGAGTTGGAAGGAGGACTAGGGGTCATTGTATACTTTTTTAAAACAGCTCAGGGAAAAAGGATGGGCAAGATACATTTGGGCAAGATTAGTGGAATTTGAAATAAGCAATTGTCTACTGAATGGTCCAACCCAATGGAATATTTAATGCTAATTCAATAGCTTTTAGAGGCAAAAAAAAAAAAAAATCACTGGAAAATGTTTTAAAAAAATGAACAAAACTATCCCATAAATTAATTAAGACCTCCCCCTTTAATTAGGCCACACCCTTTGATCAGAGGCTATTTTCTTAGCAAGCATGTGGAAAACCTTTAATATCTCATCAAGGCCTAAAATGCAACTGATATGTGCTGAGTAAACCAAGGCTTCTCCCTTTCCGTGGCAGTTATCCCATTTCCACTGAAAAAAGCTGCAGCGAAAATTTGAAATGTCATTCAATGCCTTCTAAATTTCTTGCTTTCCCAGTGACCATTCCTAATGTTCATGGCAACAGAAAAAATTCTTGGATAACCTTTGTCCACGGAACTAGATTTCATCATATCATGAACCTTCCAGATGCGGTAACTCATTAAATTCTTCTCTTGCTGTACATGAAAAAAAAATATCCTAGAAAAATAGCTGATTTTCTTTTTGATGGATTCTATTTAGTTTGTGGAACAGAAGAATCACCTTCTGGGGCGAGATGCTGAAAGAAAAAAAGAGAGACAAGACTTGACTAGGCTTTACTTTCTGTTAAAGTTCTTCCGATTTCCTGTAGTCCTGCTCATTTGTAATCAGCGCTACAGGCAGGGTCCCTGGTCTCCTGTGATTCCACGGCTGTGGTGGGTTCCCAAGACGTTTGCCCTTTTCTGCAGAATTGCAAAAAGGGAGACCAGGGCCCCTCCTAGCAAAGCATTCTAAGTCCCTCCCTCCTCCCCTCTGCGGTGATCTGGCAGCAGGAAGAGGGGGAGAGCAGTAGCAACACATCAGGCTGCTTCCTCCTCTCTTGCTGCCTGGACCTGTCCCGCTTTCAACCGCATGCCTGAATGTTCAGCTATGTGGCTATGTCTTTTTCTTCCTCCTGCCAATCAACGTAAAGGGGCGGGGGCAGCACAGGGGAGTACTCAGGAAGGGACTGGGGGTTTCAATAGAAAGTTTTGGGGAGGGGGGTTGAATAGAAGTAAGTGAAGGGATGGGGATGGCAGAAAAGCTTGAGTGGTTGGGATAGGGGATGGGTGAGGGAATGGGTGGTGGGGGGCAGGAGTGAATGAGGGGACTGAAGAGGGTGCAGGGGAGGAGGGAGAGTGAATGAGGGGATGGGGCAAGAGTAAGGAGTCGGACTGGTGGGAGGAAATCATGAATGAGCGGATTGGAAGGAATGTGGGAGAGGGAGAATGAATAAGAGATGGGCAGGGATAAAAGGATGGGAGTAAGAGTGAAGGAGAGGACTGGAGAGGGTGCAGGGTGAGGAGGGAGAATGAATGGGGATGGGGCAAGAGTGAGGGAATGCAGGGAGTACAGGGGAAGGGAGAGTGAATAAGTGGATGAGACAAGAATGAGGAGATGGGGAGAAGTGAATGAGGGGATCAAAGAGGATGTGGGGAAGAAGAGTGAATGAGGGGACTGAAAGGGTGTGGTGGGGAGGGAGAGTAAATGAGGGAATGGGGCAAGAATGAATTGGGGAGCAGAGGGAAAGGATGGAGAGTGAATGAAGGGATTGGGGACAAGAGAGAGTAAGGGGATGGGAGGAACTGTAGGGTGTGAGTGAGGGGATCACAGGAGGGGATGCAGAGAGCGAGGTGATTAGAGGGACTATAAATGAGGAGAACAGAGAGGTGTGAAAGAAAGGATCAGTGTTGAGAGGAGAGGTATGAGTGAGTCATCACTCCCTCTTCTGATTTTTTATTTATTTATTTATTTATTTAAAAAGTATTTGTATACCGTTTTTTTAAAAAAGGAATTTTATCAAAAACGGTTCACAGATTTAAAACAAAAATAAAATAATCAAAATAAAATGGAATTTTTAAACTTTACATAAAAATAGGCAATAACTAGACAGGATGCTAGTATATAAGATATTAAAAATATAAAAGTTTGGAGCCATGGGCTTATTGTTTTGGGGAAAAGGGAGGGGGAGGGGGAGTGGGAAAAATACAGCGTAAAAATTATATAATAATAAAGGGAAGAAGGAAGGAGGATATGATAATTGGAGACATGTGAATGAGCAAGTATGTTGTAGTTATGAGTAGCATAAATGGGGTTGTAATGGGTGTAATGAGTTTATGAATGTAGGTTCGGTATTGATGATTGAGTTTAGTTAGAAGACGTATTGAATGCAAGTTGAAAAAGATAGGTTTTGAGAGATTTTTTGAAATGAGAAGGGTTGGATATTGAGCGAAGATGGTTTGGCAAAGTGTTCCAGAGTGTTGGACCAGCTATTGAAAAGGCTCTTTTTCTAGTGAGGTCTAGTCTGGCTTGTTTAGGAGAAGGGATATCTAGTAAATTTTGGTTAAGTGATCTTAGGTGTCGTGTCGGTTTGTATATGCGCAGTAGTGAACAAAGCCAGGTGGATGTATGATTATGGTTATGAATTAAGCTATGGATAATAGAGAGAATTTTGTATTTTATTCTGAACTTTATGGGTAACCAATGTAGCGATTGTAAAATAGGAGTGATATGATGGCGTAGAGAAGTTCTGGTTAATATTCGGGCTGCAGAGTTTTGGATCAGTTGAAGGGGGTATAGTGAAGAGTCTGACATTCCTAAGAAAAGAGCATTACAATAGTCTAAGTTGGATCCCTTTCCCCAGCCCAAGATCCCACATTTCTCCTCCATCTCTCCTTGATCTCCCGTACCTCTCCTCCACTCATTCTCTTTCCCTTTGTTCCCCGATTTCCTGATCCTCCCCTCCTCCCATGCTTCTATTCTCCCTCCATCCTTCTACCCCTCCTATCTGAAATTCCTTATTCGTTTTCCTCCTCAGAGATCCCTTCTCTATTCCCTTCCCCTAGTTTCCCCTTTTCTCTAGCACATCATCATGAGGGAGAAGGATGTGAATACTTTGGGGTAACAGAAACTTTAACATTTAATATGTTTTTTCCTCCCAAATGCTTCCATTTCCAGAATTCCTGTTACTTCTTTCTCCTGTTGATATTTCTTCCTATGCTCCCCCAGGACCTCTTGTGTGTGCTGACAGAATGCTTTCTAGTCAACTATTTAAAAATACCCAAGAAATGGGCCCTGCAGAGGGACCTGTGTTCATATCCTGGTTCAGATCCTCTTCTACCTGGGTTGGCCCAGGCTGGGCATTAGGGATGTGCATACAAAATATTTTTGTTTTATTTTAGTGGATGAGAGAGTGGTGGTTCTTCAAGGTTTAGTTCATTTAATGTTTATTATGGTTCAGTTTGTTTGCAAACCAAAATAAACATCACATTGAAAAGAAGATCCTAAAACAAAAAGAAACCTGCTACCAACTACTCCTAACTTCCCTGCTGCCCACCCTGGCCTTGCTTACTACTTCCATGAGGGTTCCCTGAATAGAAAGGGACATGAGCAAGCCCCTTGGATCCTGCATATGATTGTAAAACAGCATGACTCCGGTTGTAAAGCCAAACAGTGCTATTGTATGGCCAGACCTGACAGGGGCAGGAGCGTCTGGGGCTTGCTCCCTCCCCTTTCTATCTAAGAAACTCCCATGGAAGGGGTAAACAGAGGCCAGGGGGAGATCAGGGGAAGGGACTTTGGGGGTAGGAGTGGTGGTCAAATATGCTGACAAATAATATGCACTATTAGCTAGTGAGCACTAATTACTGACCCAAAAAAATTAAAATAAACAATTTTCAAATATTTCAGAATGAGTCCATTTTTGGTTCATTACATTTGGAACAAACCAAAAATAGACTCATTTTTCATATTTTACCCATTCGGGTAAAACACACACACACATCCTACTAGGAATGTTGCAGAGTTTTTGTAAATAAAGGTTCCAACCATATCCCATTTAAAATAGGAAAATGTGTTCTTTTTTACCTGCTAATTTTTGTTCCTGGAATACCACTTGGGTTTTTCATCCCTACCAGCAGATGGAGACAAAGAAGAAAAGCTTTACTGACACTGCTACTTAATGTAGTGTGCCACCTGCAGTCCCTCAGTATGACCTGTACTCAAGCCAAGAACAAAGTCCAAACCTAACTTCATAACTTCAAACCGAGCAGGGGAAAAGTTGAGCCCCTAAACTGTATATATAACATCAATAACAGGGATTGAAAACTCCCGAACCACAAAATTTAAAACAATTTCTCCACTATTTACACACAGAAGAGAGATCAGTCTTTCCAGAGAGGGCATAGCTCTGGACTGATCTGTGGTATTCTAGGAATGAAAATTATCAGATAAGAACCAATCTTCCTTTCCTGTTCATATCCCAGATCAGTCCAGATGCATAGGATGTACATAGGCTCCCCTAAACCCAGTGGGAAAGAGAGAGACCGACTTGCAGTACACTCTCCAAAATGTGCCCCTTCTGGCACCCAAACATCCAGTTGGTAATGCCTGGTGAAAGTGTGTTATGAAGACCAAGTCGCCACCTGACAGATCTCCTGTGGGGAAACCAGCTGACACTTCACCCAGGAGGCCACCTGCGCCCTAGTAGATTGCGCATTCATCCCCTCAGGAATCGGTCTTTCTTTACAAATGTACGCCGATATAATTGCCTCCTTCAGCTACCGCACATTTATAGCCTTGGAAGACTTACATCCTTTCTTCACTCCACTAAATAGAACAAAGAGATGATCAGATCTCCGGAAACCATTGGTGACATTGAGATAATGCAGCAAGGCTCGATGAACATCTAACAAATGAAGTTCCCTCAAATGCAGATGCACTGAATCCAAATTCCTAAATGCAGAGAGTTCCACTGTCTGACTGAGGTGAAAAGTGGCAACCACCTTTGGCAAAAAGAAAGGTATCGTGTGCAACGACACCCCATTCTCAGTAAACTGAAGAAAGAGATCCCAACACCACAAACCTTGAAGTTCGAAAATCCTTCTGGCTGAACACATCGCTACAAAGACCACCACCTTTAGGGTAAGATCTTTCAGTAACGTCTGTCTCAATGGCTCAAACAAAGAACATTGCATTACCCATAGCACTAAGTTAAGGTTCCATCTGGATGCAAAGCTGTGCATTTTACCCCGAAAACAGCCTAAGGCTGCCATCTGAACTCTAAGGGAATTATAAACATCTTTCTCTAGAACATTCTGCAAAAAGTCAAAATATTAGACATTGAAACTCAGGCAGGGAACAACTGACTCCTCAAGACACCACTTCTCGAACACTCTATACTCTGACAATAATCAGGGAAGTGGAAGCACACCTAGCCTGTAGCAAAGTGGTAATGACCTCTTCCAAATATTCCTTCATTTGCAAACTATGCCTTTCAAAAGCCAGGCCATGAAACAAAAGTTTTCAGCCTGATCCAAGAAGATTGGTCCCTGACGAAGCAACCTTTGAAGATGCCCCAGTCTTAAGGGACCGACCATCACAAGATTTACCAGATCCACAATCACGGCCGATGCAGCCACTATGGAGCCATGAGAATCACCTTCCCCAGTTGCCTCTTGACATGCTGTAACACCCTTCCTATCAGAGGCTATGGAGGGAAGACATATAACAGTATTCCTGCCAACCATATGAGGACCAGAGCGTTGAGACTCTCTGATCCGACCTCTCGCCTGCAACTGAAAAAGCAGCATGTCTTAGCAATCTGTTTTGATGCCATTAAGTTCAGCTGAGGGCTGCCCTACCTGGCACAAATGAGAGCCATCATCTTTACCAACAGCTCCTATTCCCCAGGGTCTAACATCTGCCAGCTGAGAAAGTCTGCTTGAATATTGTCCACTCTGGTGACCTGGGAAGCTGCCAGAGCTACCAGGTGTTGGTTCACCCAAATGAAAAGTTTCTGGGCTTCCTGAGACACCCTGAGATTCTTGGTTCCACTTTGGCAGTTGATGTAAGCCACCAACGTTGCATTGTCTGATAAGACCTGAACCACGCAACCACAGAAGAAAGGAAAGCAACGCCATGTGAACCGCCCTCATCTCTAAACGATTGATAGACCATAACATTTTCACCATCAACTACTGACACTGAGGGGCAGATTTTCAAAGGGTTACGTGCGTAACCCCCGAAAAGCTGCCCCTGCCTGCCCCTGCGTGCGTCGAGCCTATCTTGCATAGGCTGGGTGGCGCGCGCAAGCCCCGGGACGTGCGTATGTCCCGGGGTTTTAAAAAATGGGCGGGGGGATGTCCGAGGGCGGGGCCGAATCCTCCAGCTCAGTGGCCTGTGCCGGGGGATGGCGAGCCAATGTGTGCAAGTTACGCCTGCCTTGGGCAGGCGTAACTTTTTCAACAAAGGTAGGGGGGGGGATTTAGATAGGGCTGGGGTGGGTTAGATAGGGGAAGGTGGCGGGGGGGCCGGAGAAAAAGTTCCCTCCAAGGCCGATCCGATTTCGGAGCGGCCTTAGAGGGAACGGGGAAAGCCATCGAGGCTTCCTCGGGCTTGGCGCGCGCAAGGTGCACATATGCACCCCCTTGCACGCGCTGACCCTGGATTTTATAACATGCGCGCATGTTATAAAATCGGGCATAGATTTGTTCGCACCGGGTTGCACGAACAAATCTACACCCGCGCATAAGTTTAAAAATCTGGCCCTGAGCTTTTGCCCTTGGCAAATGACCCCCCAACCTTTCAGGCTGGCATCGGTGGTCACTATCACCCAATCCAGGACTTCCAAGTCTACCCCTTGCTTCAAATTGGCTTGACTACCATCTGCTGGAGACAGAGAAATACTGAGGGACTTCAGGTGGCACTCTATGTTAAGTAGCAGTTCAGGGAAACCTTTCTTCTCTGTCTCCATCTACTGGTAGGGATGAACAATATATGTATCTGGACTGATCTGGGGTATGAAGAGGAACAGTCCTTATGTGACCAAGTACACAGGACCAGAGCTACCTTTGAAATACAAGGATTAATGAACACCTTTTAACTCACTCTCATTTTCTGGGCAATACTCTTATTTTAAAGCAGTACCCTATCATTGCACTTTCTTCCATACATTTTTAATAACCTCACTCTTATTCCAGGATCATGCCACCAAAACACCAAAATGTCATCTTGTCTTCCAAAAGAAAAACAAACAAAAAACAAAAAAAAAAAGACCAAACTATAGTCAGGAGGCTGGAAGCTCTGCTGGCAGTGCTGCACTGCTCCCAGCACAGTCCTGTTATGTTACCTGTTATGTTTTTACACCTGAATTCACAGTGTTGTCTGGATTTGAAACGATTGCTGTTCCCTCCGCAGCCTCCAAAGACAAAGGGCCGGCAGTCATCCACTTCCTGGTGATAATACCACAGCAACATGTACCGGAGGCAGGAGCCTTCATCCATAGGTAGCCTGCAGGGGTCTGTGACGAAACACATCCACACAAGCCATGACGCTGCTAAGGGTTTTGACAGAAGGTCGAGGTGCAATAATATTTGTAACATGGGGAGGACAGTCTTCAAAGCTATTGATCCAGGTAAAATGGCCTGGTTGAGAACAGCCCTTCCTTATCTGGCGAAAAATGACACAGTTAAAAAAAGAGGAATTTGGACTGGGGAGTAAAACCCTGCTTGTGGGTTCGATTTTCAAACTGTGTGCTATTTTGCTTCTACTTGGCTGCCTGCAGGCACCCATAGCAGGAGCAAAGAACACAATCGCTTTCAGCACACGCACTCGGTAGCTGCTAATGTTCAAAGGGAACAATGTGGGCGGTTTTCCCTTTCAAAACTGGGCTAAAAGTCTCCCGCATACATTGTAAAAGACCAGGGCTATTCAAAACTGACACCCCCCCCCCCCATTCTCCAAACTTTCTTCTGACTTCCAATAGCTGGGGTGGGCAGTAATCAAAGCCACTCATGTCAGTGAACGTTTTCATTGTTGCCCACTCCCTACGCGTGTATAAGTACCCGCATATGTCAGCAACGTTCGGAGGCATTCTTGGGGCCAGGGCTGTTATGGGCCGGGGAGGTATTTATGTGGATAATATCACAGATTTTTGCCTTGAAAATGTTATCTGCACAAATTTGCATGGGTACTTTTCCATGGGCAATAATCAAAAGCAAAATTACTGTTTCCACGAGATTTTGCTTTGATTATTTCAGCAAACTCGAGTAAAAAAACTACTCGCAGGGTATGCAGAAATGTGGGCACTTTGATTATTGCTTCCATAATGGGAATTTTTTTCTTTTAGAGAAAGAGTCCTCAACCCAATCTTTGGGGCCTGCCCGGCCAGTCTGATTTTCAGAATATCTGTAACGAATATGCGTGAGATATATTTGCATGCAGTGGAGGCAGTGCATGCAATTATATCTCCTGCATATTTATTTCAATTTATTATTATTTCAATGTATATCTCACCTTTCCATTTTGGATATCCTGAAAACTGAGCGAGCCGAGAAGTGAGTTGAGAACTATTCCGGAAACTAATCCCACAGGAGGCTAGGGCGGGGCGTTCCTAATCTGTCGTATTTACCCACAGCTGGTCAGGTTTTCAGAATATCCACAATGAATATATATTTATTTATTTATTTATTTATTGTTTTTGTTATACCGAGTTTCATGATAGGCATCACATCAACCCGGTTTACAAATAACAAGGAGTGTAAAGCATAACGTAACGTAAAAAACAATATTTTCAATAAGAGCCTTGAACTTTAAATACAGTGAATCAGAAAAAGGGAGAGGGAAAGTTACAAAAAACAAGGAAAATAAACTTGGGATGGAAGGGGAGAAATTGAACAGCACAATATTTACATTTCAGCCTATTGATACATTAGAATAGCAAGTGAAAAAATAAGACTATGAAACGGTACATAGGTAATCAAATGAATAAATATGACAGTTGTGAATGGTAATAGTATGATAAATATTCAGCAGGAATTAGTGAGAGAGGGTTTGAGGTTGGTTGATTCGTGTTTACATTCCATTATTGCATACGAGTTAGTGCTAGTGAGAGGAGGTTTTATTCAAGGCTTGGAAATGCTTTTTTGAAAAGCCAAGTTTTTAGTCTTTTCCTAAATGTTAAAGAGCATGGCTCTTGTCTCAATATATATGCGATATATACATTGTCTCAATGTATATGCGATAAACTTGCATGTACTGCCTTTCCAATGAATATAAGTTCATCTAGTGGACAGCTTGAAAAACGGACTGGCTTTGGGGTCCCCAGGACAGGTTGGGAACCCCTGAGCTATGGAGGTGGTTGGGAGGGTTGCTTTACTACAGCATGAAGGGGTCATTCATGCAAGGGAGGAGGGATGAGGCTGAGGCCACTTCACGTGATCTTCCAGGTTATCATGCAACCTGGATTGGCCACCGGAGACAGGATGCTGGGCTCGATGGACCTCAGTCTGACCCAGCATGGCACTTCTTATGATCTTATGCATTTACTTCATTACCCAGCTTTGGAAAGGTAGAAGGGCTGGGGCAGGAAAGGGGGTGAGAGTCGGGGGAGAAGAAACAAAAGATTTTTAAAAGGTAGGAAAGAAGGTGGGAACGAGCTAGGAATGAGGAAAATAAAAATGAAGCAATAGAGAAAAATGCAGGAGAGAGAGAAAAAGAAGGAAGAAATGATAAAAGCCAGAAAGAAAAATTCAGGGAGGGAGAGAGGGAGAAAGAGAGAAAAAAGAAAAGAGCTGGAAGGGAAATAGAAAAAAGGAAGAGAAACAGGAAGGAAGGCATAGAAAAAAGGGATAGTGAGAGGGAGAGAAGTGAGAAAAGGAAGAGAGAAGAGGAGGAGTAAATGAGACGAATGGAGGAGGAGACAAGACAGCATGTAGGAAAGACAATACGCTGAGCATGTGATGGAGCGGGCCGAAGGTGCCCTAGATGACTCGGTGTTGACCTGATCTAGACAGCAACTTCCCTCTTTGCAGTTTCATTCCATGCCGCTCACCTGGTAATGAGCTTCCAGCAAGTCGCTTCGCTCGCCCGGATGCCTCTGTTATCCCCTTATCATGTGGGCCTGGTAGGAAGCAAATGGGAAGATCATTGCTAGTGAGGACGCATAGTAAATTAGCCACAGTTTAAACAATGATTCTTGCAAGTTACATGATTTTCATCGTGCAGAAAAAGTGCCTTAGAAATGTCAAAGAACAACTGGTTAGCATGGAAATCTGTAGTCATAAAATCTTAATAGCTCAGAGCAATTCAAGACAGAAAGGTCGGCCATTACTCAACTACATGGAGGGTTTATGGGAGAGCGGAAGAAATGTCAAACAGGTTTGATGAAATCTGGAGATAATATTATTCACAAGTAATATGCCTTTGATTGCAGAAACAGGTTAACCTTTTAAAACCTTCCCTCTAGACACATCATTCAACGCAAGATTTAGCTTGACAGAGATACTTGTAATAATCTGTGGTTTACATAACACCTTGTAGCCAAGCCTTGCCTCAAACCTTTGGGGGGTAGGAGGGAAGGGTTGTCTCAGTAAATAGCTTTCTTTGATTTTACACTGTCATATCAAAAGCACTATAGAGTGTGACAGATCACAATCAACATTATTTGTGGTTAACCAAATCAGTCTTTTGTCTTTTTGCCCTTATATTTCTGAGAGATTTTGTTTAGAATAGAAACCAGAATAATGGACCAACCAGATGGCTCAGTACCAAGTCCAGCTTCTACTCCTCAGGCTACCCAGGGCTGGGGATGCTGTGGAGGTCATGTTCACAAGTCTTGTCTCTCGGGGAGGGAAGGAGTCTTCTCAGCCAGATGGGTGGGTATAAAAATACTCTGGGGAGTTACTGCAGTCTGAGCCACAGTGACAGCCTTCTGACTGGTTTATGGCTAGCCCGAGATTGTCCATCTAAAGTTCTGCATTTATATAAGTCTTTGAGTTCATTACTTTTCATTATTTTAATGTGTTTGTCATATCCAATGGATACTTTTTTCTTGTAAGGAAGGGAATTATTTTTTTTCAAATACAGTGCTCTTTGGGAGGAAAGTGGCCTAATGTTTAGTGATATGGGTTGGGAAACCAGGGTTCAAATCCCACTTCCCTCACTGATCTTCCTTGTGACCTTGGGGAAGTCACTTTGTCCTCCTACTTGGATTGTAAGCCCCTTTGGGTTTATACCTAAAAAAAAATGTAAACTGCCTTGACCTAAAATTGGAAAGCTGAAATAGAAAACGTTGAAACTCAAAACAATGTGTCATAACATAAGAATTGCCATACTGGGTCAGAACAAGGATCCATCAAGCCCAATATCCTGTTTCCAACAGTGGCCAAACCCAAGTCACATGTACCTGGCAAGTACCCAAAAAGCAGATAGATCACAAGCTACTATTGCTTATTAATTACTGTAATAGCAGTTTATGGATTTTTCCTCTAGGAACTTATCCAAACCTTTTTTAAACCCAGTTACACTAACTGCTGTAACTACATCCTCTGGCAATGAATTCCAGAGCTTAACTACCATATACGCTGAGTAAAAAAGAATTTTCTTTGATTTGTCCTGCCTTCTCTTCCTAAACCTGAACCTTTAGGTATGTTAATATGTGTACAGGCTTTTGGTGTAATTTAATAGCCTCAAAGACAGGTTCTTGTGGTTTCTCAAATTTCAAAGGGGCTACTGACTGGGCTCAGCATATTACAGGGACTGTGATTAGTTTATCTTATATAGGAGTTCACTGTCACCCAAGGCAGTTTAGGGGATATCTAAGGGGGCCACAATCGTACTACATGTGCCCTTTAGGGACAAAAAGCACAAATTAATCTCAGGCAGTTGGTTTTATTATGTAGCTCAGGAGTTATAATAATGCATTTAGAAATTATATATAGATAGGTAGTAGGAATAATAATGCAATATATCAAAACCCTTACATGACAAAGTCATTGCTGTAGTTACATGATGTTAGGTTCCATATTAGGAGCTACCACCCAGGAAAAAGATCTAGGTATCATAGTGGATAATACTTTAAAATCGTAGGCTCAGTGTGCTGCAGCAGTCAAAAAAGCAAGCAGAATGTTAGGAATTATTAGGAAGGGAATGGTTAATAAAATGGAAAATGTCATAATGCCTCTATATCGCTCCATGGTGAGACCACACCTTGAATACTGTGTACAATTCTGGTCGCCCCATCTCAAAAAAGATATAGTTGCGATGGAGAAGGTACAGAGAAGGGCAACCAAAATGATAAAGAGGATGGAACAGCTCCCCTATGAGGAAAGGCTGAAGAGGTTAGGGCTGTTCAGCTTGGAGAAGAGACGGCCGAGGGGGGATATGATAGAGGTCTTTAAGATCATGAGAGGTCTTGAACGAGTAGATGTGACTCGGTTATTTACACTTTCGAATAATAGAAGGACTAGGGTGCATTCCATGAAGTTAGCAAGTAGCACATTTAAGACTAATCGGAGAAAATTCTTTTTCACTCAACGCACAATAAAGCTCTGGAATTTGTTGCAAGAGGAAGTGGTTAGTGCAGTTAGTGTAGCTGGGTTCAAAAAAGGTTTGGATAAGTTCTTGGAGGAGAAGTCCATTAACGGCTATTAATCAAGTTTACTTAGGGAATAGCCACAGCTATTAGTTGCATCAGTAGCATGGGATCTTCTTGGTGTTTGGGTACTTGCCAGGTTCTTGTGGCCTGGTTTGGCCTCTGTTGGAAACAGGATGCTGGGCTTGATGGACCCTTGGTCTGACCCAGCATGGCAATTTCTTATGTTCTTATGTTCTTTCTGCAAGAGATCACAGAGCGGCAGCATATCTCTGGCCTATCTTCTTTCTTTGAATCACTTCATGAAGTGTTGCTTGACTGTCACATAGTAAGGGACACCTCCAAATTCAGACTATGTCAGAGGTCTGTTATTCTATAACCTTATCTTTCTGCCCGCAGAAAGCAATTATGTGGGGGATTAGGTGTCAGGGACAGTTCTCTGCATTCCTCTGTATATTCCCACACTTGCTGTGAGGGTGTCTGTGTGGCTCTGAGTTCATCAATAGTCAGACTTGAGCTAAATAATCCCAAAATAAAGTTAAGCTCTGGAATTCATTGCCAGATGATGTGGTTACAGCAGTTGGTGTGACTGGGTTTAAAAAAGGTTTGGATAAGTTCCTAGAGGAAAAATCTATAAACTGCTATTACGGTAATTAATAAGCAATAATAGCTTGTGATTTATTATGTTTAGGTACTTGCCAGGTACTTGTGACTTGGATTGGCCACTGTTGGAAACAGGATGCTGGGCTTGATGGACCCTTGGTCTGACCCAGTATGGCACGTTCTTATGTTCTTATGTTCTTAAAAGCAGCATCTCATGAAGCCAGTGTAAAAACCACTCCAACATAGCTAATAACGATGGGGTTTTGCCCTTGGCCTGCCTGGCCCTGGATCCTTCTATGATGGGGACATTCAGTGGCACTGCTGATTTTCAGGGAAACCTCTTCTACCATTGCATATTCCCCCAGGCCAAAAATGCCATGACTGCAGTCACTATTTTGTTTCACTTCTGTGAAGAAATTCAACAAAGCTGTGGAAAGAATACAGTTTTTACCAAGTGAAAGCAGACTAGAAAAAGAGTTGAAACTGAAAATATCCACATCCTCTTCTGAATGCTTCAGTACCAGGGTTTCTGGTGACTGGCTCCATGTTTTCAGGATATGCTTTTGCAGTCCTGGTTTTACCTCCCCATTGCATGCACAGACATGCAAATTGCATTGCCCTAAGAAACGCAGGCAGTGAGAAATACTACTGTCCTTTTTCCTGAGCCCCCCAGGGCTTGGATGCAAAATATGAATCTAACAAAAATCTTCTACAACTGCTTCCCAAGTTGCCTGCAGATTTCACTTCTGTGGAAAAGTTTATCAGTTTCTCTTCTTCATTCTTTTACTTTCCCTCATTTCTTTTTTCACATTTTGAACTAATTTCTTCTGGTACTGTGTTGTGTTGTAACTTCCAGCAAGGCTAAGTGCCGTGACAGGAGGCAATGTGCTTGACCTTGGGGAGGGATGGAAGGCAGCTGCTGCTACTTCTGTGAAGGTCCCTATTGGGCATCAAGAGCGGTGATGAGGAATCATCATGGAGGAGACACAGAGGCTTAGAATATGACGGCAGATAATACCAGCAGGTCCGTCTAAGCTGCCTTTTATCCTTTACTGTTGCAGTAACATAGAGAGTCTACTGGATCTTTGTCCGTGTCTTCCTTTCCCCTTAGTTAAGGATCCTCTCTGCTTATGCCATGCTTTCTTGAAATGTATTACTATTTTTGGCTCCACCAGTGTCACCAAGTGGGTTCCTGATGCCTGGGGCAGAGGGGTTTAAGAAAAAAGAAAAAGTGTGTGTGTATGGGGGAGATAGGTCATTCAGCAAAGCTGTAGAAACAATACTGTTTTTTGAGGAAAAGAGAAACACTAATGGACTTTAATAACAGCAGGCGAGATTGAAGTTAAACATTAGGAAACACATTCTAAGTGTGAGAGTACTCAAGCAAAATGACACAGAGGAGTCATATAAGCAGGAATACAGCACAGGAATATAGCACAGATAGCTGAAGAGCAGATCTTCATCAAAACCCTTCTGCAGGCCTCACACTGATACTCTGATCAAAAGAGGAAACAGGTCTAGCTACCTGATGATCACACCATCAACCAAAGAAATCAAAAGATCAATTACTGGTCAGTGAACCTTCTGAAGAACAGTACCTGACTTCTGGAACTCTCTCTCACAAGAGCTCCATCAAATTCATGGACCACTTCCACTTTAGGAAACAGGCAACAGCCTGGTTTTTCTGCCAGGCCTTCTATTAACTACCAAGAAGCAGCTGAAAGCTGGCTTTACTGCTTTAATGGCTGAAACCATACTGACTGATCTACTCTCTGATTACCTTGAGTGGCTGCTATAACTTGTGTCATTTACTAAGCTGTTGTCTATTTATTCAAGGGTAGACTGTATTGTCTGTTTTAGATTTAGACCTCTACTATACTGCTACAGCTACTGTTTATGTAAACTTGTGTTATGTTTATTTCATGATGTTGTACCCCAGCCTTGAGTGAATTTCTTATTCAAAAAATGAGCTATAAATCCAAATGGTAATAATAATGTAAAACATGAATACAGAAGATGTAGTATTCAGAAAAAATGCAGGTCTTCGGTGAGATCTTTGTTGCCAGGACAGCTAGCACAATCCATCCCATGTTTTTCAGGGAAGACCAGGGCGAGGGGGCAGGCAGGAGGCAGCTGACTGGTTAACGTTTTTCAGTCACGGAGCAAGGGAAACAAAGCGCTGTGCTTGGAATCAAAGGAGTCTGCATCCCCTGTCTCAAATCTATATAATATATTCTCAAAAATTAGAGACATGAGAACATGGACAAATGAAGAACAGATCTTACATTTATTCAGAATTTGTGAATCACCTAACTCTAAAAGGCCTAGGCGATGTACAAAATGAGATTCATAAAACAATTCCAACATATCATAAAAGGCAAATGACAAGTAATTCATAAAATAATAAAATCAAATTTAAACTTCATAAAACAAAAACAGTATAAGGGAGCAATAAGTAATAAATAAAATGATTCTAGCATATCATAAAAGGCAAATAAATAAATTGTAACATAATAAAATCAGATTAAAACTTCATAAAACAAAAACAGTATTGGGAGCAATAAATAATAAATAAAACCAGGCCAGAAATAAAGAACTAACTAAAAAAAGCTAATTTGAAAAGAAAGGTTTTAATCTTCATCTGAGCCCCATGCAGGCAATCCCATTGATACCTGAGAAGCAGTGAAAAACTGGAGGTAGAAAAGGCAATGTTTAAATCAAAGATGAGGCCATAATAAAATATTATGTCTAATATCGCAAATAAATGCATGTGAATATAAACAATGTATTAGGCCACAAAACAAACAAACCAGAGAGCCCTTGTGTACATCCCAAAGTGGAAAAATACAGCTAAGAAACAGGCAAGGTGTTTTTTGATAGGAGAATCTATGAGTAAGCCTCCTTTCCTTTAAAATTAAGCTAAACAAGCTTCTATTTATTTATTTAAAGTATTTTTTAAATTGAAGGCAAGTTACAATCTACATACATAAAAACTAAGAGGTCCATATTCAGTTACTGGCACAGTTAATTGGATATTCAGTAGTGCAGCTTCACTTGAATATAGACGGCTAACTTAAAGATAACCAAATAGGTTTATCCAGCTACTACTGCTACTACTACTTAACATTTCTGTAGCCCTACACGACATACGCAGCACTGTACAAACATACAAAAAGACGATCAGAATTAGCTGGATAACTTATTCGGCTAACCTATCTCCTCCCAGAAATGTCCCTGGAACACCCCATGTTATCCAGCTAAATTTTAGCCGGATAATGAGATATCCAGCTAAAGTTTAGCTAGATAAGTGCCCAAAATATTCAAAAGTCAGCATTTAGCTGGATAACTTGAGAATTATCCTGCTAAACGCATTTGAACATGGATATACAATATCAAACGCATTTGAACATGGATATACAATATCAAATATACAATAAAACAATCAGTTCCTAAACTATGAAGACGAGCAATCTCATTTTCTTCCAAGGCCCCAACAAAGAAAGAAAAGGAACACCGAAGCAGCCAAAGTATTGAGTGTTGTTTTAAAGCAACAGTAAGTAGCCAATAAAATAAGTAAATCATTTTTATATTCCAGATTTTATGTAAGACTTTATTCCCAGGCCATGACTCTGCTATCTAGGCCTGCTGGGGCTGGGGATCCCGTAGAGGTAGCATTCACAATCCCCGGGAGAGAGAGAGAGAGAAGTCTCAGCCATCATTGAATGGTGACACCTAATGGCCAGACTCAAGGTCCATAGTTGGGTCCAAAAGTGAGCTACGTTTGTGGCCCCCCTGACCAAGGACAGTCATTGTGATGACTGGGTGAAGTGGGGAGGAAGATTTGAAAGTAGGAAAACTCTCCCCTTCCTCCATACCTAGGTAGTTGCGAACGAAGGTTTATGACACTGTAGTCCAAAAAAAGGCCGATTCCAACTGAACCAGGAGGCCAAGAGAAGGCAGGATGAAACTGCTGTATTAAAAAAAAAAAAAAAAAAAAAGACTTTGAATAGCACCTCTTTACAGATACCTTTATTATTTTGCTCCGTAATGGGTTCTTCCAATTGGGTCACATTCCATATCTCATCCAGCAAGTCTTTCGGCTCTTCACTTTCTTGCAATAGTTCTTCCAATGACATTGGGGTTGTCTCCGCCGTGGGCTCAACAAGCCCTTCATAGCCTGCATGAGAGTCTGTAAATGTAACCATTAAGTCAAAGTTTCTTCCTACATGAATTTGGGAATCACTTAAGTTGCAAGAGTGTTTTTTTTGCTTCCCCCAAAGTAAATGCAGGATCACCAGGAAATTCACAGAAGAAATATCAGTGATATGCATTAAATCTTGCACCCACATGTGCTGACTAGAAGAAGTCTCATTGTACCTCTTCAACAAGAGAGGAAAACATTAGGGGAGTTAAGGAACGGGACAGTGCCTTTTTTGTAGGGTGAGTTGTATGGGGAATGTCATAATTCTGCTTTACATCCATTATTGTGGGTCAGGGGAGTTCACGTGGATGCAAACTGTACTTTTACATCTAGCCCTGTGACGATTATGGGTCAGTGTGTCACGCATGTGAGAACCATCTGTCAGGTGTGTCCCGACAGAAAAAAGGTTGAGAACCACTGTAGTAGGTTACTTGATATTATTCACTTTACTCCACTTTCTGTACTGATTCAATGATATCTATAAGGTGGGGGAGAGGGGGCCCTATGTAACTCAGTTGTGACAAGTTGAGACTGCAAGTGGAAACCAGAAAGGCACTATTTCTTGAAAGAATTGTTATCCTGGAGATTTTCCCAAGCCTTGGACTACACAAGATGGGAGGCTACATCCCAGTCCCAATGATGTGCTACCAACTTCTTTTCAATGGTCTCTCGCCAGTGCTGCTCCTCCCCCCTCCATCGATGGGACATTCCTTGATATTATAGAATAATTAAAGAAAAGGACAGTAGGCACCCCCTCCAGCACATCACTAGCTCTGCAGCCTGTCCCTCATATCACAACCTTCAAACACCAGCCGCATTCTCAGGCCAATGCAATATGAAGCGCATTAAAATGGGTGCTCATATTGACCACCCATTTTCCAAACGCACACACAGTCACCTCTCCTCGGTGCCCAATGCAATATATAAATGAGCTGCTGCATTACATGTGTGTCCCTGGCGCTTAAATGCATTGGGCGCCCACATTTGCAGTGGGCGCTCAATACGAGTATCTGTTTTAACCCACTTCAGGTTGATTTCGGCCAATATATATGCACAATAGCAAAGGGCAAAATCGGCCTGGATAGTGTCTATTGTGCATGTATATTGTGTGTCCAATTTTATTTTTCATCAGGCTATTACATTATATCGTTATTCTTAAAGACGACAAGTAGATTTTTTTTTTTTTTTCACATTAAAGTTTTATTGAATGAACATAATGATAACATTCAAATGACAATAGTGAACAGTAAAAGAAAAAGTCAACATGCCATCAATACAATGTAACAAGTCATGTTATGAACTTAGGTTACCGTCCCCCCCTCAACCCCACCCCCCTCTTCCCAACCCCCCCCCCCCCCCCTGTGTGAGCAAAGCAGAGTAAAGACCCAAGTAGTCAACCATGATAGTCGGTCTGGATAGGTATCAGATTCTATAACTGGTCTACCTAGAGATGATCTAGTGAGTAACGTGTGCATTAATTCTCTGGGGCAGCCCCTGCCCTTTTCTTTTGCCATGCCCTGTAGGGGTGCCACAGACTCTGACGTTGTTTCCCTTCCCGGGTGTTAGGGCGTCCCATCTTCTCATGCAGTAGGAACAGTTTATGTAGTCGAGAGGAGACCTGCCCCACAGGTATAGGACCTGCCTTCCTCCACTCCAGGGCGATTGCACATTTAGCGGCGGATAGAATAAACGAGATCAGCTTCCCCTGGGCCACAGTCACATCATAGGGAAGGTTTAATAGGGTTTGTTCCGGAGTAAGAGTGACCTCTACCCCCAAGATGTTCTGGATTAGCTGGGCGACCCCGGACCAAAAACTCTGCAAATAAGAACAGGACCACCACATGTGAAAGAACGTGCCCTCTAAGCCACACCCCTTCCAGCACCGGTCACTATATTGGTGATTAAAGCTATGTATTTTAGCTGGTGTGCAGTACCATCGCAACAGAATCTTATACCGGTTCTCAGCTAATTGAGAGTAGGGGAGGCCCCGTTTGGTAAAAAGAAAGATCTGGTCCCAGGCATCCTCCTCCAAAGTTCGTCCCAGGTCCCTCTCCCAGGTCCTCATGAAAGCTGGTTTTTGCTGTGGGTCTTTGTTCAAATAATTATAAACCTGGGAAATAGCTCTCCGCAGAGTGTCAGCCTGATCACACCAGGCCTCCATTTGTGTTCTACCCAGGGCCAGCTCTCGGCCCACCGACTCGGTCATAAAAAAGTGTCGGATTTGTAGGTAAGGATATACATCTAACCCCGTTAGGCCATATTTGCCTTGTAAAGTGGGGAAGGATATGAAACTGTCCCCGTCCCATAGCTGCCCAAAGGTTGTGATGCCTTTCCCGCACCACCGTTGGAACGGGCCCTGGGCTGCACCCACTGAGAACAAGCGGTTTGTCTGGAGGCAAGAGCTATAATAGTAACGCCGGGCTCCAACCAATTGTCGACACCATTGCGACCACACCTGGAAAGTGGTCTGGGTCGATGCCGCCATGGATCCCCAGGGGAGGAGTGTGGTCCTAGGTTGCCATATTACCGATCTAAGGGGGGGTCCCACCATATAAGGCTTGCTCTATGTGCACCCACTGTTTTTGCTCCCCTTTGCGATTCCAATCAAAAATAGCCCTAGTTTGAGCCGCTGTATAGTACCACTGTAAGTGGGGAACACTCAAGCCTCCTCTTTCCTTTGGGCGATACGTAACCCCTCTAGATACCCTAGGCGGACGCCTCTTCCAGATGTAGGAGAAGATCCGCCTCTGCCAGCCAGTGAGCACTGCTTTGGGTATAAAAATAGGTATTGCCTGAAATAAATAGCCCAGACGGGGGAGAAGGTTCATTTTAACTGACGCTATTCGACCGAACCAGGATAAGTAGAGTCCGGACCACCTATCTAAGTCATTAAAAATTTGGTGTACTAGGGGTGGATAATTAAGCTTGAAAAGGTCACTTGGATCCTTACTAATATATACCCCTAGGTATTTAATTTTAGTAGGAGCCCAGCGGAATTGAAATTGAGTTTGTAAGGTCTCAAGCTCAGAAGTGGGCAGTGTGACATTAAGCAGTTCAGATTTTTCGATATTTAGCTTGAAACCGGATACTGCTCCAAAATCGCTAAGTTCCCCTAGGGCCCCCGTCAGGGAATTGCTCGGGTCAGACAGAGTGAACAAAATGTCGTCTGCGAATAAAGACATCTTGTAATCATTACCCGCAAGTTCTACCCCGCGGATCGAACAATTGCCGCGCACTCTGATGGCCATGGGTTCCAAAAACAAGGCAAACAGCAATGGTGATAGGGGGCAACCCTGTCTTGTCCCTCTTTGGATGTGAAATGCCTCAGAATATACCCCATTGACTTTTACTCGTGCTGTAGGCATATTGTAGAGCTGCTGGAGCCAGGTTAAAAACTTATCCCCAAAGTTCATGGCCTTTAATGCAGTGAACAGGAAGGGCCAGTGCACCATATCGAAGGCCTTTTCTGCGTCCACTGATAGCAGGACCAGGGGCAGATGTTCCTTTCGGGCCCACCACATCAAATCAGTAATTTTGCGGATATTGTCAGCGGCCATCCGTCCCGGAATAAAGCCTGCCTGATCAGTGTGAACAAGCTTATTCATGACTCTATTCATTCTGTTTGCCAAAATTTTGGCTAGTAATTTGAGGTCTACATTAATAAGGGAGATGGGTCTGTAGGACCCGCAGTGAGATAGATCTCTCCCCGGCTTCCCCAGGATCGTAATCCCCGCCACATTAGAGCCGGGCCACAGCTGACCGCCTTCCCTCAGGGAGTTAAACAACTCTCGCATGGGCTCCAACAAAGAAGTGGAAAATGTTTTGTAAAACTGAGGAGTAAATCCATCGAGGCCAGGTGCTTTGTTAGCCTTGAGGTCTCCTATAGCCTGCTGTATTTCTATGAGTGATATTTCCCGATCTAAAACATCCCACTCTTCCTCCTCCAATGAGGGGAGTGTGACAGAGCCCAAATATTCCTGAATCTGTTCTTGGGTGGCGCGGGTGGAAGCTGCATACAGAGTTCCATAAAACTCCTGGAACCTGCTGCGTATTGCTGGGGGGGACGTTATAATCTCCCCAGCTGTGTTTCTGATAGCTAGGATTTGATTTTGTGTTTGCTTTAGCTTTAGAAACCTAGCCAAGAGTTTCCCGGAGCGATTGCCCCATTCATATTTTTCTACGTTCAATAAAAACAATTTGGCTGCCATGTCAGCTTCTGTTAACGCCCTCAGATCATCCCTCGATTTCTGAAGTTGTCGATAAACACGTGTGGAGAGCGTTCTTTTATGCTCGTGTGCTAACTGTGTTATCTCCCCCATTATTCTTTGTTTCGCTTGTTGCTGGGATTTCTTAACATATGTGCCTCTAGAGATAAATCTACCCCTCAACACCGCTTTCAAGCAGTCCCATATCAGGGCAGGTTCCCCATCATTGGTCCCTAAATACTCCTGGATATCAGCCTGTATTTGATTACGGAAAGCCTCATCATTTAACAAGGAATCATTTAATTTCCAGGATTTAAACCCAGTAGTGTCTGGTGTCAGTTTGATCTCCGCCGTGATGGATGCATGATCCGACCACGTTATGGGATGTATCTCTAAGGCTCCCACCCTATTCATAAGTGACTTCTCCAGCAAAAAATAGTCGATGCGCGAATATGTTTGATGAGGAGGGGAGAAGAATGTATAATTTCTGGACAGGGGATTCAACTGCCTCCATCCGTCTACTAGATTCCATTTGGACATCAGAGATTTCAACCCCTTCCTATGAACTTTAGTACCCTCATGCCCGCCCCCTGAATTGTCCAGTCTGGGATCCTGAGTCAGGTTGAAATCACCCACAACAATTATCACCCCCTCTCCCTCCCTGGCCAACAGCGCATCCAGCTGCTGGTAGAAGCCCCTCTGATCGGTATTGGGAGTGTATATGTTCAGCAGGGTGAAGGTGGTGCCCTGATATTCAAAACAGACCAAGATATATCTGCCCTTGTCATCTCCTATATGTCTACGTAGTATAAAGTCATGTCCCTGTCTGAATAATGTGCAGACGCCGACATATTTGGCCGCCTGGTTAGCAGCTGAGAAATATTTATGGGAAAACTGGGGCCAGTTAAGAAGATGTTCGTAACGCTTCTTTAAATGCGTTTCTTGCAGGCAGATCACCATTGCCCCCTGATCTAAGATTTCTTGTCTGAGTAAGTGCCTTTTGCGGGGTGTTTGCATCCCTTTAACGTTAAGAGAGAAAAGTCGTAGCGCCATCATAAAACATCACAAGGTACCTGATCCGCCTGGCCCCTCTCATATCTATACCGTCTACAGACTGCCTGCAGCGGGGGACTCTGACCCTCAGGCACTGGTGTGAGTATGCGCCTATAAGCGGATAAGAAATGCACAAATATCCGGTATACACAGTTAAACTGACCCTTCCCGACCATCCCATGGTGCTTCACACTACCCACACCCTCCCCCCCCCCTTCCCATCCCCATTCTGAATCCCTCCTGCATGAGCCAACGCTGTTTGGCCTGTCAGGAGAGTGTGTGAGATCAGTGAAATCATAATGGCAGTAAACCCCTACTCCAGTATTGCCTTCAAACCTTTAAGTAACCATCAACCCTCCCTCTTAACATGTAGGGACTAGCAATAAAAATTAAGAGCAAGCATAAGCGAGAATCCCGTTCATCTATAACATTGATATAAGCAAAGCCAGCTGGTCAGGGCAAACAGTAATTCGTGCATAGCTACCAGACGCCAGTTCTCCAACTGGCTTAGGAACCTCTGGCAAGATAAAATGTTCGCAAGTATTGCGGTGCATTCCTTCAGTCACCCTCCGGGCGCATGGAGCCGCTGTTGTTCCTTCGTAACCGGCGACCTCCGTTCTCCACCCGTTGCCAGCGTGGCCGCTCCGGTCCCTCCCGCTGTGGCAATGGCGCAGTTATTTTGACCGGGAACCCAGCTGAGGACAAAATGGCCGCCGCATCTACCACACTGTTGGCTTTCGTTGTAATGCCTTTGATAGTGACTGCAATGCCCACCGGAAACAGCCATCGGTACCTCATATTTTCTTGCCGCATAACAGCAGTCACTGGTTGGTATTCCTGCCGTCGTTTCAAAGTAAGGGGGGATAGATCAGCGAAGACTGAGATTTGATGGGATTCCCACTCCCACGATTTCTGTTTTCGCGCCACTGATAGCACTCGCTCCTTTAGCGGGAAGCGAAGGAAACAAGCGATGATATCCCGCGGCTGATTGCCGACTCGGGGTCCCAAGGTGCGGTGCGCACGCTCGATGTCCACAGCCTCAAGGTCAGCCGATTGTCCGCCATCCTGCTCCTGGGCCAAGAAAAATCGGCACAAAGATCTAACCACTGCCGCACAGTCACCATATTGCTCTGTCTCTGGGACGCCCCGGAATCGAAGGTTACACCTTCGGTTCCTATTTTCCAAGTCCTCAAGCTTGGCTGAAAGTTCTACTGTGGTTTGGTGCAGGGACATGCCCTGTTCTTGAAGTCTGTCAATTTTAATTGCATGGCCCTCCAACCGCACATCGCAATCGTCGACCCTCCGGCCTATGTCCGCCATTTCCTCCCGTATCTCCGCCATTTTATCCATCATTTCCCGTTTGTTATTCTTCATGTCCTGGCGCAAATCTTGAAACCATTGCCGAAATTCGGTTCTTGTAGGCATTAGCGAGTCAGGATGTGGCTGTTCGTCTGAGGCATCGCCTTCTAGGCCATTTTCAATATCCAACGGCGCTGCTGTGTCGCCCGTCATGGAGGCCCCAGATCCTCCTTCCCCCTTGGTATAAGAAAATTGCCGTAAATCGGCACCTTTTTTTTTGGCTGCCATGGAGGTATGGAAGATCCGCGTTGTTTAATGCAAGTTGTGCTCGGCTGTGTGAAGGATGGATGCTGATTAAGCTAGTAGATTGCACTAGGCTCACCGGAGCTCCGTGGTCAGGCTGCCATTCAAGCTCGTGACGTCACCGTCTCCCCGACAAGTAGATTTAAGTATCGTAACAATACTATTAGGAGGAACCACAGTGGACTGTATTTTTAAAATTTCCCCTGAGCCCTTGACTCTCGGCTTGACTTAACATCAGTTCTGAGGCTGGAGTTAAATTTGCCATGTTAAAAAATATGCATTGGGCACCCAGTGAATTTCTGAATCAGGGGGGAAATAGCCAATAGCCTCATCTGCATGGAATTTACACGTGATGAGCGGTATCGGCTACACATTTGTTTGAGCTTGCATTTTGGATGTGCTGATCTCCTTATTGCATCGCGTGCTAGTCTAACGCATCCAAAATGCGTGTCCAGCCGCACATAAACCTGTATGCTAGGCTGGGTGCACTTTATTGCTTCGGCCCCTCTGCATCTAAGCCCCACTGTGTCCCTTCCCCCAAATCATCCCCAGCTTGACTCCACTTAGTAAGATAATTTGTTTTCATGAAACAATTTAGCAAATGACTTCCAGAAGCCCCCATGAACCTTCTCTAGCACTTTGCTGGTCAGTGAAACAGATCAGGTCTTTTTTGAGCAGGATCATTGTTTCAAGGACTAGCAGTTAGGTACAACTGAAAATAGTGATTAGTAAGCTAATCACTACGCTACACAATGTAGACACAGGAATGCCACAGCACAGTGACTGGTTACAGGGAAAAGTATTGTACTGTGGGTTGCCATGATGTCATATTGTAGTGGCTGGTGACGCTGACTACAGGGAAAATACTGTGACCATAATATCCATCCTCGACTATTGGGAGGATACATTCATGGCTACAACTTCACTTTTCAGGGACTGAACAGAGTGGAGGAAGGCAGGAACCAGAGACTGTAAATACTGCAGTAACAAGTGAGACAGAAGCAGGTACTGTCACTATAACTAATCGTGCTTGTGTGACAGAAAGCAGTAACTGCAAAAGCAACCTATTTCTTTATTCAAAGGCATCTGTAACCCACTTATCCACAGTTCTAGGGTCATAGTCATATAAAAACACATCTCTACGTCTGCTATAAGGAGAAGATTTTTAGTGCTTTTATAAGACAATTTGTCCTAGCCTGTTTTACATCTATCTGATCTCACGATAATGTTTATAAAGACTCCTTAGAAAACAGGCTGGGGACACAGAGGGCTTGATGCAATAAGACATGCGTTGAAAATGGGCGTGTGTATTAAGTGCCTGTTTTCCTAACGCGCACCAAGCCACATCCCCTGAGTGCCCGATGCAGTATTTAAATGACGGCCTACATAAAAAAGAACATACTAGGGGAGAATTGTGCGTCCCTATTGCTCAAATGCATTGGGTGCCCACAATTGCAACAGTTGCTCAATATAAGCATCCGTTTTTATCCCGCTTCTTCTGGCTGATTTTGCTGAGGTTACTGAAGACGCCCATATTTAAGTGCCCCTTGCTATGGGCATCTATATTGTGCATCCAGAAGAATTTTTTTTTTTTTTTTTTTAAATCAAGCCAATATACATTTATTTTTCAATACTGCAAGTAGTAAATTTAACTGTCACAATGATACTAACTAAAAGGAACAACAGAGAACCTTATTTTTAATTTCTCATGAGCCCTTGACTTGCGGATTGACTTAACGCCACCTCTGGGGCTGGAGTTAAATTTGCCGCCTTATAAAGTGTGAGTTGGTCACCTAGTGGTTTTCTGCTTCAGGAGCTAATAGCCTCATCTACATGTAATTTACATGTTTTTTGGCACTATTGGCTACCCATTTGTTTGGGAAAGTGTTTTGGGTGTGCTAATCTCCTTACTGTATCACATGCTAGGCTAGCGCATTCAAAACGCACGTCCAACTGCATGTAAACCTGTGCGCTAGGCTTGGTGCACTTTATTGCATCGGCGCCAGAGTATTTAATTACCTTACATTCTGAATGCACGCCTAAAAAATAACGGTCTGATTTTCAAAAGCATTTATATGCTTAAAACTGAATTTTACATATATAAATATATTTTACTCTTGTTAAGTGGACTTTTGAAAATTGCTACAATATGCAATTGAATTGTCAACAGGTTTTACCCACGTTTACTGCATGGAGCCCTTCTAATGTAGCAGGATCAGTTTTTCCCCCACATAACATGTCTTCTGAATGAGGAGACGTGTTTCCGCTCCTTTAATCTTAGCAGGACTCATACAGCCAAACAATAGGGCGGCGTGGGAGAGGGGAACAGTGATACCCAACAGCTTCTCCAGATATTTTGCGACCGCAGCCCAAAAACGGTGGATGCGAGGACAGCCCCAAAAGGCATGCGATAGAGTACAAGCATCCGCAAAACACTTAGCACATTGGCTTGTCTCTCGTAGGTATTCCCAGCGGCGGCGGTGGAATCGAACGTCCAGGACATCCTTCACCATATAGGTGCCGTCGGTCTCGGACTCAGTGTGGTGGGTTCCGGAGGCTTGCATGAAAGGTGGAGAGCACCACAGGCTTAAGCAGGGACACATGGAACACTTTGTGAATCTGCAACATGGACAGTAGTCATAGACAGTAGGATACAGCCCCAACTCGCTCTGTCACTGTGAATGGACCAATATACCTGGGGGCCAGGCGCATAGAAGGGACCCGTAACTGAATATTTCTGGTGTTCAATCAGACCTTACTCCCTGGAAGGAGGACCGGGGCCGGGTGCCGTAGTTGTCAGCGTATTTCTTCGCCTTGGCAGACGCTGTCCAGAGCTTTTCCTGGGTAGAAGTCCAGAGGGTGCGCAACTGTCGTGCTGTAAGTTGAACCGCAGGCGAGGGTACTGTCAGTGGCAAAGGCAATGGAGGCCTAGGCCTCTTTCCATAGACCAACTGAAACGGAGACAGGTCAGTTGCAGAGTGCTTGTGGTGGTTATATGAAAACTCCACCCAAGGTAATAAGGTGACCCAGTCATTTTGCAGATCTCCGACGAAGGCCCGGAGGAAGGCCTTCAGAGTTCAGTTGGTCTGTTCGGCCTGGCCATTGGCCTGAGGGTGGATGGCGGTTGTGAGATCCAGCTGCACCCCAAACTTCCTGCAGAGGGACCTCCAATACTTCGCCGTGAACTGTGGGCCATGGTCTGAGGTAATGTGCAAAGGGAGGCCATGTAGTCGGAAGACGTGCTGTGTGAAGAGGCTAGCCAATTCCGGCGCTGAAGGCAGTTTGGCGAGAGGCACGAAGTGGGCCATTTTCGAGAAACGGTCGACCGTGACCCAGATCACGGTCTTCCTGTCGGAAACTGGCAAATCCACAATAAAATCTGTGGACAGGTGAGTCCAGGGCTCAGTGGGAATGGGTAGTGGCTGTAAGAGCCCCCAGGGGCATCTGTGCAGAGGTTTCTGCCGGGCACAGGTAGGACACGACTGGACATAGTGTACGTCCTTCTTGACCTGTGGCCACCAATAGAACTCAGTCAGAAGTTCTAGAGTCCTGGCAATTCCTGGGTGTCCGGCGGTCAGTGAATTGTGGGCCCATGCTAAGACTTTCCTGCAGGAACCAGAGGGCTCCACAGTCTTACCCGCGGGAGCCACCTCGGAAGTGGCCAGCAGGACTTTGGCTGGGTCCAAAATGCACTGAGGTAGGTTGGTGGTATCTTCAATCTCCATCGTACGGGAGAGAGCATCCGCCCGTACGTTCTTGGATGCTGGTCGGTAACGGACGGAAAAGTTGAAACGGCTGAAAAAGAGTGACCAGCGTGCCTGCCGTGGATTAAGACGCTGGGCACGGCACAGATATTCAAGGTTCTTGTGGTCGGTGTAGACGACTATGGGATGTTGGGCCCCCTCTAACCATTGGCGCCATTCTTCAAAAGCTAGCTTGATGACCAGCAGCTCCTTATCACCGATGCCATAGTTCCTCTCGGCGGGCATGAACTTACGAGAGTAGTATATACACAGCAGGGATTTGCATCCGGCGGACAGTTGGCTTAGCACAGTCCCGATGGCTATGTCAGAGGCATCGACCTCTACGAGGAACTGGCGTTGGGGATCTAGATGGCGAAGGCAGGTGTCCTGGAGGAATGCATTTTTTAACTCCTGAAAGGCCCGTGTGGCCGTGGCCGGCCAGTTCTTGGCATCGGCCCCCTTCCTGGTGAGGGCCATCAGTGGAGCCACCATCTGGGAATAATGGGGGATGAATTGCCAATAAAAATTGGCAAAGCCGAGGAACCGCTGGAGTGCCTTAACTCCCACCAGTTGAGACAAATCCTTGATGGCGACAACCTTGTCCGGGTCATGCAGAACCCTGTAGAGGATACGATATACCCCAAAAAGGGTAGTGATTCTTGCTCGAATTGGCATTTCTCAAGTTTCGCGTAGAGACGATTCTCTCGCAACTTCTGCAGTACTTGGCTGACATCTTGATGGTGCGTTCCTAAATCCCTGGAATATATTAAGACATCGTCAAGGTAGACAATTACGGACATATGTAGCATCTCCCTCAGGACCTCATTCATGAGGTTCTGAAAGACTGCCGGGGCATTGCAGAGGCCGAAGGGCATGACCAGATATTCATAGTGGCCATCCCTTGTGTTAAAAGTGGTCTTCCAATCATCTCCAGGACGGATACGCACTAGGTTGTATGCCCCACGAAGGTCCAGCTTGGTAAATACCTTGGCTCCCTGCAGGTGGTCGAGGAGTTTAGGAATCAAGGATAACGGATACCGATCCCGCCACATGTTGCTGTTCAAGCCCCGGTAATCTATGCAGGGTCGGATGGACCCATCCTTCTTCGCTACGAAGAAGAACCCGGCTCCAGCCGGGGACTTGGAAGGCCAAATGAATCCTCGGTCCAGGTTCTCCCGGATATAGGCGGACATAGCTTGTGTCTCTGGAAGGGACAACGGGTATACCTGTCCCCGGGACGGTGTGGTACCTGGGAGCAAATTGATCGCACAGTCAAAGGGGCGATGCTCCAGTAGGATCTCGGCCTTCTCTTTGGAAAAGACATCGTGGAAGTCTTGGTAGTGCGAAGGCAGGGCCAAGGAGACCATCAGGAGCGGTATCGGAGAACAAGAAACCGCGGCCAGGCAGGAATCAAAGCACGATGGTGCCCAGGATGCCACCTGGAGAGAATCCCACGAGATTACAGGAAAGTGCTTCTGAAGCCAAGGTAGGCCCAGGATGACTGGATGCATGGACTTCTCTAGGATGAGGAAGGAGATCGCCTCCTGATGTAGAATGCCAGTGCGTAACGCGAGGGGCTTGGTACAGGTAGCGATGGTGCCTGGGAGGAGTTTCCCCTGAATGGAGGACACATGGAGAGGGGGTCGTTGGGGTTGGACCCTAATCTGGAGTTGCTGAATTAAGTCTTTAAGTATGAAGTTCCCCCCGGCTCCCGAGTCGATCAGGGCTTGCATATCGAACTCCCCATCGGGGAGGAGTAAGGTCACCAGTACAATGCACGGGGAGTCAGAGGTGGTGTGACCTAGGGTTAGCTCCCTGACTGTCCCTAGGTCTGAGCGTTTCCCGGACGCTCGCTACAACGGGCAAGGAAGTGGCCCTTGCCACCGCAGTACAGGCATAGGCCCAGAGACCGGCATCTCCTTCTTTCTTCTTGGGAGATAGGTCCCCGACCCACCTGCATGGGTTTGGTGTCTTGGACCCCCGGAGAGGCAGACAGGGAACTCCCGCTTCGGGACGTAGTGGTTCCAAAGGTCCCGGGCCTAGGAGCCGACCTCTTCTCCCAGAACCGGCATTGGATGTGGCGGTCCACGCAGCCCACTAAATCAATGAGATCGTTCAAGTCATCTGGGAGGTCTCTAGCCGCCAATTCATCCTGGATTCTTGGGGAGAGACTCTCCAAAAAGATACCATGCAAGCTGTCACTTCCCCAGTTCAACTTGGCGGCAAGAGTCTGGAAGTCCACAGCATGTTCCGCCAAAGGGCGGTTACCCTGACACAGCTGGAGCAGTTCTGATGCGGCAGTGGGTTTGCGGGAGGACTCATCGAAGACCCATCTGAAGGCAGTGACGAATTGCACCAAGTTGTCCAGGCGGGAGTCCTGGCGCTCCCAGAGGTTGGAGGCCCATGCCAGGGGTCTCCCATCCAACAGAGAGATAATAAAACTTATCATGACCCAGTCTGTTGGGAACTGAAGCAGAAGGAGGTTGAATTGAATATAACACTGGTTCATGAACCCTCAGCAAAGCTTCATGTCTCCTGAAAACTGCAAAGGTACTGGCATCTGTATGGGTGCGGTAGATCCGGAATTTGTCCCAGCTCCAGGTATCAAGGAACTGGCAGCTGTGTCTCCGCCGACGCGGTCGGCTAGTCCCTGCACTGTCGCCATCAGGGTGTCGAGGCAGGTTTGCGCTGTTGCAGCCTCTGGGCAATACCCAGGATGGCTTTTAAGCCTGCAAGATCCGTTGGGTCCATGACCTTGCAAACTGTTATGTCATGGATTCTTGGGCCAGCTGAGACAGCGGATGGTATGCCGTGGAGGACCATAGCAAGCGTCACAGCCGGGAGGCAGCACAGAAGAGGATCAGATGGGGCTTCACCACTGGAAGTCCGAGGTCCCCCCAGGAGGAGCCCATAGGGACACGGACCTCTTGGACTTAGGTGGGATCCTATGTGACCAAGGATTCGGGCTGTGACTGAAGAGATGGACGAAGGATGGCTGGGCCCAGGTAGCTGGAGAGTCTTCACCCTCGGAAGCCTGCGGCTTCCCTGGGAGGAGCCCGTGAGAGCCCGAGCCGCTGGGACTTAGGAGAATCCTCTGGGCCCGAAAGTACCAGATACCTGAGGTGAAGAAGAAGCCGAAGTCGGAGTCCAAGAGCGAAGCCGGGTCAGAAGCCAGAAGTCCGAGATCCAAACCAAAGCCAGGGATGAAAGCAGAAGACGGAGTCGTGGGATGGAGCCGGGTCAGGAGCCAGAGGTCAGAAGACAATACCAAGCTGGGAACGGAAGCTGGAGACGAAGTCGTGGAACGGAGCCGAGTCAGAAGCCAGAAGTCAGACGTCAATACCAAAACCAGGGGCAGAAGCTGAAGACAAGTCAGGAGACGAAGCCGGGTCAATCCAGAAGACAGAAGAGACGATCCAGGATCCTACGCAGCAACTAGACACTCTGAAAACAGAGGGAACCTTGTTGCAAGGCACTGAAGGAGTCCAGATGCAGGGTTTAAATACCCTGAAGGCATCTGACGTCATCCAAGGCAGGACTGAGGTTTTCCTGCACTGGCCCCTTTAAATGTGACTCCTCCTCGCTCGTGCGCGTGTCAGGGGGCGGGGCCAGCCACGCCGGATCGTCGGCATCTCTCCCGAGGAGGGAGAGACACGCTGGAAGGCCTGTGGGCCCGTGGAGACCCCGAAACAGCCCGGGCCTTCCCCGAGGTAGGTGGAGGGACCGGAGCACGGCCCGGGACCGCAACACTAGCAGAAGCCTAATCTGACTCTGCAATTTCAGCAAACTTTCTCAGTGAGGGAAGATCAGTCGGCGTAAGGCCAATGATTGAAATAGTGGATGTTGATGGGTCAATTCCTATATAGCCCACAGAACTGCAAACCACATGGGCCCTACTGACGCACCTACACGCACTGTTTCTCTTTTGAAATTAGCACGGGCAAAGCATGCTCTTTTAAAGTACGTGCTGTATGCGCAGGTGGAGAAAAGGGGAGAGGCATAATGACGCACAGGAATAAATAAAATAAATAATTAAATGTGCATTTAAAAATCAAAATGTGCACGCACTGTTGTTCCTCCCTAGACCTAAACAAGCACACAGGAACGTCTCTTTTTAAGGTGGCTAAAGAGGCATGCGCCGTGGAAGCTGCATGTGCCCTTAGCCGCATTTGAGGCGGGTGATCTTCAGCCAGGCCATTCTGCCTGCCTTTGAAATTCACCCTCCTCATGTCTGTGCAAAGAGGAGATCAGAGCCAACAGGAAGAAGAGAGACAGTGAAAACAATGTGGAAATCAAGCCTGTGCGAAGGAAAGATCTTGACCTGGAAGGAAAGCAATAATATCCACTTCTTGCTTAATACTTCCTGAGAAATAGATTGTTTCTTTTTCTTCATCTGAAGACCTGATGCTGCATTCATGCCTCCGTAAACTGATTTAACCTCGCACATTATCAAAGGATCAAGGAAAACAGAGACATCAAGAATGGATTGATTTCTGTTCGAAGAAGGACATTAAAAGCATGTGTCTGCTGAAGCAAGATCTGTTGAATTGCCTCTGTAAATACCGTGGTTATTTTGTGCTGTAATAAATGGCTTTTTAAAAAAAATAAAATATAAACCTTGGATCAGTTACAATTGTCTTACAACTGGGGACAGAATAAACAGAACAGTTACTTTTAGGACTGAGAAACAGCTCAAGAGGGTTAAAAAGTACCCAATAACTCAGGCAAAACTGAGATTTAATGGCAAGTTATTAGCAGAACATCAGGTCGAGATGGTCGCAGAGAGCTCGTGACTAAGGAACGAATGGGCTCATCTTCTGCTTGGTTTGGCTCGTTCTCTGTCTCGTTTGGCTAATTGAGAGGTATTATCAGTCTGAAGCACGCCACTGGGCCTGGCTGTGCGGGAATTCAAATCGCATCAATTTAGTAAAGCCCCCGCCTCCCAGAGGGCCTGGGGAGCAGAGAACACAGCAGCTGGGCCCTAATTCAATTTACTCACCGCATTTAGCACTCATCTCCTTCCTGACCAAAGTCTTCACATCTTCCTCCTACAATTCCAAGCAGAGAAATTCTGCATTAGAAAGACTTCCTCTGTGAGGGGCACTGCTGCATTTTTGTTCTTGATCAGAACTCTAAATGATTTCTTTGTGTGGATTTGTTGACTGGGAAAGTCAGAATAAGACAAAAGCATTGTTTTCAATTGGGCTCTGGGAGCAAAAGGCAGATGAAGTGATTGATGATGGTCACACGCACAAAGGCCCATGAAAGAGCCATGATTAGAACCCCAGGCACACAGAGAGAAAGTGACTTGCCCAGAGTCATGTAAAAGGCAGACAGGACTCTTGAACCCATGGCCATATGCGCATCATCTGCTTCTGATTGGACACAGTTTAATTCTCTGGGCGTGACTGGAACACGTATCCCATCACAGCTTGTCCCTATTTTCTTTTGGGTCTGGCCTCTTTCTCCTCCTCCTCTGGGTTGTAGGCTCAACTATAATGCCAGGAGTCTTCATTTTCAACTACCTGAGGATTTTTTCCAATTTTCTATCCTCTCCCAACTCTCACTTAGCCCAGTCATTGAAGTTAGGGGCACCTTCTGGGAACCCTGCAATTACAGGCTCTAAATCCAGCCACTAGGTGTCACCATTGTGCGATGACTGTGAACACAGTCCTCTGCTACATCCCCACCCTCAGCCGACCTGGGTAATGGAAGACCAGAACTGGGAATTGAATCAATGGTCCACCTCATAGCAGTGTGCTTGGCTCCCCTATGAA